>NC_057802.1:157461165-158109821 GCF_018294505.1 Triticum aestivum
ATGCAAAGGGTTGGTCTCATAGAGTTACACACACACCATATAGAGAGGAAAGTGAGAGCTAGCCTTGCTCTTCTTCTCCCTCGAATCCGACAGCTCAAGGAGCACTTGTAGCTACTCGTTTTGATCTAGTGATCATGCGGAGACCCCGTAGAGCAGGACTAGGGGTGTTATCTCCACGAAGAGCCCCGAACCTGGGTAAGATTCGCCGGCGTGCATGTCTTCGCCTCATCCCGTTTCTAGGCACCGGCGACGTCTTACTGGCTCCCACAATGATAAGCCACCCGTTGGCATATGTCGCACCTACCACCCGACATTTGGTGCCCACCATGGGGCCAGGTGCACCGTCGTCCGGAGACCTGTTCTGGACGGGAACCCTTTTTCTCCCCCGCGAGCGCAGCCAGCCTGCTGCGCCCGATGGCGTTAGCCCCGACGCGCTGCAAGGCGTCGACGACGCCTGCGCAGCGAGCTGCCTCGCCGATCTGCTCGGTGAGACTCGCATCTCCGACGAGCCCGAGTCCGACACTGGCACGGACTACCCCGAGAGCCGCCTCGTCAGCCTCCTCGACCAACTTCACGTCTCCAGCGAGCCTGCTGTAGACTTGGAGTCGGTCGGCTCCACCGACCCGATGCTTGTCGATTCCGACATGGCATCGCTCGACGCCTACCCCTCCGACGTGGTAGTCTTCGACGACCCTCTCCTTCGAGCTGACAGCGGCAGCAGCGCTGTCACCGAAGTGTTGGTCATCAGCCACGTTGCCAACTCGGGCGAGAACGCCCACGACGCCTTGCAAGCGGCGATGCACGACTTATCCGTCCCCATCCCAGTCGACGCCGACGCCGAGACCTTGGAGGCATGCCGCCTCGCCCTCATCGCGGAAGGCCAGAAGATAGCCTCCATGAGACGCCTCACCGAGGCTCACCAGCAAGAAGTCGACCGCGCCGCCTTTGGCACGCCGCCTCGTGGCGGGCCGAGCCGAGCCGGCTTCGTCCAGAAGCGCAGCGCGGCTATCGCCAGCATGCTAGGGGCAGACCGCCCCGTCTAGGCCACCCCGCTCGAGAACCTGCGAGCCGCTCAGGCGGCCGCTGAAGAGCTAAATGGGCTGGGAGCCGATGAGCTCCCCTACATGACAAGGCAGATCCAACAGCTGATCGACGCGGCCGCAGAACGGCACGAAGCCGGCGCCCGCGCTGAGAGTCCTCCCCCGCGCCGGGAGCACGCCGCGACGTCCCGGTCGCCGACTGCGAGCGGCGCCCGCGTGAGGAAAGACAAGGAACCGGCTGCTAGCCGCAGCCGGACTCGTATCACCATCGAGCGCGACGCGAAGGTCGCCCTCGAGCGGTGGAGCGCCAGGGAAATCCGCCTCCTCCCCCGCCTCGAGGGGAGAGATACCCCACCCCGCCGCCTGTCACGCATCCGACTCTTGGTGGCCGACTAGGCCACCGTGAAGGAGTCAGCGAGAATGACGCCCGCCACCGGATCGACCGCCTGGCTCGGTCCCTGGTGCTAGAAGAAGAAGATGATGTCGGTCCGCCATGCTTTGGCCCCCGCATCCGCGACGAGCCCTTCCCCAAAGGGTTCTCACTCCCCAGAGACACGCCTAAGTACAACGGCTCTGTGAAGCCGGAAGATTGGCTCATCGACTACTCTACTGCTGTCAGCATAGCCAGCGGCAATCGGCGCGTAGCCGTGAAGTACGTCCCCCTCATGCTACAGGGCACGGCGTGCACCTGGCTCAACAGCCTCAAGCCCTATAGCATCAACAGCTGGCTGGACTTCACAGAAGTCTTTGTCCGTAACTTCACCAGCACGTACAAGCGGCCTCCCAAGCCTCGCCAACTCTCCCTATGCGTCCAAGGGCCAAACGAGTCGACCCGCGACTACCTCACGCGGTGGCCCGAGCTCCGCAACTCCTGCGAGGGGGTGCACGAGGTTCAGGCCATCGAGTACTTCACCGCCGGGTGCCGAGAGGGCACCCTCCTCAAGCACCGACTCCTCTCCGACGAGCCGGCTACCCTTGACGAACTGCTGATCATCGCGGACAAGTATGCCACGGCCGACTCCTCTATGAAGACCGAGCTTCGAGTGGACGCCTCTGGGAAGGTGATCGCTCCGGCTCCCAAGACGCTGGCTGGCGACTCCAATCGGCGCCCCTACCAGAACGATCACAAGCACAAGGCCCCTATGCCGCCCTCCACCAGTCGGCAAGTGGCCAAAGTTGAAGATGAGCAGCCCGAAGAGCGGCCCGCTCCCAAGAAGAAGGGTGGCAGGCCGGCTTGGCAGCCGGCTTTCTCCTACGAGCAGACTCTCGACGCCCCCTGCAAGTTCCACAGCGGCGCGAAGCCGTCCAACCACACGACCCGAAAGTGCCACTAGCTCACGCGAATCTCCCAGGGCGAGGGGCTGGTGCCGCCTCCGCCTCCCAGCCCGCCGCCTCCAGCCCCCCAGCAGCCGGCGGCTCGACCAGCAGTCGGAGCCATTCAAGATGAGTTCCCTGAAGAGCACGCCGCCTACATCGTCTTCACAAGCCAAGTTGAAGACAAGCGTAGTCGGCGCCGTCAGCACCAAGAGGTCAACGCAGTCGCCTCTAGCACCCCCGAGTTCATGCACTGGTCCGAGAAGCCCATCAACTGGAGCCTGGCCGACCACCCAGAAGTGATGCCATCCCCTGTCTCCTATGCACTAGTCTTGGATGTCACCCTCGCGACGGAGAGGCGAGCTGCCCGATTCTCCCGCGTCCTGATTGATGGCGGAAGCAGTATCAATATACTGTACCGCGATACCATGGAGAAGCTGAACATCAAGGCGAAGCAGCTCATGCCAAGCCGGACCGTGTTCCATGGCATCGTGCCCGGCTTGTCTTGTTCCCCGATCGGCAAGATCAAGATGGATGTTCTCTTCGGAGACAAGGATCATTTTCGTCGAGAAGCGATCTGGTTTGAGGTAGTGGATCTGGAGAGCCCCTACCATGCTTTGCTTGGCCGACCTGCTCTGGCCTAGTTCATAACTGTGCCCCACTACGCCTACCTAAAGATGAAGATGCCGAGCTCGAAGGGGATCGTCACTGTAGCCGGCGACTACAAGAAGTCCATCGAGTGCGCTATGGCCAGCAGTCGGCTGGCCGAGTCCCTCTTAGTGGCAGAAGAGAAGAAGATGCTGGAGCGGGTTGTGGCCATGGCCGGCAATCAGCCGGCCTTGTCCCCCAACCCCAAAGATTATGATGCGCAGGGCTCCTTCCAGCCGGCCAAGGAAACAAAGAAGATACCTCTGGACCCGGAGAACCCGGAAAGGTTTGCTGTCATTGGGGAAAACCTGGACAGTAAATAGGAAGGCGAGCTCGTCGACTTCCTCCGTGAGAATCGAGACGTCTTTGCATGGTCCCCAAAGGACATGCCGGGTGTCCTGAAGGATTTCGCCGAGCACAAATTGCACGTCTGAGCCGACGCGAAGCCGGTCAAGCAGCCCCTCTGCTGACTATCAGAAGAGAAGCAAAGAATCGTAGGAGAAGAGATAGCCCGGCTCCTCGCTGCTGGCTTTATTATGGAGGTATTTTTTCCAGAGTGGCTTGCCAACCCAGTCTTGGTATTGAAGAAGAACAACAAGTGGCGCATGTGTATAGACTACACCAGCCTCAACAAGGCCTGCCCCGAAGATCCGTTTGCTTTGCCACGGATTGACCAAGTGATAGACTCCACGGCCAGATGCGAGCTGTTGAGTTTTTTGGATGCCTACTCAGGGTACCATCAAATCAAGTTGGACCCAGCAGACCGCCTGAAGACTGCCTTCATCACACCATTCGGAGCTTTCTGTTACCTGACTATGACATTCGGCTTAAGGAATGCCGGTGCCACTTTTCAGCATTGCATGCAGAAATGCCTCCTCAAGCAACTCGGCAGAAATGCCCACGTCTACGTAGACGACATTGTGGTGAAGACAGAGAAGCGCGGCACCCTGCTGGAGGACCTCAAAGAAAGATTTGCCAACTTGCACCGATTCCAGATCAAGCTCAACCCCGAGAAATGCGTGTTTGGAGTACCAGCCGGCCAGCTGCTAGGCTTTTTGGTCTCCGAACGCGGCATCGAGTGCAACCCTGTGAAGATCAAGGCCATCGAGAGGATGGAGATTCCCACCAAATTGCGAGATGTGCAGAAGTTCACTGGGTGCCTAGCCTCCTTAAACCGCTTTATCAGCCGACTAGGAGAGAAGGCTCTCCCCCTGTACCGACTCATGAAGAAGTCCACCCATTTCGAGTGGAATGACCAAGCCGACCAAGCCTTCCATGAGTTGAAGAAGATGCTGGCCACTCCACCTGTCCTAGCGGCGCCGACTGAGAAGGAGCCCATGCTCCTCTACATTGCCGCGACTAGCCGAGTGGTCAGTACAGTTGTCGTGGTCCAGTGCCCGGAAGAAGGTCGAGCCCAGCTAGTCTAGAGGCCGGTCTATTATCTAAGCGAAGTACTATCCAGCTCAAAGCAAAACTACCCGCACTACCAGAAGATGTGCTATGGGGTGTACTTCACCGCCAAGAAGCTGAAGCCCTACTTCCAAGAGCATCCCATCACGGTCGTGTGCACCGCCCCGCTTGCCGAGATCATAGGCAGCCGGGATGCATCCGGCCGGGTGGCTAAATGGGCCATTGCATTGGCACCGTACACAATCTTCTACCAACCCCGCACCGCCATCAAATCCCAAGCGTTGGCCGACTTCCTCGTCGACTGGGCCGAGACCCAGTACCTACCGCCGGCTCCCGACTCTACCCATTGGCGGATGCACTTCGACGGGTCCAAGATGCGCACCGGCTTGGGAGCCGGCATCGTCCTCACCTCTCCCAAAGGCGACAAACTCAGATACACGCTGCAAATCCACTTCGCCGCCTCCAACAATGTGGCCGAGTACGAGGCGCTCATACATGGGCTCCGGCTAGCCAAAGAACTCGGCATACGCCGGATCTTGTGTTATGGCGACTCAGACTTGGTGGTCCAGCAGTCATCTGGCGACTGGGACGCCAAAGATGCAAACATGGTGAGCTATCGATTCCTCGTCCAGCAGATCAGTGGGTACTTCGAAGGGTGCGAGTTCCTTCACGTACCAAGGGCCGACAACGACCAAGCAGATGCCCTGGCACGGATCGGCTCCACCCGACAGGCTATACGAACCGGTGTCTCCCTCCAACGCCTCCTCAAGCCGTCCATCAAGCCGTCTCCAGAGTCGGACTCTATCTTCGTACCGCCTGTCCTCGATGCAGCCGGATCCGACTGGAGGAACCCCGCAGGCGGCACGGGGACTTCGACAACTGGCCCGGGGACTGCCGTAGTCGCACCCGGCTCAGGGACTTCAGAACTCGGCCCGGGGACTGCAGCAGTCGGCCCGGGGACTGCAGCAACACAAGAAGCGGTGGCCGACTCCAATTCCACGCCACCCGACCCACCCACCCGAGTCATGGTGGCCATACTAACAGTAGAAGAAGTCACAGCTCCATCATGGGCCCAGCCCATCCTCAAATTCCTAGTCAACAGAGAGCTGCCGGCTGATGAGATCTCAGCAAGACTAGTGCAACGACGAGCCAGAGCATATGCAATAATAAACAGAGAGCTTGTCAAGCGCAGTGTCACTGGAGTCTTCCAGCGCTGCGTCGAGCCAGAGAAAGGAGTGGCAATCCTCAAGGATATCCATCAAGGCGAATGCGGCCACCACGCAGCCTCAAGATCACTTGTGGCCAAAGCTTTCCGCCACGGTTTCTTTTGGCCGACTGCTTTGGAAGATGCCAAAGAGATAGTCAAGAGCTGCAGAGGATGCCAAGTCTTCAGTTCCAAGCAACATCTGCCGTCTTCTGCACTCAAGACCATTCCCCTCACCTGGCCCTTTGCCGTCTAGGGACTGGATATGGTGGGCCCATTCAAGACAGCCCGCGGCGGCTTGACACATCTGCTTGTCGCCGTGGACAAGTTTACCAAGTGGATCGAAGCGAAGCCGATCAAGAAGCTGAACGGGCCGACTGCCGTGACGTTCGTCACCGACATCACTACTCGGTACGGCGTACCGCACAACATCATCACCGACAACGGCACAAACTTTGCCAAAGGAGCACTGGCACGTTTCTGCGCGACGCAGGGCATCCGACTGGACTTAGCGTCCGTTGCCCACCCGCAGTCAAACGGCCAGGTCGAGCGAGCAAATGGACTCATCCTCTCCGGCATCAAGCCCCGACTGGTCGTACCACTTGAGCGATCGGCCGGCTGCTGGCTCGATGAGCTGCCGGCTGTCCTCTGGAGTCTGCGTACTACCCCTAACAAGTCATCCGGCTTCACTCCGTTCTTCCTTGTATATGGTGCTGAGGCTGTCATCCCAACTGACATCGAGTTCAACTCGCCTCGGGTCACCATGTACACGGAGGCGGAGGCCAAGGAAACGCGAGAAGACGGTGTCGACCTGCTGGAAGAAGGCCAGCTGTTAGCACTCAGCCGGTCCGCCATCTACCAGCAGGGGTTGCGCCGTTACCACAACCGCAAGGTCAAGCCAAGATCTTTCCAAGAGGGCGACCTTGTGCTTCGGCTGATCCAGCGAACAGCCGGCCAGCACAAGTTCTCGGCCCCTTGGGAAGGCCCTTTCGTCATCAGCAAGGCACTAGGCAACGACTCCTACTACCTGATCGACGCGCAAAAACCAAGAGCACGCAAGAGGGATGATTCTGGCAAGGAGTCGGAGCGACCATGGAACGCGAACCTCCTGAGAAGATTTTACAGTTAAAAGCAGTATGTATCATGCTACCCTTTTGTATTAAGTACGAAAACAACAGGCCCCCCGAGGGGCACTCGGGGACTGCCTTCATTTATCTATGAGTGACGAGTGTCATATCCATAAATGTATTATTACATTTGATTTTCTGTCTGGCACCGGGTTCGACTAGTCGGCCCCTGGCCGCCTTAAGCTATATTAAAGTTCTACCTGAAGTCAGACAAGTAGTGTGCCGGCTCCCGAGTCCTCTCTTGTTGAAAGTCACAGCTCGAAGAACCGACTGTCCGACAAGCAAGAGCCAAGGCAGAAAGGATGCCCACATGAAAAACAGCTAAGGACTAATAAACTTGTATAGCGAAAAGACGGCCTCCAACCACGCTTGCCGGCTGTCAGAACAGCCGGCTGGCCGGCTTCCCAAACACTTCGCTATAATCCAACAAAGCTAGAGTACTTGCCCTCCCAATTGGCCAAGCACTTCTCCAGCCACAGATTGCAGAGCAACTGTCTGACTGGGGAGGCGGCAACCAAGGGAGGGCGGCAAAGGAAATAGCAGAAGGATGAAAAGCAAAGAACAAGGAAAAACCAAACACATGCATAGTCATATCTACATATAAAGCCCCCAACAGGCCGGCAATCAACATAGTTCGAATACACCCCCAGTGGGTGGAATTGTGCAAACTTAACAAAATATTGTTCTAAAAGTGATAAGACAGGAAAAAAAAGATAGCAGACTAGACTAAAGGCGCTGTGTGGGAGCCGGGTTGGTCGGTGGAGACGGCGTCACCAGCTGAAGGAGTGGCTGGCTAGCGGGTCTCGGCTTGATCATCGCCAGCGGCAGGCAGCGCACCCGCACGTGCCGTGTTGCTGGAGGCACGGTCAAGCTGAGGCTGGCCGGCCGCTCCACCATCCGGCCCGGCGTCTTCACCCTCCTCCTCCTCCTCTTTGCCCTCGTCGCTGGAGTCGATCTCCTCCGCCGAGTCTTCGCTGTCTGCCGGGTTCAGCCCGAACCATTCCTCCGGCTGGGCAACACCGTTGTCGTCCACCTCAGGGGCGAAGGCGCTGGTGTCGGTGTAGTCGGCGATCGCTGAAGCCCGCCGGATGATAGCCGGCCCCGCCGGCTCTAGCTCCGAGTTGGCCTGCTGCCGCCAGGTGGCCAGCTGGTCCAGACTCACCCCGGGATACCAGGCCTTGACGAACTCCAGCGCCCGCCTGGCGCCGGACCGAGCCGCCGAAGCCTTCAAAGCTTCGAAGCGGCCGACCGCCACCTCCAGCCAGTCGGCAGTCCAACTGGGGGTGCGGGGAACCACTTCGCCAGGCCAGAGGGCGGCCAACATCTGCGCCCCGACACGTTGAAGCCGGCGGAGCAGGCGATGAGCCGGCTGGAGGCGGGCCTGGATCGCCAAGAGCTGCTCCTCTAGCGACCGGCGAGCGTTTGGCGCAATCTCGGTGCCAGCCTGCCTCTGGGCTTCGCGGCGGGCCTCGATGATCAGGTTGACGGCGGTAGAGTAGCCAAGGAAGTACTCTGCGCAAGAAAGAAAGAGAAAACACCAAGTCAGAAAACGAGCCAAAACGGCAAGCGGCAAGAAAGGACGAAGAAGAAGGCGGCTTACCATCAACCAAATCTTCGATCTGGCCATAGCCATTGATCAGCGTCTGCTTCGCTTCGGCCCAGCTAGCCGCCTGTCTCGTACTCGGCCTGGAGGGCGGCCTCGCTGTCCTGCACCACCTTCAGGGCTGCCTGGTGGCTCTCCTCCTGGTCGGCCAACCTCTTGGCCAGGCGGTCATGCTCCTGCACCAAGGCGGCAAACTCGGCCTCCTTAACACGGAGGGCAGCCTGAGACCCTCCCAGCTGCTCCTCAGACTGGCGTTGGCCGCTGCAGGGATGGCAGAGTAAAAGAAGCAATAAGAAGAAGTCGTCAAGGAAGATCCGACCCGACTGGTCAGCTGTCGGCCCGAATCTCGGGGACTAAACCCAGTGGGTGCGCTGACGCGCCCCCACGTGAGATAAAGGACGAAGCACTTACCCCGGCTCTCAGATAGGTCAGCGGTCTTCTGGGTCAGCTCCCGAGCCTGGGAGTTGAAGGCAGCCGCGAGGAGGTTGTGGTAGTCCTGCAAGACAGGCAGAAGAGCGAAATAAGAGCAAGAATAGCAAAACTAGATCCGCTAAGAAGTTCCAAGCCGCCTGCTCAGCAGCCGACTCGGAACTCGGGGACTACACCCAGTGGGTGCGCTGACGCGCCCCCACGGAAGAAACCAAGATCAAAAAAGCAAGACAAGAAGACTAACCCGGATGGCCGCCCGCGTCGCAAGGAACTCGTCGTTGTACTTCCTCAGCGCCATAGCCTGGGCTTGAAGCCGGGTCCAGACGTCCTGTGCGGCCACATTCATCACGGCCGTCCCTTCGCCCGGCGTCTACCCCGAGCTGGCGCTGGCCGCCTCCATATCCTGGGCCGACGAGCTGGAGCCCGCGGCCGGCTGCGGCTCCGATGCAGCCTTCTGAGGCTCTGATGCGGCCTTCCCCGTCCGCTGGCGCGACGGCGTCCGGACCACCAGATCAGCCCTCGCGGCCGGCTCACCCCCGGCCGATTGCACAGGCGGCAGGTCAGGCCGGCCGCCTTGAGTCGCCCCAGTCGGCGGGGCCGGTGCCGCCACCCTCTCCAGGATGACGATGTCGTCCTCCCTCTCCAGCCCCGGCCGGTCACCGTCGGCTTCTTCTGGCGGGGGCTCTAGGGCCCCAGGCGCCGCGACGCGCAGTGGGGTAACCAGCAAGGCCCCCTCCGCCATCGCCGCAGCCACAGCCTCCGCTTGGGCCTTGGCCGCGGCGTCAGCGCGCGCCTTCGCCGCCTCCTCCTCCTGCGACGCCTTGGCCGCGGCCGCCCTCAATGCCTCCGCCTCCCGCGCCTCCCGCTCCTCCCGCGCGTTCCGCTCCGTCGCCGCCTGAAGATCGGCACGGGGGTCCACGCGGCGAGTAGTGCTCCCAGATCCTCCCGGCGACCCAACGACGGAGGCGGCAGCAGCCCGCTCGAGCGACAACGGAGCTCTGGTTTTTTGGAGAAAGGACGAGGATTCAGGAACTACCAGAGAAAAGAAAAAAGAATACACGAAGGAGTATATACTTACGCCGACACCGTCTGCAGCTGCCTCACCGCCTTGCGGAAGCGGGCCGCCTTCGCGGCCGCCTCCTCCCTCCTGGTCGCCGCTGCCCCGCCTCTGGGCTTCTTCGGCCGACTGCCGAACAAGCCCGGCGCGGCACGACGCTTTTGCCCGCCGCCCCGAGTAGGCGGCGCGGCGGATGAACCCACGCCGTGGCCAGGCGCCGGCTGGCGGCGTGGGACAACTTCCGCCTCGTCATCGTCCGGCCAGTCGTCGAAGCTGACTCCAAGCCCGGAGCCGCCTGCCTCGCCGCCGGCTTGGCCACCGCCCGCCTCGGTGTTGTCGTCCATGGCGGCCGCCCCCAAGTCGGGGTCCTCCAGATCGTGCTCCGCCCGGTCGGGGACGAATCGGCGCTCCGCGTCCGACCCGCCTGCAGGCCGAAGAAGAGGGCTCTGTCGAGACAAGCCGACTAGTCAGAGTCGGCCAAAAGGAAATCGGCGACAAAACTGAGAGAGGAGAAAGAGAAAAAGAGAACATACCGTGGGAGGCGGGTGAGCTCGGTAATACGGCTCCTTGCCAAACTGCCACTCTGCGGAGAGCTTGCAGTTCGCAAGGTAGTTCACCATATGGGCCACTTCGTCGTGCGGCATGTCCTTGGTGCACATCCGACTCGGATCGAGCTGGCCGCTCATCTGACAGATCAGATGAGGGCGGCTCCGGAGCGGGAACACCCGGCGCGTGACGAAGGCGGCCAGCAGGTCGGGCCCCGATAAGCCCTCCGACTGGATCATCACCCGCAGTCGGGCGACAGCTGCGGCTCCAGCCGGCGTCAGCGTCACGGCCCGATAGGACCACTAGGGCCGCCTGCCCGCCGGTGGGCCGGCTTCGTAAGCCGGCAAATTGACGTAGTCTCCCTACGGTGCGACGTTCTTCACATAGAAGTATGACTTCTGCCATAGCTTCACCGACTGGATCAGCGTGATGACGGAGAAGGGGTTGTCGGCAGTCACCCTCCGCATCGCGATGAAGGCGCCACTCTGAGCCGGCACGCCCTGCATGCGCGTGCCCAGCTTGGACTGGAAGAACTCCCCCCAGAGCTCGAGGGTGGGGAGGACGCCGAGGTAGCCTTCGCATAAGGTGACGAAGGCGGACAGCAGCACCACCGTGTTTGGGATGAGGTGGTGCGACTGGAGTTGGTAGAACTCGAGAAAGGAGCGGAAGAAGGCGCTCGCGGGCAAGCCGATGCCGCGCAAGAAATGCGAGCGAAATACAACCCGCTCGCCTTCCTCCGGCTCCGGCGTGATCTCCTTCTCCGGCGCGAGACGGACCCGCACCTTGTCCGCACTGGGCAGCCGCCGCGTCTTGCGGAGGAACTCGACGTGATCCTCGTGGACGTTGGAGCCGTCCCAATCCCCGCTGTACTGCATCGCGGCGTAGGGTTGGCAAGAATGAGCGCGGCGGCGGAGAATTGAGTGGTAGAACGGTGCGGCCGCGAGGCGCTGTTGCAAGAAAAAGCAGAAGGAAGAAGATGGCGGAGAGGAGAGGGGCGTGCGAGCGCCTGCCGCTTCCCCCCTCCCCCTACTTATAGCTTCGCACGGTGAAGCCAAGGAGGCGAGGCGTGGGGTGAGACGTGGGATTAACTGCACCCACTCCCCCCACGCCCCACGATTATTACGCCCTAAAGGCGTGCCGAAACCGCCACAGGAAGACGTGCGGGCGGCTTTGGGCCGCAGAGAATCCGCGCCTGGGCCCGGGCGTAGGAGTGGTGGGCCCCCGACTTGCGGCGACGTCTCGTCGCGCGCGTTGGCTGGCAGGCTTTTTAGCCAAGGGATGCCACGTGGTTCGCAGGCGGCAAGTGGCCAGCCCGCGGCCCGGTGCGCGCGCTGGCAGACTCCCGCCTTCCGACTTCAAAAAATTTCGCCAAGACGGCGCGCCCAATCGAAGCCGGCTCCCGGCTGCCGACTTGTCAAGATAGGAAGCTGACCGAGTTTCTCGACTTCCCCCAACCTCGAAGCTCAGTCAGCTTCGGGGACTACTGTCGGAGTAAATGGCCACGAGTAGCCTAACCGACTCCCCCTGGCTCCTCAAAAAATTATCAGTCCATTTGAGCCTTCAAGCATTCGAAGCACTGGGCCGGCTATCCCAGGGGCCGACTCTCAGAAGGCGACCCAGTCCCAGAAACCTTCCCCAAGAAAGCTACAAAATGGCCGACTCCAGGAAGCCGGTTCCAAAAGGACCGACTCCCGGAAGCTAGCCATGAAGAACACCGACTCCCAAAAGCCGGCCATGAGGAACGCTGACTCCAAGAAGCCGGCCAAGGTCGCACCCACCAAGACTTTGTCCACATAACGGTGACAAGAGGGGGCGTGGTCGCAGTACGGCCCACTACCCCCGAATCCCGAAGCAGGCATGGCCACAGGACGCCGTACGGGTCAGCCATCTCCCGTCCGGCTCGGCACTGTAGCCATGTTGGCCTCAACGTCATCCACGACAGACGCCAGTACGGCCCGCGGGCGGCGAGCCCCTTTAGCCAGAGAGATGCACGAAGGCGGCCCGGCCTCCTCCAGTCGGCCAGGGGCGTAGCCGGCCCCCGGGAGCCGGCTACCCCCTCCCTCGAAACATGTGCCACATTAAGGAGACAAGACGAGGTAAGGCTACAGTGAGGGCCCGCAAGACGGCACACTGTAGCCACGCTTACCTCGACAAAGCCCTCGTCATCAGGGGCAAGGCAACAGTAACCAGCCGCCGACAAGACCCCCAAGCGGTGGGGCCGGCCTGTCGACCAAGAGGCCGGCAGCCGGCGGGACCCACCAGTCGGCGGGCCCCAATGGTCGGCGGAGAAGCCGGCGAACACTGACACTGATGGCTGGGACCCGCGCCCAGCCGGATTACAATTGTACCCCCGAGGCGTAGGCCTATATAAACCCCCCC
The DNA here is from genome assembly GCF_018294505.1 of Triticum aestivum. Taxonomy (NCBI): domain Eukaryota; kingdom Viridiplantae; phylum Streptophyta; class Magnoliopsida; order Poales; family Poaceae; genus Triticum; species Triticum aestivum. Next base: position 157,473,923 of record NC_057802.1, read on the forward strand.
GGGGCACCCATGCAAAGGGTTGGTCTCATAGAGTTACACACACACCATATAGAGAGGAAAGTGAGAGCTAGCCTTGCTCTTCTTCTCCCTCGAATCCGACAGCTCAAGGAGCACTTGTAGCTACTCGTTTTGATCTAGTGATCATGCGGAGACCCCGCGGAGCAGGACTAGGGGTGTTATCTCCACGGAGAGCCCCGAACCTGGGTAAGATTCGCCGGCGTGCATGTCTTCGCCTCATCCCGTTTCCAGGCACCGGCGACGTCTTACTGGCTCCCACAATGATAAGCCACCCGTTGGCATATGTCGCACCAACCACCCGACAACTTGGGTGGAAAAGGCATAGGTTTTTGAACCCGCGGTTCTCTTTCTTCACCGTGTTTTCTAGCAATGAAGTCTCTTTATCATACCTTTTATTTTTAGGTTGTGGGTTATCAAGATCAACAGGTGGTTCTATCTCAACATCATTATCTGGTTCTTTTTCATTGTTTGGTTGAGTGTCTTCATGAACCTCATCATTATCACTAGGTGAGTGTTCATTACCAGATTGAGTTTCAGCATCAGAGATAGAAGTTTCATTTTCATTATCAGGAGGTTTTCCTATTTCAGGTTCACTAGAAGTGTGCAAACTCCTATCATTTTCCTTTTTCTTTTTATTTTTATTTTTATTTTTAGAAGAACTAGGTGCACTTGTGTTAGCTCTTTGTGAATCTTGTTTTATTCTTTTTGGGTGTCCCTCAGGATAAAGTGGTTCCTGAGTCATTTTATCTCTTCTAGTTGCAACTCTAACAGCAAAGTCGTGTATATTATTATTCATTTCATCAAGCAATTCTCTTTGAGATTTAGCAACTTATTCTAAATGGGTTTGAACCATAGAAGCATGTTTTCCAACACCTCTAACAACATTTGAAATTCTAAATAACAAGTCACTCAAGCGAGCAATCATATCAGAATTATATTTCAATTGTTTCATAACATTTTCATTGAAGTGATCTTGTTTTCTAATGTAGTTTTCAAACTCATAAAGGCATTGGCTAGGGTGCATATTGCGAGGATTGTCATTATCATTGAATTTAATTAGAGAATTTACCTCTACCACCTTAGGCATTGGTGGTGTATTAAGGCCATGTATTTCTTCAATAGGAGGTAAATTTTTAACATCCCCAGCTTTAATACATTTTTCCTTCATAGATTTCTTTGCCTCTTACATATCTTCAGGACTGAGATATAATATACCCCTCTTATTCGGAGTGGGTTTAGCCGGTGGTTCAGAAAGAGTCCAATCATCATAATTTTTCAATATGTTATTCAATAATTCTTCAGCTTGAGCAATAGTTCATTCACTGAAAACACAACCAGCACAACTATCTAGGAAGTCCCTAGAAGCATCGGTTAGTCCATTATAGAAGATATCAAGTATTTCATTTTTCTTAAGAGGATGATCAGGCAAAGCATTAAGTAATTTGCAAAGCCTCCCCCAAGCTTGTGGGAGACTCTCTTCTTTAATTTGCACAAAGTTAAATATTTCCTGTAAGGCAGCTTGTTTCTTATGAGCAGGAAAATATTTTTCAGAGAAGTAATAAATCATATCCTGGGGACTACGCACACAACTAGGAGTAAGAGTATTGTACCAAGCTTTAGCATCACCCTTTAATGAGAAAGGAAATAATTTGAGAAAGCGGGTTTTCTCATCATGACTAAAAAGGGTGGCTATATCATTCAACTTAGTAAGATGTGCCACAACAGTTTCAGTTTCATAACCATGGAAAGGATCAGATTCAACCAAAGTAATTAACTCTGGGTCGACATAGAATTTATAATCCTTATCAGCAATGCAAATAGGTGAAGTAGCAAACTTAGGATCACATTTCATTCAAGCATTCAGTGATTTTTCTTTATACTTGCATAATAATTTTTCTAGATCATCTCTATCATTGCAAGCAAGAATATCTCTCGTTGCTTCTTCACTCATAACATAACCTTCCGGTGCCTTAGGCAATTCATATCTAGGAAGGCTAGTTCTACCAGGTGTATCAGGAGTTTCAGTTTCAAGCTCATCATCAGATTCAACAACATCATGTTGTATAACTCTAGCAATTTGTTTATCAAGAAAATCACCAAGTGGCACATCATTATTATCAAGCAAGGTACTAGCATCATCATAAGCAACATCCATAGCATAAGTAGCATTATCAATAACTTGCGACATGTCAGAATTCATAGCATGTGGTGGTGTTGTAAGTTTACTCATAACAGAAGGTGAATCTAAAGCATAACTGGATGGCGGTTTCTTACCTCCCCTCGTACTTGAGGGAAATATCTTAGGCTTAGGATCCTTCAGATTCTTCATAGTGATAATATGATAATAATACCAAGTGACTCAACAAATATAGCTATAATCTCCGGCAACGGCGCCAGAAAAAAGGTCTTGATAACCCACAAGTATAGGGGATCGCAACAGTTTTTGAGGGTAATTATTTAACCCAAATTTATAGATTCGACACAAGGGGAGCCGAAGAATACTTGAAGGTATTAGCAGCTGAGTTGTCAATTCAACCACACCTGGAGATTAATTATCTGCAGCAAGTAATCAGTAGCACAGTAATATGATAGTTTTGATAGTAGTGACAGCAGCAACGGTAACAATAACAGTGATAGCAGTAGTTTTGTAGCAAGTGTAATAGTGATGATAGCAATAGGAACATAGCAAGATCAATATAAATAAATTCGTAGGCATTGGATCGGTGAGTTGTTGGATGATATTCATCATGTGACAGTTATAACCTAGGGCGATATGGCACTAGCTCCAGTTCATCGATATAATGTAGGCATGTATTCCGTAAATAGTCATACATGCTTTATTAAAAGAACTTGCATCACATCTTTTGTCCTACCCTCCCGTGGCAACGGGGTCCATATTGGAAACTAAGGGATATGAAGGCCTCCTTTTAATAGAGAACCAGAACAAAGCATTAACACATAGTGAATACATGAACTCCTCAAACTACGGTCATCACCGAGAGTGGGCCCGGTTGTTGTCACTCCGGGGTTGTCGGATCATAACAATAGTAGGTGACTATAACTTGCAAGATCGGATCTAAAACATGGATATAATGATGAATTCATAAACGGTTCAGATCTGAGTTCATGGCACCCGGGCCCAAAGTGACAAGCATTAAGCATAGCAAAGTCATAGCAACATCAATCTAAGAACATAGTGGATACTAGGGATCAAGCCCTAACAAAACTAACTCGATTACATGATGAATCTCATCCAACTCCTCACCGACCAGCGAGCCTACGAAGGAATTACTCACTCCCGGTGGGGAGCATCATGGAATTGGCGATGGAGAAGGGTTGGTGATGACGAAGAATGAAGACCCCCCCCCCTCTCGGGACCCCAAACGGACTCCAGATCTGCCCTCCCGAGGAAGAATAGGGCTTAGCAGCGGCTCCGTCTCGTGGATCGTGATAATTCTTTCTCCCTGATTTTTTCTGGAAATATGTGAATTTATAGTATCAGGGGGGTCGTCAGCGGGGCCACTAGGTAGGTACAACCCACTTGGGCACGCCAGGAGAGGAGTTGGATGTGCCCAACTAGGGGCCCCTCTCTAGTGGTTGTTGGCTCCAAAAATTCTTATTTATTCCATAAAAAATCCTCGCAAAGTTTCGTTCCGCTCCGAGAACTTTTATTTCTGCACAAAAACAACACCATGGTAGTTCTGCTGAAAACAGCGTCAGTCCGGGGTTAGTTTCATTCAAATCATGCAAATTAGAGTCCAAAAAAAGAGGAAAAGCGTGAGAAAAAGTAGATACGTTGGAGACGTGTCAGTGCTCAACTCCATATATTATTTCCCAATGATCTATGGTTATCCTATGATGTTTCAGTAGATCTGTTTTATCCTGTGGGTAAATCGTGATCTTGGTTGGTATGATTGTATATTTTATTTATGGTGTTGTCCTACGGTGCCCTCCATTCTCGCGCAAACGTGAGGGGCCCCCGCTTTAGGGTGTTGCAATACGTTCATGGTTCGCTTATGGTGGGTTGCGAGAGTGACAGAAGCTTAAACCCGAGTAAGTGGGGTATGGCGTATGGGAGTAAAGACGACTTGATACTTAATGTTGTGGTTGGGTTTCACGACCTTAATGATCTTTAGTAGTTGCGGATGCTTGCTAGGGGTCCAATCATAAGTGCATATGATCCAAGTAGAGAAAGTATGTTAGCTCATACCTCTCCCTCATATAAAATTGCAAGAATGATTACCGGTACTTGTTATCGATTGCCTAGGGACAAATGACTTTCTTGTTGACAAAAGCTCTCTACTAAAACTAACTTAGTTGTGTCTTTGTCTAAACAACCCCTAGATTTTATTTACATGCTCTTTATTATCCTTCAAACCTATCCTATCACACCTATTTAGTACTTCTAGTTTCATACTTGTTCTAGGTAAAGCGAACGTCAAGCGTGCATAGCGTTGTATCGGTGGTCGATAGAACTTGAGGGAATAATTGTTCTGACTTTAGCTCCTCGTTGGGTTCGACACTCTTATTTATCGAAGAAGGCTACAAACGATCCCCTATACTTGTGGGTTATCAAGACCTTTTTCTGGCGCCGTTGCCGGGGAGTTATAGCGTGGGGTGAATATTCTCGTGTGTGCTTGTTTGCTTTATCACTAAGTAGTTTTTATTTCCTATTCTAAGTTGTTCTCTAACACGAAAAAAATAGCGATACTTGCTACTCATGGAGATGGGGAACCTCCTAAAACCCTCGATGCTCGTTATGTAAAAGATATTATGCACTACTTTGAATATTCCTGAGAAACCCCCATTCAACTTTATAATGGGAGTGACGTTGGATCAACGTGAATACTTTAGGGATTATCGCTTGACACAAAAAGGTAAACTTTTATGGGATCAAATTTATATGTTGCGTTGGTATGCTCGGGATCTATGCTTGAGACATGATTATACTTGTTGCTCTAGAATGAATGCTCCACACATCTTCCCTTTTCATGCAAATTTAATGATAATGAAACCTTGGCTTCTTATGCTAATGGTATATATGATTACTATGATGTGGAACGAATAGAAGAATTTGTTGCTTTTAAGGGTGCACATGAAATTGAATCTTTGTTTGAAAAGTTTGAAGATTTTGATGATTCAGTTTATAGACCTAAATTTTTTGCTATCCTTAAATATTGCTATGATAATTATAAATAAAATTACGATATTGATGTATTTATTGAGAATAACTCCACTGTCCAAGAAGAGACTAACATTTTGCACGAGTCTATGAAAGAAGAAAATGATGAAACTGCGAGCTCGTTGGATGAAAAAGATGAGGAGGAGGCGAAGAACAAATGGGGGCAGAGCGGATTAGCTACCCGTGCCCACCTTCTAATGAGAGTAACCTTCAACTCCATACATTATTTAATGCCCCTTCGTTCTTACCGAAGGATGAATGCTATGATAATTGCTATGATCTCGTTGGATTCATTTGAAATAACCCCTTTTTGATGAACTTGATGATTGTTATGCTTGTGGCCATGATGCCAATATGAATTATGCGTATGGAGATGAACTTGCTATAGTTCCTTATGCTAAGAATGACATTGTTGCTATTGCACCCACACATGATAGTCCTATTATCTTTTGAATTCTCCCAACTACACTATATAGGAGAAGTTTGCACTTATTAAGGATTATATTGATGGGTTGCCTTTTACCATTGCACATGATGATTTTGATGAATATAATATGCATGTGCTTGATGCTCCTACTTGCAATTATTATGAGAGAGGAACTACGTCTCCGCCTTTCTATGTTTCCAACATGATAAAATTGCAAGAAACTGCTTATGCTATGTATTAGCCTTTACTTGATGTGCATGAATTGTTCTTGTATGATATGCCGATGCATAGGAAGAGAGTTAGACTTCATCATTGCATGATATATGTTGCTTTGTGCTCACTACTAAATGCTAAATCATTGTTAATTAAAATTGGCTTTGATATACCTTGGGATCTGGGTGGATCCATTACTTGAGCACTTCATGCCTAGCTTAATGGCTTTAAAGAAAGCGCTGCCAGGGAGAAAACCCAGAAGTTTTAGAGAGTCATTTCTTTCTGTTTAATTCTTTTATAAAGTTTAAAAACAAAAAATATATAGAGGGGAACTTAAAAACTTTTTCACAAAAGAGAAGCGATTGGAAGTTATGCATTGGAGAAGTGAGGGTCGACCTTGAACACTTGTGTTCATGCTCATGGAAACAATGTAGAATTTTTCATGAAGATTCTCACAAAAATAATTATCCCCTTGTACAATTCCATTGTATTATAAAAATAATGTGCCAAGGTTTGCCTTTAGGATGTTTAGATTGCTTGTTGGTTTGTGCGGTGCAAAACAGAAACTTTGGCTGTAGTGCACGATTTTACATTTTTTTTTACTGGAACGTCAAACGGTTCTGAAACTTTCTTTACTGTCTTTCTATACAATTTTTTATTTTTCGTAATTGTTTTAGAATTTTTAGAGTTACAGAAGTATGGTGGATGTGCAAATCTTTACAGACTGTCCTGTTTTCACAGATTGCTGTTATAGCTTCATTATTTGCGTATGTTTGAATTCTTGTTGAAGCCTCCTTGACTTGGGGCCATAGATTTGTGATAGAATACAGTGGGTAATGTTTTTTTATAATTATACAATAATGTTACAGTAGTATATGACGGGATTTCATTGCCATATTCACTAACCCCGCCACTAAAAGTTTGGTTAAGTTTTGTGTGGATAAAGTGTTCGAACATCGAGGAGGTCTCGATGTGAGGAGAAGGAGGAGAGGCAAGAGCTCAAGCTTGGGGATGCCCAAGGCACTCCAAGTAAATATTCAAGGAGACTCAAGCATCTAAGCCTGGGGATGCCCCGGAAGGCATCCCATCTTTCTTCAACAAGTATCGGTATGTTTTCGGATTCGTTTCGTTCACATGATATGTGAAAATTTTGGAGCGTCTTTTGCATTTACTTTTCACTTTTCTTTTATGCACCATGCTGGTATGAGATAGTCCATGGTTGATTTATAGAATTCTCATTGTTCTTCATTTATATCTTTTGAGTATGGCTTTATAGAATGCTTCATGTGCTTCACTTATATGATTTGAAGTTTGGATTGCCTGTTTCTCTTCACATAGAAAACCGTTATTTGAAGAATGCTCTTTTGCTTAAATTATATTTGTTAGAGCATGATCTTTTGTAGAAAGAATTAAACTCTCATGCTTCACTTATATCGATTTAGAGAGTCAAAAGGAATTGGTCAATTGCATGGTTAGTCATAAAATCCTACATAAAACTGGTGGATCACTGAATATGATATGTTTGATTCGTTGCAATAGTTTTGTGATATAGAGATGGAATATGTGGGAGGTACTAGTAAATGGTTGTGTTTAGTAAGAATATTGGTGTTAAGGTTTGTGATTCTCGAAGCATGCATGTATAGTCTCTCATTATGCTATGAAGTTCGGGCATGATTTATTATTGATTGTCCTCCTTATGAGTGGCTGGTCGGGGACGAGCGATGGTCTTTTCCTACCAATCTATCCCCCTAGGGGCATGGGTAGTAGTACTTTGCTTCAAGGGCTAATAAATTTTTGCAATAATTATATGAGTTCTTTATGACTAATGTGAGTCCATGGATTATACGCACTCTTACATTTTCGCAATTTGCTAGCCTCTACGGTACCGTGCATTGACCTTTCTCACCTCGAGAGTCGGTGCAAACTTTGCAGGTGCATCCAAACCCCGTGATATGATACGCTCTATCACACATAAGCCTTATTATATCTTCCTCAAAACAGCCACCATACCTACCTATTATGGCTTTTCCATGGCCATTCCAAGATATATTGCCATGCAACTTCAACCGCTTCCGTTTGATGACTTGAGCATTCATTGTCATATTGCTTTGCATGATCATATAGCTGACATAGTAGTTGTGGCTCAGCCACCGTTCATCATTTTTTATACATGTTACGCTAGATCATTGCACATCCTGATACATGCCAGAGGCATTCATATAGAGTCATACTTTGTAATAGGTATCGAGTTGTAATTTTTATTTCTTTTGAGTTATAAGTTAATAGAAGTGTGATGATCATCATTATTCATTTTTAGAGTAGTGCCCTAGTGAGGAAAGGATGATGGAGACTATGATTCCCCCACAAGTCGGGATGAGACTCCGGACAATGAGAGAAAAAGAAAAGAAAAATAAAAAAAGAAACAAAAGAAAAAAAGAAAGAAAGAAAAAGAAAAAGAAGGAAAAAAAGAGAAGGGGCATTGTTAGTATCCTTTACCACACTTGTGCTTCAAAGTAGCACCATGTTTTTCATATGGAGAGTCTCCTATGTTGTCACTTTCATATACTAGTGGGAATTTTTCATTATAGGATTAGATGCACACCCACTTAGTTTTCATATTGAGCTTTCATACACTTATAGCTCTTAGTGCATTCGTTGCATGGCACTCCCTACTCCTCGCATTGATATCAATTGATGGGCATCTCCATAGCCCGTTGGTTAGCCGCATCGATGTGAGACTTTCTACTTTTTGTCTTCTTTATATTTACCCCTATCATTATACTCTATTCCACCCGTAGTGCTATATCCATGGCTTGCGCTCATGTATTGCGTGAGGGTTGAAACTGAAGCGCGTTCAAAGGTATGAACCAATTGCTCGGCTTGTCATCGGGGTTGTGCATGATAAATACTTTGTGTTAAGAAGACAGAGCATGACAAGACTATATGATTTTGTAGGGATAGCTTTCTTTACCGTTGATATTTTGAAAGACATGATTGTTTGTTGGGATGCCTGAGTATTGATGTCTTTATGTCAAATTATAGACTATTTCTTTGAATCACTTATGTCTTAATATTCATGCCATGATTAGATATATGATCAAGTTTATGCTAGGTAGCATTCCACATCAAAAATTATCTTTTTTATCATTTACCTACTCGAGGACGAGAAGGAATTAAGCTTGGGGATGCTGATATGTCTCCGTCGTATCTATAATTTTTGATTGTTTCATACCAATATTATACAACTTTTACATACTTTTGGCAACTTTTTATATGACTTATTGGACTAACCTATTGATCTAGTGCCTAGTGCCAGTTCCTGTTTTTTGCATGTTTTTTGTATCGCAGAAAATCCATATCAAACGAAGTCCAAATGCAATAAAATTTTACGGAGAATTATTTTGGATTATATGTGATTTTTGGGAGTTGGAATCACCACAAATGAAGGCCCACACAGCCCACAAGACACCAGGGCGCGCCAGAGGCCCCTGGCGCGTGGTGGTGGGTTGTGCCCTCCTCGTACGTCGGTTGGAGCTCCACTTCGGGCGCAAGGAAGCTTATATCTGGAAAAAATCTTGTTAAAATCTCAGCGCAATCGGAGTTACGGATCTCCCGGAATATAATAAACGGTTTTCGGCCAGATCAGGGGGACGCGAAACAGAAGAGAACAGAGAGGGAGATCCAATCTCGGAGGGGCTCCCGCCCCTTCGCCGCCATGGAGACCATGAACCAGAGGGGGAACCCTCCTCCCATATAGGGGGGAGGCCAAGGAAGAAGAAGAAGGAGGGGGCTCTCTCCCCCTCGCTTCCCGTGGCGCCGAAGTGCCGCCGGGGCAGCGATCGGGGCGGCGATCTACATCAACAATCTTGCTACCATCAACACCAAATCTCTCCCCCTCTATGCAGCGGTGTAACACCTCTTCCCCCCACTGTAATCTCTACTTAAACGTGGTGCTCAACTCCATATATTATTTCCGTCATCCTATGATGTTTGAGTAGATCTGTTTTGTCTTGTGGGTTAATCGTGATCTTGGTTGGTATGATTGTATATTTTATTTATGGTGTTGTCCTACGGTGCCCTCCGTTGTCGCGCAAATGTGAGGGCCCCCCGCCGTAAGGTGTTGCAATATGTTCATGGTTTGCTTATGGTGGGTTGCGAGAGTGACAGAAGCTTAGACCCGAGTAAGTGGGGTATGGCGTATGGGAGTAAAGAGAACTTGATACTTAATGTTGTGGTTAGGTTTCACGACCTTAATGATCTTTAGTAGTTGCGGATGCTTGCTAGGGGTCCAATCATAAGTGCATATGATCCAAGTAGAGAAAGTATGTTAGCTCATGCCTCTCCCTCATATAAAATTGCAAGAATGATTACCGGTACTTGTTATCGATTGCCTAGGGACAAATGACTTTCTTTTTGACAAAATCTCTCTACTAAAACTAACTTAGTTGTGTATTTATCTAAACAGCCCCTAGATTTTATTTACGTGCTCTTTATTATCTTGCAAACCTATCCTATCACACCTACAAAGTACTTCTAGTTTCATACTTGTTCTAGGTAAAGCGAACGTCAATCGTGCGTAGAGTTGTATCGGTGGTCGATAGCTCCTCGTTGGGTTCGACACTCTTACTTATCGAAGAAGGCTACAAACGATCCCCTATACTTGTGGGTTATCAATTCTCTGTCGACCCAGAGTTGATTATTTGGTTTAATCTGATCCTTTCCATGGTTATGAAACTGAAACTGTTGTGGCACATCTTACTAAGTTGAATGACATAGCCACCACTTTTACTCATGATGAGAAGACTCGCTATTACTTTATTCTCAAATTATTTCCGTTCTCATTAAAGGGTGATGCTAAAGCTTGGTACAATACTCTTGCTCCTGGTTGTGTGCGTACTCCCCAGGGTATGATTTATTACTTCTCTGAAAAAGATTTCTCTACTCATAAGAAACAAGCTACTTTACAGGAAATATTTAACTTTGTGCAAATTAAAGAAGAGAGTCTCCCACAAGCTTGGGGGAGGCTTTGCCAATTACTTAATGCATTGTCTGATCATCCTCTTAAGAAAAATGAAATACTTGATATCTTCTATAATGGACTAATTGATGCTTCTAGGGACTTCCTAGATAGTTGTGTTGGTTGTGTTTTCAAGGAACGAACTGTTGAACAAGCTGAAGAATTATTGAATAACATATTGAAAAATTATGATGATTGGACTCTTCCTGAACCACCGCCTAAGCCCACTCCGACGAAGAGGGGTATATTATATCTCAGTCCTGAAGATATGCAAGAGGCAAAGAAATCTATGCAGGAAAAAGGTATTAAAGCTGAGGATGTTAAAAATTTACCTCCTATTGAAGAAATACATGGGCTTAATACACCACCACCACCCAAGGTGGTAGAGGTAAATTCTCTAATGAAATTCAATGATAATGACAATCCTCACAATATGTACCCTAGCTAATGCCTTTATGAGTTTGAAAACTACATTAGAAAACAAGACCACTTCAATGCAAATGTTATGAAACAATTGTAATACAATTCTGATATGATTGCTCACTTGAGTGACTTGTTATTAAGAATCTCAAATGATGTTAGAGGTGTTGGAAAACATGCTTCTATGGTTCAAACTCGGTTAGAACAAGTTGCTAAATCTCAAAGATAATTGCTTGATGAAATGAATAATGATATACATGACTTTGCTGTTATAGTTGCAACTAGAGGAGGTAAAATGACTCAGGAACCACTTTATCCTGAGGGACACCCAAAAAGAATTGAACAGGATTCACAAAGGAACAACACAACTGCACCTAGTCCTTCTAAAAAGAAGAAGAAAAAGAAAAATGATAGAACTTTGCATGCTTCTAGTGAACCTGAAGTAGAAAAACCTTCTGATAATGAAAATGATGTTTCTATCTTTGATGCTGAAACTCAGTCTGGTAATGAACACTCACCTAGTGATAATGAAAAAGATAATGATGAGGTTCATGAAAATACTCAACCAAATAGCAAAGAACCAGATAATGATGTTGAGATAGAACCTCCAGTTGATCTTGATAACCCACAACCTAAGAATACACGATATGATAAAAGAGACTTTATTGCTAGAAAACACGGTAAAGAAAGAGAACCATGGGTTCAAAAATCTATGCATTTTCCACCTAAGTCAATTAAAAAGAAAGATGATGAAGAATTTGAACGCTTTGCTGAAATGTTGAGGCCAGTCTTTTTGCGTACTCGCTTGACTGATATCCTTAAAATGCCTCCTTATGCAAAGTACATGAAAGAAATCATCACCAATAAGAGAAAAATACCGGAAGCTGAAATCTCCACTATGCTTGCTAATTATACTTTTAAATATGGAGTACCTAAAAACTTGGAGATCCGGGAATACCAACTATACCTTGCTCCATCAAAAGAAATTATATGAAAACTACTTTGTGTGATTTAGGAGTTGGTGTTAGTGTTAGTGTTATGCCTTTCTCTTTATATAAAAGACTTGACTTGAATAAACTCACACCTACTGAAATATCTTTGCAAATGGCTGATAAATCAACTGCCATACCTATTGTTATTTGTGAGGATGTGCCCGTTGTTGCTAATGTTACTATTTTGACTGACTTTGTTATACTTGAGATGCCTGAGGATGACAACATGTCGATTATCCTTGGTAGACCCTTCTTGAATACTGCAGGGGCTGTTATTGATTGCAATAAAAGCAAGGTCACTTCTCATATCAGTGGTAATGAGCATACGGTGCACTTTCCGAAGAAACAATTCCAAGTGAATGGTATTAATGTTATTGAAAAATCTCCGACAATCACTATTGGAAGTTACCTCCAGAAAAAATCTCCCTTCACACCACATCATCACTTACTTCCAGAAAAAATTCTCCATTGCTCTATCTCTCTCTCTCTCTCGTGTTCTTGCTCTCAAACCCGCGGATTTCGATCTCTTTGCTCGAAGCTCCGTTTCTGAAACTGTTTCGGGGTATTGTTGCTTGGTATGTGACTCCACTGTTTGTCCAATTAGTTTTTGCTTTAGTGGTTTATATTTTGAATAATTAGCTACTCTTGGTACTGCTGTAGATGAGCTTGCATGTTGAATTCTTAGAGTTCTAAGTAGTGTGAATGCTTGCTATGGCCTCTATGTGTCCCTATGAGTAGTTGCTATCAATTTTGTGAAGTTTTGTTGAGAAAAATATGTGGACTAAAAATTTTAAAAAAAATTCGTAGGAAAAGGATGAATATCTTTAGGAAGTTTGCTTCTAAGAAGAACTCCAAGGGAGTTATTGGGGAGTCGTCTGACAAGTGATCTCCATCCACGGAGGTTGGCGGAAGTACGGCCGTGCGAATGGCCGCTTACCCCGTTCATGAGGCTGGAATACTTCAGGAGTTTACACAATATGCTGCTAATGCCGGCCTCACCGACTTCATCGCAGCTGAATGTGAACAGTATCATCTCCTCACAAACATCTTTGTTCAAAGTTTTAATTTCGTTCCTAGGAATAATCCTCCTGAGGTGCAGTTTAATTTATACGCTGATTTCCATCAGATACCACTTACTGAGTTTTGTGAAATATGCTTGATTCCCGCTGATGGTGGTTTGGTAGAGCCTAGCCCGGCAGAGTTTGAGGTCTTTTATCGTACCTTGACAGTGGGAGATGGGAGAGGGGTGTCGGGTATCACTGCCGCTGGCTTGCATTTTCCTGCTGTTCATTATTTTGCTCTTTTCATTGCTAAATGCCTGCTTGCTAGAGAAAAGGTGGGTGCACTCAGTTCACCAGACCTTGTTGTTTTACGTCGTGCACTAGAGGGCGACAACACTTATAGCTTGGGAGCTATTGTGGCACGTCGCCTCCACGTTAATAAGTCCAAGGGTAAAATACATGGTGGTATTTTTGCTACTCGCTTGCGGCTCGCTTTAATGTTGAGATACGCCTTCATGATTACCCTCTGACCAAGGTTTACCTAGATCATGCAGCCATGGAACACCACCATTTTATTGCATGAGATTACCCTCACATTCCTATTCCATATAACCTGGTTTTCAGTGTGAGCACTCGTGATATTATTCCATTGCCTACACCTGCTTTGTTTGATCCTGATGCCAGGGGCGGATATAGGATTATGCCTGCAGATATCATCGCCTACCGGAACGACCATGCTGCAGCAGAGGAGGATCCTCAACAGTGGGATCCATGGATGCCCACTCCTCAGCACCCCGACTACTATCCAGGCTACTGATCGATTACCAAGTTAGGCCAAAAGCCTAAGCTTGGGGGAGTACGTATTCCCACCGACATTATATTCATGTTCACACATTTCATTCCAGTTGTCGGTGTCCACACTTTTCATTGTAGTATCCATGTTAAATTTATTTTTCTTACTTTCTTCTTGTGTGTTTGAAAAATCTTAGAAAAACCAAAAAAATTTATTTGTAGTTAGTTTACTTTCTGTGCATGCTTAGTTCTAATACTTCAAAGAAAACCCAAAAATATTTCCTTGTTCTTCTTTTGCTTGTTGGGAGCTTTCCCGTGTAAATAGTTTTTCTCGTTTTTGTTTTTCCCTTTTATTTGCTTGTTCAAGAAAACCAAAAACTCCAAAAATATTTCAGTGCGTTTCTCTGAATTTCTTTTCTTTTTATTCGAGTCGTACCAAGGAGAAGACCACGATGAAAATGTTGAGTGGCTCTCATGTGAATAGTTGTTGATCTAATAAAGAGCCCATATTATCTTGTCTTCTCCTGTTGAATAAAATGTTTACAGATTCCAGCTTAGTCCACGGCACTTTTGCACTATTATTTTCCTATCGTTCGGTCATGCAAGTGAAAGGAAATAATGACGATATTCGATGAACTGGCCGTGGCAGAGAGAAACGGGTATGAACTCGATTTGTTCTATTTTTGTAAATATGTTTAATCTAGTATCCATGATTCAGCCCATTATGATTAAACATGTTTGCAATCACAATTAGAGATTATAGTTTCTCATGCCATGCATAAGTAGCTGGGAGTGGATAATGATTTATCTTGGATATCAACATTGTGTTAAAATGATTGTGATGTAGTATGATGATATGGTATCCTCCTTTGAATGTTCGAGTGGCTTGACTTGGCACATGTTCATGCATGTAGTTGAATCAAAACCAACATAGCCTCTATGATATTTATGTTCATGGTGTTCATATCCTACTCATGCTAGTGTCCAATGTTACTTATGCATAATCCATGTTCATGACTGTTGTTGCACTCTAGCTGGCCGGTTCTCAACCTATTTGCTAACCTTCGCCTGTACTAAATGGGAATTCTGCTTGTACATCAAAAACCTTGAACCCAAGTTATTCCAGAGGAGTCCACCATACCTACCTATATGCGGTATTACCCTGCCGTCCTAAGTAAATTTGCATGTGCCACCTCTAAAAACTTCAAATAAATATCCTTTTTGTGTGCCTGGATCGTTCATGGAACGACGGGAGGTGGTCGGTATCTTCCATGCTAAGTGGGTTATTCTCAGGTCGAGTGTTTATTCACTCGCCATCGCACGAGAAAAGGGCGGTAATAGGGATGCCCAGTCCCAAATTGCAAAAAGAATTGATTTGACAAATAATCAAACAAAAACTCCCAATGGAGTCAAAACCTTTACTTTTATCGCTTGGGAACCGCCACTAGCGTGCTGAGCATGGAAGATATTGATAACTGATGGTCGTAAAGTAAATGAGAAGGGTGCATTTCTCAAAATATCATTTACCTCTGGTTAAAAACTTGGGCTCTGGCACCTCTGCAAATCATTGCTTCCCTCTACGAAGGGACTTTCTATTTATTTTTTATGTTGTGTCATCACCTTCTAAAATAAGCGCCAGAACCTGAGAGCACTGCTGTCATGCTGATGCATTGTGTGTAGCTAATGTTGGGTGCATCATGAATGGATCTTTTCTACCATGAATTACAATGTTTAGTCGCTGATTGAACTTTGGAGGTGCTCTGCATTTATGTTTTGCGGTCTCAGAAAGGTCTAGCGAGATACCACTATTGTCATATTATATCATGGCTGTTTTGATAACGTGTTGCCGTTTGAGATATCTTATTATTTCTCGCTAGCTAATTATGTCATTGATATGAGTTAATATAATTTTTTAGAGTTATTGTCGGCATGGTTAGTTATAATGTTGGCTGAAAACCTGGGTGCTGTTTAAGCTTATTTATGCAAATAAGAGCAAAAGAGTTCGTAAAAGTTTTTCTTTTTCACTTTCAGTTTTTCAACTGAATTGCTTGAGGACAAGCAAAGGTTTAAGCTTGGGGGGGTTGATACGTCTCCGACGTATCTACTTTTCCTAACGTGTTTCCTCTTGTTTTGGACTCTAATTTGCATGATTTGAATGAAACTAACCCCAGACTGACGTTGTTTTCAGCAGAACTACCATGGTGTTGTTTTTGTGCAGAAATAAAAGTTCTCGGAATGGAACGAAACTTTGCTAGGATTTTTTATATCAATAAAGAGAATTTCTGGAGCCAAGAGCCACCGGAGGGGGGCACCTGGGTGGGCACAACCCACCAGGGCGCGCCTGCCCTCCCAAGCGCGCCCAGGTAGGTTGCCCCACCTGGTGGCCCCACCTTGAAACCGACGCTATAAAATCCTATTTTTCAGAAAAAAAATGAAGGAGAAAGAATTATCGCGATCCACGAGACGGAGCCGCCGTCACCTCCTGTTCTTCATCGGGAGGCCAGATCTGGAGTCCGTTTGGGGCTCCGGGGAGGAGGATCTTCGTTCTTCGTCATCACCAACCCTTCTCCATCGCCAATTCCATGATGCTCCCCACCGGGAGTGAGTAATTCCTTCGTAGGCTCGCTGGTCGGTGAGGAGTTGGATGAGATTCATCATGTAATCTAGTTAGTTTTGATAGGTCTTGATCCCTAGTATCCATTATGTTCTGAGATTGATGTTGCTATGACTTTACCATGCTTAATGCTTGTCACCTTGGGCCCGGGTGCTATGATTTCAGATCTGAACCGTTTATGTTTTCACCATTTTATCCATGTTCTAGATCCGATCTTGCAAGTTATAGTCACGTACTACGTGTTATGATCCGGCAACCCCGGAGTGACAATAGTCGGGACCACTCCCGGTGACGACCGTAGTTTGAGGAGTTCATGTATTCACCGTGTGTTAATGCTTTGTTCCGATTCTCTATTAAAATGAGGCCTTAATATCCCTGAGTTTCCAATTGGACCCCGCTTCCACGGGAGGGTAGGACAAAAGATGTCATGCAAGTTCTTTCCATAAGCATGTATGACTATTTATGGAATAGATGCCTACATTATATTTATGAACTGGAGCTAGTGCCGCATCGCCCTAGGTTATGACTGTCACATGATGAATATCATCCAACAAATTACCGATCAAATGCCTACGAATTTATCCTATACTGTTCTAGCTAAGTTACTACTGCTATCGTTACTGTTGCACTTGCTACGAAACTACTGCCATCAGTGTTACCGCTACCGTTGTTGCTACTACTATTATCAAAACTATCATACTACTTTGCTACTGATCACTTTGCTGCAGATAATTAATCTCCAGGTGTGGTTGAATTGCCAACTCAGCTGCTAATACTTACAAATATTCTTTGTCTCCCCTTGTGTCGAATCTATAAATTTGGGTTGAATACTCTACCCTCAAAAACTTTTGCGATCCCCTATACTTGTGGTTATCATCCGTGGCCGAGGATGTCTCTCTCCTCGTGGATGTGGTGGTGGTGGTAGTCAGGTCGCCGCTATACGCCGCGCAGATCGGCGCCGGTGACCACAGTTGAGTCGTCGTACAAGTAGGCTCAGTGGCGGCCGTCGGTAGTCATGGGGTTGACCCCTCCCCCCCCCCCCATCCTCGGTCCACTGGGACTGGCTGAGGACGCAAGTGTGGACACCCCTACAGTGGGGGCATCGACCCAGATTTCGTGACTTATGTCGGGCTAGGAATGAAAGGAGTCCCCTTTCTTTCCTCCTTCCGAGGTTGGTGCTCCGTGATGTCGACGGATGGTGGTGACTTGGACGTGCATGCCGAAGCGGCGGCTTTGGAAGGCGGTCTGCATGGTTGGCTCCCCGGTGAGCACCATGTCGGTGGTGGTGGCTCTCCCTCTTGGTCGTGTAGGCGGCAAGAGGGTAGCGGAGGGTGGCTCGGTCGCTCTTCCTATCTTTGGCAATGGTGATGCCCCGATTCGGACCTGGGGTGCTGAACTCATTGCACTAGTTCTGAAGACCTCGTGGTGGCATGGGGGAGCTGCCGAGCAAAAGCTCTGCGCTTTGTCGCCGACGACGGCGCCGCTTGCGGGTGCCGTTATCTTCCTGAAGACGTCATTGCGGTGCTCCTCTTCGTGCCAGGGTTCCGGGTGAAGACCCTTGTCCCTTCCGGACTCGGCAGCGGTAACGCTCTGCGTCGTTTTCCCTCCCGGGGGCATTGTCGTGGAGCTTAGTTATTTAGGGCCTTGTGCGGCGTTGTACTCAGTTCTTCCTATGCTTTCTTCCGGTAGTGTAGTCGTAGTTCTGCGTGATTCGATCTTGGGATCGGCGTTGTTTGAGGGCTACCTCACCATCTTGCATCGTTCGGCCGTGTACTTGAATCGGTATTTGTTTTTTATATAAAGCGGGGCAAAAGCTTGTTTCAAGCAATTGGGTGATTTTTGGCCTAGTTTTTCTTATAAATCAAGTCAACTCTATTCTTCTTCATGAAACCGCGGGATCACCTTACCCTCTTGACGAGGTTTTTGTTGAAAAAAATCATCCACTCACAATTGCAAATTAAGATGATCTTCTTTTAGAGAAAAGACATATGCCTGACTTTATAAATAAAGTCATCAATGGGAAGAAAAGAGGACCCCTGGCTAGGGTTTCTTGTGCCTCCCGCCGGTGCGTCGTCGGTCTACCTCGTCTTCGGTGGTCTTACGGCCATGGAGGCATGGTGGATCCCAGCCCTTGCCGGCGGGAGGGCTCTGTTTTTTTCATACTCTTTTGAGTTTTGTTAGGGTTTGCGTCCTGCTCAGAGAGGCGAGGCGGCGGCGGCTCTCTGCTGATGGAATAAGGTTCCCCCCGCCTTGTCCCCGTTCCGATGGTGTCTCTAGCATCGTTGGAGGGCTTGTGGAGGTTTGTCTCCGGCGGATCTCATAGGATTCGGTCGGCGTTTGTCTTCAGTGGATCCATGTGGATCTTGTTTTCGTTCATCTGTGTCCGTGTGTCTACAGATTGGATCCTTCTGATCTACGCTTCTCTTCATCGGCGGCGCATGTTGTTCTGGTGCGCTGGTCCTATGGGGTCTTAGCACGACGACTTCCCGACTGTCTACTATAACAAGGTTTGTCCGGTTTCGATGAGGGAGGGGCGAAGACGGCGGCGCACCTTTGGCTCGCTCCAGTGCAAGTAGTCGTTGCTAGATAGTCTACGGACCTAGATATATTTTTTACTTCTGGTGTTCTTTGTACTACCTTGACAGTTGATGAATAGATCTGAAGTTATTCCAAAAGAAAAAGTCATCACGGCGAAGTCATCCAACAAACGACGAAGGTTCAGAAACTAAGATGATCTTAGCCAGAGAAGTGGATGCGCGCACAAAATAGCAGTGAGCCAAGCGTGTATCATGTGCGTGCAAAATAGACCAGATGATTGGGAATGAAAAAAGATTTTGTAATTTATTTGAAGCCAGCCACTGAAGGTCTTTCGAGGCCCTTATATGGTAAGATTAACTCGTGTTCCTGCGTAAGTGTTGAATATATATGCTGGGTTGCACTTTATCTTGTCTTTAGTTTGCTTGTTAATTTAGATGACCAATTGCGCTCAACAATGTGCCGGTAGATGGATCACTGGTTGCACGCACCATGATCCCATTACGGCGTAAATCAACGCACGACAAAAACATTCATTCAGAGATAGTGTTGCATGCATACAAGTTCCACAGCTGAAGAAACGTTCTTTTGTCGTACAATACTCTGATACAATATTGCGCTTTTGTCTTCCATTCCCATGTATGATGCTTGGTTCACAAAGGAGATCCATGAGGCAGGGCGAGCTTACCTAATCCATACCCGGTGGTGTTGGGTGGAATAGCAAAAGGACGACAAATCGATCTGTAGGCCTGTCTGCCAATGTTAGTAAAACTTTCCTTCCTTCTACTTTTTGTGGAAAATAATTCCCCAAGTTAATGATCAAAACATCACTTAATTTAGACAGGAGTGGATTTAGTTTTTACCCTCTACTTTGACACTTTTAATGTTAATTACTCTATTTAACAGTTCTATATGTTCGGATTACCCCATTTAGCTAAAATTGCTGTGTCATTTGTAGCTTTGTTCTCCTACGCCCCCCCCCCCCCCCCCCCCCCCGCCCCGCTTGGCAAATCTAGGTTCACAAGCATGGCAAACTTTTTTTTTTCACATGCCACCTTAAATGTTGTAATACATATATAGTCATGCCATGGCAAACTTTTTTTAGGATGTTTCTGCCATCGAATCTTAATTTGTATTAGAACTTTATTCACTACGTGAAAAAATTAATTTATTTTTAGCTATAAACTAGCCATGGCAAACTTTCTGATGTTTTTACGACTGAACCTATAGACCAAAATATTATAAATTTGCCATGTCGCCTTTACTATAGTTTATTTATTTGCCAATGAACCTATGGAATAAAAAATAATTGCCATCTCACCTTTCCTATGTTGTTCTACATTTGCCATCATGTGTACTACTAACATAGGAAAACTTACACTTATGTGTTTCCTATAATTGTTTTCACAAATTTTATGTACAATTGACATGACCTATATACCAATTTCTTTTGACATGTCACTTTTGTATTATCTTTTTTTATATACTTTTTACCATCTTTGTGCACTACTCACATGGCAAAACATAGAATTTTGTCCGTCCACAGTTGGCGTGTCAAACAAGTTGCCATGTTTTCTATAAATTTCCCGTCTTTTTCCGGGAAAAAATCCTAAATATTCCATTTTCATATGACTAAGTTAGCATGGATTTATTATTTCGACCATGGCAATTGGTTTAGGTAGACATTTGATAGTTTGATTGTAGGTAGTGGCAATTTTATTAATTAGACTATGGTAGTTTTATTGTAGGTTGCGTGGCATTTTTCTTCGTTAGACGATGGCAATTTTATGAATTACACCACACACAAAAATCCTGGAAAGGGGTCGCACGAGGGCATTTCAGAACGAACGTTTTTCTTTACCCCCTCAAAGAAAAAGAATGAATGTTCTTTTTGTTGACTTCGTTCACGCCGAGGCCTCCCCATCTGACCGTCGGCTCTTATTGGGGTTCTATTTTCTATGCCTCAACCATTCAAATAGCTTGCCCAAGCAATTTCCTTTTTCTTGTGATCACCTGCTGTAGTTACTAGTTACGCGTCGCATCGCCCGGCACGCGTCTGCGTTCGGCCTCCGTCCCAGCGAACGAGTCTGATTTTCTGACGTGTCCATTTGGACTGCTTTAAGATCTGTGAACTGATATGGTTAAGAGGTAGTTCGTTGGAGATGCCCAAATAGCTTACAGCAGCCAGATAATATTTCCGCTACAGGCTTTGTGTTACGTTGGCCCAACTGAAGACGCTGTCCATGCGTCTCGGTAGCAAAGGCGTGGTGCCGCCAAATTTGGGCTGCACCGGGACTACTTTTCCTCCTCGGACGTTGCGAAGTAACAATATTAGCAGCACTTTCCCGGATCAGTTCGGATGCTTCGATCTACAGGAACAAGTTTGCACGGCTCGACCGACTGGAGGAATCGAATGCAGAGCGCGATGCTGCCGGAACGCCCGATCTCAAAGGTAAACACGCCATAGACAAGACCCATAAAAGATTGACGCCTTTGTGACCCGGCCGACACCGGCATGGAGGATCCTGTTCTTCTCTCTTTTCCCAATTCATGGCACGAAGAACTTGCATGTCCCGTCTCCTTGACCAGGCGACGAAATGGGAGAGGTGTGGGTTGGTTCCTGTGGCCCTTACGTACTAGTACGTTCCTCCCGGTGCAACCTAGTCCGGCGAGTTGGACCTTCAGAAGTTCAGGTCCTCCTTGTGCGTGATGCGCCGGTGAGAGCTTCTCACGAAGAAAAGCATCGATTCGTCTTTCTAGCTGATGATGATGCGACGCGACGGTCGCATGTGTGTTGCAGCGGGAGATCCCCCTGCACGGCGCGCAGGTATCGTATCGTGCGTCCTTGCCGGGACTTCCCACTCGGCAATATACGCGGATCGGAGAATCGTTGAGTTCGGTTCATGTTGGGCCGCGGGAGCCCGCGCAAATGGGACGGCGCAATACCGTCCGTTCAGTTGGGTTTCGTTCGGTATTGTACTAGCAAATGTCTGTTGCGTTTTATCCAAAAAGGATTTCCTCCGCTTTGTATTACAAAGCAACTTCGATACAACCAACGTTAGAGCATCTCCAACAGGCGCACAAAAACTGCTTCACGTGTTAAAATTCGGGGTTTTTTTTGCGCGCCGAACAGCTCCAGCAAAAACTGTAAAATAGCGCACGCGCAAAAAAGGATTAGGCACATGCTAAAAAGCGCTATGAGAAGCTGCAAATTTGGGGCACCGGATAGTGTGTGTTTCACAATTTGCATTGCGTGTGTTTTCGGGGGCGTGTTTGTGGCATCTGCTAAACCAATGTTGGGTCCAGCGCCCTAAAAGTGCTACAGTGGCACGCTAAAACTATTTTTAGCGTGCGAAACTTTTATGCGCCTGTTGGAGATGCTCTTAGGTGCTGGGGCGGAAGCAGCACAATCACGCCAAAAAAGTAAAAGAGAAAATACAAAAGAAACAAATGCCGACACGAGCGGATCAACAAAAACGAAGAAGCCTCGCGACCGCTGCACCCACCGGAGATCTCCCACCAAGCTCCTAGACTCCGAAGCGCCGGTACCAAACAACACCTCTAAGAAGGGACGCGACAATGGCGACGCTGCTGCCAAGGGTTTCCCCCGGTACGCGGCAGAGAGGAAGGGTAGCCCCCGACGCCCTCCAGGGTGGTTCGGCGGCACCCTCAGGCGCCACTTCGTTGGTGTCGGACCGGCCGACAGGGATTTCTCCCGATACCAACCATCACGTCGCGCGCTCCGGAGCACTCCACCATACCGGCCACCACCTTACGTGAGCACGATCATGAAGCCATCCACGCTGTCTCGCCACAGCACCGCGAGGAGAGGCCTGCACAGGAAGAAGAAGAGCCGGGACTCAGGACAGCAGTACCGTCGGCCTGCGGGAGGGCACGACCTCCACCGTCAACGACAGTACCCGACCGGACGCACCAGCAAGAGCAAACCGTCGGTGCGCTGCAGAGAGCATGCCGTCGGCGTCGCTGCCCCTCGTTCGAGCTTCCCCTCCACACCGCGCAAGAGGCAACGAGTGTTGGAAATATGCCCTAGAGGCAATAATCAAATGGTTATTATTGCATTTCCTTGTTCATGATAAATGTCTATTGTTCATGCTATAATTTTATTAACTGGAAACCGTAATACATGTGTGAATACATAGACCACAACATGTTCCTAGTGAGCCTCTAGTTGACTAGCTCGTTGATCAATAGATGGTTATGGTTTCCTGACCATGGACATTGGATTTCATTGATAACGGGATCACATCATTAGGAGAATGATGTGATGGACAAGACCCAATCCTAAGCATAGCACAAGATCGTGTAGTTCGTTTGCTAAAAGCTTTTCTAATGTCAAGTATCATTTCCTTAGACCATGAGATTGTGTAACTCCCGGATACCGTAGGAGTGCTTTGGGTGTACCAAACGTCACAACGTAACTGGGTGGCTATAAAGGTGCACTACAGGTATCTCCGAAAGTGTCTGTTGGGTTGACACGAATTGAGACTGGGATTTGTCACTCCGTATGACGGAGAGGTATCTCTGGGCCCACTCGGTAGTGCATCATCATAATGAGCTCAATGTGACTAAGTAGTTAGTCACGGGATCATGCATTATGTAACGAGTAAAGTGACTTGCCGGTAACGAGATTGAACGAGGTATTGGGATACCGACGATCGAATCTCGGGCAAGTAACGTACCGATTGACAAAGGGAATTGTATACGGGATTGATTGAATCCTCGACATCGTGGTTCATCCGATGAGATCATCGTGGAACATGTGGGAGCCAACATAGGTATCCAGATCCCGCTGTTGGTTATTGACCGGAGAGTCGTCTCGGTCATGTCTGCATGTCTCCCGAACCCGTAGGGTCTACACACTTAAGGTTCGGTGACGCTAGGGTTGTAGAGATATTAGTATGCGGAAATCCGAAAGTCGTTCGGAGTCCCGGATGAGATCCCGGACGTCACGAGGATTTCCGGAATGGTCCGGAGGTAAAGATTTATATATGGGAAGTCCTATTTTGGACACCGGAAAATGTTCGGGATTTTTCGGTATTGTACCGGGAAGGTTCTAGAAGGTTCTGAAGTGGGGCCCACCTGCATGGGGGGACCCACATGAACGTGGGTAGTGGGGGCAAGGCCCCACATCCCTGGTCAAGGCGCACCAAGATCCCACCTTAGAAGGAATAAGATCATATCCCGAAGGGATAAGATCAAGATCCCTAAAAAGGGGGGATAACAATCGGTGGGGAAGGGAAATGATGGGATTTCTTTCCCACACCTTTGCCAACGCCCCAATGGACTTGGAGGGCAAGAAACCAGCCCCCTCCACCCCTATATATAGTGGGGAGGCGCATGGGAGCAGCACCCCAAGCCCTGGCGCCTCCCTCCCTCCCGTGACACCTCTTCCTCCCCGCTTGCGCTTGGCGAAGCCCTGCCGGGATCCCGCTACTTCCACCACCACGCCGTCGTACTGCTGGATCTCCATCAACTTCTCCTACCCCCCTTGCTGGATCAAGAAGGAGGAGATGTCCCCGCTCCGTACGTGTGTTGAACGCGAAGGTGCCGTCCGTTCGGCGCTAGGATCATCGGTGATTTGGATCACGACGAGTACGACTCCATCAACCCCGTTCTCTTGAACGCTTCCGCTCGCGATCTACAAGGGTATGTAGATGCACTCCTCCCCTCTCGTTGCTAGCATCTCCTAGATTGATCTTGGTGACACGTAGGAAAATTTTAAATTTCTGCTACGTTCCCCAACAGTGGCATCATGAGCCAGGTCTATGCGTAGATTCTATGCACGAGTAGAACACAAAGTAGTTGTGGGCGATGATTTGTTCAATTTGCTTGCCGTTACTAGTCTTATCTTGATTCGGCCGCATTGTGGGATGAAGCGGCCCGGACCGACCTTACATGTACTCTTACGTGAGACAGGTTCCACCGACTGACATGCACTTGATGCATAAGGTGGCTAGCGGGTGTCTGTCTCTCCCACTTTAGTTGGATCAGATTCGATGAAAAGGGTCCTTATGAAGGGTAAATAGCAATTGGTATATCACTGTTGTGGCTTTTGCGTAGGTAAGAAACGTTCTTGCTAGAAACCCATAGCAGCCACGTAAAACATGCAACAACAATTAGAAGACGTCTAACTTGTTTTTGCTGGGTATGCTATGTGATGTGATATGGCCAAAAGGATGTGATGAATTATATATGTGATGTATGAGATTGATCATGTTCTTGTAATAGGAATCACGACTTGCATGTCGATGAGTATGACAACCGGCAGGAGCCATAGGAGTTGTCTTAATTTATTGTATGACCTGCGTGTCAATGAAAACGCCATGTAATTTCTTTACTTTATTGCTAACCGTTAGCCATAGTAGTAGAAGTAATAGTTGGCGAGACAACTTCATGAAGACACGATGATGGAGATCATGATGATGGAGATCATGGTGTCATGCTGGTGACGAAGGTGATCATGCCGCGCCTCGAAGATGGAGATCAAAGGCGCAAGATGATATTGGCCATATCATGTCACTTTATGATTTGCATGTGATGTTTGTCATGTTTACATCTTATTTGCTTAGAACGACGGTAGCATAAATAAGATGATCCCTCACTAAAATTTCAAGAGACGTGTTCCCCCTAACTGTGCACCGTTGCGAAGGTTCGTTGTTTCGAAGCACCACGTGATGATCGGGTGTGATAGATTCTAACGTTCACATACAACGGGTGTTGACGAGCCTAGCATGTACAGACATGGCCTCGGAACACATGCGAAACACTTAGGTTGACTTGACGAGTCTAGCATGTACAGACATGGCCTCGGAACACAAGAGACCGAAAGGTCGAACATGAGTCGTATAGTAGATACGATCAACATGAAGATGTTCACCGATGATAACTAGTCCGTCTCACGTGATGATCAGACACGGCCTAGTTGACTCGGATCATGTATCACTTAGATGACTAGAGGGATGTCTATCTAAGTGGGAGTTCATTAAATAATCAGATGAACTTAATTGTCATGAACATAGTCAAAAGGTCTTTACAAATTATGTCATGGCTTACGCTTTAGTTCTACTGTTTAAGATATGTTCCTAGAGAAAATTTAGTTGAAAGTTGATAGTAGCAATTATGCGGACTGGGTCCGTAAACTGAGGATTGTCCTCATTGCTGCACAGAAGGCTTATGTCCTTAATGCAGCGCTCGGTGTGCTGAACCTCGAGCGTCGTTTGTGGACGTTGCGAACATCTGACATACACGTTTTGATGACTACGTGATAGTTTAGTACGTAATGTTGAACGGTTTAGAATTGAGGCACCGAAGACATTTTGAAACTTCGCGGAACATATGAGATGTTCCAAGAGCTGAAATTGGGATTTTAGCCTCATGCCCACGTCAAGAGGTATGAGACCTCTGACAAGTTTCTTAAGCCTGCAAACTAAGGGAGAAAAGCTCAACCGTTGAGCATGTGCTCAGATTGTCTGAGTACTACAATCGCTTAAATCGAGTGGGAGTTAATCTTCTAGATGAGATAGTGATGGTTCTCCAAAGTCACTGCCACCAAGCTACTAGAGCTTCGTGATGAACTATAACAAATCAGGGATAGATATGATGATCCTTGAGCTATTCGCGATGTTTGACACCATGAAAGTAGAAATCAAGTAGGAGCATCAATTGTTGATGGTTAGTAAAACCACTAGTTTCAAGAAGGGCAAGGGAAAGAAGGGATACTTCATGAAACGGCAAATCAGTTGCTGCTCTAGTGAAGAAACCCAAGGTTGAATCCAAACCCGAGACTAAATGCTTCTGTAATGAGGGGAACGGTCACTGAAGCAGAACTACCCTAGATACTTGGTAGATGAGAAGGTAGGCAAGGTCGACAGAAGTATATTGGATATACATTATATTAATGTGTACTTTACTAGTACTCCTAGTAGCACTAGGGTATTAGATACCGGTTCGGTTGCTAAGTGTTGGTAACTCGAAATAAAAGGCTACGGAATAAACGGAGACTAGCTAAAGGTGAGATGACGATATGTGTTGGAAGTGTTTCCACGGTTGATGTGATCAAGCATCGCATGCTCCCTCTACCATCGAGATTGGTGTTGAACCTAAATAATTGTTATTTGGTGTTTGCATTGAGCATAGACATGATTGGATTGTGTTTATCGCAATACGGTTATTCATTTAAGGAGAATAATGGTTACTCTGTCTATTTGAATAATACCTTAAATGGTCTTGCACCTAAAATGAATGGTTTATTGAATCTCGATCGTAGTGATACACATGTTCATGCCTAAAGATATAAGATAGTAATGATAGTACCACATACTTGTGGCACTGCCACTTGAGTCATATTGGTATAAAACGCATGAAGAAGCTCCATGTTGATGGATCTTTGGACTCACTCGTTTTTGAAAAGATTGAGACATGCGAACCATGTCTATTAGTATATATGCATGAAGAAAGTCCATACAGATGGATCATTTGGACTCACTTGATTTTGAATCACTTGAGACATG
This sequence comes from Triticum aestivum, assembly GCF_018294505.1. Classification (NCBI taxonomy): domain Eukaryota; kingdom Viridiplantae; phylum Streptophyta; class Magnoliopsida; order Poales; family Poaceae; genus Triticum; species Triticum aestivum. Next base: position 157,501,665 of record NC_057802.1, read on the forward strand.
CAAATCATACCACATGGGCAAGATGACTGAAAGGCCTCGTTTTCAGTAAGATGGAACAAGAAAGCAACTTGTTGGAAGTAATACATTTTGATGTGTGCAGTCCAATGAGTGCTGAGGCATGCAGTGGATATTGTTATGTTCTTGCTTCATAGATGATTTGAGTAGATGCTGAGTATATTTACTTGATGAAACACAAGTCTGAATTATTGAAAGGTTCAAGTGATTTCAGAGTGAAGTTGAAGTTCGTCGTGACAAGAGGATAAAATGTCTGTGATATGATCATAGAGATGAATATTTGAGTTACGAGTTTGGCACACAATTAAGAAATTGTGGAAATTGTTTCACGACTAATACCGCCTGGAACACCATAGTGTGATGGTGTGTCCGAACATCATAACTGCACCCTATTGGATATGGTGCATACCATGATGTCTCTTATCGAATTACACTATCTTTTATGGGTTAGGCATTAGAGACAAACCGCATTCACTTTAAATAGGGCACCACGCAATTCCGTTTGAGACGACACCGTATGAACTATGGTTTAGAGAAACCTAAGCTGTCGTTTCTTAAAAGTTTGGGGCTGCGACGCTTATGTGGAAAAGTTTCAGGCTGATAAGCTCGAACCCAAAGCGGATAAATGCATCTTCATAGAATACCCAAAACAGTTGGGTATACCCCCTATATCAGATCCGGAAGCAAAGTGATTGTTTCTAGAAACAGGTCCTTTCTCGAGGAAAAGTTTCTCTCGAAAGAATTGAGTGGGAGGATGGTGGAGACTTGATGAGGTTATTGAACCGTCACTTCAACTAATGTGTAGCAGGGCACAGGAAGTTGTTCCTGTGGCACCTACACCAATTGAAGTGGAAGCTTATGATAGTGATCATGAAACTTCAGATCAAGTCACTACCAAACCTCATAGGACGACAAGGATGCGTACTACTTTAGAGTGGTACGTAATCCTGTCTTGAAAGTCATGTTGTTGGACAACGATGAACCTATGAGCTGTGGAGAAGCGATGGTGGGCCCGGATTCCGATGAATGGCTCGAGGCCATAAAATCCGAGAGAGGATCCATGTATAAAAACAAAGTGTAGACTTTGAAGAACTACTTGATGGTTGTAAGGCTGTTGGGTGCAGATGGATTTTAAAAGGAAGACAGACAATGATGGTAAGTGTCACCATTAAGAAAGCTCGACTTGTCGTTAAGATGTTTTCCGGCAAGTTCAAGGAGTTGACTGCGATGAGACTTTCTCACTCGTAGCGATGCTAAGAGTCTATTGGAATTATATTAGCAGTTACTGCATTATTTATGAAATCTTGCAGATAGGATGTCAAAACATTGTTTCCTCGATGATTTTCTTGAGGAAAGGTTGTATGTGATACAACCAGAAGGTTTTAACAATCCTGAAAGATGCTAACAAGTATGCAAAGCTCCAGCAATCCTTCTAAGGACTGGAGTAAGCATCTCGGAGTTGGAATGTACGCTTTGATGAGATGATCAAAGATTTTGGGTTTATACAAAGTTTATGAGAAACTTGTATTTCCAAAGAAGTGAGTGGGAGCACTATAGAATTTTTGATGAGTATATGTTGTTAACATATTGTTGATCAGAAATAATGTAGAATTTCTGGAAAGCATATAAGGTTGTTTGAAAAGTGTTTTTCAATGGAAAACCTGGATTAAGCTACTTGAACATTGAGCATCAAGATCTATAAGGATAGATCAAAACGCTTAATAGTACTTTCAAATGAATGCATACCGTGACAGGATTTTGAAGGAGTTCAACATAGATCAGCAAAGAAGGAGTTCTTGGCTGTGTTACAAGGTGTGAGTATTGAGTAAGACTCAAGACCTGACCACGGCAGAAGAGAGAGAAAGGACGAAGGTCGTCCCCTGTGCTTTAGACGTAGGCTCTACAGTATGCTATGCTGTGTACCGCACCTGAAGTGTGCCTTGCCATGAGTTAGTCAAGGGGTACAATAGTGATCCGGGAATGGATCACATGACAGCGGTCGAATTTATCCTTAGTATCTAGTGGACTAAGGAATTTTCTCGATTATGGAGGTGGTACAACAGTTCGTCGTAAAGGGTTATGTCGATGCAAACTTTGACACTAATCCGGATGACTTTGAGTAGTAAACCGGATTTGTATAGTAGAGCAGTTATTTGGAATAGCTTCAAGTAGCGTGTGGTAGCTACATCTACAAGATGACATAGAGATTTGTAAAGCACACACGGATCTGAATGTTGCAGACCCGTTGACTAAAACCTCTCTCGTAAGCATAACATGATCAAACCCTAGAACTCATTGAGTGTTAATCACATGGTGATGTGGACTAGATTATTGACTCTAGTAAACTTTGAGTGTTAATCACATGGTGATGTGAACTAGATTATTGACTCTAGTGCAAGTGGGAGACTGTTGGAAATATGCCCTAGAGGCAATAATAAAATGGTTATTATTGCATTTCCTTGTTCATGATAAATGTCTATTGTTCATGCTATAATTGTATTAACTGGAAACCGTAATACATGTGTGAATACATAGACCACAACATGTCCCTAGTGAGCCTCTAGTTGAATAGCTCGTTGATCAATAGATGGTTATGGTTCCCTGACCATGGACATTGGATGTCATTGATAACAGGATCACATCATTAGGAGAATGATGTGATGGACAAGACCCAATCCTAAGCATAGCACAAGATCGTGTAGTTCGTTTGCTAAAAGCTTTTCTAATGTCAAGTATCATTTCCTTAGACCATGAGCTTGTGTAACTCCCGGATACCTTAGGAGTGCTTTGGGTGTACCAAACGTCACAACGTAACTGGGTGGCTATAAAGGTGCACTACAGGTATCTCCGAAAGTGTCTGTTGGGTTGACACGAATCGAGACTGGGATTTGTCACTCCGTATGACGGAGAGGTATCTCTGGGCCCACTCGGTAGTGCATCATCATAATGAGCTCAATGTGACTAAGTAGTTAGTCACGGGATCATGCATTACGGAACGAGTAAAGTGACTTGCCGGTAACGAGATTGAACGAGGTATTGGGATACCGACGATCGAATCTCGGGCAAGTAACGTACCGATTGACAAAGGGAATTGTATACGGGATTGATTGAATCCTCGACATCGTGGTTCATCCGATGAGATCATTGTGGAACATGTGGGAGCCAACATGGGTATCCAGATCCCGCTGTTGGTTATTGACCGGAGAGTCGTCTCGGTCATGTCTGCATGTCTCCCGAACCCGTAGGGTCTACACACTTAAGGTTCGGTGACGCTAGGGTTGTAGAGATATTAGTATGCGGAAATCCGAAAGTCGTCCGGAGTCCCGGATGAGATCCCGGACGTTACGAGGAGTTCCGGAATGGTCCGGAGGTAAAGATTTATATATGGGAAGTCCTATTTTGGCCACCGGAAAATGTTCGGGATTTTTCGGTATTGTACCGGGAAGGTTCTAGAAGGTTCCGAAGTGGGGCCCACCTGCATGGGGGGACCCACATGAACGTGGGTAGTGGGGGCAAGGCCCCACATCCCTGGTCAAGGCGCACCAAGATCCCACCTTAGAAGGAATAAGATCATATCCCGAAGGGATAAGATCAAGATCCCTAAAAAAGGGGGATAACAATCGGTGGGGAAGGAAAATGATGGGATTTCTTTCCCCCACCTTTGCCAACGCCCCAATGGACTTGGAGGGCAAGAAACCAGCCCCCTCCACCCCTATATATAGTGGGGAGGCGCATGGGAGCAGCACCCCAAGCCATGGCGCCTCCCTCCCTCCCGTGACACCTCTTCCTCCCCGCTTGCGCTTGGCGAAGCCCTGCCGGGATCCCGCTACTTCCACCACCACGCCGTCGTGTTGCTGGATCTCCATCAACTTCTCCTCCCCCCTTGCTGGATCAAGAAGGAGGAGACGTCCCCGCTCCGTACGTGTGTTGAACGCGGAGGTGCCGTCCGTTCGGCGCTAGGATCATCGGTGATTTGGATCACGACGAGTACGACTCCATCAACCCTGTTATCTTGAACGCTTCCGCTCGCGATCTACAAGGGTATGTAGATGCACTCCACCCCTCTCATTGCTAGCATCTCCTAGATTGATCTTGGTGACACGTAGGAAAATTTTGAATTTCTGCTACGTTCCCCAACAACGAGGACGCACCGGAGCTGGCCCGCTGGAGCCCAGATCTTGGTTGGGGACGCGCCACCAGCCACCCTGCGACGCACAGCCGCCCTGTCACCAAGGGAGCCGCCACCACCACGCTGGCCACCGACCACCACCACCAGGGTGCCGGGCCGCCGTTGACCGAGCCGCATTGCCGCCAACCCCTGCCCCGGAAGAGGAGACGCGCGTGGGAAATGGAGGGCCCCCCGCCGCCATCACCACTTGGGCCAGATCCGGGGGCGCCCGCTGGCGGCGCCAGGGAGGGAGGGAGGAGGAGGGGCGGAGGGAAGGGGCAGCGCTAGGGCAAGGAAGGGGAGGGGGTCGGTGGTCGGGCGCTAGCGATACTCAGACCATTTTACCGAATTTGTTTTTCAATGTGTGTTGCGTTGCAACGCGAGAAATAAAAGAGCTCATGCATTGCAACGGAGCATACATAATATAAATTGGTAGTCGACATAATATAGTTTTTATAGATACAACATGTGCCTAGTGCGGGAGGTTGGCACGATACTAGCAAGAGACGTTGGGTTGTTATATGTTTCTTCTCCTCATTCGTGAGTAGCGATAGGGTGGGCTAGGGAGAACTTGAGTGAGAACGAATGGTTATCTGAGCAGATGACTCAGAGGATGACCCATCAGTGGCATCTATCAACCAAAACACCTTCATCTGCCAGACTCTCGAAAACTCACGATATGGATGGAGGAATGGACGAAATAGATAGATAGGGATAAAGATAGTATTTTCATCGAACTCAGTCATATGAATTAAATAATCTAGGTTTAAAAATTTGCTTTGAATCCTAATCCTTCAAAATTCTTGTGAAAATAATTCGCAAACCTGGTAATATTTCAAATTGACCATTCTAAAATAAAATTTCAACAGCCACTAACATGGTGAGTACCTAGAAAATTGAGCCATTTGAAGTCAGGTGAAACAACGCATATTTGATCGGATGGTTTACGACCTCATGTACTTTTATTTTTCTTATTATTTGTTTTCTAGCAACCAGGCAGGCAAAACAGGCTGGCTCCATTTGTACGATGCATCCCACAGACAAATCAAATCTCCGTCACACCTTATTACAGGTAAATGATCAAATAATAACACAAACTGCAATCAGCTTACTTGGTACAGCCGTACAACGTCACACCTTAGATGTCTGGTTCTATTCGAATCCGTTAGCTAGCCTGGCTTCATTTTTTGCGGTGGCCAGGCACAGGAGATCCTATTGATTATAAAAATATGTTTATCATATATACAAAATATATATAATGTGTATAAGAAATGTTGATCATGTATTTTCAATTTTTTAAGTGTGTATAAAAAATATTCCTTGTGTATACGGAAAATGCCACAATGTACATTAAAAAAGTTGTCAGCGAAAAGTATATATTTAAAAAAGTTGAGTCTGTCCTTAAAACATGTTAAACATGTATACAAAAATATTTACAAAGTATAAAAAAATGTATATTTTGTGTGAAACAAATGTTAATTGCCATTAAAGAAATTAGCGTGTATTGAAAAATGTTGACCATGTATTCAAAAGAATATTAAAATTGTATTTTAAAAATATTAAATGTGTATAGTACAATGTATAAGATATATATATATGAAAACTCTACATCATCTATGGAAAAGAGTAGACATCAGAAATGTAAGTTTTCAAAAAAATGTTAATCATGTATTTTAAAAAGTTAAACACGTCTATAAAATATGTTTCTAATTTACACGAATTTTTTAGTTGTACTGGAAAAAAATTAGCATGTGTTGAACAGAAAAAAAATGATGAAAATCGACAAAGAAATAAAGAATCCATAAAAACAGAAAAATAAAGAAAATGAAAAATGAAGAAAACCATGCGAAAGAATCTAAAAAAGAAAACCAAGAAAGAAACAAAGAAACAAAGAAAGAAAAGAAAAAACCAAAAAAAAATGAAGAAAAACAAAAAAAATAATGAAAACGAGCAAAGAAAGAAGAAAAACAGTTGAAAAAGCAAATAAAAGTAGACACGTCTTAAAATAAGAAAACCAATAGAAGCCAAAAACGAAGGATGCTGAAGAAAAAATAAAATAGTAAAAAGCCATGATAAACAAGAAAGAAACAAACATAAACGGTTAAAAAAAGAAAAAGAAAACTAGTTAAAGCCAGGAAAGAAAATAAAAAACCAGTGAAAACAAAGAGAAACTGACAAACCAGAGAAAAGTAGCAGGAAACACAGAAAGAACAAAAACAGAAGAAATAGAAAAAACCGAACGAAGAAAAGCCAGTTAACTCTTATTTGTTTTCTTTGTTTTTTCCTGATTTTTTTCTTATATTTTTTGTACGATTTCTTACGGTTCTGTTGTCACTTTTTTGGTTTTTTTGGTTTCTTTCTTTTGTTTCTTCATTTTCCTTCAGGTTTTTTTATTTATATTTTGGTTTTCTTTGCTTCTTTCTCTATTTTCACTGTGTTCATTCTTTGTTATTAGTTTCTTCCGGTTTTTTGGGTTTTTTGGGTTTCTTTGTTCTTTTTTTCTGTTTTCTTTGTTTCTCTTTATTTTTTTGTCGTTTTTCATCGATTACTTTTTTGTTCAAGACATGTAAAAAAATCAATACACAATGTGCATTTTTTGTGTACAGGCAAAACATTTGTTTGATATATGTTAAACATTTTCCATTAAATATATATTTGTAAACTTCTTTTAATACATGGTTAACATTTTTTCAAATGCATGGTAAAAAATGTATTAATGAGAATAATATAATTTTCAAATGCATTGCATGCTTTCCGTATACAACAGGAATAATTATACACGTTTGTACATGTTTAAAAAATTAAAATATATGATTAATTTTTTAAAAATAAACTTTCATGATTTATACATTTTTCTAATACATGAAGATTTCTTTAACATTTTTAATACATGATTAGCATTTTAATACACAATGATTAATATTTCTTTCAACTAGATGTATGATGTCTACTTTTTCATAAACACCGTATATTTTTCATATACATCTAAAACATTTATTTGATATAAATTTAACATTCTTAAAATATATGATTAACATTATTGTTATGTCACATACATATTTTTAAGTGCGCGGACATTTTCTAAATGTCACAAACATTATTTTCTATCCTATAAACATTTTCTAGTTAAGCTAATATTTGTTTCTCAGTGCGTTAAGTCGACTAGAGGGGGTGAATAGTCGATTTTTATGAATTCTTCAATGAGGAATTTCGGGGTGAGGAAATTTCTAAGCGAAGAACTACTAGCAGCGGAGTAAGTACTCAGATGCAAACATAACAGAACATAAGCATAGTCATCATGATGAAATAAAAACAAGCACATAGTACAGGAAGCGTAACACAGGATATGCAGGCTGAAGACAAACAGACTGAAGAAATTGAACTGAGAAAATTGAGAAAGTCTCCAGTCAAAGTCTTCAAACAGTAATGATCAAGTACACAACACAGTAATGAGGAAATGTAAGAGATGAGGAAATAGAACCAGTAGGCTTGGTGAAGACAGTGATTTGGCAGACCAGTTCCAACTGTTGTGACAGTTGTACGTCTGGTTGGAGCGGCTAGGTATTTAAACCTAAGGACACACACTCCTCATCGTATTCTCCTTGAGCTAAGGTCACACAGACCTCGCCCAATCGCTCGTGGTAAGTCTTCAAGTGACTTCCAAACCTTCACAGACTCGATCACTCGGCGATCCACAATTTCCTCTTGGATGCTCTAGACCATGGCGCCTTACCGTCTGGAAGATGCACAGTCTTTAAAGGTAACAAGCGTCGGTTCCACACAGGAACAATCTCTTCAGTGATGCTCAATCACTTTGGGTTTGTAGGTGTTTGGGTTTGAGTTTTTCCTCACTTGATGATTTTCACTCAATGACAAGTGTCAGTTTCTCCCGGAGTAGCCAACCAGCTAGTGGTTGTAGGGGGCAGCTATTTATAGCCTAGGGAGCAGCCCGACATGATAAGACATAAATGCCCTTCAATGATATGACCGTTAGGTGGGTAGATATTTTGGGACAGCTCGCGCATAGCACAGCAATGGTCGGAAATTTGACTATCAAATTCCTCAGGGCCATCATGTTCCTCACTTGTAGGCAATCCGCACTGGCGAATTCCTAAATCCTCAGTCAGAACAAATTCCTCAGAGACCAGAAGAACTTCGTCTCTGTTACTGAAGAATTTGCCTGAACTGTTTGATATTTCCAATGGCTTCACTCGAAGGGATTGGTAGGTGTAGGATTTTGAGTTGAGCATCACTTGGAAACTTTTCCTTAGTTTTTCCTCGACCCCTTTAACAGTACGGTGTTTCTTATGACTCAAGAAAGCGAAGATGAAACTACGAAAACAAAAGTCTTCAGGCTTCATATTCCTCGTATGAATATCAAGTCTTCACGGTGACACCAATTTCTTCACTTTCAAAGTCTTCAGAAAGCCAAAGTCTTCAGTTGAAGACATTCATTTTTAGGGGTCGACTTTCTCTGTAAATATCAAACTCCTCATAGACTTATAGACCTGTGTACACTCACAAACGCATCAGTCCCTTAACCTATAAGTCTTCAATACACCAAAATCACTAAGGGGCACTAGATGCACTTACAATCTCCCCCTTTTTGGTGATTGATGACAATATAGGTTAAGTTTTCAACGGGGATAAACATATGAAGTGTAAATACTCGTGTTGAGGAATTTGATTGCAAGATATAGAAGAACTCCCCCTGAAGTTGTGCATAGTGAGGAATTTGCTTTTGAAGCAATGCACATTGAAGAGTAGAATCATGGAGATCTCCCCCTATATCTTGTAATTCATACACGCATTTAACATATGATATGAAGAATTTGAAATGCATGATGAAATATGGTGACTGATGTAATTCAGCATGCGTGCATTAACATATATGAGGAAATAGCATGCAGAAGAACATAGCAGAAGTATCAGACCACCATCGGGTTTAAGATTATAACTCGATCCAACAAAGTTTTCAAAAGAACGAGAGTTGTAACTTAAAAAAACGCCCATATACAGACCTGCTTGAAGACTAACTCAAGTTTCTCCCCCTTTGTCATCGAATGACCAAAAGGGACGAAAAGTGAGGACTAACGCCCCTGAAGAATATCACAAAGTCGATGGAGGAGCGCCAGCGTTGTTGGGGTAGGTTGTTGAAGTAGGGTCTACCGCAGTGTCGTCCAAATCTTCATTTTCATCAGTCTCGCGCGATGAAGAATAAGAGCTGGCCACCAAAGAAGGAACTTTGACTTTCTTAAATTTCTTCGACGGTGGCTGAGACCAGTCAAAGTCCTGCTTGAATCCCATCTACTTAAGATCTTCTTCATCGTAGAGATGAGACAGAACAGCCCAGGTGCGATCAAATACTTCATGGAGGTAGTAATGGTTCTTCTTCACTGAATTGTGGGTAGCAGTCATGTTATGAAGAATTGAACCAAACTGACGCTTGACCCATTTGTGGTTGCGACGACCTTCTGATGAAGACTGAGGAGAAGCTCACGATCAGTCATCACCCTTGGAGCTGCGCCTTGAGGATTTTGCTTTGAAGCATTGGCGGCAGAGTCATGAGTGGTAGAGTCATCATTGGTGGAGTAGGATGCAGCTTTGCGGAACTGCTCATCCAATGGACGAATGCCTTCATCAATAACAGTAGTTGCCTTGCCCTTCTCATCAGCTGAGGAAAATGTCCGCTTGAGGACTTCGATAGGGGGCAAGTAGCTGCCATGGTTGAGAGTATCAGCCTTGTAGTTGATTGAAGACCTTGATCTGAGGAATCTCATAATCCAAGGAGCATAAGGCTTCAATTCAAATGGAGAGAGAGCAACATTTTCCGTAGTCCTCATGAAGAAATCATGATAGTTAACAGGAACTCCATGCATGATATTGAATAGCAGATTCTTCATGATGCCAACGACCTCTTCTTCACTAGAGTCGTGACCTTTGATTGGACTCTGATACGTCTCCAACGTATCTATAATTTTTTATTGTTTCATGCTATTATATTATCTGTTTTCGATGTTTAATGGGCTTTAATATGCTCTTTTATATTATTTTTGGGACTAACGTACTAACCGGAGGCCCAGTGCCAGTTTCTATTTTTTGCCTATTTTAGAGTTTTGCAGAAAAGGAATACCAAACGGAATGAAACCTTCACGATGATCTTTCTTGGACCGAAAGCAATCCAGAAGACTTGGAGTAGAAGTCTGGAACGCCACGAGGCTGCCACGAGGCAGGAGGGCGCGCCCCCACCCTCGTGGGCCCCTCGTAGCTGCACCGACGTACTTCTTTCACCTATATATACTCTTATACCCTAGAAACATCAGAGAGAGCCATGAAACCACTTTTCCACCGCCGCAACCTTCTGTACCCGTGAGATCCCATCCTGGGGCCTTTTCCGGCGATCTGCCGAAGGGGGATTTGATCACGGAGGGCTTCTACATCAACACCATTGCCTCTCCGATGAAGCGTGAGTAGTTTACCACAGACCTTCGGGTCCATAGTTATTAGCTAGATGGCTTCTTCTCTCTCTTTGATTCTCAATATAAAGTTCTCCTTGATGTTCTTGGAGATCTATTCGATGTAATACTCTTTTGCGGTGTGTTTGCCGAGATCCGATGAATTGTGGATTTATGAACAAGATTATCTATGAATATTATTTGGTTCTTCTCTGAATTCTTATATGCATGATTTGATATCTTTGCAAGTCTCTTCGAATTATTGTTTTAGTTTGGCCTACTAGATTGATCTTTCTTGCAATGGGAGAAGTGCTTAGCTTTGGGTTCAATCTTGCGGTGTCCTTTCCCAGTGACAGTAGGGGCAGTAAGGCACGTATTGTATTGTTGCCATCGAGGATAAAAAGATGGGGTTTATATCATATTGCTTGAGTTTATCCCTCTACATCATGTCATCTTGCTTAATGCGTTACTCCGTTCTTATGAACTTAATACTCTAGATGCATGCTGGATAGCGGTCGATGTGTGGAGTAATAGTAGTAGATGCAGAATCATTTCGGTCTACTTGACACGGACGTGATGCCTATGTTCATGATCATTGCCTTAGATATCTTCATAACTATGTGCTTTTCTATCAATTGCTCGGCGGTAATTTGTTCACCCACCGTAATACATGCTATCTTGAGAGAAGCCACTAGTGAAACCTATGGCCCCCGGGTCTCTTTTCTATTATATTGCATCTCTTTTATTTACAACGCATCTCGTTTACTATTTTGTAATTTTTACTTTCCAATCTATACAACAAAAATACCAAAAATATTTACTTTACTATCTTTATCAGATCTCACTTTTGCGAGTGACCGTGAAGGGATTGACAACCCCTTTGTCGCGTTGGTTGCAAGGTTCTTGATTGTTTGTGCAGGTACTAGGTGACTTGTGCGTTGTCTCCTACTGGATTGATATGTTGGTTCTCAAAACTGAGGGAAATACTTATGCTACTTTGCTGCATCACCCTTTCCTCTTCAAGGGAAAACCAACGCATGCTCAAGAGGTAGCAGACTCAGGGTCTTGGTCAAAATGTGATAGACAGTCCGTGGCACATATATCAATTCCTTCACGAGGAATTTGGTTCTGGGGGCTTGACCAGGCTTCTGCAGTTTCATCAATACTTGCATGTAATGGTCAGATAGCTCAGGTTCATGATAGATGAGTTGCGCACCTTCAAGGGGAGGACTGACAGGCAGGGCATGAAGCAATTCAGAGGCCGGCGCTTTGTAGTGAGTATTTTCTGTCATCCAGTCCAACACCCATGAATTCACATCTTCAGCATTGCCGGTGATGTGCAATGTAGCATAGAACTGAAGAATTAGCTCTTCATTCCAGTCAATGATGTCAGTGCAGAAGTTGAGCAGCCCAGCTTTATGAAGAACACTGAGGACTGGAGCGAAGCAAGGCAGCGATTCCATATCCACATGAGGAATATGCTCATGGTCAAAGATCTTGTCTTTATCGAATAGCAGTGAAGAGTAGAAGTTCATCTGACTGGCTTTCCAAAAATGCTTACGGCAAAGACGAGCAGAGTCATATGGGTTGTATTCTGTGAAGAACACATGCTCATGGAAGAAATCATCAGCCTTGAACTTCTGCTTCTTTGAGAAGGGATTCTTCGGCTTGGGCTGAGGAGTATCAGTCAATGTCTTCACAGCCTCAGGAATCACAGTCTCAGGAGCCGCAGGCTGAGGAATTTCAGTAGCGATATCTTCAGTGGCAGCCTGGGTCTCCATCTCTTCAGTAGCATTAACATTAGCACTAGTGGCTGGAATTTCTTCAGGGATGGAATGAGGTGTGGCTTGAGGTTCATCAGAGCCCATTTGAACTTCTTCAGTATGGACTGGGGACTGAGGAATCTGTTGGAGTGGGGTGAACATTGGAGAGTTGGGGTGATGACTTTCTCAATAGTCATCATTCAATACTGGAGTGGTACTCCCAATGTCCACATCTTCCTCTTCATCATCCAATTCTTCAACGCCTGCCTCTTCAGCCGTGAACTGAGGCATGGGCGATGAGACCACTGGGGTTGAAGGGATATTATCCACTTCAATTTCTTCGTCCAACTGCTCTGAAGAAGCAGCAGGAGGAACTTCTTCATCAGATCCGCTTGGGATCTCATAATCTTGACCAAAAGGAACGATTTCCTTTGATGGCATGCTTGAGAGAGGAACAACATCAATGGGATTCTCAAAAGAACTTGTCAATGTCTTCATCTTCTTCGAAGCTAGAGACTTTGATGAAGTAGATGCTTTCCTTTTCTTCACTGCTGCTCGCTCCGCAGCCTTGGTTTTCTTTGCTTCAGATGCAGAAGGAAGGATAGGAATTGACATTGGTGCAGGAGGAGCAGAGGAATCTGGTGCATTTTCCTCAGGCGCAACTGATGCAGTTGCCCTGGCTTGTTCAGTGTCTTCAGGCACAGCGATTGATGCTTCAGCTGGCCTGGCTTGTTCTTCACGCGCAACACTGCTAGTGGTTGCCCTGGCAATTTCATCAGCGGCTGGAATAGCTTCATCAGCCCTGGTACTTTCAGTTTCTTCAACAACCTGAATGTCATCAGCGGTCCTAGCATGTTCTTCAGTAGGCTGTGCAGATGCTTCAGCCTGAGGAATTTCAATGTGCATTTGAGCAGCAACACTGGATGTAAATCCCTTCGCCAATTTGACGAATCTGACTTTGGCTCCTAGCCAGTCTGCATGGTAGGTATCAAATTCATCACTGAGGTTTTTGATCTCAGCTTGTGCAACAATAAGTTCATCAGTTGTCATTTTCACAATGTTCTTTTTCAAAAGTCGCTCCTTTTTGTACTGGGCTTTCTTCAGCTGCCTAGCCTTCTCAAACTTCCATTTTTCTTCGCCTATGAAGGCGGTCAGCATGTGACTTTGACCAGGAGTGAGCTTGAAGTCAGGCATAGGAGAGTTGGGGTCCTTGTGCCAGAGATCAATGAAGTCCAGGATCAGCTTGGGATCCAACAGAAGAGGAACATCTGTTCCTTTGGCTCTAGCGGCCCTTTGTTGTCTGTCTCTGATGATTTCAGCGAGTTCTTCATCATCAGCTTCGTCTTCACTTGACGGTACTTGGAAGGCTACCTGCTTCTTATGAGGACTTGGTCTAGAGCATCGTCCAGCAGTAGCTTTGGTCTTCAGCAAGGTGGGGCCTGTTGAGGACTGTGGAGGAGCAGAAGAACTTGTAGAGGCTCCTGGGGCAATTGAGATGCCTGTGGTCCTTTGACAGGAGACAATATGCATAGGTGCTGAGGACATTGCCGGAGGAGCTGAGGGCTTTGCAGTTTGAGGAACTGGAGCAGCTTGAGGAATTTGCCGTGAGGGCATTGATGAGCTTGGCCGTGAGGGCATTGGTGAAAAAGTGGGCTTGCGAGCTGGCTTCTTTTGCATAAATTTCCTTGGCTTGCTAGCAGAGGCCACAGCAGCGGCAGCAGCAGAGTCTTCGTTGAATTTCCTCACTGCTTCCTTGACCATTTTAGCCAGTTTAGCTTGCTTCTTAGCCCATTCCTTGGGAAATTCCTCACCTCTTCTGATGCTAGAAGGATCAGCATCTTGGCCTGGTGCCAATGGAGGTCTTGGGCATGGAGGGTGTACTGCAAATTTCTTCATGTACTTGGGAGTTACATATCTGTACTCCCTCCATTCTCTGGCCCATCTCCTCTCTATTCTCTGAATGCGCACCTTGCACTCATTCTTTGTTTCCTCAGGAGGTGTGCCGTACCCTGCATAGATGTCATCAGGGATCTCAAATGCTGTGTTGACTTCTGGTTTCTTGCCTCCCTTCTGAGGTTTCTTGCCATCTGCCATTTTCTTCAGCTGAGGATTGTGAACAATCGAGTTCTCTGAAGAGGTATGCAATTTATCTTGGAGGAACGCTGCAAATGAGTTTAAGTTGATGAGAACCTAGTGATTCAGCAGCGGACATGTGTACCTATGAACAGAGTATAGGTGCGAAGAATTTGGAGAGGTCATATGCGTTCTCAGAAGTTTTTGCAAAATGAACAAGTTTGAGGAATTTTGACCAGAGGTGTCTTGAGGAATTTCACTAAGCGTTCTTTGACTTAGGTTCCAGAGTTGTATGGATTGAAAAATTCACACAATTGAGGAATCTTGAAGAAAAATGTTGCTTAGAGAAACATATCAAGAACAGATGATTGTGTGAGGTGTTTAAGGGGTGGAAGTTGAAGAATAAACACCTTTTGAAGATTTTATGGAAATCATCAGAATCAACAAGGGCAGTAAAAGTAACTTTTCATTACCGTTGACGAAGAACACGACGAACTGGGAATAGTAGATTGGAAGTTCGTCAGTGCAGATCTTCCACGCCCTAACTTGGCAAAGGAAGACAGCTACGGCGGCGGCGGAGTGAAGATTTCCGCAGCCGGCGCGAGTACGACGGCGACGAGGTCGAGGCAGCGAAGCTCTTCCTCACCGGCGACGATGTAAGTAGCGGCGGCGCTAGGTTTTGAGAGCTCGAGCGAGGGAGTGAGGTCGAGCGGAGTAAAAACAGTCTGAGGAGGGTGAGGGGTATATATAGCCGAGGTGAAAAACCGCTCGCCTGAGGAAAATGGACGAACGTGCCCCTGACCCTTCTCATTCTTGTGGCATGTGTCACCTGTTGGGGAACGTGCCCTAGACCCTTCTCATTCTTGTGACATGTGGCGTTCAAAACGTCTTTGAAGCCTCGATTCTAAGCCGTAAAGCATGGTGCACTAAACTATCAAGTAGTCATCATACCGAGCTTGTCAAAATGTTCATAACGTCTGCATCTGCTCCTGCAATAGTTCTGTCACCTAGCGGTGCATCCAGGACATAATTCTTCTATGCAGCAATGAGGATAATCCTCTGATCATGGACCAAGTCCGCATCATTGCTACTAACATCTTTCAACATAGTTTTTCTCTAGGAACATATCAAAATAAACGGGGAGCAACATCGCGAGCTATTGATGAACAACATAGATATGCTAATACTACCAGGACTAAGTTCATGATAAATTAAAGTTCAATTAATCAAATTACTTAAGAACACCCACTTAGATAGACATCCCTCTAATCATCTAAGTGATCACGTGATCCAAATCAACTAAACCATGTCCGATCATCACGTGAGATGGAGTAGTCAACAATGGTAAACATAACTATGTTGATCATTTCTACTATATGATTCACGCTCGACCTTTCGGTCTCAGTGTTCCGAGGCCATATCTGCATATGCTAGGCTCATCAAGTTTAACCCGAGTATTCTGTGTGTGCAAAACTGGCTTGCACCCGTTGTATGTGAACGTAGAGCTTATCACACCCGATCATCACGTGGTGTCTCGGGACGACGAACTTTCGCAATGGTGCATACTCAGGGAGAACACTTGTACCTGGAAATTTAGTGAGAGATCATCTTATAATGCTACCGCCGTACAAAGCAAAATAAGATGCATAAAAGATAAACATCACATGCAATCAATATAAGTGATATGATATGGCCATCATCATCTTGTGCCTTTGATCTCCATCTCCAAAGCACCGTCATGATCACCATCGTCACCGGCGCGACACCTTGATCCCCATCGTAGCATCGTTGTCGTCTCGCCAACTATTGCTTCTACGACTATCGCTACCGCTTAGTGATAAAGTAAAGTAATTACATGGCGATTGCATTTCATACAATAAAGCAACAACCATATGGCTCCTGCCAGTTGCCGATAACTCCGTTAGAAAACATGATCATCTCATACAATAAAATTTAGCATCATGTCTTGACCATATCACATCACAGCATGCCCTGCAAAAACAAGTTATATGTCCTCTACTTTGTTGTTGCAAGTTTTACGTGGCTGCTACGGGCTGAGCAAGAACCGTTCTTACCTACGCATCTAAACCACAATAATATTTCGTCAAGTATGTGCTGTTTTAACCTTCACAAGGACCGGGCGTAGCCACACTCCTTTCAACTAAAGTTGGAGAAACTGACACCCGCCAGCCACCTGTGTGCGAAGCACGTCGGTAGAACCAGTCTTGCGTAAGCGTACGCGTAATGTCGGTCCAGACAGCTTCATCCAACAATACCGCCGAATTAAAGTATGACATGCTGGTAAGCAGTATGACTAGTATCGCCCACAACTCACTTGTGTTCTACTTGTGCATATAACATCTACGCATAAACCTGGCTCGGATGCCACTGTTGGGGAACGTAGTAATTTCAAAAAAATTCCTACGCCGACACAAGATCATGGTGATGCATAGCAACGAGAGGGGAGAGTGTCGTCCACGTACCCTCGTAGACCGTAAGCGGAAGCGTTATGACAACGCGGTTGATGTAGTCGTACGTCTTCACGATCGACCGATCCTAGTACCGAACGTACGGCACCTCCGTGATCTGCACACGTTCAGCTTGGTGACGTCCCACGAACTCACGATCCAGTAGAGCTTCGAGGGAGAGTTCCGTCAGCACGACGGCATGATGATGGTGCTAATGAAGCTACCGACGCAGGGCTTCGCCTAAGCACCGCTACGATATGACCGAGGTGGATTATGGTGAACGGGGGCACCGCACACGGCAAAAAGATCAATGATCAACTTGTGTGTCTATGGGGTGCCCCCCCTCCCCCGTATATAAAGGAGTGAAGGAGGGGGAGAAGGCCGGCCTCCTAGGCGCGCCCCAAGGGGAGTCCTACTCCCACCGGGAGTAGGATTCCACCCCTTCCAAGAGTAGGAGTAGGAGGGAAGGAAGGAGGAGAGAGGGGGGAGGAAAAAGGGGGGCGCCCCCCTTCCTTGTCCAATTCGGACTAGAGGGGGAGGGGGCGCGCGGCCTGCCCTGGCGCCCCTTCCTCTCTCCACCAAGGCCCATGAGGCCCATTACACTCCCCGGGGGGTTCCGGTAACCCCCCGGTACTCCGGTATTTGTCCAAACTCACTCGGAACCCTTCCGAAGTCCAAACATAGTCATCCAATATATCGATCTTTATGTCTCGACCATTTCGAGAGTCCTCGTCATGTCCGTGATCATATCCGGGACTCCAACCTACCTTCGGTACATCAAAACACATAAACTCATAATACCGATCGTCATCGAATGTTAAGCGTGCGGACCCTATGGGTTCGAGAACTATGTAGACATGACCGAGTCTCATTTCCGGTCAATAACCAATAGTGGAACCTGGATGCTCATATTAGTTCCTACATATTCTACAAAGATCTTTATCAGTCAAACCGCACAACAACATACGTTGTTCCCTTTGTCATCGGTATGTTACTTGCCCGAGATTCGATCGTCGGTATCTCAATACCTAGTTCAATCTCGTTACCGGCAAGTCTCTTTACTCGTTCCGTAATACATCATCCCGCAACTAACTCATTAGTTGCATTGCTTGCAAGGCTTATAGTGATGTGTATTACCGAGAGGGCCCAGAGATACCTCTCCGACAACCGGAGTGACAAATCCTAATCTTGATCTATGCCAACTCAACAAGTACCATCGGAGACACCTGTAGAGCACCTTTATAATCACCCAGTTACGTTGTGACATTTGGTAGCACACAAAGTGTTCCTCCGGTATTCGGGAGTTGCATAATCTCATAGTCATAGGAACATGTATAAGTCATGAAGAAAGCAACAGCAATATACTAAACGATCAAATGCTAAGCTAACAGAATGGGTCAAGTCAATCACATCATTCTCTAATGATGTGATCCCGTTAATCAAATGACAACTCATGTCCATGGCTCGGAAACTTAACCATCTTTGATTCAACGAGCTAGTCAAGTAGAGGCATACTAGTGACACTCTGTTTGTCTATGTATTCACACATGTACTAAGTTTCCGGGTAATACAATTCTAGCATGAATAATAAACATTTATCATGATATAAGGAAATATAAATAAGAACTTCATTATTGCCTCTAGGGCATATTTCCTTTAGTCTCCCACTTGCACTAGAGTCAATAATCTAGTTCACATCGCCATGTGATTTAACACCAATAGTTCACATTACCATGTGATTAACACCCATAGTTCACATCGCCATGTGACCAACACTCAAAGGGTTTACTAGAGTCAGTAATCTTAGTTCACATCGTCATGTGATTAACACCCAAAGAGTACTAAGGTGTGATCATGTTTTGCTTGTGAGAGAAGTTTAGTCAACGGGTCTGCCATATTTAGATCCGTATGTATTTTGCAAATTTCTATGTCAACAATGCTCTACACGGAGCTACTCTAGCTAATTGCTCCCACTTTCAATATGTATCCAGATTGAGACTTAGAGTCATCTGGATCAGTGTCAAAACTTGCATCGATGTAACCCTTTACGACGAACCTTTTGTCACCTCCATAATCGAGAAACATATCCTTATTCCACTAAGGATAGTTTTGACCGCGGTCCAGTGATCTACTCCTAGATCACTATTGTACTTCCTTGCCAAACTCAGTGTAGGGTATACAATAGATCTGATACACAACATTGCATACATGATAGAGCCTATGGCTGAAGCATAGGGAACACCTTTCATTTTCTCTCTATCTTCTGCAGTGGTCGGACATTGAGTCTGACTCAACTTCACACCTTGTAACACAGGCAAGAACCCTTTCTTTGCTTGATCCATTTTGAACTTCTTCAAAACTTTATCAATGTATGTGCTTTGTCAAAGTTCAATTAAGCGTCTTGATCTATTTCTATAGATCTTAATGCCCAATATATAAGCAGCTTCACCGAGGTCTTTCATTGAAAAACTCTTGTTCAAGTATCCTTTTATGCTATCCAGAAATTCCATATCATTTCCAATCAACAATATGTCATCCACATATAATATTAGAAATGCTACAGAGCTCCCACTCACTTTCTTGTAAATACAGGCTTCTCCAAAAGTCTATATAAAACCATATGCTTTGATCACACTATCAAAACGTTTATTCCAACTCCGAGATGCTTGCACCAGTCCATAAATGGATCGCTGGAGCTTGCACACTTTGTTAGCATCATTTAGGATCGACAAAACCTTATGGTTGCATCATATACAACTCTTCTTTAAGAAATCCATTAAGGAATGTAGTTTTGACATCCATTTGCCAGATTTCATAAAATGTGGCAATTTGCTAACATGATTCGGACAGACTTAAGCATCGCTACGAGTGAGAAAATCTCATCATAGTCAACACCTTGAACTTTGTCAAAAAACCTTTTTCGACAAGTCTAGCTTTTTAGATAGTAACACTACTATCAGCGTCCGTCTTCCTCTTCAAGATCCATTTATTTTCTATGGCTTTCCAATCATCGGGCAAGTCAACCAAAGTCCACACTTTGTTCTCATACATGGATCTCATCTTAGATTTCATGGCCTCAAGCCATTTCGCGGAATCTGGGCTCATCATCGCTTCCTCATAGTTCGTAGGTTCGTCATGGTCAAGTAACATGACCTCCAGAACAGGATTACCGTACCACACTGGTGCTTCCTCAATAATTGGTGTAGGAGTCACATGAACAGATTTCTGTGATGAACTAATTTCCAATAAGGGAGCAGGTATAGTTACCTCATCAAGTTCTACTTTCCTCCCACTCACTTATTTCGAGAGAAACTCCTTCTCTAGAAAGGATCCATTCTTAGCAACGAATGTCTTGCCTTCGGATCTGTGATAGAAGGTGTACCCAACTGTCTCCTTTTGGGTATCCTATGAAGACACATTTCTCCGATTTGGGTTTGAGCTTATCAGGATGAAACTTCTTCACATAAGCATCGCAACCCCAAACTTTAAGAAACGACAACTTTGGCTTCTTGCCAAACCACAGTTCATATCGTATCGTCTCAACGGATTTGGATGGTACCCTATTTAATGTGAATGTAGCTGTCTCTAATGCATAACCCCAAAACGATAGTGGTAAATCGGTAAGAGACATCATAGATTGCACCATATCTAATAAAGTACGGTTATGATGTTCGGACACACCATTACGCTGTGGTGTTCCAGGTGGCGTGAGGTGCGAAACTACTCCGCATTGTTTCAAATGAAGACCAAACTCGTAACTCAAATATTCTCCTCCACGATCAGATCGTAGAAACTTTATTTTCTTGTTACGATGATTTTCCACTTCACTCTAAAATTATTTGAACTTTTCAAATGTTTCAGATTTATGTTTCATCAAGTAGATATACCCATATCTGCTCAAATCATCTGTGAAGGTCAGAAAATAACGATACCCGCAGCGAGCCTGAACACTCATCGGACTGCATACATCAGTATGTATTAGTTCCAATAAGTCTGTTGCTCGCTCCATTGTTCAGGAGAACGGAGTCTTAGTCATCTTGCCCATGAGGCATGGTTCGCAAGCATCAACTGATTCATAATCAAGTGATTCCAAAAGCCCATCAACATGGATTTTCTTTATGCGCTTTACACCAATATGACCTAAACGGCAGTGCCACAAATAAATTACACTATCATTATTAACTTTGCATCTTTTGGCTTCAATATTATGAATATGTGTATCACTACGATCGAGATTCAATAAACCATTCACCTTGGGTGTATGACCATTGAAGGTTTTATTCATGTAAACAGAACAACAATTATTCTCTGACTTTAAATGAATAACCGTATTGCAATAAACATGATCAAATCATATTTATGCTTAACGCAAACACCAAATAACATTTATTTAGGTTCAAAAATAATCCCGAAAGTACAGGGAGTGTGCGATGATGATCATATCAATCTTGGAACCACTTCCAACACACATCGTCACTTCACCCTTAACTAGTCTCTGTTCATTCTGCAACTCCCATTTCGAGTTACTAATCTTAGCAACTGAACTAGTATCAAATACTGAGGGCTTTCCATAAACACTAGTAAAGTACACATCAATAACATGTATATCAAATATACCTTTGTTCACTTTGCCATCCTTCTTATCCTCCAAATACTTGGGGTAGTTTTGCTTCCAGTGACCAGTCCCTTTGCAGTAGAAGCACATAGTCTCAGGCTTAGGTCCTGACTTGGGCTTCTTCACTTGAGCAGCAACTTGCTTGCCGTTCTTCTTGAAGTTCCCCTTCTTCCCTTTGCCCTTTTCTTGAAACTAGCGGTCTTGTCAACCATCAACACTTGATGCTTTGCTTGATTTCTACCTTCATCGATTTCAGCATCACGAAGAGCTTGGGAATCGTTTCCATTATCCCTTGCATATTATAGTTCATCACGAAGTTCTAGTAACTTGGTGATAGTGACTAGAGAACTCTGTCAATCACTATCTTATCTGGAAGATTAACTCCCACTTGATTCAAGTGATTGTAGTACTCAGACATTCCGAGCACATGCTCACTAGCTGAGCTATTCTCCTCCATCTTGTAGGCAAAGTGCTTGTCCACGGTCTCATACCTTTCGACATGGGCATGAGTCTGAAATACTACTAATTTCAACTCTTGGAACATCTCATATGCTCCGTGGCGTTCAAAACGTCTTTGACGCCCCGATTCTAAGCCGTAAAGCATGGTGCACTAAACTATCAAGTAGTCATCATACCGAGCTTGTCAAAACGTTCATAACGTCTGCATCTGCTCCTGCAATAGTTCTGTCACCTAGCGGTGCATCAAGGACATAATTCTTCTGTGCATCAATGAGGATAATCCTCTGATCACGGACCAAGTCCGCATCATTGCTACTAACATCTTTCAACATAGTTTTTCTCTAGGAACATATCAAAATAAACGGGGAGCAACATCGCGAGCTATTGATCTACAACATAGATATGCTAATACTACCAGGACTAAGTTCATGATAAATTAAAGTTCAATTAATCAAATTACTTAAGAACTCCCACTTAGATAGACATCCCTCTAATCATCTAAGTGATCACGTGATCCAAATCAACTAAACCATGTCCGATCATCACATGAGATGGAGTAGTTTACAATGGTGAACATCACTATGTTGATCATATCTACTATATGATTCACGTTCGACCTTTCGGTCTCAGTGTTCCGAGGCCATATCTGCACATCCTAGGCTCGTCAAGTTTAACCCCGAGTATTCTACGTGTCCAAAACTGGCTTGCACCCGTTGTATGTGAACATAGAGCTTATCACACCCGATCATCACGTGGTGTCTTGGCACGACGAACTTTCGCAACGGTGCATACTCAGGGAGAACACTTGTACCTTGAAATTTAGTGAGAGATCATCTTATAATGCTACCGCCGTACTAAGCAAAATAAGATGCATAAAAGATAAACATCACATGCAATCAATATAAGTGATATGATATGGCCATCATCATCTTGTGCCTTTGATCTCCATCTCCAAAGCACCATCATGATCACCATCGTCAGCGGCGCGACACCTTGATCTCCATCATAGCATCGTTGTCGTCTCGCCAACTATTGCTTCTATGACTATCGCTACCGCTTAGTGATAAAGTAAAGTAATTACATGGCGATTGCATTTCATACAATAAAGCGACAACCATATGGCTCTTCCCAGTTGCCGATAACTCCGTTACAAAACATGATCATCTCATACAATAAAATTTAGCATCATGTCTTGACCATATCACATCACAGCATGCCCTGCAAAAACAAGTTAGACGTCCTCTACTTTGTTGTTGCAAGTTTTACGTGGCTGCTACGGGCTGAGCAAGAACCGTTCTTACCTACGCATCAAAACCACAACGATATTTCGTCAAGTATGCGATGTTTTAACCTTCACAAGGACCGGGCGTAGCCACACTCGATTCAACTAAAGTTGGAGAAACTGACACCCGCTAGCCACCTGTGTGCGAAGCACGTCGGTAGAACCAGTCTCGCGTAAGCATACGCGTAATGTCGGTCCGGGTCGCTTCATCCAACAATACCGCCGAATCAAAGTATGACATGCTGGTAAGCAGTATGACTAGTATCGCCCACAACTCACTTGTGTTCTACTTGAGCATATAACATCTACGCATAAACCTGGCTCGGATGCCACTGTTGGGGAACGTAGCAATTTCAAAAAATATCCTACGCACACGCAAGATCATAGTGATGCATAGCAACGAGAGGGGAGACTGTCGTCTGTTGGGGAACGTAGTAATTTCAAAAATTTCCTACGCACACACAGGATCATGGTGATGCATAGCAATGAGAGGGGAGAGTGTTGTCCACGTACCCTCGTAGACCGAAAGCGGAAGCGTTAACACAACGCGGTTGATGTAGTCGTACGTCTTCACGATCCGACCGATCCAAGTACCGAACGCACGGCACCTCCGAGTTCAGCACACGTTCAGCTCGATGACGTCCCACGAACTCCGACCCAGCAGAGCTTCGAGGGAGAGTTCCGTCAGCACGACGGCGTGATGATGATGCTATCGACGCAGGGCTTCGCCTAAGCACCGCTACGATATGATCGAGGTGGATTATGGTGGAGGGGGGCACCGCACACGGCTAAGAGATCAAGAGATCAATTGTTGTGTCTATGGGGTGCCCCTGCCCCCGTATATAAAGGAGCAAGGGAGGGAGAGGCGGCCGGCCAGGAGGAGGCGCGCCAGGAGGAGTCCTACTCCCACCGGGAGTAGGACTCCCTCCTTTCCCAGTTGGAGTAGGAGAAGGGGGAAGGGGGAGGGAGAGAGGAAGGAAAGGTGGTTGCCGCCCCCCTCCTTGTCCAGTTTGGACTAGAGGGGGAGGGGGCGTGCGGCCTGCCCTGGCCGCCCCTCCTCTTCTCCACTAAGGCCCATGTAGGCCCATTAAACCCCCGGGGGGTTCCGGTAACCCCCGGTACCTCGGTAAATTCCCGATTTCACCCGGAACACTTCCGATATCCAAATATAGGCTTCCAATATATCAATCTTTATGTCTCGACCATTTCGAGACTCCTCGTCATGTCCGTGATCACATCCGGGACTCTGAACTATCTTCGGTACATCAAAACACATAAACTCATAATATAACCGTCATCAAACTTTAAGCGTGCGGACCCTACGGGTTCGAGAACTATGTAGACATGACCGAGACACATCTCCGGTCAATAACCAATAGCGGAACCTGGATGCTCATATTGGCTCCCACATATTCTATGAAGGTCTGTATCGGTGAGACCGCATAACAACATACGTTGTTCCCTTTGTCATCGGTATGTTACTTGCCCGAGATTCGATCGTCGGTATCTCAATACCTAGTTCAATCTCGTTATCGGCAAGTCTCTTTACTCGTTTTGTAGGACGTCATCCCGCAACTAACTCATTAGTTGCAATGCTTGCAAGGCTTATAGTGATGTGCATTACCGAGTGGGCCCAGAGATACCTCTCCGACAATCGGAGTGACAAATCCTAATCTCGAAATACGCCAACCCAACAAGTACCTTTGGAGACACCTGTAGAGCACCTTTATAATCACCCAGTTACGTTGTGACATTTGGTAGCACACAAAGTGTTCCTCCGGTAAACGGGAGTTGCATAATCTCATAGTCATAGGAACATGTATAAGTCATGAAGAAAGCAATAGAAGAATACTAAACGATCGTGTGCTAAGCTAACGGAATGGGTCAAGTCAATCACATCATTCTCCTAATGAGGTGATCCCGTTAATCAAATGACAACTCATGTCAATGGCTAGGAAACATAACCATCTTTGGTCAACGAGCTAGTCAAATAGAGGCATACTAGTGACACTCTGTTTGTCTATGTGTTCACACAAGTATTATGTTTCCGGTTAATACAATTCTAGCATGAATAATAAACATTTATCATGATATAAGGAAATAAATAATAACTTTATTATTGCCTCTAGGGCATATTTCCTTCAGTCTCCCACTTGCACTAGAGTCAATAATCTAGATTACACAGTAATGATTCTAACACCCATGGAGCCTTGGTGCTGATCATGTTTTGCTCGTGGAAGAGGCTTAGTCAACGGGTCTGCAACATTCAGATCCGTATGTATCTTGCAAATTTCTATGTCTCCCACCTGGACTAGATCCCGGATGGAGTTGAAGCGTCTCTTGATGTGCTTGGTGCTCTTGTGAAATCTGGATTCCTTTGCCAAGGCAATTGCACCAGTATTGTCACAAAAGATTTTCATTGGACCCGATGTACTAGGTATGACACCTAGATCGGATGTGAACTCCTTCATCCAGACTCCTTCATTTGCTGCTTCCGAAGCAGCTATGTACTCTGCTTCACACGTAGATCCCGCCACAACGCTTTGTTTAGAGCTGCACCAACTGACAGCTCCACCGTTCAATGTAAACAAGTATCCGGTTTGCGATTAGAATCGTCCGGATCAGTGTCAAAGCTTGCATCGACGTAACCATTTACGACTAGCTCTTTGTCATCTCCATAAACGAGAAACATATCCTTAGTCCTTTTCAGGTATTTCAGGATGTTCTTGACCGCTGTCAAGTGATCCACTCCTGGATTACTTTGGTACTTCCCTGCTAAACTTATAGCAAGGCACACATGAGGTCTGGTACACAGCATTGCATACATGATAGAGCCTATGGCTGAAGCATAGGGAACATCTTTCATCTTCTCTCTATCTTCTACAGTGGTCGGGCATTGAGTCTTACTCAACTTCACACCTTGTAACACAGGCAAGAACCCTTTCTTTGCTTGATCCATTTTGAACTTCTTCAAAACTTTGTCAAGGTATGTGCTTTGTGAAAGTCCAATTAAACGTCTTGATCTATCTCTATAGATCTTGATGCCCAATATATAAGCAGCTTCACCGAGGTCCTTCATTGAAAAACTCTTATTCAAGTATCCCTTTATGCTATCCAGAAATTCTATATCATTTCCAATCAGCAATATGTCATCCACATATAATATCAGAAATGCTACAGAGCTCCCACTCACTTTCTTGTAAATACAGGCTTCTCCAAAAGTCTGTATAAAACCAAATGCTTTGATCACACTATCAAAGCGTTTATTCCAACTCCGAGAGGCTTGCACCAGTCCATAAATGGATCGCTGGAGCTTGCACACTTTGTTAGCTCCCTTTGGATCGACAAAACCTTCCGGCTGCATCATATACAACTCTTCTTCCAGAAATCCATTCAGGAATGCAGTTTTGACATCCATTTGCCAAATTTCATAATCATAAAATGCGGCAATTGCTAACATGATTCGGACAGACTTAAGCATCGCTACGGGTGAGAAAGTCTCATCGTAGTCAATCCCTTGAACTTGTCGAAAACCTTTCGCAACAAGTCGAGCTTTATAGACAGTAACATTACCGTCAGCGTCAGTCTTCTTCTTGAAGATCCATTTATTCTCAATGGCTTGCCAATCATCGGGCAAGTCAACCAAAGTCCACACTTTGTTCTCATACATGGATCCCATCTCAGATTTCATGGCCTCAAGCCATTTTGCGGAATCTGGGCTCACCATCGCTTCTTCATAGTTCGTAGGTTCGTCATGGTCTAGTAACATAACCTCCAGAACAGGATTACCGTACCACTCTGGTGCGGATCTTACTCTGGTTGACCTACGAGGTTCAGTAATAACTTGATCTGAAGTTTCATGATCATCATCATTAACTTCCTCACTAATTGGTGTAGGTGTCACAGGAACCGGTTTCTGTGATGAACTACTTTCCAATAAGGGAGCAGGTACAGTTACCTCATCAAGTTCTACTTTCCTCCCACTCACTTCTTTCGAGAGAAACTCCTTCTCTAGAAAGGATCCAAATTTAGCAACAAAAGTCTTGCCTTCAGATCTGTGATAGAAGGTGTACCCAACAGTTTCCTTTGGGTATCCTATGAAGACACATTTCTCCGATTTGGGTTCGAGCTTATCAGGTTGAAGCTTTTTCACATAAGCATCGCAGCCCCAAACTTTAAGAAACGACAACTTTGGTTTCTTGCCAAACCACAGTTCATAAGGCGTCGTCTCAACGGATTTCGATGGTGCCCTATTTAACGTGAATGCAGCCGTCTCTAAAGCATAACCCCAAAACGATAGCGGTAAATCAGTAAGAGACAGCATAGATCGCACCATATCTAGTAAAGTACGATTACGACGTTCGGACACACCATTACGTTGTGGTGTTCCGGGTGGCGTGAGTTGCGAAACTATTCCGCATTGTTTCAAATGAAGACCAAACTCGTAACTCAAATATTCTCCTCCACGATCAGATCGTAGAAACTTTATTTTCTTGTTACGATGATTTTCAACTTCACTCTGAAATTCTTTGAACTTTTCAAATGTTTCAGACTTATGTTTCATTAAGTAGATATACCCATATCTGCTTAAATCATCTGTGAAGGTGAGAAAATAACGATACCCGCCGCGAGCCTCAACATTCATCGGACCACATACATCTGTATGTATGATTTCCAACAAATCTGTTGCTCGCTCCATAGTTCCGGAGAACGGCGTTTTAGTCATCTTGCCCATGAGGCACGGTTCGCAAGTACCAAGTGATTCATAATCAAGTGGTTCCAAAAGTCCATCAGTATGGAGTTTCTTCATGCGCTTTACACCAATATGACCTAAACGGCAGTGCCACAAATAAGTTGCACTATCATTATCAACTCTGCATCTTTTGGCTTCAATATTATGAATATGTGTATCACTACTATCGAGATTCAACAAAAATAGACCACTCTTCAAGGGTGCATGACCATAAAAGATATTACTCATATAAATAGAACAACCATTATTCTCTGATTTAAATGAATAACCGTCTCGCATCAAACAAGATCCAGATATAATGTTCATGCTCAACGCTGGCACCAAATAACAATTATTCAGGTCTAAAACTAATCCCGAAGGTAGATGTAGAGGTAGCGTGCCGACCGCGATCACATCGACTTTGGAACCATTTCCCACGCGCATCGTCACCTCGTCCTTAGCCAATCTTCGCTTAATCCGTAGTCCCTGTTTCGAGTTGCAAATATTAGCAACAGAACCAGTATCAAATACCCAGGTGCTACTGCGAGCATTAGTAAGGTACACATCAATAACATGTATATCACATATACCTTTGTTCACCTTGCCATCCTTCTTATCCGCCAAATACTTGGGGCAGTTCCGCTTCCAGTGACCAGTCTGTTTGCAGTAGAAGCACTCAGTTCAGGCTTAGGTCCAGACTTGGGTTTCTTCTCCTGAGCAGCAACTTGTTTGATGTTCTTCTTGAAGTTCCCCTTCTTGTTCCTTTGCCCTTTTTCTTGAAACTGGTGGTCTTGTTGACCATCAACACTTGATGCTCCTTCCTAATTTCTACCTCCGCAGCCTTTAGCATTGCGAAGAGCTCGGGAATCGTCTTATCCATCCCTTGCATATTATAGTTCATCACGAAGCTCTTGTAGCTTGGTGGCAGTGATTGAAGAATTCTGTCAATGACGCTATCATCCGGAAGATTAACTCCCAGCTATATCAAGTGATTGTTATACCTAGACATTCTGAGTATATGCTCACTGACAGAACTATTCTCTTCCATCTTACAGCTGTAGAACTTATTGGAGACTTCATATCTCTCAATCCGGGCATTTGCTTGAAATATTAACTTTAACTCCTGGAACATCTCATATGCTCCATGACGTTCAAAACGTTGTTGAAGTCCCGGTTGTAAGCCGTAAAGCATGGCACACTGAACTATCGAGTAGTCATCAGCTTTGCTCTGCCAGATGTTCATAACATCTGGTGTTTCTCCTGCAGCAAGTCTGG
This sequence comes from Triticum aestivum, assembly GCF_018294505.1. Classification (NCBI taxonomy): domain Eukaryota; kingdom Viridiplantae; phylum Streptophyta; class Magnoliopsida; order Poales; family Poaceae; genus Triticum; species Triticum aestivum. The sequence continues at coordinate 157,530,970 of NC_057802.1, forward strand.
CACCTAGCGGTGCTTCTGGGACGTAATTCTTCTGTGCAGCAATGAGGATAATCCTCAAGTTACGGACCCAGTCCGTGTAATTGCTACCATCATCTTTCAACTTTGCTTTCTCAAGGAACGCATTAAAATTCAACGAAACAACAGCACGGGCCATCTATCTACAATCACCATAGACAAGCAAAATACTATCAGGTACAAAGTTCATGATAAATTTAAGTTCAATTAATCATATTACTTAAGAACTCCCACTTAGATAGACATCCCTCTAATCCTCTAAGTGATCACGTGATCCAAATCAACTAAACCATGTCCGATCATCACGTGAGATGGAGTAGTTTCAATGGTGAACATCACTATGTTGATCATATCTACTATATGATTCACACTCGACCTTTCGGTCTCAGTGTTCCGAGGCCATATCTTCATATGCTAGGCTCGTCAAGTTTAACCTGAGTATTCCGCGTGTGCAAACTGTTTGCACCCGTTGTATTTGAACGTAGAGCCTATCACACCCGATCATCACGTGGTGTCTCAGCACGAAGAACTTTCGCAACGGTGCATACTCAGGGAGAACACTTATACCTTGATAATTTAGTGAGAGATCATCTTATAATGCTACCGTCAATCAAAGCAAGATAAGATGCATAAAAGATAAACATCACATGCAATCAATATAAGTGATATGATATGGCCATCATCATCTTGTGCTTGTGATCTCCATCTCCGAAGCACCGTCATGATCACCATCGTCACCGGCGCGACACCTTGATCTCCATCGTACCATCGTTGTCGTTTCGCCAACTTATGCTTCTACGACTATCGCTACCGCTTAGTGATAAAGTAAAGCATTGCAGGGCGATTGCATTGCATACAATAAAGCGACAACCGTATGGCTCCTGCCAGTTGCCGGTAACTCGGTTACAAAACATGATCATCTCATACAATAAAATATAGCATCATGTCTTGACCATATCACATCACAAGATGCCCTGCAAAACAAGTTAGACGTCCTCTACTTTGTTGTTGCAAGTTTTACGTGGCTGCTACGGGCTGAGCAAGAGCCGTTCTTACCTACGCATCAAAACCACAACGATAGTTCGTCAAGTTAGTGCTATTTTAACCTTCTCAAGGACCGAGCGTAGCCACACTCGGTTCAACTAAAGTTGGAGAAACTGACACCCGCCAGCCACCTGTGTGCAAAGCACGTCGGTAGAACCAGTCTCGCGTAAGCGTACGCGTAATGTCGGTCCGGGCCGCTTCATCCAACAATATCGCCGAACCAAAGTATGACATGCTGGTAAGCAGTATGACTTGTATCGCCCACAACTCACTTGTGTTCTACTCGTGCATATAACATCTATGCATAAAACCAGGCTCGGATGCCACTGTTGGGGAACGTAGTAATTTCAAAAATTTCCTACGCACACACATGATCATGGTGATGCATAGCAACGAGAGGGGAGACTGTTGTCCACGTACCCTCGTAGACCGAAAGCGGAAGCGTTAGCACAATGCAGTTGATGTAGTCGTACGTCTTCATGATCCGACCGATCCAAGTACCGAACGCACGGCACCTCCGAGTTCAGCACACGTTCAGCTCGATGACGTCCCACGAACTCCGATCCAGCAGAGCTTCGAGGGAGAGTTCCGTCAGCACAACGGCGTGATGATGGTGATGATGATGTTACCGACGCAGGGCTTTGCCTAAGCACCGCTACGATCTGATCGAGGTGGATTATGGTGGAGGGGGGCACCGCACACGGCTAAGAGATAAAGAGATCAATTGTTGTGTCTATGGGGTGCCCCCTTCCCCCGTATATAAAGGAGCAAGGGAGGGAGAGGCGGCCGGCCAGGAGGAGGCGCGCCAGGTGGAGTCCTACTCCCACCGGGAGTAGGACTCCCTCCTTTCCTAGATGGAGTAGGAGAAGGGGGAAGGAGGAGGGAGAGAGGAAGGAAAGGTGGGCACCGCCCCCCCTCCTTGTCCAATTCGGACTAGAGGGGGAGGGGGCGCGCAGCCTGCCCTGGCCGCCCCTCCTCTTCTCCACTAAGGCCCATGTAGGCCCATTAAACCCCCGGGGGGTTCCGGTAACCCCCGGTACTCCGGTAAAATTCCGATTTCACCGGAAACACTTCCGATATCCAAATATAGGCTTCCAATATATCAATCTTTATGTCTCGGCCATTTCAAGACTCCTCGTCATGTCCGTGATCACATCCGGGACTCCGAACTATCTTCGGTACATCAAAACACATAAACTCATAATATAACCGTCATCAAACTTTAAGCGTGCGGACCCTACGGGTTCGAGAACTATGTAGACATGACCGCATAACAACATACGTTGTTCCCTTTGTCATCGGTATGTTACTTGCCCGAGATTCGATCGTCGGTATCTCAATAACTAGTTCAATCTCATTATCGGCAAGTCTCTTTACTCGTTCTGTAAGACGTCATCCCGCAACTAACTCATTAGTTGCAATGCTTGCAAGGCTTATAGTGATGTGCATTACCGAGTGGGCCCAGAGATACCTCTCCGACAATCGGAGTGACAAATCCTAATCTCGAAATACGCCAACCCAACAAGTACATTTGGAGACACCTGTAGAGCACCTTTATAATCACCCAGTTACGTTGTGGCGTTTGGTATCACACAAAGTGTTCCTCCGGTAAACGGGAGTTGCATAATCTCATAGTCATAGGAACATGTATAAGTCATGAAGAAAGCAATAGCAGAATACTAAACGATCGTGTGCTAAGCTAACGGAATGGGTCAAGTCAATCACATCATTCTCCTAATGATGTGATCCCGTTAATCAAATGACAACTCATGTCAATGGCTAGGAAACATAACCATCTTTGATCAACGAGCTAGTCAAGTAGAGGCATACTAGTGACACTCTGTTTGTCTATGTATTCACACAAGTATTATGTTTCCGGTTAATACAATTCTAGCATGAATAGTAAACATTTATCATGATATAAGGAAATAAATAATAACTTTATTATTGCCTATAGGGCATATTTCCTTCATCGTCCACGTACCCCGGTAGACTGTAAGCGGAAGCGTTATGACAACGTGGTTGATGTAGTCGTACGTCTTCACGATCGACCGATCCTAGTACTGAACGTACGGCACCTCCGCGATCTGCACATGTTCAGCTCGGTGACGTCCCACGAACTCACGATCCAGTAGAGCTTTGAGGGAGAGTTCCATCAACACGACGGTGTGATGACGGTTATGATGAAGCTACCAACGCAGGGCTTCGCCTAAGCACTGCTACGATATGACCGAGGTGGATTATGGTGGAGGGGGGCACCGCACACGGCTAAAAGATCAATGATCAACTTGTGTGTCTATGGGGTGGCCCCCTCCCCCATATATAAAGGAGCGGAGGAGTGGGAGGAGGCCGGCCTCCTAGGAGCGCCCCAAGGGGAGTCCTACTCCTACCGGGAGTAGGATTCCACCCCTTCCAAGAGTAGGAGTAGGAGGGAAGGAAGGAGGAGAGAGGGCGAAGGAAAAAGGGGGGCGCCCCGCCTTCCTTGTCCAATTCAGACTAGAGAGGGAGGGGGCGTGCGGCCTGCCCTGGCCGCCCCTTCCTCTCTCCAACAAGGCCCATGAGGCCCATTACACTCCCCCGGGGGTTCCGGTAACCCCCCGGTACTCCGGTATTTGTCCAAACTCACTCGGAACCCTTCCGAAGTCCAAACATAGTCATCCAATATATCGATCTTTATGTCTCGACCATTTCGAGACTCCTCATCATTTCCGTGATTATATCCGGGACTCCGAACTACCTTCGGCACATCAAAACACATAAACTCAGAATACCGATCGTCACCGAACTTTAAGTGTGCGGGCCCTACGGGTTCGAGAACTATGTAGACATGACCGAGACTCATTTCCGGTCAATAACCAATAGCGGAACCTGGATGCTCATATTGGTTCCTACATATTCTATGAAGATCTTTATCGGTCAAACCGCATAACAACATACATTGTTCCCTTTGTCATCGGTATGTTACTTGCCCGAGATTCGATCGTCGGTATCTCAATACCTAGTTCAATCTCGTTACCGGCAAGTCTCTTTACTCGTTCCGTAATACATCATCCCGCAACTAACTCATTAGTTGCATTGCTTGCAAGGCTTATAGTGATGTGTATTACCGAGAGGGCCCAGAGATACCTCTCCGACAATCGGAGTGACAAATGCTAATCTTGATCTATGCCAACTCAACAAATACCATCGGAGACACCTGTAGAGCACCTTTATAATCACCCAGTTACGTTGTGACATTTGGTAGCACACAAAGTGTTCCTCCGGTATTCGGGAGTTGCATAATCTCATAGTCATAGGAACATGTATAAGTCATGAAGAAAGCAATAGCAATATACTAAACGATCAAATGCTAAGCTAACGGAATGGGTCAAGTCAATCACATCATTCTCTAATAATGTGATCTCGTTAATCAAATGACAACTCATGTCCATGGCTAGGAAACTTAACCATCTTTGATTCAACGAGCTAGTCAAGTAGAGGCATACTAGTGACACTCTGTTTGCCTATGTATTCACATATGTACTAAGTTTCCGGTTAATACAAATCTAGCATGAATAATAAACATTTATCATGATATAAGAAATATAAATAACAACTTTATTATTGCCTCTCGGGCATATTTCCTTCATCACCCACATACTGAGAGGTGGAGATCGTGGGTGAATAGATAAATCCTATCGTGGGATGTGGAACGGTTTGAGCGGGAAAAGCCGAAAATTCAGATTAGAAAGTATTTAATGTTCCGTTCGCAAATTCTTCAGCTGACAAGGATACAGTGAAGATTTTGAACGGGTTTCAAATAGAACGCACATGAAGAATTTGTGAACAGACTGGGTTGAGTTTAGCATAGAGGGGGAAGGGTCCGATCACGTTCACTTAGTAGAAAAAGCAACTTGTAGAAATAGCAATAATTGAATGTTGTAGAGAACTTAAACTCAAATATATGTATATATATAGTCAATGAAGAACAACGACGGAAAGAGTGAAGTGATGACCCACAAGTATAGGGGATCTATCGTAGTCCTTCCGATAAGTAAGAGTGTCGAACCCAACGAGGAGCAGAAGGAAATGATAAGCGGTTTCAGCAAGGTATTTTCTGCAAGCACTGAAATAATAGGTCACAGATTGTTTTGTGATAGGATAATTTGTAACGAGCAACAAGTAACAAAAGTAAATAAAGTGCAGCAAGGTGGCCCAATCCTTTTCGTAGCAAAGGACAAGCCTGGACAAACTCTTATATAGAGAAAAGCGCTCCCGAGGACACATGGGAATTGTCGTCAAGCTAGTTTTCATCATGTTCATATGATTCGTGTTCGGTACTTTGATAATTTGATATGTGGGTAGACCAGTGCTTGGGTGCTGTTCTTACTTGAACAAGCATCCCACTTATGATTAACCTCTATTGCAAGCATCCGCAACTACAACAAAAGTATTAAGGTAAACCTAACCATAGCATGAAACATATGGATCCAAATGGGCCCCTTACGACGCAATGCATAAACTAGGGTTTAAGCTTCTGTCACTCTAGCAACCCATCATCTACTTATTACTTCCCAATGCCTTCCTCTAGGCCCAAATAATGGTGAAGTGTCATGTAGTCGATGTTCACATAACACCACTAGAGGATAGACAACATACATCTCATCAAAGTATCGAACGAATACCAAATTCACATGACCACTAATAGCAAGACTTCTCCCATGTCCTCAGGAACAAACTTAACTACTCACAAAGCATACTCATGTTCATAATCAGAGGGGTATTAATATGCATATAGGATCTGAACATATGATCTTCCACCAAATAAACCAACTAGCATCAACTACAAGGAGTAATCAACACTACTAGCAACCTACTAATACCAATCCCGGACTTGGAGACAAGAATTGGATACAAGAGATGAACTAGGGTTTTGAGAGGAGATGGTGCTGGTGAAGATGTTGATGGAGATTGCTCTCTCCCGATGAGAGGAGCATTGGTGATGATCATGGCGATGATTTCCCCCTCCCGGAGGGAAGTGTCCCCGGCAGAACAGCTCTGCCGGAGCCCTAGATTGGTTCCGCCAAGGTTCCGCCTCATGGCGGCGGAGTCTCGTCCCGAAAGGTTGCTTATGATTTTTTCCTGGACGAAATAATTCATATAGCAGAAGATGGCCACCGGAGAGACAACAGGCGGCCCACGAGGCAGGGGGCGCGCCCTGGGGGGTAGGGCACACCCCCCACCCTCGTGGACAGGTGGTGGCCCCCCTGACATATTTCTTCCACTCAGTATTTTTTACTATTTCCAAAAATAACTTTCGTGGAGTTTCAGGACTTTTGGAGTTGTGCAGAATAGGTCTCTAATATTTCCTCCTTTTCCAGCCCAGAATCCCAATTGCCGGCATTCTCCCTCCTTATGTAAACCTTGTAAAATAAGAGAGAATAGGCATAAGTATTGTGACATAATGTGTAATAACAGCCCATAATGCAATAAATATCGATATAAAAGCATGATGCAAAATGGACGTATCAACTCCCCCAAGCTTAGACCTCGCTTGTCCTCAGGCGGAAGCCGATAACGATAAATATGTCCACATGTTTAGAGGTAGAGGTGTCGATAAAATAAAATACGGACATGAGGGCATCATGATTATTCTCATAACAGCAACATATATGGATATTGTCATATGATTTCTTATGCTCAAGTAATAATCTATTCACAATGCAAAGTATGAATCAGAAACTTTATTGAGAACTAACAAACTATAATCTCAGTCATTGAAGCAATTGCAATTTATCATAACATCAGAAAGAGTCTATGTCAGAGCTTTTAGCAAGTCCACATACTCAACTATCATTTAGTCTTTCACAATTGCTAACACTCACGCAATACTTGTGGTTACGGAGTTTTAATCGGACACAGAGAAAGATAGGGGCTTATAGTTTCGCCTCCCAACCTTTTACCTCAAGGGTAATGTCAACAATAATAATTCATGCTAACTTACATCCAATTAGATATATCTATCAGGATCTTTCCAACATCCTGTGCTTGCCAAAGGATAAAATGTAAAAAGGAAAGGTGAAGATCACCATGACTCTTGCATAAGGTAGAAGATAATAATAAAAGATAGGCCCTTCGCAGAGGGAAGCAGAGGTTGCCATGCGCTTTCAGGGTTGGATGCACAAAATCTTAATGCGAAAGAACGTCACTTTATATTGCCACTTGTGATATGAACCTTTATTATGCAGTCCGTCGCTTTTATTTCTTCCACATCACAAGATCGTATAAAGCTTATTTCCTCCACACCAATCAATCATACATATTTAGAGAGCAATTTTTATTGCTTGCACCGATGACAACTTACTTGAAGGATCTTACTCAATCCATAGGTAGATATGGTGGACTCTCATGGCAAAACTGGTTTAAGGGTATTTGGAAGCACAAGTAGTATCTCTACTTGGTGCAAAGAATTTGGCTAGCATGAGGGGGAAAGGCAAGCTCAACATGTTGGATGATCCATGACAATATACTTTATCTCAGATATAAGAAAACATAACCCATTACGTTGTCTTCCTTGTCCAACATCAACTCTTTAGCATGTCATATTTTAATGAGTGCTCCCAATCATAAAAGATGTCCAAGATAGTATATTTATATGTGAGACCTCTCTTTCTTTATTACTTCCTATTAATTGCAACGATGACCAAAGCTATGTTTGCCAACTCCCAACAACTTTTAATCATCATACTCTTTCTATGTGAAGTCATTACTCTCAATAAGATCAATATGATCTCTTTATTTTGTTTTATCCTTTTCCTTTTTCTTTTTTCACTCAAGGTCATAGCAAAATAATCAAGCCCTTGACTCAACACTAATCTTTATTATATAGCTCACGGACTCGATTACATAGAGAGATCATAAAGCAAAAACTCAAAACTAGATCATGCCATAAACTTTATTCTACTAAATCAAGATACTACTAATAGGATTGAACTAAGAAAAACGGTAAAGATAGGAGTGTGATAGTGATACGATACTGGGGCACCTCCCCCAAGCTTGGCAGTTGCCAAGGGGAGTGCCCATACCCATGTGATTATGTCTCCTTTGTTGGTGAGGAAGGTGGCGGTGTTGTTGATGATGCGGGCTTGTCGTCCATCTTCCAAGGCATAGGCTCACCATCATAGAAGGATGATCGAGTCTCCGGGATCCTCAAATCTGCAGCCAAACTCATCCTTTTGAATCTATATTCATACTCACAGTTTTGGTTTTGCAGGTCATAGATTTGGGCTTGAAGGTGCTTGATCTTCTCGTGAAGCTTGAAGATGGTCTCCCCGATGTTGTTGGCATCCAGCTTGTGGTTCTTGGTGAACTCCGTGATCATCATGTGGTTGGAGTTGAGTCCACGTTCCACCATCCCCTGGCACTTAAAAACTTGTTGCTCCATTGCTTCGAGCCTCGTCTCCACGCTTCCGGTCCCCTTCGGTCCCTCAACATCGCGGATGTGCAGCAACCCATCACGCATCTCAATGATTTGAGGGTGTCGCAGCACCTCCGCGAGGTAAGGGTTGATGACCTTCTCGAAGAACTTGTCCTTGGGGGTACTTGGAGACGTCATGATAATCTAGATCTGTCAGAAAAATAGCTCGAAACAAGAACAGAAGATATTTGCGTGATACAGGGGTCAAAACCTTCGGGAGATTATATAATGAATTTTTACCGACCAAAATACGTATCGTGCAAGAAAACGGAGTCCGTAGAGCACACGAGGTGCCCACGAGGTGGGGGGCGCGCCCAGTAGGGTAGGGCGCGCCCTCCACCCTCGTGTCCTTCCCGGACTGCTTATTTTTCTATTTATCTAAATATTCCAAAACGGAGAAATATTGCCATAAAAATTGTTTTGGAGTCGGTTTACTTACCGTACCACATACCTATTCCTTTTCGAAGTCTGAAACGTTCCGGAAAGTGTCCCTTATGTATTCCTCCGGGGTTACGGTTTCAATAACATTGGTTTCAATATTTATGGGATTACCTGAGATATAATGTTTGATTCTTTGACCGCTCACCACCTTCGGATTTGTGCCTTCGAAGTTGTTGATTTTTATGGCACCGGAACAATAGACCTCCTCGATAACGTAAGGGCCTTCCCATTTAGAGAGAAGTTTTCCTGCAAAAAATCTTAAACGAGAGTTGTATAGCAATACATAATCACCTACATTAAACTCACGCTTTTGTATTCTTTTGTCATGCCATCTCTTAACTTTTTCTTTAAACAATTTGGCATTTTCATAAGCTTGGGTTCTCCATTCATCAAGTGAGCTAATATCAAATAACCTCTTCTCACCGGCAAGTTTGAAATCATAGTTGAGCTCTTTAATAGCCCAATATGCCTTATGTTCTAGTTCGAGAGGTAAGTGACATGCTTTTCCATAAACCATTTTATACGGAGACATACCCATAGGATTTTTATATGGAGTTCTATAGGCCCATAATGCATCATCAAGTTTCGTGGACCAATTCTTTCTAGATCTATTGACAGTCTTTTGCAAAATTAATTTGAGCTCTCTATTACTTAATTCTACTTGACCACTAGACTGTGGGTGATAAGGGGATGCAATTCTATGATTAACATCATACTTAGCAAGCATTTTACGGAAAGCACCGTGAATAAAATGTGAACCACCATCAGTCATTAAATATCTAGGGACTCCAAACCTCGGAAAAATAACTTCTTTAAGCATCTTAATAGAGGTGTTATGATCAGCACTACTAGTTGGAATAGCTTCTACCCACTTAGTAACGTAATCAACAGCAACTAAAATATGTGTATATCCATTAGAGGCAGGAAAAGGTCCCATATAATCAAAGCCCCAAACATCAAATGGTTCAATAACAAGTGAATAGTTCATAGGCATTTCTTGACGTCTACTAATATTACCAATTCTTTGACATTCATCACAAGATAAGACAAACTTACGGGCATCCTTGAAGAGAGTAGGCCAATAAAAACCAGATTGCAATACCTTATGTGCAGTTCTATCTCCAGCGTGGTGTCCTCCATAAGCTTCGGAGTGACACTTGCGTAGGATCTGTTCCTGTTCATGCTCAGGTACACAACGTCTAATAACACCATCTACTCCTTTATAAAGATGTGGGTCATCCCAAAAGTAATGTCTCAAATCATAGAAAAACTTTTTCTTTTGCTGGTATGTGAAACTAGGTGGTATAAATTTAGCCACAATATAATTAGCATAATCAGCATACCATGGAGCAGTACGAGAAGTACTTATGACATTTAATTGTTCATCAGGAAAGCTATCATCAATAGGTAGTGGGTCATCAAGAACATTTTCTAACCTAGACAAGTTGTCTGCAACGGGGTTCTCAGCTCCCTTTCTATCAACAATATGCAAATCAAATTCTTGTAGCAAGAGAACCCATCTAATAAGTCTAGGTTTAGCATCTTTCTTTTTCATAGGATATTTGATAACAGCATGATCCGTGTGAATAGTTACTTTAGAATCAACAATATAAGGTCTGAACTTATCACAAGCAAATACAACTGCTAAGAATTCTTTTTCAGTAGTAGCATAATTTCTCTGAGCATTGTCTAGAGTTTTACTAGCATATTGAATAACATTTAATTTCTTATCAACTCTTTGCCCTAGAACAGCACCTACAGCATAATCACTAGCATCACACATAATTTCAAAGGGTAAATTCCAATCAGGTGGCTGAACAATAGGTGCAGAGATCAATGCTTTCTTAAGTATTTCAAATGCTTCTACACAATCATCATCAAAGACAAATGGTATATCTTTTTGTAATAAATTAGTCAGAGGCCGAGAAATTTTTGAGAAGTCCTTAATGAACCTCCTATAAAAACCGGCGTGACCAAGGAAACTTCTTATACCTTTGATGTCCTTGGGACATGGCATCTTTTCAATAGCATCAACCTTGGCTTTATCAACCTCAATACCTCTTTCAGAAACTTTATGCCCCAAGACAATACCTTCATTAACCATAAAGTGGCACTTTTCCCAATTCAAGACAAGATTAGTTTCTTCACATCTCTGCAAAACTCGATCAAGGTTGCTCAAGCAATCATCAAAAGAGGATCCATAGACGGAGAAGTCGTCCATGAAAACCTCACAAATCTTTTCACAAAAGTCAGAGAATATAGCCATCATGCATCTTTGAAAGGTAGCAGGTGCATTACATAAACCAAAAGGCATACGTCTATAAGCAAAAGTACCAAAAGGGCAAGTAAAAGTAGTCTTTGATTGATCATTGGCTGACACAGGTATTTGAGAGAAACCAGAATAACCATCTAGAAAGCAAAAATGTGTATGTTTGGATAATCTTTCTAGCATTTGATCGATAAAAGGTAAGGGGTAATGATCTTTCTTAGTAGCCTTATTTAATTTGCGGAAATCAATTACCATCCTATAACCTGTAATAATTCTTTGCGGAATCAATTCATCTTTATCATTAGGGAACGACGGTAATACCTCCCTTCTTAGGGACACAATGGACAGGACTTACCCACTGACTATCAGCAACGGGATAAATTATACCTGCCTCAAGGAGCTTTAGTATTTCCTTTCTTACCACTTCTTTCATCTTAGGATTCAGCCGTCGTTGATGATCACGAACTGGTTTGGCATCTTCTTCCAAATTTATTTTATGTTGACATAGAGTGGGACTAATGCCCTTAAGATCATCAAGAGTATATCCAATAGCAGCACGGTGCTTCTTCAGAGTTTTCAATAATCTTTCTTCTTCATGCTCTGAAAGGTTAGCACTAATAATACCAGGATATATCTTCTTTTCATCAAGATAAGCATATTGAAGAGTATCAGGCAACGGTTTAAGCTCAAACACGGGATCTCCCTTGGGTGGAGGAGGATCCCCTAGGATTTCAACAGGCAAATTGTGTTTCAGGATAGGTTCCTGTTTAAAGAGCACTTCATCTATTTCCCTTCTTTCATTCATAAACATATCATTTTCATGGTCTAGCATATATTGTTCTAAAGGATCACTAGGAGGTACGGCAATAGAAGCAAGACCAATAATTTCATCCTTACTAGGTAATTCTTCTTCACGGTGTTTTCTACGAAATTTAGAGAAATTAAACTCATGAGCCATATCACATAGACCAATAGTAACAACATCCTTTTCGCAGTCTATCCTCGCATTAACGGAGTTCAAGAAGGGTCTACCAAATATAATGGGACAAAAGCTATCTTGTGGGGAACCAAGAACAAGAAAATCAGAAGGATATTTAGTTTTCCCACACAAGACTTCAACATCTCTAACAATTCCCATTGGTGAAATAGTATCTCTATTGGCAGGTTTAATTGTGACATCAATATCTTCTAACTCAGCAGGTGCAATATCATGCTTAATTTATTTGTATAAGTCAATAGGTATGGCACTAGCACTAGCACCCATATCACATAAGCCATGATAACAATGATCTCCTATTTTAACAGAAATAACAGGCATGCCTACCACAGGTCTATGTTTATCTTTAGCACAAGGTTTGGCAATTCTAGCAGTTTCATCACGAAAATGAATAACATGCCCATCAATATTATCAGACAAGAGATCTTTAACAATAGCAATATTAGGTTCAACTTTAATTTTCTTAGGAGGTGTATAAGTTCTAATATAGCTTTTACGAACCACAGTTGAAGCTTTAGCATGATCCTTTATCCTAACAGGGAAAGGTGGTTTCTCAACATAAGAAGTAGGAACAATAGGGTCATTATAAGTGATAGTCTTTTCTTCAACTTTAATAGGTGCAGCTACTTTTACTTCTATGGGAGGATGATATTTAAACCACTTCTCCTTGGGGAGATCAACATAAGTAGCAAAAGATTCACAGAAAGAAGCTACTATCTCAGAGTCAAGTCCATATTTAGTGCTAAATTTACGGAAAACATCGGTATCCATAAAAGATTTAACACAATCAAACTTAGGTGTCATACCTGACTCCTTACCTTCGTCGAGATCCCAATCTTCAGAGTTGCGTTTAATTCTATTCCAATAAATCCCATTTGAATTCAATAGTCTTCATCATAAAAGAGCCAGCACAAGAAGTATCGAGCATGGTGCGATTGTTATCAGAAAGCCGAGCATAAAAACTTTGAATAATTATTTCTCTTGAGAGCTCATGATTGGGGCATGAATATAACAATTATTTAAGCCTCCCCAAGCTTGAGCGATGCTTTCTCCTTCGCGAGGCCAAAAATTATATATATAATTGCGATCACGATGAACAAGATGCATAGGATAAAATTTCTGATGAAATTCCAATTTCAATCGTTTGTAGTTCCATGATCCCGTATCATCACATAGCCTATACCATGTCGATGCATCTACCTTCAAAGATAAAGGGAAGACCTTCCTCTTAATAACATCACCGGGTACACCTGCAAGCTTAAATAATCCACAAACTTCATCCACATATATTAGGTGCTCATCAGGATGCTTTGTTCCATCTCCTGCAAAAGGATTAGCTAGCAGTTTTTCTAACATACCCGAAGGAATCTCAAAGTGAACATTTCATTCATTTTCATTTTCAGTAGGTTCAGTAGGTTGAGGAGCAACTCTTTGCTCTACTGGTCGGGGTGAAGATACCCCGAACAAGCCCCTCAGAGGATTACTTTCCATAGTAACAAGTGACAGTAAATTTCAGCACACTATATAAATTTTTCCTTACCAAATTCCACCTACCAAAGGCGCTTCACTCCCCGGCAACGGCGCCAGAAAAGAGTCTTGATGACCCACAAGTATAGGGGATCTATCGTAGTCCTTTCGATAAGTAAGAGTGTCGAACCCAACGAGGAGCAGAAGGAAATGATAAGCGGTTTTCAGCAAGGTATTCTCTGCAAGCACTGAAATAATAGGTAACAGATAGTTTTGTGATAGGATAATTTGTAACGAGCAACAAGTAACAAAAGTAAATAAAGTGCAGCAAGGTGGCCCAATCCTTTTTGTAGCAAAGGACAAGCCTGGACAAACTCTTATATAGAGAAAAGCGCTCCCGAGGACACATGGGAATTATCGTCAAGCTAGTTTTCATCACGTTCATATGATTCGCGTTCGGTACTTTGATAATTTGATATGTGGGTGGACCGGTGCTTGGGTGCTGTTCTTACTTGAACAAGCATCCCACTTATGATTAACCTCTATTGCAAGCATCCGCAACTACAACAAAAGTATTAAGGTAAACCTAACCATAGCATGAAACATATGGATCCAAATCAGCCCCTTACGAAGCAACGCATAAACTAGGGTTTAAGCTTCTGTCACTCTAGCAACCCATCATCTACTTATTACTTCCCAATGCCTTCCTCTAGGCCCAAATAATGGTGAAGTGTCATGTAGTCGACGTTCACATAACACCACTAGAGGATAGACAACATACATCTCATCAAAATATCGAACGAATACCAAATTCACATGACTACTAATAGCAAGACTTCTCCCATGTCCTCAGGAACAAACGTAACTACTCACAAAGCATATTCATGTTCATAATCAGAGGGGTATTAATATGCATATAGGATCTGAACATATGATCTTCCACCAAATAAACCAACTAGCATCAACTACAAGGAGTAATCAACACTACTATCAACCTACTAGTACCAATCCCGGACTTGGAGACAAGAATTGGATACGAGAGATGAACTAGGGTTTTGAGAGGAGATGGTGCTGGTGAAGATGTTGATGGAGATTGCCCTCTCCCGATGAGAGGAGCGTTGGTGATGACGATGGCGATGATTTCCCCCTCCCGGAGGGAAGTGTCCCCGGCAGAACAGCTCTGCTGGAGCCCTAGATTGGTTCCGCCAAGGTTCCGGCTCGTGGCAGCGGAGTCTCGTCCCGAAAGGTTGCTTATGATTTTTTCCTGGACGAAAGACTTCATATAGCAGAAGATGGCCACCGGAGAGCCAACAGGGGGGCCACGAGGCAGGGGGGCTCACCCCCCACCCTCGTGGACAGGTGGTGGCCCCCCCTGACATATTTCTTCCGCTCAGTATTTTTTATTATTTCCAAAAATAACTTTCGTGGAGTTTCAGGACTTTTGGAGTTGTGCAGAATAGGTCTATAATATTTGCTCCTTTTTCAGCCCAGAATCCTAGCTGCCGGCATTCTCCCTCCTTATGTAAACCTTGTAAAATAAGAGAGAATAGGCATGAGTATTGTGACATAATGTGTAATAACAGCCCATAATGCAATAAATATCGATATAAAAGCATGATGCAAAATGGACGTATCATGAAGACATTGCAAAGTTGAAGAATTTGAACAACTGAAGAATTTCAAAACTGAAGAAAAACTCAAATTGAAGATTTTCAACTTTTGTTGGTGGCGTGACCCACCGTATAAGAATGATGATTTCAGACGCCGCGTACAATTATCGTAGGGCTCTGAGAATCAAATTCTTCGTTAATTTCTTCACACTTAGAGGGTTAGTCTTCATTGATTGAAGAAAAACGTTACTTCGTGTGTTGCACATCTAAGTCATCAATTTTGCATAAGGGTTAGGATGTGTGTCCTTTTCAAAGAACATTCAAAGATTCTAAGATATTTAGCTCACACCTCAACTTGCTAAATCTCTTCTCATCCAAGGGCTTTGTTAAGATATCGGCTAGTTGTTCTTTAGTCTTCACGTGCTCGATAGAGATGTCGCCCTTCAACACGTGATCATGAAGAAAATGATGATAAATCTGAATGTGCTTTGTCTTCGAGTGCTGAACTGGGTTATGAGCAATCTTGATGGCACTCTCATTGTCGCAGTAGAGAGGCACATTCTTCACATTGATGTCGTAGTCCTTGAGGGTTTGCTTCATCCATAGCAATTGAGCACAGCACGAACCAGCAACAATGTACTCAGCTTCAGCAGTAGAAAGTGATACGCAGTTTTGCTTCTTTGAGGACCAACAGACCAAGGATCGTCCGAGGAAATGGCATGTGCCAGATGTTGACTTGTGGTCCACGCGATCACCAGCATAGTCAGAGTCTGAATATCCAATGAGATCAAAAGCCGAGCCCTTGGGATACCATAATCCAAGTGTTGGAGTGTGAGCTAGATATCGAAGAATATGCTTCACAGCCTTATGGTGTGATTCCTTCGGTGTAGCTTGAAAGCGGGCACACATGCAAACACTAAGCATAATATCTGGCCTAGATGCACATAAATACAATAAAGAGCCAATCATGGAGCGGTATACCTTTTGATCAAAGTCAATACCATTTTCATGAGTGCAAATATGGCCATTTGTGGGCATAGGGATTTTGACGCCTTTGCAACCTTGCATGCCGAATTTCCTCAATACATCCTTGATGTATTTCTCCTGAGATATGAAGATGCCGTTGCGCTGTTGACGAATTTGAAGACCTAAGAAGAATTTCAATTCTCCCATCATAGACATTTGATATTCTTCACTCATCATATAGGCAAATTCATCACTGTAACGTTGGTCAGTACAACCAAAGATGATATCATCAACATATATTTGGCACACGAATAATTCATCATCATAGGTTTTGGTGAAAAGAGTTGGGTCAAGTGAACCGGGTTTGAAGCCTTTCTTCATGAGGAATTCCTTCAAAGTATCATACCACGCCCGAGGGGCCTGCTTGAGGCCATAGAGGGCCTTATTGAGTCTGAAGACTTTGTCAGGATGCTTTGGATCTTCAAAACCTGGGGGTTGAGCAACATATACTTCTTCCTCAAGCTTACCATTGAGGAATGCACTTTTCACATCCATTTGATATAAGATGATATTATGATGGTTAGCATAAGCAAGTAATATGCGAATAGCCTCAAGTCTAGCAACAGGTGCAAAAGTTTCATCGAAATCAATTCCTTCAATCTGTGTGTAGCCTTGAGCTACAAGCCGTTCCTTATTCCTCACCACAAGGCCATTCTCATCTTGCTTGTTGCGGTAGATCCATTTTGTGCCAATGATATTGCGCTTGCAAGGGTCTGGTCGCTTGACAAGTTCCCAGACATTGTTGAGCTCGAACTGATGTAATTCCTCTTGTGTAGCTTGAATCCACTCAGGCTCCAGAAATGCTTCATCTACCTTAGTGGGCTCTGTGATAGAGACGAAAGCAAAGTGCCCACAAAAGTTAGACAAATGTGAAGCTTTTGAGCGTGTGAGAGGACCTGGTGCGTTGATGTCGCTGATGATTTTCTCAATCTGCACTTCATTTGCAACGCGAGGATGAGCTGGTTGACGACGAGGAATTTGCTCAGCATTTTCTTCAGAACCATTTTCTTCAGGTGCACCAGCATGATGTTCTTCATGATCTGGAATGACTTCTTCAGCAGATTCTTCGGTAGGAATGACATCCTCAGTAGCCTTGAACTTGATGGTTTCCTCAGGTGACTTTTCATCTAGCACAGGAGGTAGGTGCTCTCTTTGCGAGCCATTAGTTTCATCGAACCGCACATCTACAGTTTCAACAACCTTGTGTGAACGTTGTTGAAGACTCTGTAGGTGTGCGAGTCCTTTCCGTAACCAAGCATAAAACCTTCATGTGCTTTCGGTGCAAATTTAGAATTGTGATGAGGATCTCTAATCCAACATTTAGCACCGAAGACTTTGAAATAACTCACATTGGGTTTCTTGTCAGTGAGGAGTTCATATGCAGGTCTTTTTGAAGAATTTGTGAAGATATACCCTATTGATGATGTGGCACGCAGTATCAATTGCCTCAATCCAGAAATGATGAGGCGTCTTGTATTCATCAAGCATAGTGCGAGCCATCTCAACAAGAGTCCGGTTCTTGCGCTCCACGACGCCATTCTGCTGAGGAGTATAAGGAGCAGATAACTCATGAGTAATACCAAGTTCATCAAGATAGTCATCAAGACCAGTGTTCTTGAACTCAGTTCCATTGTCACTTCTGATGTGCTTGATCTTCACACCAAAGTTGGTTGAAGCCCTCGAGGAAAATCGTTTGAAGACTTCCTGCACTTCACGTTTGTAAGTGACGATATGCACCCATGTGTAACGAGAGTAATCATCAACAATAACAAAACCATATAGAGATGCTTCATTGGTGAATCCAGAATAGTGATTAGGACCAAAGAGATCCATGTGAAGCAATTCAAATGGACGAGTGGTGGTCATGATAGTCTTTGCGGGATGCTTGGCCTTGGTCATCTTTCCAGCTTCACAGGCTCCGCACAGGTGATCCTTGAGGAATTTGACATTCTCAATGCCAATGACATGCTTCTTCTTCGCGAGCGTGTGCAAGTTCCTCATGCCAGCATGACCGAGTCGTCGATGCCATAGCCAGCCTTCTGAAGCTTTTGCAAGTAGACATATAGCAGGCTGTGGTCCTGTAGAGAAATCAACAATATACATATCTCCTCTCCTAAAGCCTTCGAAGACTTTGGAATGGTCAGCTTCCATGATCACAACACAACGATACTTGCCAAAGATAACAACCATATCAAGATCACAAAGCATTGAGACTGACATGAGGTTGAATCCTAAGGACTCGACAAGCATGACTTTGTCCATGTGTCGATCCTTTGAGATTGCAACCTTACCTAGACCCAATACCTTGCTTTTTCCTTTGTCAGCGTAGGTGATATGCTTCAGATGCGATGGAGATAGGGGAGCGTCCGTCAATAAGCTCTTGTCACCAGTCATGTGATTTGTACATCCACTATCGAGGACCCACTCAGTGGCTTTGGGTTGATCATCGTGCAGATGAATTAGTGCAGCTTACGAACTCATATACTTCATGAGTGAAGAATATGACATCAAATTCATCAGATCAATTTCATCAAGCAAGAGAACAGATATAGCAGTATGAGGACGTGAAAATGAAGATTCATTTCTTCATGATTAGCTTGCATCCTTTCAAGCACTTTTCAGGTCTCCAGCAAATTCTTCAGACGTTTAAGTACGTCTGGAGACCTGACCCTGCATAAGAGATTAGTTCTTTTTCTTCACCACCCACATCTGAAGGGGTGGCAAAGAGTTCATCATTCTGCGAGCTCCATACGAGAAAGGTGGCATAGAAGCCAGTCCACCTCGTTTCACATAAGAGGAGTTAGGGTAAGCATATGAATAGGCAGAGAAATTCTTCGAGGACTTATGAACATAATGATTTGAAGAATAGTGCACATATTCATAGCCCTTAGATCTTTCCTACGAAACATAAGTGTTAGCACGATGATGTTCATATGAGGACTTTGATCCACATGAGGAATTTGATCCGTATGAGGACTTGGATCCATATGAAGACTTTGGTCCATATGAAGAATTTGATCTGGGGTTCCTATTCTTCACAGGTGGTGTCATGATGACATTCACCTGAAGACTCAAGGCATCGTTTGGGAACCCAGATTTTCTTCATAGGGGGACCGTTCCTGTAGTTAGTGCCAACAGATCTAGCAAATACTTCACCATTCTTATTTTTGAACAGCTTATAGTTGGAGTCAAACGACTCATCAGAAGAATGAGGAGATTCACATGTAAAGACAGATAAAGTAGATGGATCTACTGGAGGTCCCTTTGCAGCAACCCATGAGGTTTTGGGATACTGCTCAGGCTTCCAATATGTCCCATCAGCATTAAGTTTCCTCTCAAAGGCAATACCCTCTTTCCTAGGGTTCCTGTTGAGGATCTGCTTTTTAAGCACATCACACAGTGCCTGATGCCCTTTGAGGCTTTTCTACATGCCTATCATATACAATTCATTCAGCCCTGCATTGTCAGTGATACTAGCAATATCCTCAGATGAGGAATTAGTGATATCGGAGACAGGTGAAGAATTTGTAGCAATCAAAGCATTTGAACATTCAGGTGAAGAATTAGCAGATTAACGTTCAATACACTTCAAGCATGGTGGAATGAATTCCTCCTGAGCAGCCCTGATCTGTTGAGCAAGTAATGAATCGCGTTCCTTCTGAAGATCTTCATAACTCTCCCTTAGCTTCTCAAGATCTTGCTTTCTTTGAAAAAAAATCACAAGAAAGCTTCTCATGATCAGATAAGAGAGTGTTATGATGAACCTGAAGATTATCAAACTTGGACTGAAGTCTTTGAAGATTATCGATCAAGGTTTGAGTGCGGTCCATTTCTTCACCCAACATATCATCGCTTTTGTCTAGCATATTTTGAACCTTTTCAAAAGTCTTTTGTTGTTTCACAGCAATCTTAGCAAGTTTAGAGTAGCTAGGCTTGAGGTTTTAATCAGATTCATCCTCACTTGATTCAGAGGAGGGATATTTGAGTACCTTGGCACCCTTTGCCATTAAGCAATAGGTGGGAGCGTAGTCATCATCATCGTCATCAGCCTTGTTGTGGAAGCCATTTTCCTCAGAGTTTAAGATGGACTTGCTGATGAACGCAGTAGCGAGGGCTAGGCTCGCCACACCAGATTCTGTCTCCTCAGATGCCTCCTCTTCCTCATTTTCCTCAGATTCAGCCTCAGAGTCCATTTCCTTGCCAATGAATGCCCGAGCCTTCTTGGAGCTGCTCTCCTTGTGAGATGAAGACTTCGAGGATTTTGATGATGAGGACTTTGAAGATTTCTTCTTCTTCTTTGAGTCATCAGAACTGTAATCCTTGTATTTCTTCTTCTTTGATTCCTTTTCCCACTGAGTACAATCTTGAATGTAGTGACCAGGTTTCTTGCATTTGTGGCAAGTTCTCTTCTTGTAGTCACGAGATGAGGAATCTGATCTCATGTCATCATTTCTTGAGGATTTTTCAAAGTGACCACGTCTTGAGAATTTTTGGAATTTCCTCACGAGCATTGCTAGCTGCTGGCTCAATTCTTCAGGGTCACCAAGGCTGCTACCAGAATCCTCACCTTCTGATTCATACACTGCCTTGGCCTTCAGAGCGCGTGATCTGCCATAGCTCGGTCCATAGAGATCTCTCTTCTCAGCAAGCTGGAACTCATGAGTGTTGAGCCTCTCGAGGATATCAGCGGGATCTAGTGACTTGTAATCTCCACGTTCTTGTATCATCAGTGCAAGGGTGTCAAATGAGGAATCAAGTGATCTCAGCAATTTCTTCACCACCTCATGGTCGGTGATGTCGGTGGCACCAAGTTCTTGAAGCTCATTTGAAATGTCAGTGAGGCGATCGAAGGTTTGCTGAACATTTTCATTGTCGAGTCTTTTGAAGCAGTTGAGAGATTGTGAAGAACGTCAACTCGAGAGTCATGCTGTGTTGAGACTCCTTCATTGACCATGGAAAGCCTATCCCAGATAAGCTTTGCTGTCTCCAAAGCACTCACTCTGCCATACTGCCCTTTGCTCAGATGGCCACATATGATATTCTTCGCTTGAGAGTCGAGTTGCTTGAATCTCTTCACATCAGCAGCGTTCACGGAAGGAGTGACAGTTGGAACGCCATTTTCCACAACGTACCAGAGATCGTTGTCAATTGCCTCAAGATGCATTCGCATCTTATTCTTCCAGTAGGGGTAGTCCGTCCCATTGAAGGTAGGACACCCAGCAGAGACCTTGATCATACCTGCGGTCGACATAACTAAAACTCCAGGCGATTAAACCAAAATCACATAGAACAAGGGAGTACCTTGCTCTGATACCAATTGAAAGTGCGTTAAGTCGGCTAGGGGGGTGAATAGGCGATTTTTGTGAATTCTTCAATGAGGAATTTCGGGGTGAGGAATTCCTAAGCGAAGAACTACTAGCAACGGAATAAGTACTCAGATGCAAACATAACAGAACATAAGCATAGTCATCATGATGAAATAAAAACTAGCACAGAGTACAGAAAGCATAACACAGGATATGCAGGCTGAAGACAAACAGACTGAAGAAATTGAACTGAGGAAATTGAGAAAGTCTTCAGTCAAAGTCTTCAAACAGTAACGATCAAGTACACAACACAGTAATGAGGAAATAGAACTAGTAAGCTTGGTGAAGACAGTGATTTGGTAGACCAGTTCCAACTGTTGTGACAGTTGTACGTCTAGTTGGAGCGGCTAGGTATTTAAACCTAAGGACACACAGTCCCGGACACACAGCCCTCACCGTATTCTCCTTGAGCTAAGGTCACACAGACCTCGCCCAATCACTCGTGGTAACTCTTCAGGTGACTTCCAAACCTTCACAAACTCGGCCACTCAGCGATCCACAATTTCCTCTTGGATGCTCTAGACCATGACCTAACCGTCTGGAAGATGCACAGTCTTCAAAGGTAACAAGCGTCGGTTCCACACAGGAACAATCTCTTCAGTGATACTCAATCACTTTGGGTTTGTAGGTGTTTGGGTTTGGGTTTTTTCTCACTTGATGATTTTCACTCAAAGTCCTCGGAGGATGAGATGCTCTCAATGACAAGTGTCAGTTTCTCTCGGAGTAGCCAACCAGCTAGTGGTTGTAGAGGGCGGCTATTTATAGCCTAGGGAGCAGCCCGACATGATAAGACATAAATGCCCTTCAATGATATGACCATTAGGTGGGTAGATATTTTTGGACAGCTGGCGCATAGCACAACAACAGTCAAAATTTGACTATCAAATTTCTCAGGGCCATCATGTTCCTCACTTGTAGGCAATCCGCACTAGCGAATTCCTAACTCCTCAGTCAGAACAAATTCCTCAGAGACCAGAAGAACTTCGTCTCTGTTACTGAAGAATTTGACTGAACTGTATGAGATTTCCAATGGCTTCACTCGAAGGGATTGGTAGGTGTAGGATTTTGAGTTGAGCATCACTTGAAAACTTTTTCTTAGTTTGTTCTTGACCCCCTTTAACAGTACGGTGCTTCTTATGACTCAAAAAAGGAAAAAGGAAACTACGAAAACAAAAGTCTTCAGGCTTCATATTCCTCGTATGAATATGAAGTCTTCACGGTCACACCAATTTCTTCACTTTCAAAGTATTAAAAAAGCCAAAGTCTTCAGTTGAAGACATTCATTTTTAGGGGTCGACTTTCTCTGTAAATATCAAACTCCTCATAGACTTATAGACATGTGTACACTCACAAACGCATCAGTCCCTTAACCTATAAGTCTTCAATACACCAAAATCACTAAGGGGCACTAGATACACTTACAGTTATGCTTCAAATTTAAATATAAAGAGAAAAGTTAACTTCTGACGAGCGAGCGGAGCGAGGCCCGTCGTCGGTAGGTTTGGGCCAAAGCGGAGCGTAGCAAGTCTGAAGTTATATATACCTCTTGTAAGCCACCGCACGGGATAAGTTGATCAGTTATAAATCCCCGACGTTTGTAACCTCCTCGGATATAGTGAAGATTTGCTGGCTGGTGCCCGTGGTTTTTTTCCCTTCGTGTTGAAGGGGGTTTCCACGTTAAATCTTGTGTCTCCTGCTTGTTTTCGTTCTTCGTCAAGGTGAACTGCCTGTCATATCTCTGACGGATTAAATAAGTGACATATGGGATGAATTTCAAAGAAATGCGGCATGAGATAGAAACGAGAAAGAGAATTGGTTTTGCACACAAGCCACGGCTACCTAGATGCATGGATAATTAAATGATGTGCGCCAAACAAAACGCATGGGCATGATATAGAGCATGATTAGAAATACAGCCAACAGCTGGCTATAGCAAGTTGTCATGTCATTTATAGTCAATTTAATAGTCAACACGTATAATAGTTAGTTATAAGAAAGTTTCATCTGTAAAGAAATATAAAAAAGCGTTTAGATCACTAAGTCACCATATGGTCCACCTTCCACTCTCAAACTCTTCTCGGAGCTCGTGATACAGCCGGCTGTAAGTCTACAGCCCGTTTCTCTTTTATCTATTCTTCGCTCTCTTCCAACTCAGCAAAAATATAATATTTAAATCCTTATAACCCGCTTACGTCATTTTATTATACTTGCCCTAAGATGGGGCTAATTAAATCAGCATTTGTAAGGTCAACCGACGGAGGTGTGCTAATTAAACAGATGGACATGCAACGATATATGATGGTTAAATGGATTCCTGAGTGCATGCATGAGTTATACACTTTCTTGCATGAGTTATTCTTATTATGAATTATTGATCTATAAAATTCGTGTGATTTGACTGAATTCGAATTGATTTATTAAGGTGGCGATAAAATTTATGACTTTTTGTTGGTCATCCGTTGCAACGCACAGGCATTTTTGCTAGAAAGGGAAAAAACAAAAAACAAAAATAAATGGAAAAAACAGTAGGAAAGAGGAACGAACTTACTAGGACCTTACGTGGATTGCCAGGGTTTTGACGCCCTGTTGAAGGGAGCACTCGTCTCGTTTCGCGTCAAGGAGACATAGGATTAGGATTAGGAACCCATGAAAAGCTCCCTCAAAAAAAAGGAACCCATGAAAAGCATTGTGACCCAGTTTAGTTTTTCTTTCGGATGAACACTATGTGGTGATGGAAAATCATATACGACGCATTTTGCTTTGATATTTTTTTAGATCACAGTACAGACGCAAGCACTCATACATACGCACATATACTCACCCTTATGAATGCACACACACCCTAGCCCTATAAGCACCTTCGAGAGATTGAGCCGGCATATCATTTCAAGATTTACGAAGTCACCGTAGGCGCCTCGTCGTCGACGGGAACGTCTCCTCCCACTGAAAGCGTATCGCCGCCGAAAATCCTGAAATAAATCCAGGAATAATGTGAGCAGCAGGACTTAAACTCTGATGGACTGGGGATACCACTCTTCCTCTAACCATTCAACCACAGGTTGGTTCGCCTTTGCGTCGAAGTGTTGACGCTTCGCAAAGCACGTACGAGCAGTCAACCAATGAGAACCCGAACCAATAGGGTCACCGGTTCAGTCGGTAGCTCGGTTTTCTTAACTATGTGTGAGTCATACAGTCGAAGCTTCGTTGAAGACTCCTCCACATAAGCCGGTCTGATTCTTTCTTGTACTATCCTTTCTCTTTTCAGATTTTGGTTTTTTCCTATTGTTGCACTTTTTTTAATTCATATTTTGTAATATACCATGGTTTTCTTCAAATATATGGTGAACGTTTTTTCAAATACACAATAAACATTTTTATACAAGGTGAACATCTTTCTGTATATATTGAACAGTGTTTTAATATAAGATGAACTTTTTAATTATACGATGAACATTTTTTAATATGCAGTGGGTTTTTTCAATATACACTAAAATTTTATATATAATACATACTCAATACTTTTATAATATCTAGCTCCTAAAACACAACCGCTTGTCCTTGTTGGGTGAAATTCGACCAAAAACAAAGAGACGAAAAAAACGCTCGTGGGCAGAGTGGGCCGACCCATTTTCCCTTGTTTCAGGGAAGCCTCTTCTCTTTGTCGCCTGCGGGCGGCAAATAGGAGATCTTGAACTAGGCGTGATCATGATATCTTTTTTAGGGAAAGTCGTGGTTTGCTTTATTTAAATCAGAACACATTTAAGTCGTCTACAAGCTTATTGATAACACAGTCGCGCGACTCGTCCAACCAGCCAAAGGAGGACTTATTATAATAACTGTAGTTTGCTAGCACATGAGCCGCTTGATTACATGAACAAAGAGAATGCTGAAAATGGACATGGAGCATGTGATCCCGAGCACGGGTGATCCCGAGCACGAGTGATCCCGGATGAACAGTAAAATCCGAAAAAATAGTAAAAAAATCTGAAATTTTTTGTCAAGAAACTTTGATGTTTTTTCTACATGCGTGCCAATTTTTGTGATGAAATGACATTCGTGGAGGTCTCGGCAGCATTTTGGAGCATGATTTTGTTTTTTTACCGAGACCTGCATGAATGTCATTTTGTCATGAAATTTTGCACGCATGTGAAAAAGATATCAATGTTTGTGGCCAAAAGAACTCAGATCGTTTATAACTTTTTAAATATTTTTTCATTTGTACTGTAGCAAAGGGTGCTGATACGTCCATTTTGCATCATGCTTTTATATCGATATTTATTGCATTAAGGGTTGTTATTACACATTATGTCACAATCCTTATGTCTATTCTCTCTTATTTTACAAGGTTTACATAAGGAGGGAGAATGCCGGCAGCTGGAATTCTGTCTGGAACAAGAGCAAATATTAGAGACCTATTCTGCACAACTCCAAAAGTCCTGAAACTCCACGAAAGTTATTTTTGGAAATAATACAAAATACTGAGCGGAAGAAATATGTCAGGGGGGCCACCACCTGTCCACGAGGGTCGCGGGCGCGCCCTACCCCCCTGGGCGCGCCCCCTGCCTCGTGGGCCCCCCTGTTGGCCCTCCGGTGGCCATCTTCTGCTATATGAAGTCTTTCGTCCGAAGAAAAATCATAAGCAAGCTTTCAGGACGAGACTCCGCCGCCACGAGGCAGAACCATGGCGGAACCAATCTAGGGCTCCGCCAGAGTTGTTCTGCCGGGGACACTTCCCTCCGGGAGGGGGAAATCATCGGCATCGTCATCAGCAACGCTCCTCTCATCGGGAGAGGGACAATCTCCATCAGCATCTTCACCAGCACCATCTCCTCTCCAACCCTAGTTCATCTCTTGTATCCAATTCTTGTCTCATAGTCTGGGATTGGTACCTGTTGGTTGCTAGTAGTGTTGATTACTCCTTGTAGTTGATGCTAGTTGGTTTATTTGGTGGAAGATCATATGTTCAGATCCTTTATGCATATTAATACCCCTCTGATTATGAACATGAATATGCTTTGTGAGTAGTTACGTTTGTTCCTGAGGACATGGGAGAATTCTTGCTATTAGTAGTCATGTGAATTTGGTATTCGTTCAATATTTTGATGAGATGTATGTTGTCTCTCCTCTAGTGGTGTTATGTGAACGTCGACTACATGACACTTCACCATTATTTGGGCCTAGAGGAAGGCATTGGGAAGTAATAAGTAGATGATGGGTTGCTAGAGTGACAGAAGCTTAAACCCTAGTTTATGCGTTGCTTTGTAAGGGGCTGATTTGGATCCATATGTTTCATGCTATGGTTAGGTTTACCTTAATACTTCTTTTTTAGTTGCGGATGCTGCAATAGGGGTTAATCATAAGTGGGATGCTTGTCCAAGTAAGGGCAACACCCAAGCACCGGTCCACCCACATATCAAATTATCAAAGTACTGAATGCGAATCATATGAACGTGATGAAAACTAGCTTGACGATAATTCCCACTTAGTAACGTAATCAACAGCAACTAATATATGTGTGTATCCATTAGAGGCAGGAAAAGGTCCCATATAATCAAAGCCCCAAACATCAAATGGTTCAATAACAAGTGAATAGTTCATAGGCACTTCTTGACGTCTACTAATATTACCAATTCTTTGACATTCATCACAAGATAAGACAAACTTACGGGCATCCTTGAAGAGAGTAGGCCAATAAAAACCGGATTGCAATACCTTATGTGCAGTTCTATCTCCAGCGTGGTGTCCTCCATAAGCCTCGGAGTGACACTTGTGTAGGATCTGTTCCCGTTCATGCTCAGGTACACAACGTCTAATAACACCATCTACTCCTTCTTTATAAAGATGTGGGTCATCCCAAAAGTAATGTCTCAAATCATAGAAAAACTTTTTCTTTTGCTGGTATGTGAAACTAGTTGGTATAAATTTAGCAACAATATAATTAGCATAATCAGCATACCATGGAGCAGTATGAGAAGCATTTATGGCATTTAATTGTTCATCAGGAAAGCTATCATCAATAGGTAGTGGGTCATCAAGAACATTCTCTAGCCTAGACAAGTTGTCTGCAACGGGGTTCTCAGCTCCCTTTCTATCAATAATATGCAAATCAAATTCTTGTAGCAAGAGAACCTATCTAATAAGTCTAGGTTTAGCATCTTTATTTTCCATAAGATATTTAATAGCGGCATGATCCGTGTGAATAGTTACTTTAGAATCAACAATATAAGGTCTGAACTTATCACAAGCAAATATAACTGCTAAGAATTCTTTTTCAGTAGTAGCATAATTTCTCTGAGCATTGTCTAGAGTTTTACTAGCATATTGAATAACATTTAATTTCTTATCAACTCTTTGCCCTAGAACATCACCTACAGCATAATCGCTAGCATCACACATAATTTCAAAGGGTAAATTCCAATCAGGTGGCTGAACAATAGGTGCAGAGATCAATGCTTTCTTAAGTATTTCAAATGCTTCTACACAATCATCATCAAAGACAAATGGTATATCTTTTTGTAATAAATTAGTGAGAGGCCGGGAAATTTTTGAGAAGTCCTTAATGAACCTCCTATAAAAACCCGCATGACCAAGGAAACTTCTTATACCTTTGATGTCCTTGGGACATGGCATCTTTTCAATAGCGTCAACCTTGGCTTTATCAACTTCAATACCTCTTTCAGAAACTTTATGCCCCAAGAAGATACCTTCATTAACCATAAAGTGGCACTTTTCCTAATTCAAGACAAGATTAGTTTCTTCACATCTCTGCAAAACTCGATCAAGGTTGCTCAAGCAATCATCAAAAGAGGATCCATAAACGGAGAAATCGTCCATGAAAACCTCACAAATCTTTTCACAAAAGTTAGAGAATATAGCCATCATGCATCTTTGAAAGGTAGCAGGTGCATTACATAAACGAAAAGGCATACGTCTATAAGCAAAAGTACCGAAAGGGCAAGTAAAAGTGGTCTTTGATTGATCATCAGCTCACACAGGTATTTGAGAGAAACTAGAATAACCATCTAGAAAGCAAAAATGTGTATGTTTGGATAATCTTTCTAGCATTTGATCAATAAAAGGTAATTGGTAATGATCCTTTTTAGTAGCTTTATTTAGTTTGCGGAAATCAATTACCATCCTATAACCTGTAATAATTCTTTGCAGAATCAATTCATCTTTATCATTAGGAACGACAGTAATACCTCCCTTCTTAGGGACACAATGGACAGGACTTACCCACTGACTATCAGCAACGGGATAAATTATACCTTCCTCAAGGAGCTTTAGTATTTCCTTTCTTACCACTTCTTTCATCCTAGGATTCAGCCGTCGTTGGTGATCACGAACTGGTTTGGCATCTTTCTCCAAATTTATTTTGTGGTGACATAGTGTGGGACTAGTTTCCTTAAGATCATCGAGAGTATATCCAATAGCAGCATGGTGCTTCTTCAGAGTTTTCAATTCTCTCTTCTTCATGCTCTGAAAGGTTAGCACTAATAATAACAGGATATATCTTTTTCTCATCAAGATAAGCATATTTAAGAGTATCAAGTAATGGTTTAAGCTCAAACACGGGATCACCCTTGGGTGGAGGAGGATCCCCTAGGATTTCAACAGGCAAATTGTGTTTCAGGATGGGTTCCTATTTAAAGAACACTTCATCTATTTCCCTTCTTTCATTCCTAAACATATCATTTTCATGGTCTAGCAAGTATAGTTATAAAGGATCACTAGGAGGTACAACAATAGAAGCACGACCAATAATTTCGTCCTTACTAGGAAATTCCTCTTCACGGTGTTGTCTACGAAATTTAGAAAAGTTAAACTCATGAGACATATCACCTAGACCAATAGTAACAACATCCTTTTCGCAATCTATCTTAGCATTAACTGTGTTCAAGAAGGGTCTACCAAAAATAATGGGACAAAAGCTATCTTGTGGGGAACCAAGAACAAGAAAATCAGCAGGATATTTAGTTTTCCCACACAAGACTTCAACATCTCTAACAATTCCAATGGGTGATATGGTATCTCTATTGGCAAGCTTGATGGTAACATCAATATCTTCTATCTCAGCAGGTGCAATATCATGCATAATTTCTTTGTATAAGTCATGAGGTATAGCACTAGCACTGGCACCCATATCACATAAGTCATGATAACAATGATCCCCTATTTTAACAGAAATAACAGGCATGCCTACCACGGGTCTATGTTTATCTTTAGCACAAGGTTTAGCAATTCTAGTGGTCTCATCACAGAAATGAATAACATGCCCATCAATATTATCAGACAAGAGATCTTTAACAATAGCAATATTAGGTTCAACTTTAACTTGCTCAGGATGTGTATAAGTTCTAATATAGCTTTTATGAACCACAGTTGAAGCTTTAGCGTGATCCTTTATCCTAACAGGAAAAGGTGGTTTCTCAACATAAGCAGTAGGAACAATAGGATCATTATAAGTGATAGTCTTTTCTTCAACTTTAATAGGTGCAGCTACTTTTACTTCTATGGGGGGATGATATTTAAACAACTTCTCTTTAGGGAGATCAACATGAGTAGCAAAAGATTCACAAAAGGAAGCTACTATCTCAGAGTCAAGTCCATATTTAGTGCTAAATTTACGGAAAACATCGGTATCCATAAAAGATTTAACACAATCAAACTTAGGTGTCATACCTGACTCCTTACCTTCGTCGAGGTCCCAATCTTCAGAGTTGCGTTTAATTCTTTCCAGTAAATCCCATTTAAATTCAATAGTCTTCATCATCAAAGAACCAGCACAACAAGTATCGAGCATGGTGCGATTGTTATCAGAAAGACGAGCATAAATTTTTTGAATAATTATTTCTCTTGGAAGCTCATGATTGGGGCATGAATATAACATTGATTTAAGCCTCCCCCAAGCTTGAGCGATGCTTTCTCCTTCGCGAGGCCAAAAATTATATATATAATTGCGATCACGATGAACAAGATGCATAGGATAAAACTTCTGATGAAATTCCAATTTCAATCGTTTGTAGTTCTATGATCCCATATCATCACATAGCATATACCATGCCAATGCATCTCCCTTCAAAGATAAAGGGAAGACCTTCATCTTAATAACATCATCGGGCACACCTGCAAGCTTAAATAATCCACAAACTTCATCCACATATATTAGGTGCTCATCAGGATGCATTGTTCCGTCTCCTGCAAAAGGATTAGCTAGCAGTTTTTCTATGATACCCGAAGGAATCTCAAAGTAGTCATTTTCATTTTTAGTAGGTTCAGTAGGTTGAGGAGCAACTCTTTGCTCTACTGGTCGGGGTGAAGATACCCCGAACAAGCCCCTCAGCGGAGTACTTTCCATAGTAACAAGTGAGAGTAAATTTCAACACACTATATAAATTTTTCCTTACCAAATTCCACCTACCAAAGGTGCTTCACTCCCCGGCAACGGCGCCAGAAAAGAGTCTTGATGACCCACAAGTATAGGGGATCTATCGTAGTCCTTTCGATAAGTAAGAGTGTCGAACCCAACGAGGAGCAGAAGGAAATGATAAGCGGTTTTCAGCAAGGTATTCTCTGCAAGCTCTGAAATAATAGGTAACAGATAGTTTTGTGATAAGATAATTTGTGACGAGCAACAAGTAACAAAAGTAAATAAAGTGAAGCAAGGTGGCCCAATCCTTTTTGTAGCAAAGGACAAGCCTGGACAAACTCTTATATAGAGGTATTGAAGTTGATAAAGCCAAGGTTGACGCTATTGAAAAGATGCCATGTCCCAAGGACATCAAAGGTATAAGAAGTTTCCTTGGTCATGCGGGTTTTTATAGGAGGTTCATTAAGGACTTCTCAAAAATTTCCCGGCCTCTCACTAATTTATTACAAAAAGATATACCATTTGTCTTTGATGATGATTGTGTAGAAGCATTTGAAATACTTAAGAAAGCATTGATCTCTCCACCTATTGTTCAGCCACCTGATTGGAATTTACCCTTTGAAATTATGTGTGATGCTAGCGATTATGCTGTAGGTGATGTTCTAGGGCAAAGAGTTGATAAGAAATTAAATGTTATTCAATATGCTAGTAAAACTCTAGACAATGCTCAGAGAAATTATGCTATTACTGAAAAAGAATTCTTAGCAGTTATATTTGCTTGTGATAAGTTCAGACCTTATATTGTTGATTCTAAAGTAACTATTCACACGGATCATGCTGCTATTAAATATCTTATGGAAAACAAAGATGCTAAACCTAGACTTATTAGATAGGTTCTCTTGCTACAAGAATTTGATTTGCATATTATTGATAGAAAGGGAGCTGAGAACCCTGTTGTAGACAACTTGTCTAGGCTAGAGAATGTTCTTGATGACCCACTACCTATTGATGATAGCTTTCCTGATGAACAATTAAATGCCATAAATGCTTCTCGTACTGCTCCATGGTATGCTGATTATGCTAATTATATTGTTGCTAAATTTATACCAACTAGTTTCACATACCAGCAAAAGAAAAAGTTTTTCTATGATTTGAGACATTACTTTTGGGATGACCCACATCTTTATAAAGAAGGAGTAGATGGTGTTATTAGACGTTGTGTACCTGAGCATGAACGGGAACAGATCCTACGCAAGTGTCACTCCGAGGCTTATGGAGGACACCACGCTGGAGATAGAACTGCACATAAGGTATTGCAATCCGGTTTTTATTGGCCTACTCTCTTCAAGGATGCCCGTAAGTTTGTCTTATCTTGTGATGAATGTCAAAGAATTGGTAATATTAGTAGACGTCAAGAAGTGCCTATGAACTATTCACTTGTTATTGAACCATTTGATGTTTGGGGCTTTGATTATATGGGACCTTTTCCTGCCTCTAATGGATACACACATATATTAGTTGCTGTTGATTACGTTACTAAGTGGGTAGTAGCTATTCCAACTAGTAGTGCTGATCATAACACATCTATTTAGATGCTTAAAGAAGTTATTTTTCCGAGGTTTGGAGTCCCTAGATATTTAATAACTGATGGTGGTTCACATTTTATTCATGGTGCTTTCCGTAAAATGCTTGCTAAGTATGATGTTAATCATAGAATTGCATCCCCTTATCACCCACAGTCTAGTGGTCAAGTAGAATTGAGTAATAGAGAGCTCAAATTAATTTTGCAAAAGACTGTTAATAGATCTAGAAAGAATTGGTCCAAGAAACTTGATGATGCATTATGGGCCTATAGAACTGCATATAAAAATCCTATGGGTATGTCTCCGTATAAAATGGTTTATGGAAAAGCATGTCACTTACCTCTAGAACTAGAACATAAGGCATATTGGGCCATTAAAGAGCTCAACTATGATTTCAAACTTGCCGGTGAGAAGAGGTTATTTGACATTAGCTCACTTGATGAATGGAGAACCCAAGCCTATGAAAATGCCAAGTTGTTTAACGAAAAAGTTAAAAGATGGCATGACAAAAGAATACAAAATCGAGAGTTTAATGTAGGTGATTATGTATTGCTATACAACTCTCGTTTAAGGTTTTTTGCAGGAAAACTTCTTTCTAAATGGGAAGGTCCTTACGTTATCGAGGAGGTCTATCTTCTGGTGCCATAAAAATTAACAACTTCGAGGGCACAAATCCGAAGGTGGTGAACGGTCAAAGAATCAAACACTATATCTCGGGAAATCCTATAAATGTTGAAACCAATGTTATTGAAACCGTAACCCCGGAGGAATATATAAGGGACACTTTCCGGAATGTTTCAGAATCCGAAAAGGAATAGGTATGTGGTACGGTAAGTAAACCGACTCCAAAACAGTTCTAATGGCAATATTTCTCCGTTTTCGAATATTTAGAAAAATAGAAAAATAAGAAGCAGTCCGGGAAGGACACGAGGGCTCCACGAGGGTGGAGGGCGCGCCCTACCCCCTGGACGCGCCCTCCTGCCTCATGGGCACCTCATGCGCTCTCCGGACTCCGTTTTCTTGCACAATACGTATTTTGGTCGGTAAAAATTCATTATATAATCTCCCGAAGGTTTTGACTCCCGTATCACGCAATTATCCTCTGTTCTTGTTTTGAGTTGTTTCCTGTCAGGGTTGTCAAGGCCAGGCATCATGTCGTCCCCCTTCTCCAACAATGGTGATAACGATGCTTGGCTAATGAAGATAGAGCTGAAGAGGGAAGAACCCATGGAGATCAACAAGGATGAAGGGATCAAGAAGGCCACAGAGGATCAAGCTCCTACAGCAGAAGACAGCCTTCAACTCGGTCACAATCTTCTTACCCCAACTGAGATCGAAGCTTTCAAGATGATTGAGTTAGCTCGTATACAAAACAAGTATCTCACATGTGAAAATATTTTGTTGAAGGAGCATATCGTTGCACTCAAGGGAATTATCCGCAAGTTGGAGGACCTCTTACGCTCGATGTGCGACTATCCATCCTCACCTCCACCTTCTTCACCAGCAAAGGACATATAATCACTTGGGTATGGGCACTCCCCTTGGCAACTGCCAAGCTTGGGGGAGGTGCCCCGGTATCGTATCACCATCACACTCCGATCTTTACCATTTTTCTTAGTTTGATCCTTTTAGTAGTATCTTGATCTAGTAGAATAAAGTT
This sequence comes from Triticum aestivum, assembly GCF_018294505.1. NCBI lineage: Eukaryota > Viridiplantae > Streptophyta > Magnoliopsida > Poales > Poaceae > Triticum > Triticum aestivum. Next base: position 157,565,274 of record NC_057802.1, read on the forward strand.
TTGGTATGATCTAGTTTTGAGTTTTGCTTTATGATCTCTCTATGTAATCGAGTCCGTGAGCTATATAATAAAGATTAGTGTTGAGTCAAGGGCTTGATTATCTTGCTATGATCTTGAGTGAATAAAAGAAAAGAGAAAAGAATAAAAAGAAATAAAGAGATCATATTGATCTTATTGAGAGTAATGACTTCACATAGAAAGAGTATGATGATTAAAAATTGTTGAGAGTTGACAAACATAGCTTTGGTCATCATTGCAATTAATAGGAAGTAATAAAGAAAGAGAGGTTTCACATATAAATATACTATCTTGGACATCTTTTATGATTGGGAGCACTCATTAAAATATGACATGCTAAAGAGTTGATGTTGGACAAGGAAGACAACGTAATGGGTTATGTTTTCTTATATCTGAGATAAAGTGTATTGACATGGATCATCCAACATGTTGAGCTTGCCTTTCCCCCTCATGCCAGCCAAATTCTTTGCACCAAGTAGAGATACTACTTGTGCTTCCAAATACCCTTAAACCAGTTTTGCCATGAGAGTCCACCATATCTACCTATGGATTGAGTAAGATCCTTCAAGTAAGTTGTCATCGGTGCAAGCAATAAAAATTGCTCTCTAAATATGTATGATTGATTGGTGTGGAGGAAATAAGCTTTATACGATCTTGTGATGTGGAAGAAATAAAAGCGACGGACTGCATAATAAAGGTCCATATCACAAGTAGCAATATAAAGTGATGTTCTTTCGCATTAAGATTTTGTGCATCCAACCCTAAAAGTGCATGGCAACCTCTGCTTCCCTCTGCGAAGGGCCTATCTTTTATTATTATCTTCTACCTTATGCAAGAGTCATGGTGATCTTCACCTTTCCTTTTTACATTTTATCCTTTGGCAAGCACAGGATGTTGGAAAGATCCTGATGTATATATCTAATTGGATGTAAGTTAGCATGAATTATTATTGTTGACATTACCCTTGAGGTAAGAGGTTGGGAGGCGAAACTATAAGCCCCTATCTTTCTCTGTGTCCGATTAAAACTCCGTAACCACAAGTATTGCGTGAGTGTTAGCAATTGTGAAAGACTAAATAATAGTTGAGTATGTGGACTTGCTAAAAAGCTCTCACATAGACTCTTTCTGATGTTATGATCAATTGCAATTGCTTCAATGACTGATATTATAGTTTGTTAGTTCTCAATAATGTTTCTGATTCATACTTTGCATTGTGAATAGATTATTACTTGAGCATAAGAAATCATATGACATTATCCATATATGTTGTTGTTATGAGAATAATCATGATGCCCTCATGTCCGTATTTTGATTTATCGACACCTCTACCTCTAAACATGTGGACATATTTATCGTTATCGGCTTCCGCTTGAGGACAAGCGAGGTCTAAGCTTGGGGGAGTTGATACGTCCATTTTGCATCATGCTTTTGTATCGATATTTATTGCATTATGGGCTGTTATTACACATTATGTCACAATACTTATGCCTATTCTCTCTCATTTTACAAGGTTTACATAAGGAGGGAGAATGCCGGTAGCTGGAATTCTGGGCTGGAAAAGGAGCAAATATTAGAGACCTATTCTGCACAACTCCAAAAGTCCTGAAACTCCACGAAAGTTATTTTTGGAAATAATAAAAAATACTGAGCAGAAGAAATACTAGAGGGGGCCCACACACTGGCCACGAGCGTGGGTGGCGCGCCCTATCCCCTGGGCGCGCCCCCTACCTCGTGGGCCCCCTGTTGGCCCTCCGGTGCCCATCTTCTGCTATATGAAGTCTTTCTTCCAAAGAAAAATCACAAGCAAGCTTTCGGGACGAGACTCCGCCGCCACGAGGCGGAACCTTGGCGGAAGCAATCTAGGGCTCCGGTGGAGCTGTTCTGCCAGGGATACTTCCCTCCGGGAGGGGGAAATCATCGCCATCATCATCACCAACGCTCCTCTCATCGGGAGAGGGCCAATCTCCATCAACATCTTCACCAGCATCATCTCCTCTCAAACCCTAGTTCATCTCTTGTATCCAATTCTTGTCTCTAAGTCTGGGATTGGTACCTGTAGGTTGCTAGTAGTGTTGATTACTCCTTGTAGTTGATGCTAGTTGGTTTATTTGGTGGAAGATCATATGTTCAGATCCTATATGCATATTAATACTCCTCTGATTATGAACATGAATATGCTTTGTGAGTAGTTACGTTTGTTCCTGAGGACATGGGAGAAGTCTTGCTATTAGTAGTCATGTGAATTTGGTATTCGTTCGATATTTTGATGAGATGTATGTTGTCTCTCCTCTAGTGGTGTTATGTGAACGTCGACTACATGACACTTCACCATTATTTGGGCCTAGAGGAAGGCATTGGGAAGTAATAAGTAGATGATGGGTTGCTAGAGTGACAGAAGCTTAAACCCTAGTTTATGCGTTGCTTCGTAAGGGGCTGATTTGGATCCATATGTTTCATGCTATGGTTAGGTTTACCTTAATACTTCTTTTGTAGTTGCGGATGCTTGCAATAGGGGTTAATCATAAGTGGGATGCTTGTCCAAGTAAGGACAGAACCCAAGCACCGGTCCACCCACATATCAAATTATCAAAGTACCGAACGCGAATCATATGAACGTGATGAAAACTAGCTTGACGATAATTCCCATGTGTCCTCAGGAGCGCTTTTCTCTATATAAGAGTTTGTCCAGGCTTGTCCTTTGCTACAAAAAGGATTGGGCCACCTTGCTGCACTTTATTTACTTTTGTTACTTTTTGCTCGTTACAAATTATCTTATCACAAAACTATCTGTTACCTATTATTTCAGTGCTTGCAGAGAATACCTTGCTGAAAACCGCTTATCATTTCCTTCTGCTCCTCTTGGGTTCGACACTCTTACTTATCGAAAGGACTACATAGATCCCCTATACTTGTGGGTCATCAGGTGCATGTGAGCTCAAGCTCACAATAGCACTTTCGCTTAAAAATGACCTTCTCAATACCTATATCCACGCACTCCGCAAATCTTGTTGTTGTTGCATCCTACCATCTGGTTTGTCTGGTGCGAAAGTTGATGACTTACAGAGACTGATTCTGCCTTGAGCCAATTGAAACCAACAGAATTAGCAAGTGCAAGCCTCTCATAGCAATCTCTTCTGTAGCGATCATGTCCGCCGCATATGGAATGAACTTACGCTGGCAGCGAGAAAAATCCCCTTCATCTCGGAGAATAGCAACGGTTTACACAACCCTACATTTGATAAGAAAGTTGCATCGACATCTAGTTTAATAAGTCCAGGGTCTGATTTACTCCATTTCGTCTAAGGCATATTAGGCATCCGAGGTGAAGACTCAGAAATTTGCTTGCTAACGGTAAAACAGGAATCGGTCATCTCCATGCTGGTGGAACCGGTTCACTATGAGTAACTTGCCTCCAGATCCACCACAAATACTTGCTTGAAATTCACACTTGGATGTAGCACAAGTTAGTTGTCCGATAGAGAAAGAACATGTTCAAAAATGACGGAACATGATATGTCCACCAACAAAGCTGAAGGAAATACGCCCTAGAGGCAATAATAAAGTTGTTATTTATATTTCCTTATATCATGATAAATGTTTATTATTCAGACTAGAATTGTATTAACCGGAAACTTAGTACATGTGTGAATATACATAGACAAAACAGAGTGTCCCTAGTATGCCTCTACTTGACTAGCTCGTTAATCAAAGATGGTTAAGTTTCCTGACCATAGACATGTGTTGTCATTTGATGAACGGGATCAACTCATTAGAGAATGATGTGATGGACAAGACCCATCCGTTAGCTTAGCATAATGATCGTTAAGTTTTATTGCTATTGTTTTCTTCATGACTTATACATATTCCTCTCACTATGAGATTATGCAACTCCCGAATACCGGAGGAACACCTTGTGTGCTATCAAACGTCACAACGTAACTGGGTGATTATAAAGATGCTCTGCAGGTGTGTCCGAAGGTATTTGTTGGGTTGACATCGATCAAGATTAGGATTTGTCACTCCGAGTATCGGAGAGGTATCTCTGGGCCCTCTCGGTAATGCACATCACTATAAGCCTTGCAAGCAATGTGAATAAGGAGCTAGTTGCGGGATGATGCATTATGGAACGAGTAAAGAGACTTGCCAGTAACGAGATTGAACTAGGTATGATGATACCGACGATCGAATCTCGGGGAAGTAACATACCGATGACAAAGGGAATAACGTATGTTGTTATTGCGGTTTGACCGATAAAGATCTTCGTAGAGTATGTAGGAACCAATATGAGCATCCAGGTTCCGCTATTTGGTTATTGATCGGAGATGTGTCTCGGTCATGTCTACATAGTTCTTGAACCCGTAGGGTCCGCACACTTAACGTTCGATGATGCTTTGTATTATGAGTTATGTGTTTTGGTGACCGAAGTTTGTTCGGAGTCCCGAATGAGATCACGGACATGACGAGGAGTCTCGAACTGGTCGAGAGGTAAAGATTGATATATTGGACGATGATATTCGGACACCGGAATGGTTTCGGAACGGTTCGGGTATATATCGGAGTACCGAGGGGTTACAGGAACCCCCGGGGAAGTATTGGGCCTACATGGGCCTTAGTGGAGAGAGAGGGGAGCCCGCAAGAGGTGGCCGCATGCCCCCCCCCCATGGGAGTCCGAATTGGACTAGGGAGGGGGCGGCGCCCCCCTTTCCCTCTCCCTCTCCTTCATTTTCCCCTCCGATGAGAAAGGAAAAGGGGGGGCGAATCCTACTAGGAGTGGAGTCCTAGTAGGACTCCCCCCATGGCGCGCCCCTTGCTGGTCGGACTCCTCCTCCCCTCCTTTATATACGGGGGCAGGGGGCACCCCATAGCACATCAATTGTTCTCTTACTGTGTGCGGTGCCCCCCTCCACAGTTTACTCCTCCGGTCATAGCGTCGTAGTGCTTAGGCGAAGCCCTGTGCGGATCACATCACCGTCACCATCACCACGCCATCGTGCTGACGGAACTCTCCCTCGACCCTCTGCTGGACCAAGAGTTCGAGGGACGTCATCGAGCTAAACGTGTGCTGAACTCGGAGGTGTCGTACGTTCGGTACTAGATCGGTTGGATCGTGAAGACGTTCGACTACATCAACCGCGTTAACCTAACGCTTCCGCTTTCGGTCTACAAGGGTACGTGGACAAACTCTCCCCCTCTCGTTGCTATGCATCTCCTAGATAGATCTTGCGTGATCGTAGGAATTTTTTTGAAATTGCATGCTACGTTCCCCAACAAAAGCCTGATCAATGAGCTCTTTAAAATTGATTTTTAACAAGCCTATGATAAGTTGAAATGGCCATTTGTGCTATAAATGCTTAAAATCAAAAGTTTCTCTGATAAGTGGATTGGATGGATTATACACACTATCAAGGGAGGGAATGTTAGTATTCAGGTAAATGATAATATATGTCCTACTTTCCTACTCGTAAGGGGTTAAGACAAGGGGGGTCCTTGTCCCCTCTAATTTTGACCTAACAGTTGATGCTTTGTCCATGCTCTTGCACAAAGCCAGATTTAATGGCCTAATTGAAGGTGTACTTGAAGAGAACATTGATAATGGGTGAATATACAACAATATGCTGATGGCACCATTTTTCTCATGCAAGATGACCATGATAGTGCTCACAATTTTAAGTTTGTGTTTTTTTTTCTTTTTGAACAAATGTCTGGTTTGAAAATCAACTTTCATAAGAGTGAGTTTTTTTCTTTTTGGGGATGTTATCAATAAAGCAGATATCTCTACCAAAAAATTACTTGGCATATATGGTCTCTTTCTATGAGATATTTGGGATTACCTGTAGATGAAAAGAGAACTAGAAATAAAATTGGAACTTCCTAAGGATAAAATGGAGAAAAAAATATAGTAACTGACAAGGGAGACTACTTGCCAGTGTTGGTAGAGTCACTTTAATCAAGTTTTCTCTTACTGTAATTCCATATTTTATGATGTCTTTCTCTGGTTTACCACTTGGAGTGAATAAGAGAATGAACTTGTTTGGAGCTAGGTTGTTACGGTTGGAAGATGCTGATAAGAAAGAAACCCATTTAGTAAAATGGTATGAGGTCTGTAGACCTAATGATTTGTGAGGGTTAGGAACTCAAAACTTAGCTTTGGTGAATAAAGTCCTTTTATGTAAATGGTGGTGGAAACTTTTCAATACTTAGGGCATGTGGCAAGATATTATTCATAATAAATATCAGAGAGGAAAATGTATTTCTAGGATCAAATCTAACCAAGGTGATTAACAATTCTGTACTAAGATTTTAAAACACAAATATCATTTTTCCCTCTTTATGTAAATTTAAAATTTGTAATGGAAAAAATGTGAGATTTTGGGAAGATTGATGGATTGGCGATAAACCTCTTAAAACCAATTTCCGAAGATTATATAATTCATTCTTTGATAAAAATAAATCTATGGATGAAATTCTTTGCAGAAGCCTTGATCAAGTTTAGTTTGGAAGGACCTTGTATGGAGACTCCTTAGATCTATGGAATCAGAAGTTTGTGTTGATGTGGTATTGACCGACCAAAAAGTATTTCATTAGGTGGACACTAACTACAAATGATGCCTACTCTGTTAAGTCTTGTCATAGGCTTATGACTGAAAATGGGGTTAAATACCGACAGAACTTTTTGTAGAAAGTTAAGATGCCACCTAGAATGATAGTGTTTATGTGGTTGGTTCTTAGATCAATATTTTAAGGAAAGATAATTTGGCTAGAAGATGATGGATTAGTGATAGGAAATGCTCTTATTGTGGAAAAGACGAATCTATCAATCACTTGTTCCTTAAGTGTTTTGTTTCAAAATTGCTTTAATTATGAAATGTGCTAATTTACATGATATATGTGGCAATGTTCATGATGTGTTTAATCTTTGGATACTGAGGTTTAATAAATTGAAAAAAAAACTGGTTATGGTTGGTGTATCTGCTATTTTTTGGACTATATGGAAATTGGGAAATAGTACCATTTTTTATAATAACAAGGTAACTGACCCTTATAACTGTGTCAATCTGATTATTATGTGGCTACATGATTGGAATATTTTGCAGATAAACCCCAAAAGACAAGGAACAATGAAGTGAGGCATAAGAATGGTTGAGCTGATTGCCAATGAAGTCTTTAAGGCAACACATGGATGGAGATTCAGGACTAACAGAATCATGGTTGGATGATTTGCAGAGAAAAAATTGGGGGCTTTGGCTTGTGGACTCTGAGAAAGGTGGGTTTGGAGTCTGTTGGCTTGTGAGGTATCGGTAGTTTGTCGATTTATCCCTTTGTGGTCTTTGGGGGTTGATGGGTGTTTCTCATCTTGCTCCTTTAGGACAGCTTACTTCACAGGGACTGATTTGTAATTTATTCGTTTTTTCAGGGTTGCCTTGTATTGCTGTTTGCTGGTTAATAGGTCTGAGGTTATCTTCGGAAAATAAAAAAGATCATGCGTCGTTGTTTTCATTTATTTTCTGCTTGTTTTGGTAGCTGTAACATCATTGTGATTTCTCTTAATAGAAATCGGAGTAGTAGCTCTCTTTATAAAGAAAACACGTATGTATTGTGACGACGATTTGTTGCACGTCCTAACAAATCAGATTTTCCAGATGCTTGAATTCATCAATCAATAAATCCAAAGGCCAGAGGAACACACAAGTTTATTACTACAACGCCAACCCGCATTTCACCAATCCCACTCAAAGAATCATCACATCAAACGAAAAGCACAAGGACAACAAAGCAAACTTTCTCCGGCGGCTCTGCTCCTTCTCAGGCGTACGTATCCTCCGACCCGATCAGCGGCCCAAGGCGTTGTGTCGTTCCACCTGGACGGGCCCGTGACCGCCCGCCTTGATCGTGAGGATGTAGACGAGCTGCGTCAGTGACAGGACGATCGTGAACGCCTCCATGGTCCCCTGCCAACCCAGAGCGCCTTGATCAGTTCACCGACCATATGCACCGGACGAAGTACAGGGCGAGGACAAAAGCGGGAGGAATCTTACCAGCTTCGCGTTTCTTCGGTCGAAACTGATCTCCTGGCAAGCCAGCCTGCAGCAATTTATCAATAATAAGGTTCAGCATAAAGTTTGTCAGACTAAACGAGTTGTGTAATTCGAGAAACGCGCGTGCTTACCCCATGGCTAGGACGGTGAGCGCCCAGGCGAGCAGACCGAGCGACGCCGCGGGCTGCAGGCTGCTGTAGTTCCAGAAGCGGACGTGAGTGAAGCCGACGATGCAGGAGGCCGCGCCGACGACGCCGGCGAGCAGCGCGAACACCACGAAGAAGCCGGTGGCCCAGTTCCCGATGGGGAAGAATATCGGGTGGAAATGCGCCGGGAGACGCAGCTCGGGCCCTGCAGGCAATCACAAATCAGCAACTGGGCAGGCTCTAGCTCTGTTACTACGGCTTTGAGGTTCCGGGCGAGCAGCACAGCAGAGCAGTACCTATGATGAAGCCGCGGTCGATGGCCAAGTTGACCGCCCACCCGCCGATGATGGCGATGATGAGGTACATGCACAAGTTGAGCATCAGCAGGAAGAGGGCCACGGGCTTCAAGTTGTCGACCATTTTCGCCGGACGTACGTGCTGCACTTCCGCAGAATACCGCCACTCGGGTTATTTACAGGAGCTCTCTGTCGCTGATGGTCTGACGATTGAGGCAGTAAATACTGGGATGGAATGCCTGACGCGCGCTTTCAGAAACTGGACGGCTTCGGCGCTTCGCGGTTTATATACATGAACGAATGCATATGCATGTGGCGCGGGGCAGTGCATGCAGCTGGGATTTGTTCGTTGCTTGCCGCCCTCGCCGGAGCCCGGAGGAAGAACAACTCCGGGTGGCTGTCAGTTAAAGAGTGGGACTTGCAGACGAAGGAAAGGAGCCGAGCGATGGAGGATTTCGTGCTGCTGCAGTCATGTCCCGTGGTGCCTCTCCCTACGGCTAGGTATGTGTACAACTTACGCATACGTGCCCGTCGCCGTCCTATATGTGTAGTTCGTCGATGCCAATGTAGAGTAACTTTCTAGGTTTTTCTTTTTCTTTTTGACGAATATAATGTAACTTTCTACTGATTCGTTTCCTTCGCACGGGGCAATAAGCTACTACTAGAAGCAAACCTTTTTTTAGGGATACTAGAAGCAAACCTGATATGTCGATGGACAAATGATGGAGCGGTGGAGGTTTATTTGATTTTTGGAGATATGGAAGATAAGCGAATCATTATTTTCTTAAATTTTGTAGTGTTGAGTATAAGGATTACTAGGGAGTATATGATAGAGTAGGATTTGATCCTGCCTTGTTTTGTACTTCAAGATGGCCTTTGTATTCCTATATATATATGCCCATGAGGCTCAAGCAATACAACGAACGAACTATTTCACAAATCCATCTCTCCCTTCTAACATGGTATCAGTCTAACCGATCCAACCCTAGCCGCCGTCCGCCGCTTCCGCCCTGCGCGCCGCCCTCGGGGCGGTCGGCCTCCATGACCGCTGCCGGGGGCCGCGTCACCCGTACCTAGGGTTCGTCCATCGGTCGTGTTGACCGGTTGATCAAGAGTCTTTTCCCTGAGCCCTTGCTCCGGGGTTTTCTCTCTCCCGCCGGTTATCTTGATCGGCGGTTTCTTTTTGGTTTTTCGATCTAATCTTGATCGGTTTGCGTCGCCCACCGCTGCCGTCGCCCCCGTGCGCCTCTACTCCAACACCGGCGCAATCGGTCAGCTTCTTCATCGACCCGGGGGCCTCGTGCGTCATGCAGCGGCCCTTCACCGCCGCCGTTCGTGCGCCGGCCCGCCCGTCAATCTACGCCGGCCGTTACCGCCGTGCTCCGACCGGCACTCCTGCATCACCCCGACCTGGCGGCCTCGCGCCATGCGGCGGCCAATCATAGCCGCCCTGCCGCCCGCCGTCGCCGGCTTCATCTCGGACTCCGCCGCCACCCCGCCTCCATCGAGCGGCGTCCCCGACCTCGCGCGCGATCGGATTGATCACCCGCCCGCCGCCGCGATCCGCCTCAACTACGCAGTGCGACCGACCTGGCCCGTCGGTTGCGCGCGCCTTCGCAGGCCCCGTGAAGATCGTCCCCGAGTTCAGCGCGCCTCTCCACCAATCGAGCATCGGGCTGCCGTTGTGTCGCCCCGTCGGGCCGCAGCGCCGCCGCCCCGTGGTTCTCCCTGCGGTTGCATCGACTCGTGCACCGCTGTTGCGTCGCCCCTTCGGGCCATAGTGCCGCGATACGCGATCCCCGCAGCCGCCCCGAGGCCGTCCCCGTGGCTGCACCGACTCGCGAACCGTCATTGCGTCGCCCCTTCGGGCAGCAGCGTCGCGGCGCGCGGTCCCCGCCGCTGCCCCGAGGTATTCCCGCGTCGCCCTGACCCGCCTGCCGCTGCTGGATCGCCCCTTCGGGCCCTAGCGCTGCGGCCCGTGGTCCACTTCGCCGTCCCCGCGCGTCGACTTCCTGTGGTATGCGCCGCGCCATCTTCCTTGGCGCGGGAACGCCACCATCCGCCCCGGTCTTCGTCACGCTGTCAGGGTTCTTCACCTACTTCGAGCACCGTCGCCGCACTCCTGCCTAGCCGCCGCCGCTACCTCCGTAGCTGCCGCCGCCGCCCGTCCACCCAGTTCGTCTTCGTCCAGCACCAGCCCGTCGCCGTCATCTACCCCGACCACTTCATCTACTCCGACCACCGTTGGTGACATTGCCCCCAGGCCGATGGACGCCGCAATCGTCGTCGAGTTCTTCGCTGCTAGCCCCTCCGACTTCTCCGACATGGCGTATAGCTCGTGTAGGTACCTCGTCTACGCATGCCCGGTGCTGGCAACACCGATGCGTGCCTTCATTCACCACGTGTCCCCGGGCTTGGCAAGCCTGGTCGGCGCTTCGGCAACTTCGTCTTCGTCCGTCTACGCATGCCCGGTGCTGGCAGCACCGGTGCGTGCCTTCGTCCACAATGTGTCCCCGGGCTTGGCAAACCCGCCGTGCCGCGTCGTCAACAACATCTTCTTCCCGGCGCACCACTACTTCGACACCACTGCGCCCATACTAACTCGGCGCCCCTTGCGCCCGCGGCTCCACGGCGACTTCCTCGACACCGGCCACCCCGACTCGACATTGACCATGACATTCTTCGCACGGCTACGTCGACCACGGCTCCACCACCCACGCTCTTGGCTACATCGACAAACGGCACAAAGGGCTACCGCCTGCTTGAGCAACCTCGTCGGTTTCCACTCCAGCCACGACTCCGCGAGGCATCGACCGTTACGACTGAGGGGTGTGTGTCCGTCGGCTTGCCTACGGATTCTTCTCCAGTCTTACCGTCTGTGTCGCTACCGTTGTGACTGCGGGGGATGTTGAGTATAAAGATTACTAGGAAGTATAAGATAGACTAGGATTTGGTCATGCCTCGTCTTATACTTCAAATTGGCCTTTGTACTCTTATATATATGCCCACGAGGCTCAAGCAATACAACGAACGAACTATTCCACAAATCCATCTCTTCCTTCTAACATGTAGTAATCACTGCTTAGTTTTGCTCGAAAAGAAGAAGAAGATCAGTGCATAATTAGTCTGGCAGAAGCAAATGTTCAGAGCTCTGTGAAAGCTCTGCTTTTAACTTAGAGGTTTTATGACGTTCTTTCTCCCCCTTTCATGAAAAAGATCAACTTCACGGAAGCAGTCGAGCACGAATTCCTATATACTAATCCCATTTAGGAAAACATTTGCAAATGTAAGGGCATCTCAGCGGAACTTTAAACCGTCTGCAACTGTTTGGAGCGTGTGTTTCGGATGTGTTTTGCCATCCAACGCAAGCCTGCATTGGTCCGGATGCACTTTTTGCCACAAACTCAAGACGATCTGGGAGGGGGGAAGGAGTTTTGCGAACGTCTGGATCGCTGCCACGCCTGCATCTGACTAACCTGGGCAAGTCCAACGCGGCACCGAAATGGGTCCGCAACGACCCGGACCTTGCCGCCGTACAGGCGCTCGATTCCGTCACCACCGCGAAGACGGCCGCCAAGCACCGCCCCGCCTTGACGGCGAGCTTGCCAAGATCAGCGAGGAGTGGTCGCTTAGCGACTCCTCCGCTGGCAGGGGCAAGCCCACCGTCAGAGTTCTGCGGGGGCCATCTGCATTGGCCGCGGCAGCCCTCCACACCGTGCAGGAGGAGCCCGAGCGGCTCCTCCGCGGCGGCAGGCAGCCGCCGGACAAGGCTTTCGCGGCCCTCCGGCGCAGTTCCGCCGCTGGAGGGACAACTACGGCACGGACGGCGACGGCGGTGTGGCAGGCAAGACGACCACGCGTACAAGGTGGTCGTCCAGTATAGAGTTTATATTTTTTTCTTCTAGTTGTTAGTTAGACGGTTGAAATATTGACTTTTTAATGTAAATTATGTCCGAATTTTTTAATGAAATCGGCCCAGTTTATTTAAACATGGTTTGAAATGTATTGGATAATATTAGATGCTCGGCTTCCGCATCCGTATACGCGGACTAGTTTCTATTGTCCGCGAATGAATGCGGTGTCCGGTTTACGAGTCAGTTTTGGAGACGGTGCCCATTTGCAACTTGTGCAGATTCACACGTACGCTCTATCTCGTGTCTCGGTCTCCCTAGCTAGCGATCGTAGCATCAGACTACTATGTTAGGTTGGGAGAATCAGACTACTATGTTAGTTGGGAGAACATGAGCGTTCTCAGAGCTCAGCGAGTCTCGGCCGTCGGATCGAATTTTTGATGCGTTTTGGGCCGTCTGATCTTGCCACCGGATCACCTCGGCTGTTGGATCCGACCGGAACACTGCTACAATGAATAGTACAGCAACAATCGTGCCACTGCGGGTAATTCCAGCGCCCCCCGAAGGGCAGTTTCGTCATTTCGCGTCCTGCGGTATAAAAGTGGCCCGCTCCTGTGGAGATGCCCTAGCTGTCGCTCCTCTCTCACTCGCGCCGCTCCTTCTCTTCCTCCCACGCCGCCTCCCTCTCTCCCTCAAAACCCTAACCCGCGCCGCCTCCCTGCCCCGCCGCCGGCCGCCGCCGCCGCTCACTCGGGCACCCATCCACGACCTCACACCGCCCCTCTCCTCTTCCTCCCGCCTCACCTCTCTCTCTCCTTCCAAACCCTAGACCACCTCCCTGCCCCGTCCCCGTCGCCGAGGAGGAGCTCGCGCTCGGGGAGGACGAGGAGACGGCCGCCTCCATGGAGCAGCAGAAGGAGGAGGGGCACGCGGCGGCGGCGACCAAGAGGCGCATGGCGCAGCCGACCAAGAAGGCCGGGAACATGGCCACCGGCGACAAGGAGCCCGAGTTCCTCGACGAGCCGTAGGATCTGAGGTCAGCCCACTCCCTTGCCTTCTCTTGCTTGTACGCCGCAGCCTGTGAGTGCCAGGAAGATGAGGAGGAGGCAGAGAGGGAGATGGTTCCGTTTGTTTACCCGTCTTTTATAAGTTTGAGATCTCGTTGTTGTTGTTGATGGTGGCATGGTGGCGCACAATATCTTTCAGAAAAAGAAGAAACTTCTCAGAATTCAAGGTTCATTCTTGCTTGAGATATTTGTTTCCCTCTAAATGACATGTTTTATTTTCACCTTTCTATCTAAACTAGATTAACACAAGAAGCAAAATTACTGAAAGCGAATATTTTCGCAGTTTTCTGGACTTGGTGCTTGAAGTCAGGGTGCTGGCATATGATTTTTTTTTTACTTAATGTAGGAGTAAAGACATTCAGTTAATACGTTCCTTTAGTACTTAGTTAGCTGCTGCTTTGTAAAGTTCCTTGCCCACTTTACATTTACACTTTTGGGAGGCATAGTCAAATGGCAGCATTAGAGAAACTAATTACATTTATTCATACGGTATGATTTGGACTCGTTTCACCTTTAGCGTGCTGGCAGGATTTTTAAGCCATTAACTAATTTGTGTTAACCTTCATCTAAGTTTGTTCCGAGAGTAAATTGATAGAACTCTTCAGCCAGACATGCATGGCTTTAAGCTTCTTGAGCTTGTAGGGCTTGAAATGGACCTCCCTGTCATCAGTAAGTTCCAAAATTTTATCCATCTCATAGCCGCACGATTTTGTTACTGGTCTTGGTAATAGGAGCCTAGGGGGTATACTTATATAAGTTGCTGGATGTATATTCTTTTGTATGCAAAATGTCAATTCAGCACAGCGAATCTTATGGTTTGTACTTCTAATTGAGGAGGAAAAAATGTCAGTGCTAACCAATTATTTTCCATGTAGTGTTATCTGTGAATGGAGAGACAAAAAACTGTAATGAAGGAGATAACTCATGGTGCCTGTAACTATCTCCTAAAACCCGCTCGCATCGAGGAGCTTTGGAATATCTGGCAGCATGTTGTTTGGTCTGTTGAACTATATAGAAAATTCATCTCTGCTCTCAACCATCTTGGAATTGACAGTAAGAACTTACCAGTACCTTCCTTCTCTGTAGCAACTTTTTTCTGGAGTAACTTTTTTGCTCACTATTCTTTCATGTTTATGCAGAAGGTGTGCCAAAAAGGATACTAATGTTGAGAAACTCACTAGGGAAAATGTTGCAAGTCGTCTACAGGCAAGCCACTTAACTTTCTTGTAGTTATCAGCAGATCAGTACCATGTGGGTATATTTGAACCACTTATGTTATCTCTAAATCATTTTCGACGACTCAGGTTGGCCACACTATTGTGATAATCTTGGCCAGGATCACTTTATATCATGTTGGACCACCTTGGAATTCGTAGACTTTTATCGTCGAAGGGTGTACTCACAGAACACAATGAGTGGATTGTGCTTTTCTACACTTCTGTCCATAGCAGTGGGATATGTTTTCTGCACTGCTCGGCTACCCTCTAATGTATGTGTCCTGCACTGTGCAGCTACCCTCTAATGCACTACTCAATGTTCAGTCTCTTTCTGTACAAATGACTTGATCTAATTATTATGAATGACCTGTGAGTGTGTTGCTTTCTATATAAATGACTTGCTCTATTTTTGATCTGTCAGACTGTGTTTTTGGTCCATTCGTTTTTGCCAAACTTAAGCGTCGAGCTTTGGGCTACCCTATGAAATTTCTTGGATCTGTTTAGGTCGCGATGGCTGACAAAGAGATCTAGGTTCATGGCTCGCCAGGTTCAGTTGGTTCCACTAACAGCCGTCTCCGAGCACTTGCATAGGTCAGCTGATATACGTCATGCCCCCTCTTTGGTTTTACTGGACTGCTGCAAAAATATGATCAGTGTGACTCCGCAATTTTTATAATCAAAGGAAGTACTCACAGATGTAAACACTGATATAGGGTTTGTAGATGCTTAGAGATAGCAGTAAATGAGTAGTAATATTTTGATCCAGACAGTGTGATGATTTAAACTCCTTTTTTATATGACCTTCATGTAGTTAATTGCTTTGTTGTCACTATTGCTGCTGCATGATTTGTTCAGAGAGAGTTGCCAACTGAGCTTATATTTTTGTTAACTTACTGAATGATAACCACCTTTGCATCTGTTTTTGTCGAAAGAACTTGAATCATTTTCTGAACTTACACTAAATATGTTCATGTTTGTGTTCCAATTGGAAGCATTTTTTTTGGTAACTGATATTTGATTCCAGATTATCAGTTTCTTTAAGTAGTGCATGTTCATGTTTGCATATCAGTAGGAAGCCAAAAATATTTCTGTTAAAGTACTGCAAGATAACCAGACTCACCTTTGCATATACATTTTGTTCAAAAAAAAGAATCAAGCACTGGACTTGCACTAATTATGTTCATGTTTGTGTTTCCGTGGGAAGCAAAATTCATTTCTGTTAAATTAATGCAAGGTAATCAGACTCACCTTTGCATATATATTTTAGTTGAAAGAGAATTGAACCATATATGCTGGGTACCGATAAAGTTATATATTGGTTCCTTCTGTTGCTTTATTTAGCTTCTATTGGTTGTGTCTCTCACGAAAACTAACTTATGTTGAGTTTCCATTGGATGTGTCTCTGTCCAGGTTGAGTTGAGCACATGTATACTTACCTCAGTCGGTGAGGTTTCTCTACCTTTGCTCTGTGACTCAGATTGATTTCTTTTCTAGGCTTTTACTGTATCATGTGTTTGTACCATTGTTGCATGTCTCTAATTGTTTATGTTGCTGAAAGCACAACCACTAATATATACTATGTTGTTGATAGATAGAAGATTTTAGAAGCGCATTGTTTCAGAATTATGAAATTTATTTTTGCATGTATTATGTTGTTGTTGCCAAGATCTAGCATTCTAATTGTTGATCCTTTTCTAGAAAATAAGATCCCATGGTTATTTATGTTGTCACTTCGCAAGCAAAAATAATTATGTGTGGTTTCATGGACTCTTACCTTATTGATGGGCACCACGCAGAGTTTGAGGAGATGTAGGCTAGCGTGCCACCTCTCTCGCTTTTCAAGTCACAGCTGAGCCGCCTTCCTTTTGCTTCAGAGGCTCCATGTGTCACCATAGGTTTGTGATTCTTATCTGTTGCCCATTGTAGGCCATGTAGAATACTAAGATAAAATAATTTTAATTTTATCTTTTATATTCTTTTGTGTTAAAGAGGCTACACTGTATCCAGATCACTGTATATTATATCCAGATAACTGTATATTATCCAGAGTGATTCTCTTTCATATAGACCATATTATTTTCTCCCTGTCCATGAGATGCACTGTTTGAATAGTTTGCCTAACACGATATGTCCTTTAGCAGATCCGTGTCACAACATGCAAGCAAATCAAATGAAGGAGTGTGGACAAAGTTATATATCGAGCAAATCGGATGAAGGCGTGTGGACAAAGTTATATATCCAATAGTCAACCATGTAGTTTACTATTTTGCAGTATGAAAAACAGTGTACATAAGTTATCTGGGAGTAATAATATGGCCTGCTTTTGGTTTCTATCATATCAAACCTTGCTTAGGTATTTCATGTCACATTGCATAACAAATGCGCCGATGGCATGTAGATGCGGCCATTTTTTAGATATTTTACGGGGTGATTACTGTAGTGAGTATCTACCATCACCTACTATTTGAGTAATATCAGATATATTTCCATCCTTGGGTATAGAGTAATATCAGATGTTAATCTAAAAAGAGCTATATCAGGGGTTTGATCATTGAGCTTTTTTTGATTAATTCCTTGATACTCTGCATTTCCATCTTTAATATAATTGAGCTTTTTTTAACTAATTCCTTGATATACTCTCTGCATTCCCATCTTTAATAGACACACACATGTGGGAGTTGGGTTTCGGCAAGTAGCACCTCTTTGATTAAGTTGTCCTGTTACATGTGCTAAACTTGCTATCCTACTAATGCATCATGCGGCTTGATCTCCACTACTTGGTTATATCGGT
Source organism: Triticum aestivum (assembly GCF_018294505.1). NCBI lineage: Eukaryota > Viridiplantae > Streptophyta > Magnoliopsida > Poales > Poaceae > Triticum > Triticum aestivum. Next base: position 157,582,696 of record NC_057802.1, read on the forward strand.
TGGACCGGCACCCTCGCACCAAGGCGCGTTGCCGATCTAGTGTGTAACAGTATGCGAGGAAACTCTTTCACCGCGACTAATCATGTGCGCGTGTTAATGACTTCAGCCGAACTTGTACATCTTACATCTCCATTGTATACAGCCGTAGTTTGCAGACCACTGCGCGCACGGATCCACTCGAATCAGCGGCAGAACGTCAAACCGGCGCCGATCTGATCGGGAGATGGCTCGCTCACGCGACACCCCTCCCCACAACCGAGCGTTCGGGGGGAGCCTGCCGACGACAAGCGGCGAGAGAAGGATGGGAGAGCGGCGGACAGGTGGCCTGCTCTCTACACCCCCAACCTCTTCATGGCGGGACTGCTCTGCTATCATTGGGGGTGCGGTGGTAATCCAAGGTGAGATTCGTCGTGTTCTCCTTCTCGATGCGGAGAACCGGCTGATTGACAGCCGCGGATTACGAGATGGGGAAGCAATTTCATGGCGGTCGCGAGTTTGGTTTCCGTGTCATCTGGCTTATGTGGGGGATTCCCTCGACTAGGGAAGGGGAGGCGATGGGGGGGATTCCGAGGCAAACTACCGCCATGAATGCGGGCGGAGTGTGGGTAATAAATCCCCACCGCCCGGTGGCTGGAAGACGCAACGCATCCAAAATCCCCCCCTCTCCCACCACAGCGAGCGGTGCCCCGATGAAAGAACATGCGGTGCCCCCATGTTTGGTTTTGGTAATTGATGACAATCTCTATGGACTAATGGTTGCCTTGAGTTATATTTGAAGGATTTGTCCATAGGCATTTCTTGAAATCCATGTGTTGGTTTCAAGGAGTTTATGTGGTGACCAAGGTGTTATTAAGGAATTATCCAAAGATTGGTCATGTGAGAGTAGAGCTTATTGCAAGCATGTCTTGAAGAAGAAGATGGTGTGATTATTCATGTTACCTTCAAGACATCATCCAAATGAAGAGAGTTGGAAAGAGTCAAGGTTGATCAAGACTAAGTCAAGAGTGAATCAAGTTGATCAACACACAAAGCGCACAAGATGTACCGAGAGGGATCAAGCGATCCCATGGTGTGGTAAGCATTGTCGATTACGCTTTGTGTACTAACCCATGATCTTCGTGAGAGTTCTTTGTGGGGTTAGGTTGCGGTGTGCAAGTTCAAGTGAAGCATCATGAAGAGATCAAATGCTTGAAGCTTGCCGTCCATTGTGGCGACAATGGACTTGTGAAGATGTTGCGGTGCGCAAGTTCAAGTGAAGCATCATGACGAGATCAAATGCTTGAAGCTTGCCGTCCATTGTGGTGACAATGGACTGGTGAAGATGTGCGGAAGAGTAGCTCACCCATAGTGGAGTATGGGGGAGCAATCAACTAGTCTTCATCGAGCCAACACAACCAAGAAAGGTGGTCCAACTTGAGGGAGTCAAGATCGTCATCATCTAGCTCAAGTGGACCATGTGCAAGGCAAAGGTTTGCTCTTGATAGGTTTTCTATTTTACCGGTCTCATGATGGTAGTTGGGAGACCGGGTTATAGGATCGATTGCCGTACTATCAAGGGGGGCTCTCGATGAGTAGCTTGATCGTATCGTTCATAGAGAGCTCAAACCATTGCATCCTTGCATCATCTTTGTTGGTTCTTGTTTGGTTCTTCTCTTTGTGAGTTTTGGAGCTTATGGTCATCTTTATGACAAGCTCGAGTTCATCGAAAACGGAGTTCACTCGCATCTTCTATGATGTTTTCGATGTTGGAAGTTATGCCGGTTCTTCTCGGTTGGAGGTTTCACTCCTCTATTTTTTGGCATACCTCCCCTGCCTCTTCTTACTATAACCAGTGGCTGTTTTGATGCTACTCGTCTTTCTCAATCCAACAAGCTTGAGTTTGCTCAATTCGGAGCTCATATGCAGAAGTTATGGCAGTTTTGGTTTCCTAGCGGTAGTACCGCGGCCAGAGCGGCAGTACCGCTTATCACCCCAAGCGGTAGTACCGCTGTCCAAAGCGGTAGTACCGCCTATGGCCATAAGCGGTAGTACGGCTACGGTTCCGCGCTGGTACCGCCTCGATTTTGGGTCTTGCATTTTTCGTGTCGAGTTTTGCAGTAGTTGCACGGCAGTTCCACCTATAAGCGGTAGTACCGCCCTGATGGGCGGTAGTACCGCCTATAAGCGGTAGTACCGCTCCGGTCGGGCGGTAGTACCGCTGCTGCATTTTTGGTCCCGTGTTCTGCTCCTCCAGCGGTAGTACCGCTGGGGTGCGCGGTAGTACCGCTTATAAGCGGTACTACCGCCCCAAGGTTCATGTTTGGTTGCTCCTTTTCCCTGCTTCTTCCGCCAGAGCGGTAGTACCGCTCGTGGAGCGGTAGTACCGCTCGTGTGCGGGCTGAGCACATAACGGTTGGATTTTTTCCCCTTCTATAAAAGGGGGTCTTCTTCCCCATTGAACCTTATCCTTTGAGCTCGTGTTCTTCCCCCATTGTTGACCTTCTTCGAGCTTGCTAACTCTCAATCCCTTCATGGATTCTTGCTAATTTTTGAGGGAAAAGAGAGAGGAGATCTAGATCCACATTTCCACCAATCACTTTCTCCTCTATGTGAGGGGAACCCATTGGATCTAGATCTTGGAGTCCTTGGTGTTCTCCTTCTTGTTCTTCCTCTCATTTTCCTCCCTAGCATTAGTTGCTTCGGTGGGATTTGAGAGAGAAGGACTTGGGCACTCCGTGTGCCCTTGCCATTGCATTTGGTGCATAGGTTTGAGTTCTCCACGGTGATACGTGGAAGTTACAAGTTGAGAAGCTTATTACTCTTGGGTGCTTGGTGCCCTTGAGCTTGTTCCTCTTGGGTGCTTGGGCGCCCTAGACGGTTGGTGGTGTTCGGAGCTCAATCATTGTGGTGTAAAGCTCCGGGCAAGCGTCGGGGTCTCCAATTAGGTTGTGGAGATCGCCCCGAGCAATTTGACGGGTACCGGTGACCGCCCCCAAGGGTTGCCAAAGTGTACGGGTTCGGTGACCGCCCCCAAGGGTTGCCATTTGTACGGGTTCGGTGACCGCCCTCAAGGGTCCCTTAGTGGAATCACGGCATCTTGCATTGTGCGAGGGCGTGAGGAGATTACGGTGGCCCTAGTGGCTTCTTGGGGAGCATTGTGCCTCCACACCGCTCCAAACGGAGATTAGCATCCGCAAGGGTGTGAACTTCGGGATACATCGCCGTCTCCGCGTGCCTCGGTTATCTCTTACCCGAACCCTTTACTTATGCACTTTACTTTGTGATAGCCATATTGTTTCTTGTCATATATCTTGCTATCACTTAGTTGTTTATCTTGCTTAGCATAAGTTGTTGGTGCACATAGGTGAGCCTAGTTGTTGTAGGTTTTGTGCTTGTCAAATTAACCGCTAGGTTTATTCCGCATTTGTTCAAGCCTAAACCGTAATTATTTTAAAGCGCCTATTCACCCCCCCCTCTAGGCGACATCCACGATCTTTCACCCGACCCTGTGAGAGAAGAAGAGGAGAGCAGAGAAGATGGCGAAGTGGAGGATGAGGATGGAGAAGGCCATGATAGAGCTGGCGAGCGGAGACAAGGAGAAGCTGGCGAGGGCTCAGGAGGTGGTGTCCTGGTTCGCCACGAGGAAGGAGATGTGGCCCGCAGCAAAGAGGGTCTTCAGAAATCCGACTGTGGAGGAGGACGAGAGACTCGCCCCCAACGGATTCACTACTCCGACGGGCGCTCCGGTGAGCTCTCTCGCTGCGCTGGTCTGGGCCATGGAGGAAACCGAGTCGGGGGATCCGTCCCAGAGGGCGAAATGGTGGGGGTTCTGATCTCGCCGTCGATACCCTGTTGGACCAAAGGAATTCGTTGTCGGGGCGGTGATGGTGATTCCCACCCTGGGGACGCGCTGGGTTTCGATCCCAATCGAGGACAGCGAAGAGGAGGTGGAGGAGCCGGAGAAGATGCCAGATCTGGGCGAGTGCAGCGGCGGGGGGAAGAAGAAGCAGAAGATGCAACCCCCAAGGCGCTCCCCTCGCTTCCTTCGTCGCTCACCACGCCTCCTCAGCCTCCCCAGATCCGCCCCAGCGGAGTAGGCGTCTCCCCCGCCGGCAACCGATTCTTGTTGCTGGCTGGGGATGATGCTGGCGAGGAGGCTGGGGACTCGCCAGAAAACTTGGGTAAGTCTTATGCTACTAATGCAGTTTGTCGATATTTGATTAATGGGGATATTGATTCTAGTCCTCAGGAACAATCACAGCACAAAAAACTAGAAAGAAAAAGATGAAAAATGATGCTACTAAGAGAACCCCAGCAAAAATAAATTGCGAGGAGGTGAATAGGGAAGGTGATAATGATAATAGTAAAGAAAATCATTTAGATGGATGGTTTGTCAAAAACCTCATGGAAAAAATCCCAATAATACCTGACATTTGGTCAGAAATTGGGTATGATGAGTTCATCGTGTGTGGGTCTGATTGTGTAGTGGAGACTGATAATATTAGACAGAAAAAAGTTATTCCTAAAAACAATGTTTTAGAGCAGTGGGCCGACGACATGTTGGGCTGGGCGGGCTCTAGACCCAACCCAGATGACTGTGAAAGCTCAGGGGGCGGAGACCTTGAGGTGGTGAAATATATAAACCCAAGAGTCTCCTCTCCTCTAGGGTCAGTCAAGCATTCCAATCTAGGTCTAGGGTTCCTCCTCCTGCCGCCGTCCGAAGAAGAAAAAATGGATAGATTTGGAGGGCGATTCGGTGGAGGGGGAAGGTTCAATAGGGGAGGCAAAGATAACTTTCAGTACAGGAAGAAAGATGAGGGGGGTGATAGATCCAGAAACTACAATGAAAGAGAAAATAGAAGAGATTGGGATCAGGGGAGCGGCAGTGACAATTTGCAGAGACAGGAACAACTACAAGAGAAGGAAAAACAAGGAGAGGAGAAGGAGAGGATGAGATCTGAGAAAGATAAAGATATGATGAAGACCACACAACCAGGTACGACTGTTCCTAGCAGTGGTGGTAGTGGTAGTGAGCTTGAGGTGATTCAGCAACAAAAACTTCTCTCTGCTTTGCTTGCCCAACTGACTCAAGGGGCTGCCCTGATGGGAGGAAATAATATGAATGTACAAGGAGGGGTCAGCATGCTTCAGCAGCAGGTTGGTGGGGAGACAAACAGGGGGAAGCTAACTTGTTTCAAAGTGGAGACACACAGAGAAATCAGTGGTCGAACAGGGTTAGTAATGCTGAGAGGGATGCTACAGGAAGAGAGCAATTCCAGGGAAGAGAAGGTGGGAAGAGTAATCAGATCAAAGAGGGAAGCAAGTTGTTGTTAGGGGGATCAAGTAAACAGGTTTGTAACAAGTGCAAAGACACCAGGCATGCCACTAAAGATTGCAAGTTGGACCACTGCGTTGTGTGTGGGAAAAGAAACCACATCACTGATGACTGCACCTGGTTGAGACAAATGAAGCCCGTCCCAAAATTTGTTGGATATGCTGGTAGAGGTTTAAGTGTGCTTCTGGTCCAAAGTTCCAAAGATAACAACGAGCTGGAGAATCCTAACCCGATGGCCCTGATCACAGTTAAAACTGGTACGCTAAATGAAACTCAACTGGTGGATGGCTTTAGTTATATGTTCAGTTGGGGGTGGCAGCGGAGATGCAAAAAACAAGGTAGCAACACTTTTCTGATGAGATTGCCAAATAAGGGGAGACTAATGGAGCTGGTGAACTGTGAGGATTTCAAGCTTCTGAGCACTGGGGCTGTGATAAATATCAAAAAATGGGCATTTGATTCACAGGCAGTTGGAAAACTTCACACAGCCTGGGTGACCTTTGAGAAAGTGCCAGACTGTTTCAGACACTTCTTTGGCATGTGTGAAGTTGCTGCATCCTTGGGACCAGTCCTGGAAATTGACATGGATACCATCACCCAGGAGAGGGGCAGAGCAAAGGTGGGGGTTAGAGACTCAGAGAAGATCCCAGGTTACACTGAGATTAAAAATAGGGACCTGAATATATACAGAATCATACCTAAGCTGGAAAAAGTTGTGGAGATGGGTTGGTATGGAGAACATAAGAGACAGCATTTGGGGGAAACTGGCATGGACTGTGTGGGAGAGGAAGTGAGAAAGAAATAGAAAAACTTTGACTCTGGAGACAGTAACAAAGAAAATGTGACCTTGGAAAGCTTGAGCTTAGTCCAATTTGAAGAATTCAAGAAAAGGAGTGAGGCAATTTTGGCTGCCCAACAAGAACACACCAAAGAGAGGGATGCTAGCCAGAAAGTGGAAGCTAATTTGGCTGTGGTCATTAGGAAAATGCAAATGCTGGAGGAGGAAAATGTCAGACAAAAAGTCCTCAAATTCCAAGATGACAAAAAAATCCAGGAAATGATGTTAGAAAGGAAAAGGCTAATGGAACTTGTCAATCAACAACAGGGGATGTTAGCCAAATGTGTGGAGAAGATTGAGAAGTGGGAGGAAAGAGAGAGAGAGAGAGAGATGGATGACATTACTGTAAAAGAAATAGAGAATATGGAAGAAGAAAATAAGGAAGAGGACAATAAGATTGATGACAGTGATGCTTATGTGGAGCTAGTGGATTATGGTGCTAGCCAGGAATCTATAGATTCCTTTGCAGCCAGATTGGGGAGAAATCCTGAAGATCAAAGAGAAGAAGCTGACTTGGATAATAATTTAGAAGACCCTCTTCGAAGATGTGGCAGGCTTGCTGACAAACAAGATGCAAAGATTGAGGACCTGGCAAAACAAAGAGTCGCTGACAAAGACAACTATGGTAAGGAGAATGATGAGGACGTTAATAACCCCTTTGTTTTATTCATGGCTGACAAAATTGGCATACATCTAGGATGCTCTATTGATATGATTAATCAAAATCTTGAAGTTATTGAGAAAATGGAGCAAAGTAGAAGAGATTTTTACTTTACCAATTTAAAACAAAAAGAGGGAGTGACAGTGCAAAATGAGACTGTTCTCATTGACACTGGAGACCTCTCCTTGAAAGACATATGCTCAGATGAAGACCACTCAGATGCAGAGATGGTGTGACGCCCCCGATTTGACCGTACACTAATCATGCACGCAAATGTGTACGATCAAGATCAGGGACTCACGGGTAGATATCACAACACAACTCTACAACATAAATAAGTCATACAAGCATCATAATACAAGCCAGGGGCCTCGAGGGCTCGAATACAAGTGTTCGATCACAGACGAGTCAGCGGAAGCAACAATATCTGAGTACAGACATAAGTTAAACAAGTTTGCCTTAAGAAGGCTAGCGCAAACTGGGATACAGATCGAACGAGGCGCAGGCCTCCTGCCTGGGATCCTCCTAACTACTCCTGGTCGTCGTCAGCGGCCTGCACGTAGTAGTAGGCACCTCCAGTGTCGTAGGTGTCGTCATCGACGGTGGCGTCTGGCTCCTGGGCTCCAACATCTGGTTGCGACAACCAGATAGAAAGGAAAGGGGGGAAAGAGGGAGAGAAGCAACCGTGAGTACTCATCCAAAGTACTCGCAAGCAAGGAGCTACACTACATATGCATGGGTAAATGTGTAAAGGGGCATATCAGTGGACTGAACTGCAGAATTCCAGAATAAAAGGGGGATAGCTAGTCCTGTCGAAGACTACGCTTCTGGCCATCTCCATCTTGCAGCATGTAGAAGAGAGTAGATTGAAGTCCTCCAAGTAGCATCGCATAGCATAATCCTACCCGGCGATCCCCTCCTCGTCGCCCTGTTAGAGAGCGATCACCGTGTTGTATCTGGCACTTGGAAGGGTGTATTTTATTCAGTATCCAGTTCTAGTTGTCATAAGGTCAAGGTACAACTCCGGGTCGTCCTTTTACCGAGGGACACGGCTATTCGAATAGATAAACTTCCCTGCAGGGGTGCACCACATAACCCAACACGCTCGATCCCATTTGGCCGGACACACTTTTCTGGGTCATGCCCGGCCTCGTAAGATCAACGCGTCGCAGCCCCACCTAAGCACAACAGAGCGGTCAGCACGCCGGTCTAATCCTAAGCGCGCAGGGGTCTGGGCCCATCGCCCTATGCACACCTGCACGTTGCGAACGCGGCCGCGAGCAGACCTAGCAACCCACACGATCACGGCGATTACGTCAAAGCGGTCCAACACGGCGCGCGCCACTCAGTCGCTGACGTCACGAAGGCTTCGGCTGATACCACGACGCCGGGATACCCATAACTACTCCCGCGTAGATGGCTAGTGCGTATAGACCAAATGGCCAGACTCAGATCAAATACCAAGATCTCGTTAAGCGTGTTAAGTATCCGCGAACGCCGACCAGGGCCAGGCCCACCTCTCACCTAGGCGGTCTCAACCTGCCCTGTCGCTCCGCCACAAAGATCCACTTGCGGGTACTCCTTCGAGCCGACCCGACTTTAGCCATCACATGTGTCATGTATATAGTATATAAGTATATACCCGTGATCACCGCCCAGGTGATCACGGCCCGATAGTATAGCACAGCAGACGGACAAGAATGTAGGGCCACTGATGGAAAACTAGCATCCTATACTAAGCATGTAGGATTGCAGGTAAAGGTAACAACAGTAGTAGCAAGGATAGGCTATGCATCAGGATAGGATATCGGAAAGCAGTAACATACTACACTACTCTAATGCAAGCAGTATAGAGAAGAATAGGCGATATCTGGTGATCAAGGGGGGGGGGCTTGCCTGGTTGCTCTGGCAAGTAGGAGGGGTCGTCGACTCCGTAGTCGAACTGGGCAGCGGCAGGGTCGGTCTCGTAGTCTACCGGAGAGAAGAGGGGGAAGAAACAGTAAATACAATGCAAACAGAAGCATGACGATGCGTGACATGACAATGAGCGGTGCTAGGTGTGTCCTAACGCGACAGTAGGTGGTACCGGCGAAGGGGGGAACATCCGGGAGGTATTCCCGATGTTTCGCGTTTTCGGACAGACGGACCGGAGGGGGAAAGTTGCTAGTTCGATAAGTTAGGGAGGTGTGGTGGACGAACGGACTGCGTATTCGGATTCGTCTCGTCGTTCTGAGCAACTTTCATATAGAAAACATTTTCATCCGAGTTACGGTTTAAAAGATATGAATTTTCAAAGTTTATTTGAATTTCTGGAATTATTTAATTAACAGAAAAGGGATATGACGTCAGCATGACGTAAGAGTGACGTCAGCGGTCAACAGTCCGGTTGACTGGTCAAAGCTGACACGGGGGACCCACCTGTCATAGACAGTGGGTTAAACAGAGTTCAAACTAATCTAATTTTAGTTAGTAAAACTACTGGGCCCACCTGTCAGTGACTGATCAGGTTAATTAATTAGTTTTATTTATAAAAACATTTTTTTTGTTAATTATGTGGCGGGGCCCGCATGTCAGTGGCTGGGCCTGCCCAGTCAGCAGTTGACTGGGTCAACCCAGTCAACTGGGACCCACGGGGCCCACTGGCAGTGGCACTGGGGTGGCCCCAGGCCAGCCACGTCGGCGGCCGGCGCCGGAGCGACTCCGGCGATCAAAACAGCGGCGGCCCCTCGCCGGAGTTGGCCGGAATCGCGCTACGGGGCTCGGGGAGGAGCGGGGCTAGGCTCATTCGAAGGAGCTCGCAGCGCCGCATCCAGTGGTGGCCGTAGCTTCGCCGGACCTGGCCGGAATCGGCGCCGGCGAGCGGCGGAGGCGGCGGCGCGCACGGGTGCCCGACGGAAACGGGGCTACGGTGTGCTATCGAGCAAGCGGAGGGGCTGGGGAGCATCTACGCGCGGTGGGGAGTGCAACGGGCTTGAGCCCGTGACCAAAAGGTCACCGGAGCCTTGCCGGCGGCGAGCTCCGCGGCGCTGCGTTCGGGCGCGCGGGGGGGAAGCGGCTAGGGGGCGCGCGAGAGCGAAAGGACAGGGGAGGAGGGGGAGAGGCTCACATTGAGCCTGCAGGTGTGCGAGAGTGAGCTCGGGGGAGGCTCGAGGCGGCGAAACGGGGCGGCGATCGACGGCGGCCGTGCGGGGAAGACGAGCTCGGGGAGGTCGTTGCAGTGGCTCCAAGCTTCAACGGAGAGGCGGAGGTGATGTAGTCGAGGGCGGCGACGGCGTACGACACGGCGAAGTGGCGATTGGGGCACGGTGGCCGCGGGAATGACGGAGAACGGCGGCGACCGCGTCGGGCGTGGGGAAGGAAGGAGCGGCGTGGATCTGGGGGGGAAGAGAGAGGCGCAGAGGCCGAGAGGTGAGCGGGGGGCGAGTGGGAGAGGGGCCCGAGGAGGCGGGGGGGCTGGCGGCCTTATCCTCCCCCGTCGCCGGCGAGGGGGTGCGGCGGGGACTGCCCCTGTTCCGACCCCGGTCGGGGGAACAGGGAATGGGAGGGCGACCCGGGGAGGTGGGCTAGGCCGGCTGGGCCTGGGGGCGGCCCAGTTGGGCCAGGGGTCCAGTGGGGGGGTTCTCCTTCTCCTTTTTTTGTTTGTTTTGTTTTCTTTTTATTTATTTATTTTCTTTTCTGTTTTATTTCATTTAAAAGTACTTAGGCAGTTTATAAAAATGTGTTTTCTCCACAATAATTATCAGTGCAATATCTGGCATGGCCCGAACATTTTTGTTTAAATTTTTGAAAACTTTTATTTTCCACTTTAAATTTAATTGAAGTTTGAATTAGGAGTTTGAAAAGAAATGTGATTCAAATGTGATCAAGCCCTGTTTAGCAACATGATTAGCTTAATCACAGAGAGTTACTGTAGCATGATGCTCGGGGTGTTACAGATGGATGTGGACTATTATGCCCACTTAAAAAACATCTTTGCTAGTGGGAAAAAATTAACACAGGATCCCCTGGACTTACAGGTGGAAAATCTGTGGTTTATACTAGAGGGAGGAAATGAAAAAAAGGGAAGAAAAAATGAAAGGGTTAATTTGGAATGTTAGGGGCATAGGGTCTGACTCGAAAAATCCTTCATTAGAACTAATATATGCGATAAAAGAATTGATTTTGTGGGGTTACAAGAAACTACCAAAAATGACTTCTCCAAAAATGAGTTGAACAACCTTAGTGGAGGAAGAAATTCTGAGTGGCATTGGATACAGCCTAGAGGGAGAGCAGGGGGTATCCTAGCTGGGGTGAATAAAGACACTCTGGAGGTTATCCATGTGGAAAAAGGAATTTATTTCATTAGAACTCTATTGCACGACAAAAAAGCCAAATTTGATTGGAATTTGATCATTATATATGGTGATGCTCAGGAGGTGGGTAAAGCTGCTTATATGGCAGAAATATCCAGAGTTTATCAAAACAATGTCTCTATCCCATGTCTGATGGGAGGAGATTTTAATGTAATAAGGAAATCGACAAAAATAAACCTATATAATCACTGGAGCTTTGTTTTCAATGCTATCATTGAGCAGGCTGAGTTGAGAGAGCTTCCTCTGAATGGGAGAAAGTATACTTGGGCTAACAACCAGCCCGAGCCTACTTATGAAAAACTTGATAGAGTCCTTATCTGCCCAAATTGGGAGGACCACTATCCCCTGACAGAGGTATATGCTCTAGAGAGAGAGAGCTGTCAGACCATACTCCCCTGATTATTGATACAGGGGAAAATACATATACACCACCTATATTTAGATTTTAAAATTCCTGGATGTTGAGGGAGGGTTTCAAAGAATTTGTGGTTAAAATTTTGACTGCACATTACCATGGTGATACCATGGAACAGTGGCAGAGAAGAATGAGAACGTTTAGACAAAAAGTAAGAGGATGGATTCTTAATTCTGATGCTTGGTATAGGAAAATTAAAAAGGAGATCTTGATGAAATTAGATGCAATAGATAAGAAGGCTGAGATTATGGGCCTCTCTGCTTTGGACAGAGAAGAACAAAAAGATTTAAGGGCACAACTACACAGATTATTAAAACAAGAAGAAATGAAATGGCTTCAGAGATATAAAGACAAGGAAATTAAAGATGGAGATTGTAATACAAAATACTACCATGCTAAGGTGAATGGTAGAAGGAGAAAAACAGAATTCTCTCTCTAGATCAAGAGGAAGGAGTGATAGAAGGGGAAGAAAATCTTATTAAATATATTACTGATTTTTATAAAAAACTGTTTGGTCAACCAGACACATCTCCAATCCAACTCAATGATTTGGGGGGGGGGGGCAATCAATTACTAGGGAACAAGCTGATGAGTTGATCAGACCTTTTTCAAAGGATGAAATACAGGAGGTGGTTTTTGGGATGGAAAAAAATAAAAGCCCTGGCCCTGATGGATTACCAGTGGACTTCTATCAACATTTCTGGGATACTGTCAAATGGGGTTTGATGAAACTTCTTAATGAATTCCATGAAGGGAAACTAGATATATCTAGGCTCAACTATGGGATTATAACTTTGGTCCCAAAAACTGATGAGGCTAAGCAAATCCAAAATTTTAGACCCATATGCTTATTAAATGTTAGCTTTAAGATCATCACTAAAGTCTTGATGAACAGGTTGGGCAAGATCATAAAACCTATAATCCTACCTGCTCAGACTGCTTTTATCAAAGGGAGATACATCATGGAGGGGATTGTGATCCTCCATGAAGCTCTGAATTCTATTCACCATCACAAACAAAGCGCTGTGCTGTTCAAAGTTGATTTTGAGAAAGCATATGACAAAATAAAATGGCCATTTGTCTACAAAATGCTTAAAATGAAACAGTTTCCTGATAAATGGTGTGATATGGTCATGCACACCATGATAGGTGGGCAGGTAGGTGTTAAGGTGAATGACAAGATTGGCCCTTACTTCAAAACCTATAAGGGGTTGAGGCAGGGGGATTCTATGTTACCACTACTGTTTGATATAGCTGCAGATGCATTGGCTTTAATCTTAGATAAAGCCAAGCATGCAGGCTAGGTCAAGGGAGTCCTGACTGAACTTGGGGATAATGGGGTAAACATACTGCAATATGCAGATGACACCATTTTCCTTCTTGATGATGATGAGGAGAGTGCTAGAAATCTTAAATTCATCCTCACAACATTTGAACAAATGACTGGTCTAACTATCAATTTCCACAAAAGTGAGGTATACTTATTTGGAGAGGCCAAAAACAAAGGTGAGATCTACCAAGAAATTTTCACTTGTAACAAAGGAGAGGTTCCATTCAAATATTTGGGACTGCCTGTTACCAATGTGAGATTGGGAAATAAATTCTGGAAAAGTATGACTGAAAAAATAGAAAAGAGATGTGCTTGCTGGCAGGGAAGACTACTAAATATGGCTGGGAGAGTAACTCTAGTCCAGGCCTGTTTGACAAATATGCCTATGTATATGATATCCTTTTATCCCCTGCCAGTAGGAATTAGAAAGAAAGCTGATTTCTTCAGGGCTAGACTAGTCTGGCAGGAAAGTGAGGATAACAAGAAATACCATCTAGTTAATTGGAAAACATGCTGTTTGCTGAAGGAATTGGGTGGCCTAGGTATTCTGAACCTTGAATATATGAATAAAGCTTTGCTGGCTAAGTGGCTATGGAAGCTAGAGACAGAAGATGGGATGTGGGCCAAAATTCTTTTAAACAAATATGTCAAAGGAAAATGTATTTCTGGAGTTAAAAAGAAACCTGGAGACTCTCATTTTTGGGGAGCTCTGATGCAGATCAAAGACATTTACTATAAAAATGTTAAGAAAAAATTAGGAGATGGACTAAATACTAGGTTTTGGGAAGATTGGTGGGTAGGATCAAAACCATTGAAAGAGGCATACCCTAGCCTGTATGAAATTAATCTAAATCATGACATTTCAGTGGCCCAGGCCATTAACATGAGATGGGAGGGTTTTAAATTCAGAAGAAATTTATTTGCAGATAGAAGAGCTCTTTGGGAGAGTTTGAAAAGCAGATGTGAAGAGGTGAGAATGTATGAGGGCAAAGATCAGCCGTTATTGATGCTGACAGCCAATAGACAATTCACTGTGAAATCGCTATATCAACAGCTGATTAGAACAAACGTGGGTCTCCCACACAAATTTCTCTGGAAGGTGAAAACCCCAGCGAAAATCAAGATGTTTCTATGGCTGATTGCCAGGAAAAGTATACTAACCAGAGACAATCTTGCAAAAAAAGGGTGGAAAGGGGATAAAAGATGTGTTTTTTGTGGCCAAGATGAAACAATAGATCATCTTTTCTTCTCTTGCTCCGCTGCAAGATTGTTCTGGAGCTTGATAAAGTGTTTATTCAATCTAGAAACAACTCCAGGGGGGTTGATGATTGTCTGGGCGCATGGATCAGGAGATCCAAAAAAGAGGATAAAAAACTGGTGTTGGTTGGAATGTCAGCAATTCTCTGGGCTATTTGGAAATGTCGAAAATGATATAATTTTTCGAGATAAATTGATCAATGATCCCATGAAGTTGGTTAAACTAACCCGCAACTGGAGTGTGGATTGGGCTGTTTTGCAGAGAAAAAACCCAAGACAAAACCTACTGATGTTGGGGGCAAGGCTAATCGAGCAAGTAGCAAGTAAGGTCTACAAAGCGTCGCAGGGGTGGAGAGCTGGAGTAAACCCGGGCATGGGCAGCCCGGCCCGATGACCCGGCCCAAAAAACCCGGGCCGGGCCGGGTCGGGCTTGACATTCAGGCTGGGCTCGGGCTTTGTTTTGCAACCCGAAAGATAGTTCAGGCCAGGCTCGGGCTTCAATTTTTCTGTATTTCGGGCCGGGCTTTCGTGCTTCAGGCGGGGCTTGCACGTGCGCGTACTAAAAAACAGCATTCGGTCCGGGCTTTCGGGCTTCGGGCTTGATTTCGTGCCGGGCTCGAGCTTGAAGAAAGGGAGTATTTCGGGCTTCGGGCCGGGCTCGGGCTTGAGAAATGAAGGTCGGGCTTTTACAAGCCCGGCCCGACGTTTGCCCGGGTTTAAGCTGGAGTTCGACGGCTGATGGACTGAAAGTTTCACTCCCTGGTGGTGGCTTGGATTTAGCTTTCTTATGTAATCTGCTGGAGGCTGTGCCCTCTCTTAAATGGGTCGTTTGTGACCCTTCCTGCGTAGGAACTAAAAACTTATCTGATGTTTCTATTTTGGTTCGCCTTGGAGGATCGGTAGTTCTAAATAGGTTGCGCGTCTGTAGTCTGAACTGGATTTGGTGATGGTTTCGTTAATGAAATCGGAGGGGCCACACCTCCTCTTTTGCTAAAAAAGCAGCCGTAGTTTGCAGCGCAAGTTTAAGCACCTGAATTCTTCCGCCGCGGATCTTATGCGTAAGTACGTACAACAGTGTGATGTTTCTGAAAGAAACAAGCCTGGCCGAAATCTCTACTCCTAATGTCTGACTTGGTTGAATAATACGGTTTATTTTCGTCCCACCACTTTCAACCTTTTTTTCGCTGGTTTTTTCCGTCTCCCCTCCCACCATCACTCTCCATGTTGGTTTATTTTTCTCTTCATTTTTTAGCAAAGCAGCACTTTCCTAACGTACAAGAAATCACGACTAAATTTTCCTAATTTATCCAAATCAATCGATCTCTCTTATTAATGCAATTTATTTTAGAAAACAAATAACAGATTTTCTGGAAACAAATAAACCTTATCATAAAAGCATTTATGTTACGTATACGTACCTATTTAATTTGTCAGCTTGACCACGTACAAATGCAAGGTATGCTCCCTACTGGCTGATGATGTGCCTTACTGCTGTCCGCCGTCGGCGCTCCAGGCTGGTGCCGCTCGTTGCTGCTGCGCTCGGTTCATCCCTGGCTGGTGCTGCTCGTTAGATCACTGATTGATCACAAGAAGACAAGAGCAATTGGTCAATTTCTTGATTAATTTCACTTATGTACACTGTTTTTGACACGGACAGAGTGGTGGCTGATTGCATACCACGTAGCTTGATTCAAGATCTCAAGGGATTTGTCCATCTGTGCAGTTTACAACCTGGTAGACAACGTCTCTTTTTTCTCTGCCGATCGATTTTTCCTCTGCAGAAGCGATGTGAACGGCCGCCGTGATCCTTCGTTCCAGTCTTGCCGTGGTGGTTTTCCGATGTTGTCTGTCGTAACCGCCTGGATGGCCTTTCTCACTCATTGGAGAGCAATGCGCTGATATATATAAGGGATGTCTTCAAAGTGCTGTCTATTCGCAATTGATGCGGGGGCACGAGTTCGGCGGTTGCTAATTAGCAACTGTCATTATTATTCTTAAGCATAGATTATTAGCTAGGATCTCTACTCCTAAGTTCGCAGTTCGTACGTCGTCGTTCCTTCGTTGTCTGTCCCTCGGTCCCTCCCATCGAGCAAAAGATCTCTCCCTTCCCTAACGATATTTTTCTCTCCCATTGGTTTTCTTCCACGCACCCCTAAAACAACGCTCCGACTCGACGAGCGAGCCGCTCGTATTGCTCGAGCTGCTCCTCTCCCCGATAGGCCGCTGCCCTCGCACGCGGTAGGGTTCCTTGCGCCGCCGCCGCACGGAAGCTCGTCGTGCAGCCGACCTCCAGATGCTCCACCCTTTGCTTCCCTCATCTGTCCAGGATCTGGCGACGCTCGGACGCCGGCACAGCTCCTTTGCTCACGCCCATTCTCCCCAACCGGAGAGGCCCCGCCTCCCTCTCCTCTTGTGAGGCGACAGCTGGACAAAAGTGGACGGTGCTCTAGCCGGGGACACAAGCGCGGTGCAGGCGACGGCCAGGTGCGATGTGAGAGGTAGCCGGCGGCCTGGGGGTGGCGAGCAGGGCCAGCGCTCGACGGCGGGTCCAATAGACTCGTACCCATACTATTGCGTCCTCGTCACGCCAATATTGATGCATGCGTCCATGTTTCAGTGTCCATCATGTACTCATCTATGGGCGTTCTTTGGTTATCTTTCACTTTTTCTTTGTTCATGTAGGCTTTGAAGAATCTGCATATACCCGTATCCAAGGCTATGAGTCGTCTCCTGATGCACACTGAAATATAGTATTTTGTTTCATTCATAGACATCAAGCGAAAAGGAAAAGCCTCGTGAGGCTATGGCTATGCATATTGCCCTCTTAATGTAAAGAATTAGTTGGTTCACTTGTACTTATGTGCTGGATAGATTATACCTAGGTTAGATTATCTGACCTTCTTATGTGCTTGTAAAGGAAGTCTTCGCAATAGCAAATAGGAATATCCCCTAATTTCTATTTTTTGCCAAAACAGATTAGATGGACATAAGAAGACTGATCCTTTCAAACTTTGCTATTCTAATTGTGTTCTTGTCTATCAGATGAACTAGGCATGCTCTAGCCATTTCGATTATGTCATATTAATTAGTGGTGTGCAATGAGTTAAACTGAATAATCAGCATCACCATTTGAAGGTTGAAGGGTGCTCTTAAAAATATAATTTGGACATGTTCCCACCACCGTATGAAAATTATGTTATGTAACCTTATTAATGCACCACAATTTTTAATGTTAGAACAGATTCCTTTCTTCGCCGAGAAAAAAAATCTAAATAGTGTAGAGAAATATAAATCATGATTATTCAGTAGAATTATGTAGCTATTTGGGTGTACTTCCTTGGTATTTGTGGACAACTTTTTACCCCTTAAATTATCTTATAAATTGACAATGATGATGTTTTGATGCAGTCTGCAATTTTGGCTTTGTAGCAGCTGTTGTAGAACAAGATTTTATCCCATATCCATAGAAGGTTCTTGAAATGAGGAAAGGCTTTATTGTGCTCGGCAAGGATGAAGATTTTGTGCATGAGCTATGACTAGCAATGGCAGTTGGCAGAACCATAATGGAAGTCATATTGCCTCCTTTTATTGAAGCTGCTATTTCAGTGAGTCCTAATTCCACTACTTCAGAGTTCAGACAACCAAAAGGCTTTAGCGCATTTATTTATGCTCTTCATATTTGCAGGGTTTTGGATTGGATTATAGCGAGCTAATGTAGTACGTTCATATATTGGTCACTTGTGGATTACAGATTTAAGAATATGAATTCTGTTGAGATTGACGCAGCCTAATAAGTCGAAGAAAATATTAGAAATTGCATGGCAGCCAGAGTGAGGTATTTTTTTCATGTCCAACTTTTGTATGGTCTACTCTAGAATTGTTCATGTATCACTCTGGTAGAACCAGGGGTCCTACTGGACCGGCTCCTGAGATTGTAGGGGAAGACCAGAGGTGGTTGGGGGCGAGAGCGCGGCTTCCGGCGCGCGGGCGCCGTCGCGAGCTTGAGGGAGGGAGGCGGCGGCTGAGAGCGGGGGCGGCTAGGGTTAGGGTCCGGCTCCTCTGGGAGCCGGGCAATAATATTATTCTTATTGCTTAATCTCAAAAATAGTCTTACAACTAGTATATATAACCACGATGTGGAAAATAAGATAACTTGTGGGCCAAGTGATAACCCACAAGTATAGGGGATCAATTGTAGCCTCTTTCGATAAGTAAGAGTGTCGAACCCAACGAGGAGCTAAAGGTAGAACAAATATTCCCTCAAGTTCTATCGACCACCGATACAACTCTACGCACGCTTAACGTTCGCTTTAACTAGAACAAGTATGAAACTAGAAGTACTTTGTAGGTGTTTTTGGATAAGTTTGCAAGATAATAAAGAGCACGTAAATAAAAAGTAGGGGCTGTTTAGATAAAGACACAACTAAATTAGTTTTAGTAGGCCCTAGGCAATCGATAACTAGACCGGTAATCACTATTGCAATTTTATTTGAGGGAGAGGCATAAGCTAACATACTTTCTCTACTTGGATCATATGCACTTATGATTGGAACTCTAGCAAGCATCCGCAACTACTAAAGATCATTAAGGTAAACCCCAACCATAGCATTAAAATATCAAGTCCTCTTTACTCCCATACGCAAACAACCTACTTACTCGAGTATATGCTTCTGTCAGTCACGCCACCCACCATAAGCAAATCATAAACATATTGCAACCCCTACAGCGGGAATCCCTCACGCTTGCGTGACACGAAGAGCACCATAGGACAGCACCAACAATAAAACATGCAACTCAAACCAATCACGATCATCAATTAACCCATAGGACAAAATGGATCTACTCAAACATCATAGGATAGCCATACATCATTGGGAAATAATATATAGCGTTGAGCACCATGTTTAAGTAGAGATTACAGTGGGTAAAAGAGGGGTTACACCGCTGCATAGAGGGGGGAAGAGTTGGTGATGATGGCGGTGAAGTTGTTGGTGAAGATTGCGGTGATGATGATGGCCCCCGGTGGCACTCCGGCGCCACCGGAAGCGAGGGGGAGAGAGCCCCCCTCCTTCTTCTTCTTCTTCCTTGACCTCCTCCCTAGATGGGAGAAGGGTTTCCCCTCTGGTCCTTGGTCTCCATGGCGTGGGAGGGGCGAGAGCCCCTCCAAGATTGGATCTGTCTCTCTGTCTCTCTCTGTTTCTGCGTTCTCAGATCTGGCCTTTCACCGTTTCTTTTATAATCGGAGATCCGTAACTCCGATTGGGCTAAATTTTGGACACGATCTCAATCCGGAAATTAGCTTTCTTGCAGCGAAAGAAGGGCTCCAACCGCCTTACAGGGTGGCCACGAGGGTCAGGGGCGTGATGACCCACGAGTATAGGGGATCTATCGTAGTCCTTTCTATAAGTAAGAGTGTCGAACCCAACGAGGAGCAGAAGAAAATGATAAGCGGTTATCAGCAAGGTATTCTCTGCAAGCACTGAAATAATAGGTAACAGATAGTTTTGTGATAAGATAATTTGTAACGAGCAAAAAGTAACAAAAGTAAATAAAGTGCAGCAAGGTGGCCCAATCCTTTTTGTAGCAAAGGACCAGCCTGGACAAACTCTTATATAGAGAAAAGCGCTCCCGAGGACACATGGGAATTATCGTCAAGCTAGTTTTCATCACGTTCATATGATTCGCGTTCGGTACTTTGATAATTTGATATGTGGGTGGACCGGTGCTTGGGTGCTGTCCTTACTTGGACAAGCATCCCACTTATGATTAACCCCTATTGCAAGCATCCGCAACTACAAAAGAAGTATTAAGGTAAACCTAACCATAGCATGAAACATATGGATCCAAATCAGCCCCTTACGAAGCAACGCATAAACTAGGGTTTAAGCTTCTGTCACTCTAGCAACCCATCATCTACTTATTACTTCCCAATGCCTTCCTCTAGGCCCAAATAATGGTGAAGTGTCATGTAGTCGACGTTCACATAACACCACTAGAGGAGAGACAACATACATCTCATCAAAATATCGAACGAATACCAAATTCACATGACTACTAATAGCAAGACTTCTCCCATGTCCTCAGGAACAAACGTAACTACTCACAAAGCATATTCATGTTCATAATCAGAGGAGTATTAATATGCATAAAGGATCTGAACATATGATCTTCCACCAAATAAACCAACTAGCATCAACTACAAGGAGTAATCAACACTACTAGCAACCTACAGGTACCAATCCCAGACTTAGAGACAAGAATTGGATACAAGAGATGAACTAGGGTTTGAGAGGAGATGGTGCTGGTGAAGATGTTGATGGAGATTGGCCCTCTCCCGATGAGAGGAGCGTTGGTGATGACGATGGCGATGATTTCCCCCTCCCGGAGGGAAGTGTCCCTGGCAGAACAGCTCCGCCGGAGCCCTAGATTGGTTCCGCCAAGGTTCCGCCTCGTGGCGGCGGAGTCTCGTCCCGAAAGCTTGCTTATGATTTTTCTTCGGACGAAAGACTTCATATAGCAGAAGATGGGCACCGGAGGGCCAACAGGGGGCCCACGAGGCAGGGGGCGCGCCCAGGGGTAGGGCGCGCCCCCACCCTCGTGGCCAGGGTGTGGGCCCCCTCTGGTATTTCTTCCGCTCAGTATTTTTTATTATTTCCAAAAATAACTTTCGTGGAGTTTCAGGACTTTTGGAGTTGTGCAGAATAGGTCTCTAATATTTGCTCCTTTTCCAGCCCAGAATTCCAGCTACCGACATTCTCCCTCCTAATGTAAACCTTGTAAAATGAGAGAGAATAGGCATAAGTATTGTGACATAATGTGTAATAACAGCCCATAATGCAATAAATATCGATATAAAAGCATGATGCAAAATGGACGTATCAACTCCCCCAAGCTTAGACCTCGCTTGTCCTGAAGCGGAAGCCGATAACGATAAATATGTCCACATGTTTAGAGGTAGAGGTGTCGATAAAATAAAATATGGACATGAGGGCATCATGATCATTCTAATAACAGCAACATATATGGATATTGTCATATGATTTCTTAAGCTCAAGTAATAATCTATTCACAATGCAAAGTACGAATAAGAAACTTTATTGAGAACCAACAAACTATAATCTCAGTCGTTGAAGCAATTGAAATTTATCATAACATCAGAAAGAGTCTATGTCAGAGCTTTTCAGCAAGTCCACATACTCAACTATCATTTAGTCTTTCACAATTGCTAACACTCACGCAATACTTGTGGTTACGGAGTTTTAATCGGACACAGAGAAAGATAGGGGCTTATAGTTTCGCCTCCCAACCTTTTACCTCAAGGGTAATGTCAACAATAATAACTCATGCTAACTTACATCCAATTAGATATATATGTCTGGATCTTTCCAACACACTGTGCTTGCCAAAGGATAAAATATAAAAAGGAAAGGTGAAGATCACCATGATTCTTGCATAAGGTAGAAGATAATAGTAAAAGATGGGCCCTTTCAAGAGGGAAGCAGAGGTTGCCATGCGCTTTCAGGGTTGGATGCACAAAATCTTAATGCGAAAGAACATCACTTTATATTGCCACTTGTGATATGGACCTTTATTATGCAGTCCGTCGCTTTTATTTCTTCCACATCACAAGATCGTATAAAGCTTATTTCCTCCACACTAATCAATCATACATATTTAGAGAGCAATTTTTATTGCTTGCACCGATGACAACTTACTTGAAGGATCTTACTCAATCCATAGGTAGATATGGTGGACTCTCATGGCAAAACTGGGTTTAAGGGTTTTTGGAAGCACAAGTAGTATCTCTACTTGGTGCAAAGAATTTGGCTAGCATGAGGGGGAAAGGCAAGCTCAACATGTTGGATGATCCATGACAATATACTTTATTTCAGATATAAGAAAACATAACCCATTACGTTGTCTTCCTTGTCCAACATCAACTCTGTAGCATGTCATATTTTAATGAGTGCTCACAATCATAAAAGATGTCCAAGATAGTATATTTATATGTGAAACCTCTCTTTCTTTATTACTTCCTATTAATTGCAACGATGACCAAAGCTATGTTTGTCAACTCTCAACAACTTTTAATCATCATACTCTTTCTATGTGAAGTCATTACTC
This sequence comes from Triticum aestivum, assembly GCF_018294505.1. Lineage (NCBI taxonomy): Eukaryota > Viridiplantae > Streptophyta > Magnoliopsida > Poales > Poaceae > Triticum > Triticum aestivum. The sequence goes on from NC_057802.1 coordinate 157,604,987, forward strand.
TCCATAAGATCAATATGATCTCTTTGTTTCTTTTTGTTCTTTTCTCTTTTCTTTTATTCACTCAAGATCATAGAAAGATAATCAAGCCCTTGACTCAACACTAATCTTTGTTATATATAGCTCACGGACTCGATTACATAGAGGGATCATAAAGCAAAACTCAAAACTAGATCATACCAAAACTTTATTCTACTAAATCAAGATAATACTAAAAGGATCGAACTAAGAAAAACGGTAAAGATAGGAGATGTGGTGGTGATACGATACCGGGGCACCTCCCCCAAGCTTGGCAGTTGCCAAGGGGAGTGCCCATACCCATGTGATTATATCTCCTTTGTTGAAGAGGAAGGTGGTGGTGATGATGGGTAGTCGCACATCGAGCGTAAGAGATCCTCCAACTTGCGGATAATGCCCTTGAATGCAACGATATGCTCCTTCAACAAAATATTTTCACGTGTGAGATACTTGTTTTGTATACGAGCTAACTCAATCATCTTGAAAGCATTGATCTCAGTTGGGGTAAGAAGATTGTGATCAAGTTGAAGGATGTCTTCTGTTGCCAGAACTTGGTCCTCCGTGGCCTTCTTGATCCCTTCATCCTTGTTGATCTCCATGGGTTATTCCCTCTTCAGCTCTGTCTTCATTAGCCAAGCATCGTTGTCACCATTGTTGGAGGAGGGGGACGACATGATGCCTAGCCTTGACAACCCTGACAGAAAACAGCTCGAAACAAGAACAGAGGGTAATTGCGTGATACGGGAGTCAAAACCTTCGGGAGATTATATAATGAATTTTTACCGACCAAAATACGTATCGTGCAAGAAAACGGAGTCCAGAGAGCACACGGGGTGCCCACGAGGCAGGGGGGCGCGCCCGGGGGGGTAGGGCGCGCCCTCCACCCTCGTGGAGGCCTCGTGTCCTTCCCGGACTGCTTCTTATTTTTCTATTTTTCTAAATATTCCAAAACGGAGAAAAATTGCCATTAGAACTATTTTTGAGTCAGTTTACTTACCGTACCACATACCTATTCCTTTTCGGAGTCTGAAACGTTCCGGAAAGTGTCCCTTATGTATTCCTCCGGGGTCACGGTTTCAATAACATTGGTTTCAACATTTATGGGATTACCTGAGATATAATGTTTGATTCTTTGACCGTCACCACCTTCGGATTTGTGCCTTCGAAGTTGTTGATTTTTATGGCATCGGAACGATAGACCTCCTCGATAACGTAAGGACCTTCCCATTTAGACAGAAGTTTTCCTGCAAAAAATCTTAAACGAGAGTTGTATAGCAATACATAATCACCTACATTAAACTCACGCTTTTGTATTCTTTTGTCATGCCATCTTTTAACATTTTCTTTAAACAACTTGGCATTCTCATAGGCTTGGGTTCTCCATTCATCAAGTGAGCTAATGTCAAATAACCTCTTCTCACCGGCAAGTTTGAAATCATAGTTGAGCTCTTTAATGGCCCAATATGCCTTATGTTCTAGTTCGAGAGGTAAGTGACATGCTTTTCCATAAACCATTTTATACGGAGACATACCCATAGGATTTTTATATGCAGTTCTATAGGCCCATAATGCATCATCAAGTTTCTTGGACCAATTCTTTCTAGATCTATTAACAGTCTTTTGCAAAATTAATATGAGCTCTCTATTGCTCAATTCTACTTGACCACTAGACTGTGGGTGATAAGGAGATGCAATTCTATGATTAACATCATACTTAGCAAGCATTTTATGGAAAGCACCATGAATAAAATGTGAACCACCATCAGTCATTAAATATCTAGGGACTCCAAACCTCGGAAAAATAACTTCTTTAAGCATTTTAATAGAAGTGTTATGATCAGCACTACTAGTTGGAATAGCTTCTACCCACTTAGTAACGTAATCAACAACAACTAAAATATGTGTGTATCCATTAGAGGCAGGAAAAGGTCCCATATAATCAAAGCCCCAAACATCAAATGGTTCAATAACAAGTGAATAATTCATAGGCATTTCTTGACGTCTACTAATATTACCAATTCTTTGACATTCATCACAAGATAGGACAAACTTACGGGCATCCTTGAAGAGAGTAGGCCAATAAAAACCGGATTGCAATACCTTATGTGCAGTTCTATCTCCAGCGTGGTGTCCTCCATAAGCCTCGGAGTGACACTTGCGTAGGATCTGTTCCTGTTCATGCTCAGGTACACAACGTCTAATAACACCATCTACTCCTTCTTTATAAAGATGTGGGTCATCCCAAAAGTAATGTCTCAAATCATAGAAAAACTTTTTCTTTTGCTGGTATGTGAAACTAGGTGGTATAAATTTAGCAACAATGTAATTAGCATAATCAGCATACCATGGAGTAGTACGAGAAGCATTTATGACATTTAATTGTTCATCAGGAAAGCTATCATCAATAGGTAGTGGGTCATCAAGAACATTTTCTAACCTAGACAAGTTGTCTGCAACGGGGTTCTCAGCTCCCTTTCTATCAATAATATGCAAATCAAATTCTTGTAGCAAGAGAACCCATCTAATAAGTCTAGGTTTAGCATCTTTCTTTTCCATAAGATATTTAATAGCAGCATGATCAGTGTGAATAGTTACTTTAGAATCAACAATATAAGGTCTGAACTTATCACAAGCAAATACAACTGCTAAGAATTCTTTTTCAGTAGTAGCATAATTTCTCTGAGCATTGTCTAGAGTTTTACTAGCATATTGAATAACATTTAATTTCTTATCAACTCTTTGCCCTAGAACAGCACCTACAGCATAATCACTAGCATCACACATAATTTCAAAGGGTAAATTCCAATCAGGTGGCTGGACAATAGGTGGAGATCAATGCTTTCTTAAGTATTTCAAATGCTTCTACACAATCATCATCAAAGACAAATGGTATATCTTTTTGTAATAGATTAGTCAGAGGCCGAGAGATTTTTGAGAAGTCCTTAATGAACCTCCTATAAAAACCGGCATGACCAAGGAAACTTCTTATACCTTTGATGTCCTTGGGACATGGCATCTTTTCAATAGCATCAACCTTGGCTTTATCAACTTCAATACCTCTTTCAGAAATTTTATGCCCCAAGACAATACCTTCATTAACCATAAAGTGGCACTTCTCCCAGTTCAAGACAAGATTAGTTTCTTCACATCTCTGCAAAACTCGATCAAGGTTGCTCAAGCAATCATCAAAAGAGGATCCATAAACGGAGAAATCATCCATAAAAACCTCACATATCTTTTCACAAAAGTCAGAGAATATAGCCATCATGCATCTTTGAAAGGTAGCAGGTGCATTACATAAACCAAAAGGCATACGTCTATAAGCAAAAGTACCGAAAGGGCAAGTAAAAGTGGTCTTTGATTGATCATCGGCTGACACAGGTATTTGAGAGAAACCAGAGTAACCATCTAGAAAGCAAAAATGTGTATGTTTGGATAATCTTTCTAGCATTTGATCAATAAAAGGTAAGGGGTAATGATCTTTTTTAGTAGCCTTATTTAATTTGCGGAAATCAATTACCATCCTATATCCTGTAATAATTCTTTGCGGGATCAATTCATCTTTATCATTAGGAACGACGGTAATACCTCCCTTTTTAGGGACACAATGGACAGGACTGACCCACTGACTATCAGCAATGGGATAAATAATACCTGCCTCAAGAAGCTTTAGTATTTCCTTTCTTACCACTTCTTTCATCTTAGGATTCAACCGTCGTTGGTGATCACGAACTGGTTTGGCATCTTTCTCCAAATTTATTTTGTGTTGACATAGAGTGGGACTAATGCCCTTAAGATCATCAAGAGTATATCCAATAGCAGCGCGGTGCTTCTTCAGAGTCTTCAATAATCTCTCTTCTTCATGCTCTGAAAGGTTAGCACTAATAATAATAGGATATATCTTTTTCTCATCAAGATAAGCATATTTAAGAGTATCAGGTAACGGTTTAAGCTCAAACACGGGATCACCCTTGGGTGGAGGAGGATCCCCTAGGATTTCAACAGGCAAATTGTGTTTCAGGATGGGTTCCTGTTTAAAGAATACTTCATCTATTTCCCTTCTTTCATTCATAAACATATCATTTTCATGGTCTAGCAAATATTGTTTTAAAGGATCATTAGGAGGTACGGCAATAGAAGCAAGACCAATAATTTCATCTTTACTAGGCAATTCCTCTTCACGGTGTTGTCTACGAAATTTAGAGAAATTAAACTCATGAGACATATCACCTAGACCAATAGTAACAACATCCTTTTCGCAGTCTATCCTAGCATTAACAGTGTTCAAGAAGGGTCTACCAAATATAATGGGACAAAAGCTATCTTGTGGGGAACCAAGAACAAGAAAATCAGCAGGATATTTAGTTTTCCCGCACAAGACTTCAACATCTCTAACAATTCCCATGGGTGAAATAGTATCTCTATTGGAAAGTTTAATTGTGACATCAATATCTTCTAACTCAGTAGGTGCAATATCATGCATAATTTCTTTGTATAAGTCAATAGGTATTGCACTAGCACTAGCACCCATATCACATAAGCCATGATAACAATGATCTCCTATTTTAACAGAAATAACAGGCATGCCTACCATAGGTCTATGTTTATCTTTAGCACAAGGTTTGGCAATTCTAGCAGTTTCATTACAGAAATGAATAACATGCCCATCAATATTATCAGACAAGAGATCTTTAACAATAGCAATATTAGGTTCAACTTTAACTTGCTTACGAGGTATATAAGTTCTAATATTGCTTTTACGAACCACAGTTGAAGCTTTAGCATGATCTTTTATCCTATCAGGAAAAGGTGGTTTCTCAACATAAGTAGTAGAAACAATAGGATCATTATAAGTGATAGTCTTTTCTTCAACTTTAATAGGTGCAGCTACTTTTACTTCTATGGGAGGATGATATTTAAACCACTTCTCCATAGGGAGATCAACATGGGTAGTAAAAAGATTCACAGAAAGAAGCTACTATCTCAGAGTCAAGTCCATATTTAGTGCTAAATTTACGGAAAACATCGGTATCCATAAAAGATTTAACACAATCAAACTTAGGTGTCATACCTGACTCCTTACCTTCGTCGAGGTCCCAATCTTCAGAGTTGAGTTTAATTCTTTCCAATAAATCCCATTTGAATTCAATAGTCTTCATCATAAAAGAGCCAGCACAAGAAGTATCGAGCATGGTGCGATTGTTATCAGAAAGCCGAGCATAAATTTTTTGAATAACTATTTCTCTTGGGAGCTCATGATTGGGGCATGAATATAACATTGATTTAAGCCTCCCCCAAGCTTGAGCGATGCTTTCTCCTTCGCGAGGCCAGAAATTATATATATAATTGCGATCACGATGAACAAGATGCATAGGATAAAATTTCTGATGAAATTCCAATTTCAATCGTTTGTAGTTCCATGATCGCATATCATCACATAGCCTATACCATGTCAATGCATCTCCCTTCAAAGATAAAGGGAAGACCTTCTTCTTAATAACATCATCGGGCACACCTGCAAGCTTAAATAATCCACAAACTTCATCCACATATATTTGGTGCTTATCAGGATGCATTGTTCCGTCTCCTGCAAAAGGATTAATTAGCTAGCAGTTTTTCTATCATACCCAAAGGAATCTCAAAGTAGACATTTTCATCTTCAGTAGGTTCAGTAGGTTGAGGAGAAACTCTTTGCTCTACTGGTCGGGGTGAAGATACCCCGAACAAGCACTAGTAGAAAAAGGGCCTCTTGTCCCGGTTGGTAAGGGCCTTTTGTCCCGGTTCTTGAACCGGGACTAAAGGGTCGTTACTAATGCCCTAACCCTTTAGTCCCGGTTCTTACATGAACTGGGACAGATGGGCCTCCACGTGGCCGCTGCGGCCAGCCTAGGCCGGGGGGCCTTTGGTCCCGGTTGGTGACACCAACCGGGACCAATAGGCATCCACGCGTCAGCATCTGGCTGGAGCTGAGGTTTTTGTTTTTTTTGAAAGGGGCTGATTTAGGGGTTTTGGGGGTTAATTTAGGTTGTTATTAGGTAGCTATTAGAGAGAAGTGTCCTCTCTTATATCTCCGTGCTTGGTTTACCAACACTACATACTGCTATGCCTAAACATGGCTTAGATTGAAGTGAAGGCAACATGTGGTGCATGTCGAAAGTAATACTAATCCTAACTTGATCAAGTTTGGATTGTACTACTTTCGACATGCACCACATGCATGTTGCCTTCACTTCATTCCAATCCATGTTCATTTCACCCGCTGATATATAATAACTCTTCATGCACGCATCATGCATCATCATATATAATAACAAGTCCTACTAATCATCATCATACAACTTCTACTCGTTATTAATAACCAGTCATACGATCATCATCCTCATAGTCATCGAACCAACCCTACTTAATTGTTCTTAGCACATGATCATCAGTATTAGGTAGGACCGAAATACCCTCTTTAAGGTAAAATAGCATAAAACAATATAGACCCTGACTCTCCATTATGGATAATGGAGATCATCCTGTCTCCAATTCTTGCGCTTCGCTTCCTTTTGCTTCCAAGAACCTCCTTGCGACTGTCCATACATTTTTTCCATTATTTGATTTGCATGTCTCCACTTCTTTTAGAAATCCGGTATGGACAGTTGAGATTCGTAGGATGACCTGGTTGTATGTTCAAAACATCAAGCCTACCACTCTGATACATCAAATGAGGCACACAATCCTCTGGGATTATCTGTTGAAAAACATAGTAATAACTTCATAGTTAGCAATGATGTACTAGTTTTAGAAGTATGCAAAAGATGCACGGATGTCGTAATAGTAAGAAATCTTACCAGGGTATCTCCATAGTAGTTACCGTAGTTCAACACGTGCACTAGTGGGACATATTGACCATAATGTGGAGGAGTCTTACAATAGATATTGTAATTCTCAAGATCAGTACAAAATCCGACCAGATGAGTTTTCTCCTTATAAGTTAACTCAGAGCCATCGGTGTAGTAGGTTCTGTCTACCATGTTCCGCACATTGTTTGAACAATCAAAATAAGCTGTCAATGAAAATAAGCTGTCAACTATTTTGAAATGAACAATATAAATTAGCTAATAACTATGTTTGAGAAACTCACATAGCGGTAGAATTGGAGGCGTATCAACAAGGACCCAAATGTCCATATTGTCTTGCTCGATGTCAGGATCACCAAGATCCATGGTGACAAGCATACCCTCATCAAAACCATACATCTTGCAAAATGCTTCCCAATTTTTGCAACCAAAATGGGTTACGCTCTCAGAATTATACAGATTTACTTCAAAATCTATATCATGATGGGTCCTTAGGTGAATTTTCTTTGTTTCCATACTTTCATGGTCTTCAAAACCCATCCTCTCCAAGACGTAACGTCTTGCATGGCATGGGATAAGCTAGCCGAATTGTAAAAGATGAAAAGTACACGTTGAAATAGTTGAAGTCGTGCTTAATTACGAAATAATAACACTTGTTGTCGTGGCGTACCGTTTCAACATCGAAGGTCTCCTCCAGCTTAATACTGAAGCGCCGATCTTCGTCCAGGTGAGGCCTGTCGCACTGACCTCGATCGTCGTGGCACCAGTCGCACTCCGGGAGACTTTCGTCGTCCGAGTACGACATTTCCTATGTTCATAATTTAAATATTAAACGTCTACAATTAAATATATGTACTAAAAACCTAAGTTAGATCATTATTATTCATCACGGGTTGACTATCGGTTTGTCGAGTCTTTTCTTGAAAACTCTCAGCTCACGTGGTGTATACATTCAACTGTTAGTGATGGTCGCTCCTCCATTAGTCCCCGAGTGCATTACACCAAAATGTCTAGCACACGGGAACAAAGGAGAAGCGACCCCCACGACAACAGTCGGGATTCTTCGTCCTCTCATATATATATGGTGGAACTCTCCCTCACTGATTCCTCTCTGACATTTGCGACCGTTGGTGATGGTATGGTAGCTCCTCCTTTCGTTCCCGAGTGCATTACACCAAATTGTCTAGCACACGGGAACGAAGGAGAAGCTACCCCCACGACAACAGTCGGGATTCTCCGTCCTCTCATATATGGTGGAGACTCGACAGACTTACAGTCAACCCAAAATATCGTTTAATTATCTTTCTAAAAGAGGATTTGTCTAGTCTTACCTCGATGTCAGAGGGGGCGGTGACGGGGACGACGGCGGGGATGATGGAGGGGCCGGGGGCTCCTAGATTTCTGCGAAAACAAAAACCCTATAAGCTATCAACTAATCATATGCATACGCCTTGCATAGTGCTCTCCAATTTTAGCATTCAAAGTAGGAGTAGTTTTCCACTTTGAGCATTCAATAAGCAAAATCAAATCACAAAATAAAGTAGTATTCAAATTAGGATGCATTCAATTATAAGCAAAACTACATCATCTCCATGCGTCCGTACATCGTCGAATATTATCACTAATACACCTCGAATACTATCATACATATAGCATCGCTAGTACAGCTAGAACAGTAGCGCCCGACGGGTATCGGCGCGGCCGGTGGACACCCAAAGGGACGGAACCATCACAGGATCATAGCTCCAGTGAGATCCCTAAAGAACCTGCCAGGTATTGTCAAACCTGCCCTCCAACGCAACCATGTAGCGACGGACGTGCTGGTCCTCCTCGCTGACACGGTGACGTACCACCTCCGCGGTGTCCGGAAGCTTCGGCACCGTCACTGGCCCACGCGACCGCCACCAAACAAGGATCGGGTCAACGACGGGCTGGCTCCTCACCAACCTACGCCTACCGGAAGGTAGCACCTCCCAAAACCAGCCCGGCGGAGCCCAGTCCCGGACATGGCCCCTCTGATCAAGTCGGCCTCCTTCGCCGAGCCAACGACGAGGATGCGGGATAGGCATCGTCGACGTCGATGCGGGATTAATTGCTTGAACTAAAAAAATAAACTAGTTCTATTAATTTTCTTGCTAAAATAAAGTAGTTCAACTACTAAGCACTTACTATAAATAAATAAAATAAAGTAGTTCTTACTAAAAATAAACTACTTCTATATATAGTAAAATAAAGTAGTTTTATTAAATCAACTAGTTCAACTACTAATTAAGCACTTACTATAAATAAAATAAAGTAGTACTTACTAAAATAAACTACTTCTATAGTAAAATAAAGTAGTTTTATTAAATCAACTAGTTCAACTACTAAGCACTTACTAAAAATAAACTTGTTTAACTAGTTCTATTATATTTAACTAGTTCAACACAATTTTTTTTCCAAATATGCACATATATATACATAAATTGACAAAAAAAACATCTAATTCAACTAATCTAAAATACATGGAAAAACGTCTAATTCAACTAATCTAATTAATTTTATTAAACACTTACTAGTATATATACATGGAAAAAATACATATACAAAAAAAATGTAAAAAAAGGATTCGGGGCGGCGGCGGCTCACAGCGGGGCCGGCCGGCTAGGGTGACGGCGGGGGCGGCGGCGGCTCACAGCGGGGCCGGCCGGCTAGGGTGACGGCGGGGGCGGCGACGGTGGGGGCGGCGGACGGCGTCGGCATGCAGAGGATCCGGGCGGGCGCGCGGAGCAGGGCACGGGCGACGGCGACGGCGTTGGCGGCGGACGGCGACGGCGTGGGCGTGGGCTCCGGGGCGGGGGCGACGGCGACGACGTCCGACAGCCTGGCGGCGTCCTCTCCGCGCGCGTCGTCGGGGGCGAACTGCAAGATGCAAACCAAGTGTGCCTTATATACATGAAGCTTTAGTCCCAGTTCTTGTCACGGACCGGGACAAATGCCCCTCTTTGGTCCCGGTTGGTACCACCAACCGGGACCAAAGGCCTCTTTTTAGCAGCCCAAATGGCGGGAAGCAGAGGGCTTTGGTCCCGGTTGGTGGCACCAACCGGGACTAAAGGTCGGGCATTGGTTCCGGTTGGTGCCACCAACCGGGACCAAAGGTGGGCATTGGTCCCGGTTCGTGGCAACAACCGGGACCAATGTCCTGCGCCTGACAAAGCCGCGGTGCGATGGGATGTTTAGTCCCACCTCGCTAGCCGAGGAGCGGCATGACCTGTTTATAAGCCCTGCCTCGCCAGCTCCATTGAACTCCTCTGAACTACAGGCATCTGGGCCTAATCTTGCACTGCTATGCCTGTGGGCCTTCTGCGGGCCTGAATCCTGGCCCATGGATGGGTTTCTAGTCGTATTCAGGCCGTGGTGGCCTAGTAGGTGGCATTTTTTTATTTTTTCCCAGTTATTTTGTTTTCTTTTTTGCTTTATTTATTTTATTTTGTTTCTACTTACAACAAAATACTTATTTATTTTATTTTATTTTGTTTCAAAATACTTATTTATTTTACTTTATGACAATTCTTTTTGCTATTAAAGTTTCTATCAAAAAAAGTTCTTTATGAAAATTCTTTTTGCTTTTAATGATTTTGAACAGAAAATACTTCGATAATTTTAGTTGCATCAATTTTGTATGATTTTAGTTTCAATAATACTAGAGGTTTCTTATAATGTTTTGAACAGAAAATACTTTGTTAATTTTAGTATCATAAATTTTATTAAAGTTTATTTTATTTTGTTTCTACTTATATATTTTAATAAAGTTTATATCATTTTGTTTCTAATTACTTATTTATTTTATTTGTTATTTTTCATGCACCATTATTCATGCATTTCAAATGAACTCTGAAAAGGTTGAAAGTTGGCATGGTATCATCATTTCATCGACATAGCATGTGCAAGAAAGTTGAGAGGGTTAAGGCAAAAACTGGATGCACTTCGTGTACAAAACGGACAATCTCTTTCAAAGTATCAGGATTTCATACGGAAACTCGTCTGTTACAAAGGGATTTCATTTTTTAAAACTTATTTGAACTCCTCACTTTTTGTGTGTTCAAAATGCATCATTCAAAGCCACATCATCATTTTTCAATCCTTTCTGACTTCATTTGTTATTTTTCATGCATTTACTAATTATTTTGAGCTATAAGACCCTAAAATTGAAAAGCATTTCAAATGAACTCTGAAAAGGTTGAAAGTTGGCATGGTATCATCATTTCATCCACATAGCATGTGCAAGAAAGTTGAGAGGGTCCCGGCAAAAACTAGATGCACTTCGTGTACAAAACGGACAATCTCTTTCAAAGTATCAGGATTTCATACGGAAACTCGTCTGTTACAAAGGGATTTCATTTTTTAAAACTTATTTGAACTCCTCACTTTTTGTGTGTTCAAAATGCACCATTCAAAGCCACATCATCATTTTTCAATCCTTTCTGACTTCATTTGTTATTTTTCATGCATTTACTAATTATTTTGAGCTATAAGACCCAAAAATTGAAAAGCATTTCAAATGAACTCTGAAAAGGTTGAAAGTTGGCATGGTATCATCATTTCATCCACATAGCATGTGCAAGAAAGTTGAGAGGGTCCCGGCAAAAACTGGATGCACTTCGTGTACAAAACGGACAATCTCTTTCAAAGTATCAGGATTTCATACGGAAACTCGTCTGTTACAAAGGGATTTCATTTTTTAAAACTTATTTGAACTCCTCACTTTTTGTGTGTTCAAAATGCACCATTCAAAGCCACATCATCATTTTTCAATCCTTTCTGACTTTATTTGTTATTTTTCATGCATTTACTAATTATTTTGAGCTATAAGACTCTAAAATTGAAAAGCATTTCAAATGAACTCTGAAAAGGTTGAAAGTTGGCATGGTATCATCATTTCATCCACATAGCATGTGCAAGAAAGTTGAAAGGGTCCCGGCAAAAACTGGATGCACTTCGTGTACAAAACGGACAATCTCTTTCAAAGTCTCAGGATTTCATACGGAAACTCGTCTGTTACAAAGGGATTTCATTTTTTTAAACTTATTTGAACTCCTGACTTTTTATGTGTTCAAAATGCACCATTCAAAGCCACATGATCGTTTTTCAATCCTTTCTGACTTCATTTGTTATTTTTCATGCATTTACAAATTATTTTTAGCTATAAGACCCTAAAATTGAAAAGCATTTCAAATGAACTCTGCAAAGGTTGAAAGTTGGCATGTGTTGGGGAACGTAGCAGAAATTCAAAAAATTTCCTACGTGTCACCAAGATGAATCTAGGAGATGCTAGCAACGAGAGGGGAGGAGTGCATCTACATACCCTTGTAGATCGCGAGCGGAAGCGTTCAAGAGAACGGGGTTGATGGAGTCGTACTCGTCGTGATCCAAATCACCGATGATCCTAGCGCCGAACGGACGGCACCTCCGCGTTCAACACACATACGGAGAGGGGATGTCTCCTCCTTCTTGATCCAGCAAGGGGGGAGGAGAAGTTGATGGAGATCCAGCAGCACGACGGCGTGGTAGTGGAAGTAGCGGGATTCCAACAGGGCTTCGCCAAGCGCTGTGGGAGGAGGGAGATGTGTCACGGGAGGGAGAGAGGCGCCAGGGCTTGGGGTGCTGCTCCCATGCGACTCCCCACTATATATAGGGGTGGAGGGGGCTGGTTTCTTGCCCTCCAAGTCCATTGGGGCGTTGGCAAAGGTGGGGGAAAGAAATTCCATCATTTCCCTTCCCCACCGATTGTTATCCCCCTTTTTTAGGGATCTTGATCTTATCCCTTCGGGATATGATCTTATTCCTTCTAAGGTGGGATCTTGGTGCGCCTTGACCAGGGGTGTGGGGCCTTGCCCCCACTACCCACGTTCATGTGGGTCCCCCCATGCAGGTGGGCCCCACTTCGGAACCTTCTAGAACCTTCCCGGTACAATACCGAAAAATCCCGAACATTTTCCGGTGGCCAAAATAGGACTTCCCATATATAAATCTTTACCTCCGGACCATTCCGGAACTCCTCGTGACGTCCGGGATCTCATCCGGGACTCCGAACAACTTTCGGTTAACCGCATACTAATATCTCTACAACCCTAGCGTCACCGAACCTTAAGTGTGTAGACCCTACGGGTTCGGGAGACATGCAGACATGACCGAGACGACTCTCCGGTCAATAACCAACAGCGGGATCTGGATACCCATGTTGGCTCCCACATGTTCCACGATGATCTCATCGGATGAACCACGATGTCGAGGATTCAATCAATCCCGTATACAATTCCCTTTGTCAATCGGTACGTTACTTGCCCGAGATTCGATCGTCGGTATCCCAATACCTTGTTCAATCTCGTTACCGGCAAGTCACTTTACTCGTACCGTAATGCATGATCCCGTGACCAAACACTTGGTCACATTGAGCTCATTATGATGATGCATTACCGAGTGGGCCCAGAGATACCTCTCCGTCATACGGAGTGACAAATCCCAGTCTCGATTCGTGCCAACCCAACAGACACTTTCGGAGATACCTGTAGTGCACCTTTATAGCCACCCAGTTACGTTGTGACGTTTGGTACACCCAAAGCATTCCTACGGTATCCGGGAGTTGCACAATCTCATGGTCTAAGGAAATGATACTTGACATTAGAAAAGCTCTAGCAAACGAACTACACGATCTTGTGCTATGCTTAGGATTGGGTCTTGTCCATCACATCATTCTCCTAATGATGTGATCCCGTTATCAATGACATCCAATGTCCATGGTCAGGAAACCATAACCATCTATTGATCAACGAGCTAGTCAACTAGAGGCTTACTAGGGACATGTTGTGGTCTATGTATTCACACATGTATTACGGTTTCCAGTTAATACAATTATAGCATGAACAACAGACAATTATCATGAACAAGGAAATACAATAATAACCATTTTATTATTGCCTCTAGGGCATATTTCCAACAGTCTCCCACTTGCACTAGAGTCAATAATCTAGTTCACATCACCATGTGATTAACACTCAAAGTTCACTAGAGTCAATAATCTAGTCCACATCACCATGTGATTAACACTCAATGAGTTCTAGGGTTTGATCATGTTATGCTTACGAGAGAGGTTTTAGTCAACGGGTCTGCAACATTCAGATCCGTGTGTGCTTTACAAATCTCTATGTCATCTTGTAGATGTAGCTACCACGCGCTACTTGGAGCTATTCCAAATAACTGCTCTACTATACGAATCCGGTTTACTACTCAGAGTCATCCGGATTAGTGTCAAAGTTTGCATCGACGTAACCCTTTACGACGAACTGTTTTACCACCTCCATAATCGAGAAAATTCCTTAGTCCACTAGATACTAAGGATAAGTTCGACCGCTGTCATGTGATCCATTCCCGGATCACTATTGTACCCCTTGACTAACTCATGGCAAGGCACACTTCAGGTGCGGTACACAGCATAGCATACTGTAGAGCCTACGTCTAAAGCATAGGGGACGACCTTCGTCCTTTCTCTCTCTTCTGCCGTGGTCAGGTCTTGAGTCTTACTCAATACTCACACCTTGTAACACAGCCAAGAACTCCTTCTTTGCTGATCTATTTTGAACTCCTTCAAAATCTTGTCACGGTATGTATTCATTTGAAAGTACTATTAAGCGTTTTTGATCTATCCTTATAGATCTTGATGCTCAATGTTCAAGTAGCTTAATCCAGGTTTTCCATTAAAAACACTTTTCAAATAACCCTGGATGCTTTCCAGAAATTCTACATCATTTCTGATCAACAATATGTTAACAACATATACTCATCAAAAATTCTATAGTGCTCCCACTCACTTCTTTGGAAATACAAGTTTCTCATGAACCTTGTATAAACCCAAAATCTTTGATCATCTCATCAAAGCGTTCATTCCAACTCCGAGATGCTTACTCCAATCCTTAGAAGGATTGCTGGAGCTTTGCATACTTGTTAGCATCTTTCAGGATTGACAAAACCTTCTGGTTGTATCACATACAACCTTTCCTCAAGAAAATCGTCGAGGAAACAATGTTTTGACATCCTATCTGCAAGATTTCATAAATAATGCAGTAACTGCTAATATAATTCTAACAGACTCTTAGCATCGCTACGAGTGAGAAAGTCTCATCGCAGTCAACTCCTTGAACTTGCCGGAAAACATCTTAACGACAAGTCGAGCTTTCTTAATGGTGACACTTACCATCATTGTCTGTCTTCCCTTTAAAATCCATCTGTACCCAACAGCCTTACGACCATCAAGTAGTTCTTTCAAAGTCTATACTTTGTTTTCATACATGGATCCTCTCGGATTTTATGGCCTCAAGCCATTCGTCGGAATCCGGGCCCACCATCGCTTCTCCATAGCTCGTAGGTTCATTGTTGTCTAGCAACATGACTTCCAAGACAGGATTACGTACCACTCTGAAGTAGTACGCATCCTTGTCGTCCTATGAGGTTTGGTAGTGACTTGATCTGAAGTTTCATGATCACTATCATAAGCTTCCACTTCAATTGGTGTAGGTGCCACAGGAACAACTTCCTGTGCCCTGCTACACATTAGTTGAAGTGACGGTTCAATGACCTCATCAAGTCTCCACCATCCTCCCACTCAATTCTTTCGAGAGAAACTTTTCCTCGAGAAAGGACCCGTTTCTAGAAACAATCACTTTTGCTTCCAGATCTGAAATAGGAGGTATACCCAACTGTTTTGGGTATTCTATGAAGATGCATTTATCCGCTTTGGGTTCGAGCTTATCAGCCTGAAACTTTTTCACATAAGCGTCGCAGCCCCAAACTTTTAAGAGACGACAGCTTAGGTTTCTCTAAACCATAGTTCATACGGTGTCGTCTCAACGGAATTGCGTGGTGCCCTATTTAAAGTGAATGCGGTTGTCTCTAATGCCTAACCCATAAACGATAGTTGTAATTCGATAAGAGACATCATGGTATGCACCATATCCAATAGGGTGCAGTTATGATGTTCGGACACACCATCACAATATGGTGTTCCAGGCGGTATTAGTCGTGAAACAATTTCCACAATTTCTTAATTGTGTGCCAAACTCGTAACTCAGATATTCATCTCTATGATCATATCACAGACATTTTATCCTCTTGTCACGACGATCTTCAACTTCACTCTGAAATTACTTGAACCTTTCAATAATTCAGACTTGTGTTTCATCAAGTAAATATTCTCAGCATCTACTCAAATCATCTGTGAAGTAAGAACATAACGATATCCACTGCGTGCCTCAGCACTCATTGGACTGCACACATCAAATGTATTACTTCCAACAAGTTGCTCTCTTGTTCCATCTTACTGAAAACGAGGCCTTTCAGTCATCTTGCCCATGTGGTATGATTTGCATGTCTCAAGTGATTCAAAATCAAGTGAGTCCAAATGATCCATCTGTATGGACTTTCTTCATGCATATATACTAATAGACATGGTTCGCATGTCTCAATCTTTTCAAAAACGAGTGAGTCCAAAGATCCATCAACATGGAGCTTCTTCATGCGTTTTATACCAATATGACTCAAGTGGCAGTGCCACAAGTATGTGGTACTATCATTACTATCTTATATCTTTTGGCATGAACATGTGTATCACTACGATCGAGATTCAATAAACCATTCATTTTAGGTGCAAGACCATTGAAGGTATTATTCAAATAGACAGAGTAACCATTATTCTCCTTTAATGAATAACCGTATTGCGATAAACATAATCCAATCATGTCTATGCTCAACGCAAACACCAAATAACAATTATTCAGGTTTAACCCCAATCTCGATGGTAGAGGGAGCATGCGATGCTTGATCACATCAACCTTGGAAACACTTCCAACACATATCGTCATCTCACCTTTAGCTAGTCTCCGTTTATTCCGCAGCTTTTATTTCGAGTTACTAACACTTAGCAACCGAACCGGTATCTAATACCCTGGTGCTACTAGGAGTACTAGTAAAGTACACATTAATATAATGTATATCCAATATACTTCTGTCGACCTTGCCAGCCTTCTCATCTACGAAGTATCTAGGGTAGTTCTGCTTCAGTGACCGTTCCCCTCATTTCAGAAGCACTTAGTCTCGGGTTTGGGTTCAACCTTGGGTTTCTTCACTAGAGCAGCAACTGATTTGCCGTTTCATGAAGTATCCCTTCTTGCCCTTGCCCTTCTAGAAACTAGTGGTTTTACTAACCATCAACAATTGATGCTCCTACTTGATTTCTACTTTCGCGGTGTCAAACATCGCGAGTTGCTCAAGGATCATCATGTCTATCCCTGATATGTTATAGTTCATCACGAAGCTCTAATAGCTTGGTGGCAGTGACTATGGAGAACCATCACTATCTCATCTGGAAGATTAACTCCCACTCGATTCAAGTGATTGTAGTACTCAGACAATCTGAGCACATGCTCAACGATTGAGCTTTTCTCCCTTAGTTTGCAGGCTTAAGAAACTTGTCAGAGGTCTCATACCTCTTGACGTGGGCACTAGTCTGAAATCCCAATTTCAGTCTTTGGAACATCTCATATGTTCTGCGACGTTTCAAAACCGTCTTTGGTGCCACAATTTTAAACCGTTCAACATTACGCACTGAACTATCACGTAGTCATCAAAACGTGTATGTCAGATGTTCGCAACATCCACAAACGACGCTCGAGGTTCAGCACACCGAGCGGTGCATTAAGGACATAAGCCTTCTGTGCAGCAATGAGGACAATCCTCAGTTTACGGACCCAGTCCGCATAATTGCTACTATCAACTTTCAACTAAATTTTCTCTAGGAACATATCTTAGTAGAACTAAAGCGTAAGCTACGACATTATTTGCAAAGACCTTTTGACTATGTTCATGATAATTAAGTTCATCTGATTATTTAATGAACTCCCACTTAGATAGACATCCCTCTAGTCATCTAAGTGATACATGATCCGAATCGACTAGGCCGTGTCCGATCATCACGTGAGACGGACTAGTCATCATCGGTGAACATCTCCATGTTGATCGTATCTACTATACGACTCATGTTCGACCTTTCGGTCTCTTGTGTTCCGAGGCCATGTCTGTACATGCTAGGCTCGTCAAGTCAACCTAAGTGTTTTGCTTGTGTTCCGAGGCCATGTCTGTACATGCTAGGCTCGTCAACACCCGTTGTATGCGAACGTTAGAATCTATCACACCCGATCATCACGTGGTGCTTCGAAACAACGAACCTTCGCAACGGTGCACAGTTAGGGGGAACACATCTCTTGAAATTTTAGTGAGGGATCATCTTATTTATGCTACCGTCGTTCTAAGCAAATAAGATGTAAACATGACAAACATCACATGCAAATCATAAAGTGACATGATATGGCCAATATCATCTTGCGCCTTTGATCTCCATCTTCGAGGCGCGGCATGATCACCTTCGTCACCGGCATGACACCATGATCTCCATCATCGTGTCTTCATGAAGTTGTCTCGCCAACTATTACTTCTACTACTATGGCTAACGGTTAGCAATAAAGTAAAGTAATTACATGGCGTTTTTCATTGACACGCAGGTCATACAATAAATTAAGACAACTCCTATGGCTCCTGCCGGTTGTCATACTCATCGACATGCAAGTCGTGATTCCTATTACAAGAACATGATCAATCTCATACATCACATATATAATTCATCACATCCTTTTGGCCATATCACATCACATAGCATACCCTGCAAAAACAAGTTAGACGTCCTTCTAATTGTTGTTGCATGTTTTACGTGGCTGCTATGGGTTTCTAGCAAGAACGTTTCTTACCTACGCAAAAGCCACAACGGTGATATGCCAATTGCTATTTACCCTTCATAAGGACCCTTTTCATCGAATCCGATCCGACTAAAGTGGGAGAGACAGACACCCGCTAGCCACCTTATGCATCAAGTGCATGTCAGTCGGTGGAACCTGTCTCACGTAAGAGTACGTGTAAGGTCGGTCCGGGCCGCTTCATCCCACAATGCCGCCGAATCAAGATAAGACTAGTAACGGTAAGCAAATTGAACAAATCATCGCCCACAACTACTTTGTGTTCTACTCGTGCATAGAATCTACGCATAGACCTGGCTCATGATGCCACTGTTGGGGAACGTAGCAGAAATTCAAAATTTTCCTACGTGTCACCAAGATCAATCTAGGAGATGCTAGCAACGAGAGGGGAGGAGTGCATCTACATACCCTTGTAGATCGCGAGCGGAAGCGTTCAAGAGAACGGGGTTGATGGAGTCGTACTCGTCGTGATCCAAATCACCGATGATCCTAGCGCCGAACGGACGGCACCTCCGCGTTCAACACACGTACGGAGCGGGGACGTCTCCTCCTTCTTGATCCAGCAAGGGGGGAGGAGAAGTTGATGGAGATCCAGCAGCACGACGGCGTGGTGGTGGAAGTAGCGGGATCCCGCAGGGCTTCGCCAAGCGCAAGCGGGAGGAGGAGAGGTGTCACGGGAGGGAGGGAGGCGCCAGGGCTTGGGGTGCTGCTCCCATGCGCCTCCCCACTATATATAGGGGTGGAGGGGGCTGGTTTCTTGCCCTCCAAGTCCATTGGGGCGTTGGCAAAGGTGGGGGAAAGAAATCCCATCATTTCCCTTCCCCACCGATTGTTATCCCCCTTTTTTAGGGATCTTGATCTTATCCCTTCGGGATATGATCTTATTCCTTCTAAGGTGGGATCTTGGTGCGCCTTGACCAGGGGTGTGGGGCCTTGCCCCCACTACCCACGTTCATGTGGGTCCCCCCATGCAGGTGGGCCCCACTTCGGAACCTTCTAGAACCTTCCCGGTACAATACCGAAAAATCCCGAACATTTTCCGGTGGCCAAAATAGGACTTCCCATATATAAATCTTTACCTCCGGACCATTCCGGAACTCCTCGTGACGTCCGGGATCTCATCCGGGACTCCGAACAACTTTCGGTTAACCGCATACTAATATCTCTACAACTCTAGCGTCACCGAACCTTAAGTGTGTAGACCCTACGGGTTCGGGAGACATGCAGACATGACCGAGACGACTCTCCGGTCAATAACCAACAGCGGGATCTGGATACCCATGTTGGCTCCCACATGTTCCACGATGATCTCATCGGATGAACCACGATGTCGAGGATTCAATCAATCCCGTATACAATTCCCTTTGTCAATCGGTACGTTACTTGCCCGAGATTCGATCGTCGGTATCCCAATACCTTGTTCAATCTCGTTACCGGCAAGTCACTTTACTCGTACCGTAATGCATGATCCCGTGACCAAACACTTGGTCACATTGAGCTCATTATGATGATGCATTACCGAGTGGGCCCAGAGATACCTCTCCGTCATACGGAGTGACAAATCCCAGTCTCGATTCGTGCCAACCCAACAGACACTTTCGGAGATACCTGTAGTGCACCTTTATAGCCACCCAGTTACGTTGTGACGTTTGGTACACCCAAAGCATTCCTACGGTATCCGGGAGTTGCACAATCTCATGGTCTAAGGAAATGATACTTGACATTAGAGAAGCTCTAGCAAATGAACTACACGATCTTGTGCTATGCTTAGGATTGGGTCTTGTCCATCACATCATTCTCCTAATGATGTGATCTCGTTATCAATGACATCCAATGTCCATGGTGAGGAAACCATAACCATCTATTGATCAACGAGCTAGTCAACTAGAGGCTTACTAGGGACATGTTGTGGTCTATGTATTCACACATGTATTACGGTTTCCAGTTAATACAATTATAGCATGAACAATAGACAATTATCATGAACAAGGAAATACAATAATAACCATTTTATTATTGCCTCTAGGGCATATTTCCAACAGCATGGTATCATCATTTCATCCACATAGCATGTGCAAGAAAGTTGAGACGGTCCCGGCAAAAACTGGATGCACTTCGTGTACAAAACGGACAATCTCTTTCAAAGTATCAGGATTTCATACGGAAACTCATCTGTTCCAAAGGGATTTCATTTTTTAAAACTTATTTGAACTCCTCACTTTTTGTGTGTTCAAAATGCACCATTCAAAGCCACATCATCATTTTTCAATCCTTTCTGACTTCATTTGTTATTTTTCATGCATTTACTAATTATTTTGAGCTATAAGACCCTAAAATTGAAAAGCATTTCAAATGAACTCTGAAAAGGTTGAAAGTTGGCATGGTATCATCATTTCATCCACATAGCATGTGCAAGAAAGTTGAGAGGGTCCCGGCAAAAACTGGATGCACTTCGTGTACAAAACGGACAATCTCTTTCAAAGTATCAGGATTTCATACGGAAACTCGTCTGTTACAAAGGGATTTCCTTTTTTAAAACTTATTTGAACTCCTCACTTTTTGTGTGTTCAAAATGCACCATTCAAAGCCACATCATCATTTTTCAATCCTTTCTGACTTCATTTGTTATTTTTCATGCATTTACTAATTATTTTGAGCTATAAGACCCAAAAATTGAAAAGCATTTCAAATGAACTCTGAAAAGGTTGAAAGTTGGCATGGTATCATCATTTCATCCACATAGCATGTGCAAGAAAGTTGAGAGAGTCCCGGCAAAAACTGGATGCACTTCGTGTACAAAACGGACAATCTCTTTCAAAGTATCAGGATTTCATACGGAAACTCGTCTGTTACAAAGGGATTTCATTTTTTTAAACTTATTTGAACTCCTGACTTTTTGTGTGTTCAAAATGCACCATTCAAAGCCACATCATCATTTTTCAATCCTTTCTGACTTTATTTGTTATTTTTCATGCATTTACTAATTATTTTGAGCTATAAGACCCTAAAATTGAAAAGCATTTCAAATGAACTCTGAAAAGGTTGAAAGTTGGCATGGTATCATCATTTCATCCACATAGCATGTGCAAGAAAGTTGAGAGGGTCCCGGCAAAAACTGGATGCACTTCGTGTACAAAACGGACAATCTCTTTCAAAGTATCAGGATTTCATACGGAAACTCGTCTGTTACAAAGGGATTTCATTTTTTTAAACTTATTTGAACTCCTGACTTTTTGTGTGTTCAAAATGCACCATTCAAAGCCACATCATCATTTTTCAATCCTTTCTGACTTCATTCGTTATTTTTCATGCATTTACTAATTATTTTGAGCTATAAGACCCTAAAATTGAAAAGCATTTCAAATGAACTCTGAAAAGGTTGAAAGTTAGCATGGTATCATCATTTCATCCACATAGCATGTGCAAGAAAGTTGAGAGGGTCCCGGCAAAAACTGGATGCACTTCATGTACAAAACGGACAATCTCTTTCAAAGTATCAGGATTTCATACGGAAACTCGTCTGTTACAAAGGGATTTCATTTTTTTTAACTTATTTGAACTCCTGACTTTTTGTGTGTTCAAAATGCACCATTCAAAGCAGAGACTGATTTTGAATGGTGCATATTCAACACACAAAAAGTCTGTAAGGATCGCCAACCCCAACATAAAAAATGAGCATAGACGCGCCTATAGAGAAAATTCAACCTAAATTCATAATAAATTTCTATGAATTTCAGAGAAACTCACTATGAATTTAGGTCAAATTCCCTGTATAAGGGCATCTATTTTCATTTTGAGAGGAGCTCAACAAGGCAGAGAGGGACAGGCTTATAAACCGGTGTGAGCGCCCTTCGGTTGGCGAGGTGGGACTAAACTCTGGTCGCAACGAGGACCAACCCTTTAGTCCCTGTTTGTGGCACAAACCAGGACTAATGGTCATGGGCCAGGGGCGAGGCGCATTGGTCCCGGTTCGTGCGTTGAACCGGGACCAAAAGGTCCAGACGAACCGGGACCAGTGGCCCACGTGGCTCGGCCGGCCCCCTGGGCTCACGAACCGGGACTAATGCACCCCATGGGTCCCGGTTCGTGCGGAACCGGGACTAATGGGCTGGGCTGGCCCGAACGAAAGCCCTGTTTTCTACTAGTGAAGCCCTCAGAGGATTACTTTCCATAGTGACAAGTGACAGTAAATTTTAGCACACTATATAAATTTTTCCTTACCAAATTTCACCTACCAAAGGCGCTTCACTCCCCGACAACGGCGCCAGAAAAGAGTCTTGATGACCCACAAGTATAGGGGATCTATCGTAGTCCTTTCGATAAGTAAGAGTGTCGAACCCAACGAGGAGCAGAAGGAAATCATAAGCGGTTTTCAGCAAGGTATTCTCTGCAAGCACTGAAATAATAGGTAACAGATAGTTTTGTGGTAAGATAATTTGTAACGAGCAAAAAGTAACAAAAGTAAATAAAGTGCAGCAAGGTGGCCCGATCCTTTTTGTAGCCAAGGACAAGCCTGGGCAAACTCTTATATAGAGAAAAGCGCTCCCGGGGACACATGGGAATTATCGTCAAGCTAGTTTTCATCACGTTCATATGATTCGCGTTCGGTACTTTGATAATTTGATATGTGGGTGGACCGGTGCTTGGGTGCTGCCCTTACTTGGACAAGCATCCCACTTATGATTAACCCCTATTGCAAGCATCCGCAACTACAAAAGAAGTATTAAGGTAAACCTAACCATAGCATGAAACATATGGATCCAAATCAGCCCTTACGAAGCAACGCATAAACTAGGGTTTAAGCTTCTGTCACTCTAGCAACCCATCATCTACTTATTACTTCCCAATTCCTTCCTCTAGGCCCAAATAATGGTGAAGTGTCATGTAGTCGACGTTCACATAACACCACTAGAGGAGAGACAACATACATCTCATCAAAATATCGAACGAATACCAAATTCACATGACTACTAATAGCAAGACTTCTCCCATGTCCTCAGGAACAAACGTAACTACTCACAAAGCATATTCATGTTCATAATCAGAGGGGTATTAATATGCATAAAGGATCTGAACATATGATATTCCACCAAATAAACCAACTAGCATCAACTACAAGGAGTAATCAACACTACTAGCAACCTACAGGTACCAATCCCAGACTTAGAGACAAGAATTGGATACAAGAGATGAACTAGGGTTTGAGAGGAGATGGTGCTGGTGAAGATGTTGATGGAGATTGGCCCTCTCCCGATGAGAGGAGCGTTGGTGATGACGATGGCGATGATTTCCCCCTCCCGGAGGGAAGTAACCCTGGCAGAACAGCTCCGCTGGAGCCCTAGATTGGTTCCGCCAAGGTTCCGCCTCGTGGCGGCGGAGTCTCATCCTGAAAGCTTGCTTGTGATTTTTCTTCGGACGAAAGACTTCATATAGTAGAAGATGGGCACCGGAGGGCCAACAGGGGGCCCACGAGGCAGGGCGGCGCGCCCAGGGGGGTAGGGCGCGCCCCCCACCCTCGTGGCCAGGGTGTGGGCCCCCTCTGGTATTTCTTCCGCTCAGTATTTTTTATTATTTCCAAAAATAACTTTCGTGGAGTTTCAGGACTTTTGGAGTTGTGCAGAATAGGTCTCTAATATTTGCTCCTTTTCCGGCCCAGAATTCCAGCTGCCGGCATTCTCCCTCCTTATGTAAACCTTGTAAAATGAGAGAGAATAGGCATAAGTATTGTGACATAATGTGTAATAACAACCCATAATGCAATAAATATCGATATAAAAGCATGATCCAAAATGGACATATCAGGGCGCGCCTGCCCCCCTGGGGCGCGCCTGCGTGCCTCGTGGCCCCCTCGGGCATCGTCTCGCGATGATTCCACTTCCCAAAATTCATAAATATTCCAAAAAAATATCCGTCAGTTTTTATTCCGTTTGGACTCCGTTTGGTATGGGTTTTCTGCGAAACAAAAAACATGCAACAAACAGGAACTGGCACTGGGCACTGGATCAATATGTTAGTCCCAAAAATAGTATAAAAAGTTGCCAAAAGTATATGGAAGTTGTATAATATTGGCATGGAACAATCAAAAATTATAGATACGACGGAGACGTATCACCAAGCCCCTAACTAAACTTGCCCGGTGGGCCTCCTACGGGCATAAGTCAGCCCGGTCATAACATCTCTCCCCGCCTGCGCAAACAGCTCGTCCTCGAGCTGAAAGTCTGGATAGTGTTGGCGGAACTCATCACGTTGCTCACAAGTGGCCTCCTCCGCCGGAAGTCCAGTCCACTGAATCAGCACGTACCACACGCCGCGACGGAGCTGGGCCTGCAACACCTTCTCCGGTCCCGGAAGGATGCGTCCGTCGAAGGTCGGAGGGAGCGCTAGAGGGGCCGCAGGTGGTTCCCCACGGTAAGGCTTCAGCAGCCCCACATGGAAGACGTCGTGGATGCAGGCGCCGGCAGGAAGCTGAAGGCGGTAAGCCACCTTCCCGATGTGCTCCAAGGCAGCAAAGGGCCCCGCGTAACGAGGGCCCAGCTTGCGCTTCGCGCGTGGGTCCAGTGACTGCGTAGAGCGGTGAAGAAGACATAGCCACACCCAATCACCCACCGCGTACTCCGCCTCGCGATGGTGGTCGTCGTAGTAGTGTTTGGCCAGCTGCTGGGCCTGAAGGAGGCGTTGTCGAACTTCGGCCAACATGTCGTCACGGCGCCGCAGAAGCTCACCGGCCACCTTCGTCCGAGCCGTCGTCGGATCCACCGGAATGATGGGCGGTGGCGGCCGGCCATAGACCACCTCAAAAGGAGTGGCGCGCAGGGCAGAGTGGTAGGAGGTGTTGTAGCAGTACTCCGGCCATGAGAGCCAGTCCACCCAAGTGCGAGGACGATCACTTGTCACACAACGCAATTACATGGCAATCACCTTGTTGACAACCTCGGACTGGCCGTCCGTCTGAGGATGAAATGCTGTGCTCAGGCGGAGTTTCACGCCCGCCAACTGGAAGAGATCGCGCCAAACATGTCCGGTGAACACCGGGTCCCGATCGCTGACGATTGAAGAGGGAAACCCGTGGAGACGAACAATACCGTCGAAGAAGGCGCGGGCCACGGAGGCAGCAGTGTAGGGATGACTGAGCGCAATGAAGTGAGCATACTTGGAGAAGCGGTCGACCACCGTGAGAATGACCGATTTGCCACCCACCTTGGGGAGGCCCTCGATGAAGTCGAGGGAGATATCCGCCCAGACCTGAGACGGCACCTCCAAGGGCTGGAGTAGACCAGACGGCCGTAGTGTCTCCGTCTTGTTGCGCTGGCATGTCACACAAGACCGAACCCAGTAACGGACCAGGGTCCGCTCCCCAGGGATGTAGAAGTCGGTGCGGAGACGATGGAGAGTTTTCTGCACACCCTCATGGCCTGCCGAGTGGGCCAGCAGCAGCACCTGGTGACGGAGATCATCATGCGCCGGCACAAAGACCCGGCGCCCATGGAGTAGCAGGCCGTCGGTGAAGCGCCAAGCCTCCTCCAGCTCACCCGCCGCCAGCTGCTACTGAAGAAGGAGGGCGTTGGCCACGGTCGCCGTGGCTCGGCAAATGTCGGTGAAGAGGCCGAAAGTCAGCCCAGAGCGGATGCACAGTACGCCCCCCTCGGAGTCACCGATGGTGGAGTCGAGGTCGGCGTCGCGGCGAGACAAGGCGTCGGCCACGGTATTAAGACGACCCGGGCTATACTCGACGGAGAAGTCGAAGCCGAAGAGCTTGCTGATCCACTGGTGCTACGGCACGGTTGAGAGCCTCTGGTCCAGCAAGAACTTGAGACTGTAGTGTTCCGTGCGAATCCGGAAAGACCGGCCCCACAGATAGGGCCACTAGAGGCGCACCGCCTGCACCAAGCCAATGAGCTCCCGCTCGTACGTCGCGAGCTTAAGATGGCGCAGAGCAAAAGGCCCGCTGAAGAAGGCGAGAGGGCCATCACCCTGATGAAGCACGACGCCGAACCCCGCACCCGAGGCGTCACAGTCCACCACGAATGGGCGGTCAAAGTCCGGCATCTGAAGAACGGGGCCCGTCGTGAGGGCCCCCTTGAGGGCCTCAAATGCCACCGTCGCCTCGTCGTCCCATGCGAAGGCGTCGCGGTGCAGCAAACGCGTGAGTGGCGATGCGATGAGGCCGAACTCCCGGATAAACTTCCGGTAGTATCCCGCGAGGCCGAGAAAACCGCGAAGAGCCCGCGGTGAGTGCGGCGTCGGCCAGGCTGCGACGGCCACCCTTGTCGGCATCCATAGCAACCCCGTCGGCCGAGATGACGTGGCTGAGGTAGGCGACTGAAGGCGTCCCGAACGAGCACTTCGAGTGCTTAAGATGAAGATGGTGCGCCCGAAGCTCGTTGAAGACGATGCCGACGTGCTGGAGGTGCTCCGCCCATGAGGCGTTGTAGATAAGAATGTCATCAAAGAAAACGAGCACAAACCGACGTAAGTAGGGCCGGAGGACGTCGTTCATCAGAGCCTGGAAGGTCACCGGGGCGTTGGAGAGGCCAAAAGGCATCACCAAGAACTCGAAGTGGCCGTGGTGAGTCCGAAACGCCGTCTTGGCGATGTCGTCCGGGTGCATGCGCAACTGGTGGTACCCCGACCGGAGATCAAGCTTGGTGAAGAAGCGCGCCCCATGTAGCTCATCCAGGAGCTCATCGACCACCGGAATAGGAAACTTGTTCTTGAGTGTGACAGCATTAAGGGCGCGGTAGTCGATGCAGAAGCGCCACGTGTCGTACGACTTGCGGACGAGGAGAACCGGCGTGGTAAACGGCGACGTGGAGATCCGAATGATGCCCGCGGCGAGCATGAGTGCACACTGTCGCTCCAACTCGTCCTTCTGCAGCTGGGGATAGCGGTAAGGACGCACTACCACCGGTGCGGAGCCCGGCAGGAGATGGATATGGTGATCATAAGCCCGGGCGGGCGGAAGGCCCCGCGGCTCGGTGAAGAGGTCACCGTGCTGCTGCAGAAGGTGCTCCAATAGTGGGTGCTCGGCCTCGGAGGTAGCCGCGGCCAGCTGAAGCTGCGGCATCGCCGGTGCGGCGCCCCCAACGCCATCCCATCGTATGCGGCGGACAAGCCGCCAGAAGGTCATCGTCAGAGCGTCGAAGTCCCAAAGGATGGGACCAAGGGTCCGCATGAAGTCGACGCCAAGGATGAAGTCGAAGCAGCCAAAGTCGATGCCCACACATGTGATGGAGAAGTGTTCGTCGCTGATGGTGATGGGTACGTCATGTGCGAGGCCATGACATCGAAGGCGATCGCTGTTGGCCACCGTGACCCGAAGTTGCTCCCCGCCCGTCGGCTGAAGCGCTAAGCGACGCATGGTAGCCTCGGGCAGGAAGTTATGGGTGGAGCCTGTATCCACCAAGGCCACCAAGCGCTCGCCGTGGATCATCACCGGCAAGAGCATGGTCCGCTCGTCGCGGATGCCAGCGAGCGCGTGCAGAGAGACCACGAGGGCCGTCGCTGGGGCAGCCGCGGGTGCGCCCTCAGCAGCCGTTGGGGGCGGTAGGGCATCGGCCCCGTCGGCCAGGACGTCCTCCTCGATGAAGTCGACCGTCTCCAAGTAGAAGAGGCGCGGCAGACATGGCTCGATGTATAGGGCTCATCACAGTTAAAGCAGAGGCCCTGGCGTCGCCGCTCCATCTACTCCGCCGGAGAGAGACGACGGAAGGGTCGCGTCGTGGCTGGGGTAGTAGTCGCCAGTGCGGCCGGAGGTCGCCGGCCCGGCGCAGGGAACTGTCGGGCGGCCTGCCGACCTCCTCGGGCCGGGGCGGCCGGCTGCATGGCCTGGGCGCGAGCCTCGAAGGCGCGGGCATAATACATGGCTGTCTGGAGATCTTGAGGGCCGTGAAGCTCCACGTCCACGCGAATGTGATCCGAAAGGCCACCAAAAAAGAGGTCGGCTCGCTACTACGCCGTCATGCCCGACGCATGGCATGCCAGGGCCTGGAAGCGGTCGGCGAAGTCCTGCACCGTAGAGGTGAAGGGAAGGCACCCGAGCTCCGCCAGGCGGCTCCCGTGAACCGGAGGTCCAAAGCGAAGGAGGCAGAGCTCACGGAAGCGCTCCCAAGGGGGCATGGTGCCCTCGTCCTGCTCGAGAGCGTAATACCACGTTTGTGCCACGCCGCGGAGGTGGTAAGAGGCGAGCCAGGTATGCTCCGATGCGAGGGTGCGCTGCCCGCGAAAGAACTGGTCGCACTGGTTGAGCCAGTTGAGGGGGTCCTCCATGCCGTCATATGTGGCGAAGTCGATCGTGGCGAACCGCGGCGGCGCCTGGGTCGGAATGCCGTGTCAAACTAGCTCCGAGGTGCGGAGTAGCGAGGCGGGTGGCGCCTGGTCAGAGTACTCCGGGTAGGGACCCGCGGAGCTGGATGGCCCGCCGAACTGCGGAAATGGGGTCGGCTGCTCCGGAGCCGTGGTGTAGACCGGCGATGGCGAAGACCCAGCCGCCCAAGCTGGTAGGGGCGACGGGGAGGGCGGGAACCGGACCTGATGGATCGGAAGTCCGGCCGGCGACGACGCCCCCGAGCTAGGCAACGGTGGCGCCAGTGGTTGCAGCGTCGGCTGTGGCGGGTGGGCGGACGCGTCGGTGGCCGCGGGGGATGACAGCTGCAGATGTCATAGGGGGGCCGCAGCGGGCGGTGGCGGCAGATGCCACAGAGGAGCCGCGGCCGGAGTGGTCCCGCCGGGGTGCCCCGCCTGGAGCGGTAGCAGCGGCAACCCGGTGCAGGCCGGCGCGCCCTGGGCCGGCCACGGCAGCGCTGGGGGACCCCACCTGAAACGGGAGCAGCGGCTGCCCGCTGTATGCATGCGCGCCCTGGGACGGCCACGACGGCGTGGGGTGGCCGTAGGCGGCGATCGGCGTAGCCGGTGGGGGTGCGTACGGCCCGACCATATGCTGGTGGTACTGGTTCAGATGGAGTCCCTGGACGGCCGTCACGAGATCTTGCAAGGTATTGGTGACCTGTTCCAGCGTGAAGACGGCGGTCGGCGGCGGCGCGGAAGTGATGGGGGCCAGCGGCGGTGAGGAGCCCGCGGTGGTGATCGGGCCCGGCAGCGTGGGGGCCCCGGCGGTGGTCATCGGGGCGGACGTCATCAGGGCGGTGGTCATCGGCGCGGAGGTGACGACGGGCAGCGGCGGCGATGGCGTTGAAGAAGACATGATCGAACCCAAGTCTCTGGATACCAAATTGGTAGAACCAGGGGTCCTACCGGACCGGATCCTGAGATTGTAGGGGAAGACCGGAGGTGGTTGGGGGCGAGAGCGCGGCTTCCGGCGCGCGGGCGCCGCCGCGAGCTCGAGGGAGGGAGGCGGCGGCTGAGAGCGGGGGCGGCTAGGGTTAGGGTCCGGTTCCTCTGGGAGCCGGGCAATAATATTATTCTTATTGCTTAATCTCAAAAATAGTCTTACAGCTAGTATATATAACCACGATGCGGAAAATAAGATAACTTATGGGCCAAGCCCCTAACTAAACTTGCCCGGTGGGTCTCCTACGGGCATAAGTCAGCCCGGTCATAACACACTCTCATTCCAGTCAAATAGATACAAGGTTCAGATAGATGCAATGTTTAGACTTGCTCCAACTTATCAAATGACAATGACAAATGCAGTACTGTTTGCTGGATGGTGGTTACATTTATCTCTGTTTTCTGTAGGATTAAATTGTTCACTCATCATTGCGACATGATATGATATCTGAAATTGTAGTGTGCCGGAGGTAGAGACGAAGAAGGGCATGTCAAGGGTGTCCTATGGAATCAGAGATTTCTTCTGAAGCAAATTACAATTGTTTAGAGTTTGATGAAGAAAACTACATATTTATTCAGTGACAAAAATATGATCTCATATTGCAAAGGTATTGATCAGAGTGCGGTTTTGGCCACTAAGTTTTGATTTGTTTATTGTTACAATTGACTTAATTCGTTCATCGGATTATATACTGATATATCTCTAGCTAATAGTAACAGGTGCAATGGAATGGAGTTGTGTGTGGGCATCAGGTAAGATTGCTTTGGTGGGATTTACTATCTGAACCACCTTCGAATGGGAAGAGCGCATGCATGGGAGAGGGTGTACGGGCTTAATAAATAATTATAGGCCATTATGTATGAACTTCGAGAGGAAAATTTTGCATGTCGAGAGCAAGCAGTCTGAGAAGCTTCTATTTGCTAATAGTAAGATAATGCATTTGCCTAATGAGCTTGATCTATTGGCGAAATGGCTATCCCGTAGTCGGTAAAGATAGCGTGCAGTTAGTTCTGAGTCTATATATTCCCTTTTCCCTGATTTATATTTTACTACTTGTGCTAAAAACGTGAGAGACTGAACACCTTGCTTTGGGTGTGTGTTAGTGTTAATTTGTTTTTTGCCAATACTTGGTCCTAAAGGGCATGGCAATCACTTACGCTGTTGTTACTGCACTAATGTTACTACTTACTACTCCCTCCGTCCCATAATATAAGAGCGTTTTTTACACTACATTAGTGTCAAAAACGCTCTTATATTGTGGAACGGAGGGAGTACAACATTACATGCCTCATTGGAATTTGGAATTCTTGGTAAAAGTGACGGGACAAGTAAATCCTTGTGAACCAACTATATTATTATTTAATCATCTATATGAATGCTAATTGAATCGTTTTACTTACGCAGTGTGAAAAGTTGTGGAACAAAGCTACAACTCTGACTAGCCTAAGGGGCTGAACTAGAAGCACCAAAACACTTTTATGCTCTAGAACTTATGGGGGAACATGACCAAGAGGTCTTGCTGCAGTGCAGCAGATCATGAGTTAACACCCATCATTACTCTTTGTGTTACCACTCATCAAAAGATAATAAATTTTCTCTGTTCAAAATCTATCATTATATTTAGTCCTCGATCATATAGAAAATAAGTCATCTTGGCAGAGTTAAATTGGTATCAAGCATCACATGAAGGAAGCATGTAACTTCATCGCAACAATGAGCATTGCTTACAAATTAATTCGTTGGCCCGTGGCAACGCACGGGCAGTCAACTAGTTAGCCTTAGTTAATCACAAATGGCGGTCGTACTACGTGTGGTCTGCATCATTCTCCACAGATTTTAACTGCGTCATTATTTACGTACTGCATCTTCGACTTTTTAGTGGTAGTAACATAGCACATTCCAAGAAAAAATTGCTTATGTGGCATGGAGTTAATGAGGAAATAGATGCTTGTGGTAACATAATATGTTACTGTAACATAACACACCCCGAGGTAAAATGAGTCTATATCTCAATCAATGAAGACTTGTATATTACCATCCATATGTTACTACTCATTATGAAGGTAGTAACATAGACTAGTTACTCACCACTATGACCAGCCTTATTGATTCAGCCATGGACTTATTGCGTTAGTAAAGCTGATGTGTGAAGATTAGTTGTTTGACAACGCAGCTGTGGAAAAACACTATTCCCTTCGTGCGAAAATACTTGCCATCAAAATGAATAAAAAGGGATGTATCTAGACGTATTTTAGTTCTAGATACATCTCTTTTTTATCCAGTTTGATAACAAGTATTTTCGAACGGAGAGAGTACGTTTCAAGAGGTGGGGCCGGGGGGAGCCAAGCCAGGCATGCGGTGGCTTTATGACATAATTAGGACCAAACACCAAGGACAGAGGAGCTAGGGAATCATTTGACTTTGAAGTACGAGTGTTGCTACACGTACGAACAAATTCATCTGAAGTTGTGTACGATAATCTGGGCTTGTGGGCCACATCAGATTGAATCAAGCGTCTCTCTTGTCATACAGAATCGGATGAGAAAAGATCGTATGTAAGGCAATTCCGTTGAAGTACACCGAGGCATGCTTTGAGCTGTTACATTAAAAATGGCCTAAACCAGCTTTAGATTGTGATTTTACAGCTGCTCTAAAATAGATGTTTGTTTCAGCTTCAATTTTTCCCGGTCCACAGCTGCCTTCCAAAGCGGAAACAAAGGGGGCCGATATATGCTATCTGGAGGAGTAGCTGCCCGTCACATGCATGGGTCGTGTAGCTAGCTCGTTTCTTTGTACTACATTCCACAAGCCAGATTCGCACGAGGTTTGATTAATAGCCGGTCGTTCGTTACACGCTACGCTCGAGAAGCAGCATGCACCCTGGTCGATGTACCTATTGCTTCTGCACGCGCCAATGCATGCATGGTAAAGCGTGTCACAGGTCAATTCGGGGACCCATCTAGGCCATTCTAGGCCATCGCACGTAAGTATTTCTCTTAGTTCTGTCTCAACACTTCTTTTTTTATCAAATCAGGGTACAGAAGTTAGGAGTACTGCACACGCGTAGATTACACCGACTTGCATTATTGCAGAAAATCCCAAACTCATGTCCAGGCAGCTAATATAGCATTATTCTTTGTTGCACTTTCATTTATTCACCTTGAGTAGCAAAATAGACAAGAAATAAAAAAATAGCGTCTTCCTACTATCCCCCCCCCCCCCCCCCCCCCCCCTTCATTCAATAAAAATAAAGCTACCCACAAAAAGAACAGTGTGAGGAATGATAATAAGCACAAAATAGCAAAACGTAAAGTGGAGAAGGAAAGATGGAAGTGTCAGGTCAACGATTACTAATAGGTCGGTTGTTTGCAAAGCATGGCAATCACGTACTTGAAAGTATATATATTGCATAACTTGGCAGCAAAAAAGCGTTTTGCATGACTTTTTTCCTACAACAGCAAAATTCGGCCATTTGTTTTGTTTTGCATTGCTTATGTGTGTGATGTGTTTAGGCCACTCAAGCGTGCAGCAATCCACTCGGTTGATAGTGTCTCCTTTCTGGTTTTAATGCTCATGTGTATATCTAGAACGATAATTCGACCAATATAATACAAATTGCAATTGTATCATTAGAAAATATAGTATTTGAAGTTTCTAATGGTATATTTTTTGTGATATATAACTCGTGTTACGTTGGTAAAATTATCGATGTAGAGATAACTATGGGCCTTTTAAACTGGAAAAGAAGACAATATGAACAAGCTGAAATTAGATTGGATGGATTATTGAAACGTCTTTATAACAAACCAATGCATGTAAGTATTCAGTAATCACTAGCCCAAATTTGCATGGATAATGATAGTGTAAGTGATCTTTCATGTGCTAAGTCTACCGACTTTTCAGTGTAGCAGCAAAAGTGAGATAAGGTTGTAATTTCCATTTTTGTAAATTTATGTCCACAATATTGAAAAAATAGAAGGTTTCGAGCGGGAGACAAAGATTGGAGGCAAATAAGGACCTCAAAATGAACAAACAAACAAATAAACAAAACCATTCGGTAAATCTAATAAATAGAAGAAGTGAGGAATGCGCGGGTGTTTCATCAGAAGAGTGCTCCACCGACGGTACTACTCGCCAATATCAAGAAGGAGGCCACGCTTTGGGTAACTGCGGGTGCTAGAAAGTTGGGATACTTGATGACGGGTGTGTAGTTGGTTACCTTTTTTTTGGTTGTTACGGCGCTGTCTGTGTTGTAACACGACCATATACTCTATTCCTCTTATAATGAATGAGGCAAATCTTTTGCCTCTCTTAAAAAAAAGAATATTGCGGGTGCATGTTTCTTAAAATAAAGTTCAGGATACACCTATGCTAAAACCCTGATTTTTTTGCTCTAGCCAAGATGATAAACTCTACAGTTTCTTGAAAAAATCCTCAAGAAAAGATTGGAAATCCTGTGATCATAGTAAACTGTACTTAGGAAATTACTAGTGTCAGATTTGGCTGCTGTGTTCTCGCAAAAAAAAAAAAGATTTGGCTGCTATGGATACTGGACAGACACGTCACGTACTAATGCAAAGAATGTAGGCCACATGCAAATGAGTTGATTAAGTTGACCATGGGAGGCATCTACGTTAAGTACTTTCCCGTTTGTACGCATCCTAGGTCCTAAGTAAGACCAGTTCTATGAATTGGCAGTTTGCAAGCAGTCGTACAAATTAAGCGAATGGCATGTACAGATGCCTACTAGTCTATACAAGAAAAAACTAGATTTTTCAAACTTGATAAATTCATCAGAATCGATTGTTAAATCAAATAAACATTCATTGAAAATGTTTCCATTATTCGGTATACATAAAAAGGAATCCATATATACATATGTATTGATCGAGCTAAGGGTACCCCAAAAATGATATATATGCTGTATAACACATTACAACATTATTCACTTTATTAATACCACGTGACAACTTTGTATTTATAGTATGTAGTCCAACAAATAAAACACGTAAATCATGAGACGAACAGAGAGACG
Organism: Triticum aestivum; assembly: GCF_018294505.1. NCBI lineage: Eukaryota > Viridiplantae > Streptophyta > Magnoliopsida > Poales > Poaceae > Triticum > Triticum aestivum. The sequence continues at coordinate 157,640,006 of NC_057802.1, forward strand.
TATAAATCATTTGTACCCTTTTTTTTGTATACATATGATCGAGGAGATCAACAATCGAAATACCTTAAACAATTTGGACTTCTTAAGATGCACTCACGTAGTATATACGTACTGCCGATTTTATTTCTTGGTGGGTGCAGAACTGTATATGCGTGGCCGCCGATCACACGCACGCATGGCGGGCATGGCCGGATCGGCATCACCCCGCGTAGTCGCACATGCCGAACTCGCACTTGACGGACTTGGCGCACTGGTTGGAGCACTCGCCGCAGTTCTTCTTGTCCTTGAGGAGGTCGACGCACTTGCCGTCGCAGCAGGTGTCCCCGTACTTGCACTTCCTGTTGCAGTTGCCGCAGTGCTCCACGCTTGACAGCGTGTTGGTGCAGGTGCCCTTGCAGCACGTGTTCCCGGGGCTCCCGGGCTCCAGGCACACCGACGGGGGCTTCCTGACGCAGTCGTAGTAGGACAGCGGCGGCGGGGTCTTGTCCGCGAGGAAGCGGCTTTTCCGGAGCGCGGGAGGCGCCGCGTGGGCGACGGCGATGAGGGCGAGGGCCAGCGCCATGAGAAGCATGGTGGTTCTCCCCATGGTGGTGGGGTGGCGCTGGAGGGAGAGAGCTTAGGGTCGTGGCAGTGCGCTGCTGATGGCTTGTGGCTCGGCAGGTGGCTCTATGAGGAAGGAAATGGGGGTTGTAGGGAGGGAGGGGCCGTGCTTATACTATGGGCTAGACGGCCATGGCGAAAGTCAAAGGCGCATCGGCGCATGCATATGCCTGCCCATGGTTGATTTGCACGGCAAAAGCCTGGAGTGCAGGGAGGGAGTGTGCGCACCAAGGCTGTGGCCTGCAAGCTAGCTAGCCAGCCGGCTCCTGGTTGATTTCTTCTCTGCCCCTCGTCCAACTTTAACATGATTCATGCTTGCGATGGTGATCTTGTGCGTGCGTACGTACGTCTTGCCGCCTTTGCAGGCGGGGGAGGAATATTCTCGGCAATTGGCTGCCTGGTCATTCACACTCATGAAGATTTGACACGTCTGCCAGATTTGCGCAGGGGTTGACTATCTGCAGTAATAAAATCGTGGCGCTTTTAGGATTACACGTACTGCTGCTGTGACTTGCGTCCGTTGATCAAACTCCTAGCAGCTCCCTCCAGGGGCACTTTGTCGGCGTTGCGAGCACAAGGAAACTGTTTCTAATGTCTGCAGGCATGTTACTTCGGTATGCAACGCACGGCAAATGGGTCTAGAAGCACGAAATCAGTTTTCAAGCATTGTTGATTCGGTTTGAAAGATACAGTAAGTAATCGTTAGTTTTCCATCTCATCTATGGTTCAGCATGACATATGTACTGATAATGTAGTCCACATTCAGACAGGTTTACAACTCCCCTGGCTTCGGATTCCCTTCAGGTTTGATCTAAAAAAAAGACATGTTATTAATTAGAGGAAGGAATTAGATGAAGCCTTAAATGGCTTGTACTGCAGGTTGACTCTACTTTGTCAGTAGGAGAAGTTGATGCTACTGTCCGTGTGATGATTGGGGTATAATCCCTGCAACAGCAACAGAAGCATCACTGCCTTTTCTGAGAAAGGGGAGAGAACGAGCAGTACACATTAAAAAAGGCATGTTGCAGACTAAGCTTCAAAATGCTCTTTTCGTACTTCAAAATATACCGAACAGTATCCTGAGCTCAGCAGTAGGAGAAACAGAGCATGATGTGCTCTATGACATTATGAACTGAACTGAGAAAATTTCTTCATCGACCGTGCAATCCAAAGTCACAGTATGTAGCTTGTTTTTTCCGAAGATAACGCTGAGGTTGGATTTATTTTTGAAACTGAGGCAAAAGCTTTACCTTTTTCATTAAGAAAAAGATAGTTGCCCAGTTAATTGATGAAAAACGGGACGAAAACTAATACAATCAGGGCCAAGCCCACACTAAACTCAAGTAGGCAACAAGGACACCGCGGATGCACCTCTCAACAAGCCAATACACAAAACCTCATGGGAACTACTCCCTAAATAAAGAACACCAAGAAAGAAACATATAGTGGCGACTAACATCATTACACGCCTGCATGGAGAGGCGAGGCTACTTGTCGGTGTTGTGAATGCGGATTATATTCCAGACTTCGTACCATGGACTTATGATGGGATGTCTTATGATCTCGATATTGTGGTTGAGGAGGTTCAGCAGGCAAATAATAATTCTGGGACTACTGATGGTGGAGATGGTAGTGGTGATGGTGGTGGCGACCATGGGATGGAGGGCAATCCCGGCGACCACAGTGGAAAGGACAAACCGGCCAGAAAACCCACACAGTCGACTGAGCCGAGCACTGGCAAGGGGGCGGCGCCCCTATCCACTCCGGCGGCATCTCTCCGGTTCGGTTCGTTTCAGGCGGTGTCCGCACTGAGCCGTCTTTGGGGTGACCGCGTGGAGAAAGAGGACTCTGATGATGATATTCCAGCACAGGTGGTAGTGGTGGAGGAGCACCGACAGATGGTGGATGAGGTCTCACCGCAGCTGACGCCGCATCGCCGCCCAGCCACTCCCGTGGAGATGGAGGTGTCTATGGCGGTGGTGGCAGTGAGGGATGACCGACGGCGACCACTCCCTCTCCTACAGGGGAGAGTTCTAGACATACATCTCGCTCTCCGTCGCCACGTCCGATTAGCTCGACACAGGTGGTGTCCAGGTCAGGCAGTGATGATAGCAGATCGGCGGGGATCAGTGCTTCGGACGTCGCGGTTAATGGTACCGCAGTGGAGCAACCCGGGAGGTCAGTGTTGTCGGTGTCAAAATCGGCGGATCTCGGGTAGGGGGTCCCGAACTGTGCGTCTAAGGTCGATGGTTACAGGAGACAGGGGACACGATGTTTACCTAGGTTCGGGCCCTCTCTATGGAGGTAATACCCTACTTCCTGCTTGATTGATCTTGATGAATATGAGTGTTACAAGAGCTGATCTACCACGAGATCATAATGGCTAAACCCTAGAAGTCTAGTCTGTATGACTATGGTAATGAGTATATACTTTCCGGACTACACCCTCCAGTTTATATAGACACCGAGGGGATCTAGGGTTACATAGAGTCGGCTACATAAGAAGGAATCTTCATAGTTGATCGCCAAGCTTGCCTTCCACGCCAAGGAGAGTCCAACCCGGACACGGGTACAGTCTTCGGCCTTCATGTCTTCACAGCCCACCAGTCCGGCCCATTGTTAATAGGGCGGACGCCCGAGGACCCCCTAGTCCAGGACTCCCGCAGTAGCCCCTGAACCTGGCTTCAATGACGAGGAGTCCGGCGCGCAGATTGTCTTCGGCATTGCAAGGCGGGTTCCCCTTTCCGAACTCCAAGATAGTCTTGAGATGTAATGATTGTGTCCGGACCTGTATACACAACTGCAGAGGATATAATATTTCACGAGTCCAATCCGTTGACAACTTTTTGGCAATATGACATCACGCCTGCTCGGCCATTATTTTCGAACCGTTGGCTAGCCCGCCGTCCCACGTCTCGAGACGTGCTTTTATTGGCATGTCTTATCCCAGCGGAGATCGTGTCTCCCTTTCTTAAGGGATTCTTATCAACCCAGACGTGGGTAACCCAACCGTCGCTTGGGTACAACTCCTAGGGAATAGGAAAGTTTTGAAGCCCAGGAGGAGACGTTCGATATTTGCGGCCTTTATATAGGGGTACAGACCCGTCTTTTTCTTTCACGCTTGGTTCTTCCTCAACCCCTTCAACCCCGAGTTCCAACACCCGGGCTTCAGTTGCCACAGGCTCCAATCATGTCTGGATCCAACCGTCAAGGCCGGTGGGTGGCCTCTTCTGTCACGGAGGGAGATATTGCAAAGCTTCGGGCGGTGAGGTATCTGACCGCGGAAATCCTTCATCGGCTTCCTGCTGAGGGGCAGGTTATTCCCAGCCCCACATCCGGCGAGAGGGTCGTGTTCGTGTCCCACTTCCTCCGCGGGTTAGGGTTTGCACTTAATCCCTTCGTCCGAGGGCTTATGTTCTATTATGGGCTAGATTTTTAGATCTGGCCCCGAACTCTATTCTTCTTATCTCGGCGTTTATCGTAACGTGCGAAACCTCCGAACTCCTCCGCACTTCGGCTTGTGGCTCAAGACCTTCGATGTAAAGCCACAAGTGATAGAGGGGGAGCAGGCAGAGTGCGGTGGTGCCATGGTGAGCAAGCTTGCTAGTGCTGTTTGGCTGAAAGGATCTTTTGCCAAATCTTCCGACTTATGGCAGCAGGGGTGGTTCTACATCACCGAGCCCCGTGGCTCCAAGTGGGCAGCCGCCCGAATTTTGATCCAGCCCCCCGATTCAGCTCGCATCGTGGATAAATAAGGGGTTGGACTGGGGATCAACGGATGAGGTGCGGACTTTGCAAAGTCACATCCGAAGCCTCATTGAGAGGGACATCAATGTCGTCAATGTGGTTCAAGTAATGCTAGTCCGCCGGACCCTGCCGTGCCAGCGACGGCCTCTCCGCATGTGGGAGTTCAATCCAGAAGGGCCGCGGACTCTTCAGCACTTCTTCGGCACTATGCACAAAGGAATGTGGAGATTATTTTTTGGGAAACGAAAGCGATGGCCGGACACCACCGAAGATATCGGCCTAGACTGCAACCATCCGGACACCCCGGTAAGTACCCGCTCGCCGGACACCTTATAATCGGATACCCAGTGGCAAGGCACTGACCGAATCATCCTTTTTCAGGGCTGGATAAAGAAAGTGGAACGGATTAGGTGTCCGGCTCCCCTTCCCGAAGACTCAGCTAGTCCTATGTTATCAAGTATGCTGGCCTCAGCACCATACCGGGCGCCGGCAAGCGAGGCTAAAGAGGAGAGTGAGAAGACCCGAGACGACCTTTGTTCCGGAGGTAAGTCGGATACTGAGTCCGGAGAAATCGATCGTTCCTCGCCTGAAGACAGAGGCGAAAGAGGACCTAGCATCCCTTCTCCAAGCAGGAGGAAAAGGGCCGCCTCCACAGGTTGGGAGGGGCGGTCTCCCAAGAGGGGCATGATGCCACCGTCGAGTGGTTTGGGTTTGGAAAGTGACGCCGTTGAACAGCTCCAACATGGGGACAAGCCCTCGACCAAACCGTAAGTGAATCCGGGGTGCTTTGATAGCGCCTCGCTCCTTCGCCGTTACCGAAGATATACGTAACGTGTCCGTGCATTTTTACAGGTCAGCACAGATTTTTCCGGGGCAATCCTCTTCTTCGGGAAGTCTCCTCCCAGAGATAATGGAAAGTGAGACGCCTCCCCCAATCTCATCGCCCAATAAGGCGGACGACTCCAAAGTGTCATCGCGGAGGGTTTTTCTTGCTGAACAAGCTATGCAGGGGATGAAAGAGGCAGTACCCGAAGGTGGATCTCCGACCGTCTGGGATTCTGGGGCCAATAATAAAGGCCCCGGACTATCTGGCTTGCAGCCGACGATGATTCCGGAGACGGGTGAGAAAATTCCTTCAAAGGATGACTGTGCTCCTAGAGCGGCTTCCGGAGACCCAGCGGCTCCGGGCATATTACGGGACATGTTGCGAAATGCATCTGTCTCTGGGGAACAGCGTACCTTGATGGGTACAGTGGTTGAGAAAATTTTGTCCGCGAAGAGCGGATTAAATGAAGCCTTCATGAGCCTGCTGAAGGGCTTCGAGGTTTGTGATATAATGTTTTCAGCTATGTTTTATTTGCAAAGATGCGCCTGTGTATAGGTAGTAGCCCCTAAGACTCGGGTTGGCTTCCGCTGGGAAGCAAACGGAGGATCGAAAAGGATCATTTGAGGACTAACCTGATGAACTTGAACACAGGCCGCTTCCCCCTTGGCCACTTCCCGGACTATGGAAATTGCCGAGCTGCAGCGGAAGATTGATGTGGCGGGGGATGATCTTGCATTGATCAATATGCATCTTAACGAGTCGCAAGGTATGTATTCGGGGCAACCCCCATACATTTTTGCGGTATAAGCATGATGCTAAAATCTATATGCTGGAATATGCATGGCTGCAGATGGTGCTGCCGCCGTTGAAGGTCTTCTAGCGGAACTGGCTCGGGCCAAGGAGCAGGCCCGGTGTAGCAATGCGGCTGCCGAAAAGGCATCGGCTGAGTTAAAAGCCGAACAAGCTGCGCCAAGACGAGGAGAAGATATCCACGATGGCGCTTGAACTGAAAAATGCTACTGGCCGCTGCGAATTTCTGGAGAAGGATAATAAAGCCATAACGGCTGAACTGAACAAGGCCTTACAAGAGGCGAGAGAAGGGCGGTCGGAATCCAGAGCAGCCCGTGAGGAAATCCGGCAAACTGGGGAGATTGCGGCTGGGAAACTCTTTCTGCTACAGACTAAGTTCGGCGATCCGAACTATGCTCAGCTTGACCGAGTGTGGAGTTCTCCGGACTAGTTTTTAGACTTGCCGAAGAGTTCTTCCGACGCGGCCCAGTATTATCAAGCGCGAGAGGGGTGCGCAATGGAGAAGCTTTTCTGGTCACAGTTTGGCGCATCAAAGCGCCCTCTGTTGCTGAATGAACAAATGTCCCAATGGGCCGAGCTTCATAGGATATCCGGCGCTGCCATGAAGAACGTCATAATCCGGTTGTGGCCAACCGAGCCTGTTCCGAATAGCTACTTCGGTTTGGTGCAAAGGCTTGTTGACGCGGTGCCGCGTATCGACGCTGTGAAGTGGTCGACGTGCATTGAGGGTGCACGGATGGCTTTTTCCCGAGTCAAGACATTCTAGGGGAAGATGAAGGCCATCGATGTTGCGGCGAAGAGTCCACCGAAGGGCAAGGACCGTCCTGAACCGGAGCATTATTTTGAAGACGTCCTAGAGGCCGCCCGCTTGATAGAGGGTCAGTGCTCGAAAGACATAATGTTTGAGTGAGGTGTATGAGAATTGTAAAAAACAATTTTATAGTTAATCTATTTTAATGTTTTGCTCTAAAGCTTGTATTCCTCCTGTGCGGCCGTTTTAATATAATCTGAAAGTTTTCCAGTCATCGGCTTTAGTCCCCTCGTAGGAAGTACGGGGGTGTTCGGAAAAGCATTTAATCACTCTTTATCCAACGTCTTGGTCCATGAAGGAGGTGATAATGCGGCGAACCAGGCAATCGGACTATAAGGCGTTAACATTTTCACTTAGCCATAGGAGTTTTATGGTGGGGCTACGAAATAGCCCCTGGTATGTATGCGGCGTATTATAATATGGTGCCTTACATATTTGATCTGATAAAGATCCTTCGTGTGACATGGAGAATCGCTAAAGATTCCAAGAGGTCGTCAAGTGGTTGACCAGCTCTCACCGCATCATGACAGTCAGTTTTCGGCTTTCTCTACCGAGGTACTTGACCGGATGAACCAGAAGCACAATCGTAGTAGTTCTCCCTTTACTACCCTAGCCGACGGAGCAGAACGTAGGGTAGCAAGCACAGGAGCCGGGCAACCCAACTATTGACCCAAGACAATGATTCGGAGCTGATGCATATAAGGCCAAACTTGCGACGCCGAAGTACGCTATAGAGTTGTTCGGACTTTTGCTGGCAACTCATTTGTTCCCATACCGAGCCCCTGGCAGGTTATGCCAGGGTATATGTGTGAAACAGCCATAGGAGCCATAGTCATTGGCGAAACTACATGGATGATTAATTCGGGTACTATTTACTGGGACCTGAGCAATATGCCAATGATTACTTTGTATATATAAAGATCGCAACCCCGGCTATTTGACATGCTCGGGGTCGGAGGCGGAGGAAGAGGCATAGTACAGGCTCGAAATAAAGAGTGCGGTCTACAAAAAGTTATTTTGGACCTCCTGTCGCACGTCTGCGCCGCCTGTCCTTGGTGAGGGGAATCCTTGATGGAAGTAGTCCCTTAGGTGAGTGTACAGATCCGAACTCTGATAGAGTCAGTTTTGGATGTTTGCCCTGTTCGTCACCTGTTTTTAAGAGATAGTAAAGGAATAAATGAAAAGGAAACATATAAAAAGTATTACGGGAATGCTTGCAGGCTTGTCCGTAGTGTGCTTCCGCCAATGCCCATGGTATCTTGAGTGCGTAGTTATGTATGCGCGGTACACATTTTGCGGGTGTACGAGGTGGGCGGCGGAAGCCGGACTGCTATTTCCGCTCCGGGAGTGATCGATCGTCGGGTGGAAATTGCTTCTGACCCCCGGTATTTCGTTGGTGAACCTCTCCGTCGTCCCTGTCTCCTGTCGGCCTCCTCCCCTTGTGTTAGGCGTTGATCTTGTCGGCCTGCTTGAAGACCCAGCAGTTTTTGTTGGTATGATTAGCTGGTTTATCGGGGTGGCCATGAATCTGGCAGGGTCGGTCCAGTACCCTGTCTAGGTTGGATGGTTCATCTCGGTTCGCCTTAAATGGCTTCTTCCGTTGACCGGGCTTGGGATTGCTGAATCCGGCGTTGACCGCTGTGTCACATGATCTTTCATTATCATTGCGACTGTTGTATTTGCTTTGTCATGGCTTGCCGTTGCCGTCTCGGATTTCGGAGGTGCCCGGGTCGCTGGCGCTGTTGCTTTTACGAGCGAGCCAGCTGTCTTCTCCCGCGCAAAAGCGGGTCATCAGAGCGGTGAGGGTTGTCATGGATTTAGGTCTTTCTTGACCGAGGTGGCGTGCAAGCCATTCGTCCCGGACACTGTGTCTGAAAGCCGCAAGGGCTTCCGCGTCCGGACAGTCGACGATTTGGTTCTTTTTGACTAAGAACCGAGTCTAGAGCTTCCTGGCTGACTCTCCGGGCTGCTGGACAATGTGACTTAGGTCATCAGCATCCGGTGGCCGGACATATGTTCCTCGAAAGTTGTCGAGGAAGGCCTCTTCCAAGTCCTCCCAGCTGCCTATGGAATTTTCAGGCAGGCTGTTTAACCAGTGCCGAGCTGGCCCTTTAACTTTAGTGGGAGGTATTTAATGGCGTGGAGGTCGTCTCCACGGCCCATATGGATGTGGAGGATAGAATCTTCTATCCATACTGCGGGGTCGGTTGTTCCATCATATGATTCGATATTGACGGGTTTGAATCCTTCGGGGAATTCATGATCCATTACTTCGTCAGTGAAGCAGAGAGGGTGTGCGGCGCCTCTGTGTTGGGCCACACTACGACGCAACTCCGAAGGAGTCCATTTGTGGTTTTCGGCTCGGGCGTGGCTAGGTTTGTCACGTCCGAATAGGTAGCCATCGTCGCGTGTCAGGGCATGCCCTTGCGATCCGTAGATCAATCTTGCGTGTCCTACTCTACTGTCCGAGTTCCTTCGAAGGTCGTCTGTACAACCATGAGCTGTATTATTCTTGCCTTTACGGTGAGGTGGGGCGGTCTGGTGTTCGGCTTGAGTTGCCTCTTTATCCGGACAGGGTCGTCGACGACATGCCGCATTATGTGATGGTGGTACGGGCTCCAACGCCTCGTCATCGAACTGATGTAGCAATCTATGCTTCGGATAGCTTTTGGCTGGGTCGCTAAGGCCGTATTCTTCGGCGGCCAGGACTTCGTTCCATCTATCGTTGAGTAGGTCTTGGCCAGCTTGAAGCTGCTGCTGCTTCTTTTTCAGGCTCCTTGCAGTAGCTATTAGCTTGCGCTTGAAGCGCTCCTGCTCGAGGGGCTATTCGGGTACGATGAAGTCTTCGTCGCCGAGGCTTACCTCATCTTCGGTGAGCGGAAGGTAGTTGTCGTCCTCCGAATTGTCGCTGTGCATGGCCTGTTCATCGGGGCTGGCTTGCCCGTTTTCTTGTTCCTCCTGTTCGGATCTTGCTCCGACAGGGTCTTCGTTGTTTTCGGCGTCGTCCGGGGTACTATTTCTTCCGGTGCCAGCGTTGCTGCGATGTGACTTAGAGCGGTGTTTAGGGCGCCAGTGCTTAGACTGTGTCTCAGGAGTTTTATTGTCAACTGGGTCTTCTTTGTCATCATCGCTAGCTTTTTTAGGTGTATCAATCATGTACACGTCGTGCAAAGAGGTGGCCGTTCCGCGTCCCGTGAATGGCGGGTCTTGGCCTTGCTCCTTATCGACATCGTCGTCTATACCGTCGATGTCTTCGGAGCCATGATCAGGCATGTTGGTTAAGTCCTCGATAGTGGCTATGAAGTCGGTGGCGGGTGGGAGGCGAAATTCTCTGTTATCAGCCTCTAGCTCGAACCGGACATAGTTCGGCTGTGAGTCGCCCGCCAAGGACAGGTTTTTTAATGAATTTAGAACGTCGCCCAAGGACGAGTGTTGGAAGATATCTGCGGTGTTGAACTCGAAGATCGATAACAGATCCATCTCTGTGCCCGCAGGTGTGCGTGGTTCGGGACTTATAGACGGAGACGAGTCCGGAATTCCGTTGACGCAGACATTGCAAGGTGCTGAGTCCGTGTGCGGCTCCAACGCCGCGGATTCTGCGGTTTCTGATGGCGCAATCTGCTCCGGATCTAAGGCCGTAGCGGTTATAGGAACCATCTCCTGAATATGGTCCGATGACAGATTTAAGTCATGTTCATCGGAGCGAGGGGGAGCAATCACCACGGTCTCAAATCCATTGAAGATCAAGTCCCCACGGATATCCGCAACGTAGTTCAAGCTTCCAAATCTGACTTGGTGGCCGGGGGCGTAGCTATCGATCTGCTCCAGGTGGCCAAGCGACTCGGCCCGCAGTACGAAGCCCCTGAATACGAAAATCTGTCCGGGGAGGAAGGTTTCTCCTTGGACAGCGTCACTATAGACGATCGAAGGGGCCATCGAACTCTTCTGACGATGGCACAGTGGAACTCTCAATGAAAGCACCAATGTCGGTGTCAAAACCGGCGGATCTTGGGTAGGGGGTCACGAACTGTGCGTCTAAGGTCGATGGTTACAGGAGACAGGGGACACGACGTTTACCCAGGTTCGGGCCCTCTCTATGGAGGTAATACCCTACTTCCTGCTTGATTGATCTTGATGAATATGAGTGTTACAAGAGTTGATCTACCACGAGATCGTAATGGCTAAACCCTAGAAGTCTAGCTTGTATGACTATGGTAATGAGTATATGCTTTCCGGACTACACCCTCCGGTTTATATAGACACCGGGGGGATCTAGGATTACATAGAGTCGGTTACATAAGAAGGAATCTTCATAGTTGATCGCCAAGCTTGCCTTCCACGCCAAGGAGAGTCCAACCCGGACACGGGTACAGTCTTCGGCCTTCATGTCTTCACAGCCCACCAGTCCGGCCCATTGATAATAGGCCGGACGCCCGAGGACCCCCTAGTCCAGGACTCCCTCAGGTGTCTCCCCTTATTTCTGACTTAGTCGGGCATACGGCAGGCGGGCACAGCCCGGCTGGAGTCGCTCTGGAGGACGTCATCGCTTTTGGAGGTATTCCAGACCCTATGTCCGGTGGCAGACGGTTCAGTCACCGGATCTAGGGTGAGCCGGATGCGGAAGACATACAGATGGGGCGAGTGATGAGGGTCGCCAAGCTTCGAGACATCGAAGTTCATACAGCTATGTCAGTTAATACCAGTTGTTCAATTCTGCACTTTTCTGAGCATGATATTATTGATAAAGCCAGCAACTTAGGGATCTCTCTTGGTAGTAATGACAAATAAACCGCAAAATCAATTAATGATTTACTAGACTTAGAGACACATGGAGCTGTGGATTTAATACGACATCTAGCTGCGGTAAAACCCATGAATGAAGCATATATCAATGATCTTGGAGTAACTGCGCTTCAGAGTCTCTGTGAGGATTTGGTCCCCACTGAGGGCTTAGAGGCAGAGGAGGAGGATATGGTTTCAGAGGGGTGTGTGGACCCTCTGCAGCCAGAGGCCACTCCTGACACCGATGCTCAACATGTTACGGAGATGAAGGATAAACCAAAAAACCTGGAAGAGGAAGGTTTATCCTACATCGGCGGTGCGTCGGAGTGCGAGAGTTAAACAAAAGAAAAAATTCCATGATGAATATGAAAGGGATATTCTGGAATAGCAGAGGTCTAGCGGACTTGGCTAAAAGGAGATTCCTTAGCGATACATCAGTAGAACAAAAATTAGATTTTATGGCTTTATTGGAGACGGGTAGAGATAATTTCACCTCCCAGTTTCTCAACACCATTTCAAGGGGGGTTGATTTTGACTGGCATTGTTTACCTCCAAGGGGGAGATCCGGAGGGATACTACTTGGGGTGAAGTGTGAAACTTTAGAGGTGCTGAATGTGGTCCACGGTGATTTTGCTGTCAAATTTCGAGTAAGGTCGAAAATTGACGGCTTTCGATGGGCTTTGGTGGCCGTATACGGTGCGGCACAACCAGAGCTTAAATCGGAATTCCTCGCAGATCTAGTGAGAATTTGTGGGGATGAAAGGTTGCCCATTCTGGTGGGGGAGATTTCAATATCATTAGAAGACAAGAGGAAAAAAATAATGACAACTTCGATGGAAGATGGTCATTCATGTTTAATATGATAATTGAAAGTCTTGATTTGAGGGAGATTGACCTCACTGGTAGGCAATTCACGTGGGCCAATTCTTTGCCAGTTCCTACTTACGAGAAATTGGATAGGGTTCTCACTAGTGTTGAGTGGGAACAAAAATTTCCACTGGTTACGGTTCAGGCCCTACAGAGGGCCATCTCTGATCATACCCCACTACTGGTTGATTCCAGGGAAGCGACCCACATGGGAAACAAAAATACTTTCTCTTTCAAACTAGGATGGTTTGAGAGGGAGGGCTTCATGGAGCTCATTGCGGCTGAATGGGCCAGAGACATGGGAGGGTCTTCTAGTGTTGAGAGACGGTAAAACAAAATTAGACATCTGCGCCAGTTTTTGAGAGGCTGGTGTCGGTGTCAAAACCGGCGGATCTCGGGTAGGGGGTCCCGAACTGTGCGTCTAAGGTCGAGGGTAACAGGAGACAGGGGACACGATGTTTACCCAGGTTCGGGCCCTCTCTATGGAGGTAATACCATACTTCCTGCTTGATTGATCTTGATGAATTTGAGTATTACAAGAGTTGATCTACCACGAGATCGTAATAGCTAAACCCTAGAAGTCTAGCATGTATGACTATGGTCATAAGTATCTCTCCTTTTCGGACTAAGTCCTCCGGTTTATATAGGCACCGGGAGGATCTAGGGTTACACAAGGTCGGTTACAAAGGAAAAGAATCTACATATTCGGTCGCCAAGCTTGCCTTCCACGCCAAGGAGAGTCCCATCCGGACACAGGTGCAGTCTTCGGTCTTCGTATCTTCACAGCCCATCAGTCCGGCCCATGGCTAACAGGCCGGACGCCCGCGGACCCCTTAGTCCAGGACTCCCTCAGTAGCCCCTGAACCAGGCTTCAATGACGAGGTGTTCGGCGTGCAGATTGTCTTCGGCATTGCAAGGCGGGTCCCCCCTCCGACGGCTTCCAAGTAATGTATTCAGCTTTTAATTCAATGCCGCACCCCTCGGCTTCTGTGCATCTATGACTTCATCTTCCACATGTCGGGCGAATGCGGACGGTGAGGGTCTTTTTTGCAAATAACACCCTAGCCATGCCAGAAAGAGCGTCTATTTAAAGAGATTGGATCTCAGATCCATTCGGCACCACGCGGAGAAAATCCTCAGAGACTGCCCGGAAAGACCATTCCAACATGGCTAACATTCCCAGCTCCTCCTCCCGTTCCAACCTAGAGAGAGGTGAGTGGGAGAGGTGCTTTGTATCCCACAGTCAGCTAGTGAAGCTGCAAACGCAAGGGTATCTCCCCCCTGCGGATCTGGTCCCTGTTCGAGCAGGGTTGACATCCTTTGACGGTAAGACCCAAGCAGAGGATTTCCCCAATCCATCCGGGGGGAAACGAGTGTCTTTTGTCCCCTATCTGCTAAGAGGCATCAGATTTCCAATTCATCCGTTCCTCCGAGGGCTACTGGAATATTATGGCCTCCAACTGCACCATTTCACCCCCGCCTCGATTCTGCACATCGCGGGTTATGTTGCTTTATGCGACCTATTTCTGGGTATTGAGGCCCATTTTGAAATGTGGAGAAAGTTGTTCTGCCTTGTCCCACGTAACCACGAGGGATCAATATTTGAAGTGGGGGGAGCCGAAATATGGCGCATTGCCGAGACCGGATACCTGTCCGGCACGCCGAAGAAGGCGTCTGAAGAGTGGACCTCTGAGTGGTTCTACATTGATGATGTCGTACTTCCAGATCCAGTCCGGAGAGGTCTCCCCGAGTTTGCGATTGTTCCTCTAAAGAAGCGCCACAGCTGGCGCCCTCAGAGCCTCGAGGAGGAAGATAGTGCGGAAGTTTGCCAACTCCTGAGCAAGATCAGGACGCTTGCCCAGTCCGGGTATACAATAGTCGAAGTGATGGCGACCTCCATAGTACGGGGAGTTCAGCCACTCCAATACAGAGGACTTCCCATGTGGAATTACAATGGGGAAGATGACACCTCCCGCTGTGGCAGGAAAGTTCCGGACACCCCCGCCCCCCTAGCCAAAATATTGGCCGAACTGTTCAAAGGTGAGGAAGAGGAGTTCCTGCGCATCACGCACAGAGAAGGATATTCCATATACAATCCTCCTAGCTGGGTGAGCCCCCAACTTTTTTGCTCCACTCATTCCTCTGCCTTAGCTTTATTAACCCGTCCATTTATAACATCACTGGCGAAAGACTTCCGAGGGGCTTTACAGCCCCGCCCCGCAGCCCGAGGGCCACAATCGGGACCTTGACCCCGGATTCGAAGAGGATCCGGATATATTTGTGGTGCTGGAGAATGGCGTGTTTTACCAGGCGAGCTACGATGGCACCGAAGTGGCCATCATCGCCGGTTACCCTGGTCTTCTCCCCACTTCACACGTAAGTAGTCAGGAGACATCTTCCCCGAAAGGATTCCCTCGTTCCGCCTCACCCACCGCACTGTCTCGTGCTTCGAAGGGGAGGCGGTCGACATACCGTGCTAGTCCAGGAGCGACTCCGAAGAGAGCGGCTCCCACACCGGGCAAGCCTTCGAAGAGGAAGGCAGGCGAAGACACGGTCGGGCCCTCGTCAAAGAGGTATGGGTTTGCAAATATGTTTTTTAATAGTCACATCCAACTGTGACTTTCGTGTTCATCCCGTATCAGGAAAAGAGTCCGCCAAACTGTGTCCGGGGGTCCGAGCAGTAATACTCCCAGCAGCCAGGATCCAGTGATGTCTACTACGCAACCTTCTTCTTGTAGACGTTGTTGGGCCTCCAAGTGCAGAGGTTTGTAGGACAGTAGCAAATTTCCCTCAAGTGGATTACCTAAGGTTTATCAATCCGTGGGAGGCATAGGATGAAGATGGTCTCCCTCAAGCAACCCTGCAACCAATTAACAAAGAGTCTCTTGTGTCCCCAACACACCCAATACAATGGTAAATTGTATAGGTGCACTAGTTCAGTGAAGAGATGATGATACAAGTGCAATATGGATGGTAGATATAGGTTTTTGTAATCTGAAAATTATAAAAACAGCAAGGTAACAAGTGGTAAAAGTGAGCGTAAACGGTATTGCAATGCTAGGAAACAAGGCCTAGGGTTCATACTTTCACTAGTGCAAGTTCTCTCAACAATAATAACATAATTGGATCATATAACTATCCCTCAACATGCAACAAAGAGTCACTCCAAAGTCACTAATAGCGGAGAACAAACGAAGAGATTATTCAAGAGTCCGTAGTAAAAATAACACGAAGCTATTCTTTCCGTTCGATCTATCCTAGAGTTCGTACTAGAATAACACCTTAAGACACAAATCAACCAAAACCCTAATGTCACCTAGATACTCCAATGTCACCTCAAGTATCCGTGGGTATGATTATACGATATGCATCACACAATCTCAGATTCATCTATTCAACCAACACAAAGAACTTCAAAGAGTGCCCCAAAGTTTCTACCGGAGAGTCAAGACGAAAACGTGTGCCAACCCCTATGCATAAGTTCACAAGGTCACTGAACCCGCAAGTTGATCACCAAAACATACATCAAGTAGATCACGTGAATATCCCATTGTCACCACAGATAAGCACATGCAAGACATACATCAAGTGTTCTCAAATCCTTAAAGACTCAATCCGATAAGATAACTTCAAAGGGAAAACTCAATCCATTACAAGAGAGTAGAGGGGAGAAACATCATAAGATCCAACTATAATAGCAAAGCTCGCGATACATCAAGATCGTGCCACATCAAGAACACGAGAGAGAGAGAGAGATCAAACACATAGCTACTGGTACATACCCTCAGCCCCGAGGGTGAATTACTCCCTCCTCGTCATGGAGAGCGCCGGGATGATGAAGATCGCCACCGGTGAAGGATTCCCCCTCCGGAAGGGTGCTGGAACAGGGTCCCGATTGGTTTTTGGTGGCTGCAGAGGCTTGCGGCGGCGGAACTCCCGATCTATTCTGTTCCCCGAAGGTTTTAGGGTATATGGGTATATATAGGCGAAAGAAGTCGGTAAGGGGAGCCACGAGGGGCCCACGAGGGTGGAGGGCGCGCCCAGGGGGTGGGCGCGCCCCCTGCCTCGTGCTCTCCTTGTTGATCCCCTGACGTGCACTCCAAGTCCCCTGGATTGCTTCCGTTCCAAAAATAACTCTCCCGAAGGTTCATTCCGTTTGGACTCCGTTTGGTATTCCTTTTCTGTGAAACACTGAAACAAGGGAAAAAACAGACACTGGCACTGGGCTCTGGGTTAATAGGTTAGTCCCAAAAATAATATAAAAGTGTTTAATAAAGCCCATAAACATCCAAAACAGATAATATAATAGCATGGAACAATCAAAAATTATAGATACATTGGAGACGTATCAAGCATCCCCAAGCTTAATTCCTGCTCGTCCTCGAGTAGGTAAATGATAAAAACAGAATTTTTGATGTGGAATGCTACCTAACATATTTATCAATGTAATCTTCTTTATTATGGCAAGAATATTCAGATCCATAAGATTCAAGACAAAAGTTTAATATTGACATAAAAATAATAATACTTCAAGCATACTAACTAAGCAATCATGTCTTCTCAAAATAACATGGCCGAAGAAAGTTCATCCCTACAAAATCATATAGTTCAGTCATGCTCCATTTTCGTCACACAAGAATGCTCTCATCATGCACAACCCCGATGACAAGCCAAGCAATTGTTTCATACTTTAGTAATCTCAAACTTTTTCAACCTTTACGCAATACATGAGCGTGAGCCATGGATATAGCACTATGGGTGGAATAAAGTATGATGATGGGGGTTATGTGGAGAAGACACAAAGGAGAAAGTCTCACATTGACGCGGCTAATCAACGGGCTAGGGAGATGCCCATCAATTGATGTCAATGCAAGGAGTAGGGATTGCCATGCAACGGATGCACTAGAGCTATAAATGTATGAAAGCTCAACAAAAGAAACTAAGTGGGTGTGCATCCAACTTGCTTGCTCACGAAGACCTAGGGCATTTGAGGAAGCCCATCGTTGGAATATACAAGCCAAGTTCTATAATGAAAAATTCCCACTAGTATAAGAAAGTGACAAAACAAGAGACTCTCTATCATAAAGATCATGGTGCTACTTTGAAGCACAAGTGTGCAAAAAGGATAGTAGCATTGTCCCTTTTTTTGGTCCTTCCTTTTTTTATTTGGCCTTTCTTTTTTTTGGCCTTTCTTTTTTTTCTTTTTTTGGGACAATGCTCTATTAATGATGATCATCACACTTCTATTTATTTACAAGTCAATGATTACAACTCGATACTAGAATAGAGTATGACTCTATATGAATGCCTCCGGCGGTGTACCGGGATGGGCAATGAATCAAGAGTGACATGTATGAAATAATATGCATGGTGGCTTTGCCACAAATACGATTTCAACTACATGATCATGCAAGGCAATATGACAATGATGAAGCGTGTCATAATAAACGGAATGGTGGAAAGTTGCATGGCAATATATCTCAGAATGGCTATGGAAATGCCATAATAGGTAGGTATGGTGGCTGTTTTGAGGAAGATATAAGGAGGTTTATGTGTGATAGAGCGTATCATATCACGGGGTTTGGATGCACCGGCGAAGTTTGCACCAACTCTCAAGGTGAGAAAGGGCAATGCACGGTACCAAAGAGGCTAGCAATGATGGAAGGGTGAGAGTGCGTATAATCCATGGACTCAACATTAGTCGTAAAGAACTCACATACTTATTGCAAAAATCTACAAGTCAACAAAAACCAAGCAATACGCGCATGCTCCTAGGGGGATAGATTGGTAGGAAAAGACCATCGCTCGTCCCCGACCGCCACTCATAAGGATGACAATCAAAGAACACCTCATGTTTCAAATTTGTCACACAACGTTTACCATACGTGCATGCTACGGTACTTGCAAACTTCAACACAAGTATTTCTCAAATTCACGACATATCAACTAGAACAACTTTAATATCACTATCTTCATATCTCAAAACAATCATCAAGTATCAAACTTCTCTTAGTATTCAATGCACTCCATATGAAAGTTTTTATTATATCCCTCTTGGATGCCCATCATATTAGGACTGAATTCATAACCAAAGCATATTACCATGCTGTTTAGGACTCTCAAAATAATATAAGTGAAGCATGAGAGTTCAATAATTTCTACAAAATAAATCCACCGCCGTGCTCTAAAAGATATAAGTGAAGCACTAGTGCAAACAACAAACTACTACGAAAGATATAAGTGAAGATCAATGAGTAGTCGAATAATTATGTAACTATGTGAAGACTCTCTAACATTTAATAATTTAAGATCTTGGTATTTTATTCAAACAGCAAGCAAAACAAAAGAAAATAAAATGACGCTCCAAGCAAAACACATATCATGTGGTGAATAAAAAATATAGCTTCAAGTAAATTTACCGATGAATGAGGACGAAAGAGGGGATGCCATCCGGGGCATCCCCAAGCTTAGACGCTTGGTTGTCCTTGAATATTACCTTGGGGTGCCTTGGGCATCCCCAAGCTTAGGCTCTTGACACTCCTTATTCCATAGTCCATCGATTCCTTACCCAAAACTTGAAAACTTCACAACACAAAACTCAACAGAAAATTCGTAAGCTCCGTTAGTATAAGAAAATAAAACCACCACTTAGGTACTGTTGTGAATTCATTATAAATTCATATTTGTGTAATATCTACTGTATTCCAACTTATCTATGGTTCATACCCTCCGATACTACTCATAGATTCATCAAAATAAGCAAACAACACATAGAAAACAGAATCTGTCAAAAACAGAACAGTCTGTAGTGATCTGTATCAAATGTATACTTATGTAACTCCAAAAATTCTGAAATAAATTGGTGGACCTGAGGAATTTGTCTAGTAATCATCTGCAAAAATAATCAACTAAATAGAACTCTCCAGTAAAAAGTTTTAGCTAATCTCGTGAGCGCTAAAGTTTCTGTTTTTTACAGCATGATCATAAAGACTTCACCCAAGTCTTCCCAAAGGTTCTACTTGGCACAAACACTAATTAAAACACAAAACCACATCTAAACAGAATCTAGATGGATTATTTATTCCTAAACAGAACCAAAAATGAAGAAACTAAAATAAAGTTGGGTTGCCTCCCAACAAGCGCTATCGTTTAACGCCCCTAGCTAGGCATGATGATTTCAATGATGCTCACATAAGACATAAGAATTGAAACATAAAGAGAGCATCATGAATAATATGACTAGCACATTTAATTCTAACCCACTTCCTATGCATAGGGATTTTGTGAGCAAACAACTTATGGGAACAATAATCAACTAGCATAGGAAGGCAAAACAAGCATAACTTCAAAACTTTAAGCACATAGAGAGGAAACTTGATATTATTGCAATTCCTACAAGCATATATTCCTCCCTCATAATAATTTTCAGTAGCATCATGGATGAATTCAACAATATAACCAGCACCTAAATCATTCTTTTCATGATCTACAAGCATAGAAAATTTACTACTCTCCACATAAGCAAAATTCTTCTCGTTCGGAATAGTAGGAGAATCATAAGAAACCCGAATACTATAAATTGTTTCCACATTAAAAGAGTAATGTTCAGAAAAGGGGTAATAATAATCATGACAAGTTTTATAAATATAATCATCACTACTCTTCATAGCATAAGTGTCATCACAATAATCATCATAAATAGGAGGCATGCTATCATCATAATAAATTTGCTCATCAAAACTTGGGAGGCTAAAAATATCATCTTCATTAAACATAGCATCCCCAAGCTTGGGACAAAAATTAATTGCAGCAAATATATTCTCAAACATGTCATTCTCATCAAACATAGCATCCCCAAGCTTTGGCCTTTTCATATCATAAGCATAATCACTCTCATCATTAATAGTATGGATAGCACCAATAGTATAGCAATTATCATCATCGCAATGAGTAATAGGAGCAACATCATTTGGGAGGGATACCTTTCTACATTTGCTTCTCCATCTTTTCTTTTTCTTCTTCACATCATGTGTGCGTTTAACGCTCTTTTTTGAGCTCCTTATTGATGAGATTGGTTGGATAGAAGGCTCCTCTTCGTTACCTGATTCATCATAAGAAATAATAGGAGAATATTGGGAAGTCTCTTCCCTTTCGTTAGTATTCTCTTCATCTTCTATTTGTTTTCTTTTCCTTATGTAATTGGCAATATAAGGATTTTCAATGCAATTCACCGCACAATACATATAAATTTCCTCTAGATCAAAATCAAGAAGTTTATAACAGGCAAATTTTGGAAGATACTCAGTTATACATTTCATTTCTTCGTAACCCATAAGCAAACTAAGTTCATTATGATGTGCAAGGGAAATCAAGTCATCACAATTTTTGGACACGATTAGATCATGAAACAATTTGCATCGGATAGTTAAATGACCACGTTCATTGCAAAGTTCACAAGTACGGCTAAGAAAATTTAAATTTTCAGCACAAACATCTAGCCTTTCTTACAACCATTTAGTTTCCAAATACTTATGCCTCTTGCAAAATCTATCTTCCCTATTTGGTATGTACTTGCAAACTCTATGCATTCCACAAAAATCGACATGCTTATAAGAGATATTTTCATCATGACTAGTGCAATCATCATTAGTACTATGGATATTCAAGGAGTTCATACTAACAACATTGCAATCATGCTCATCATTCAAAGATTTAGTGCCAAACATTTTAATGCATTCTTCTTCTAACACTTTGGCACAATTTTCCTTTCCATCATACTCACGAAAGATATTAAAAAGATGAAACGTACGAGGCAAACTCAATTCCATTTTTTTGTAGTTTTCTTTTATAAACTAAACTAGTGATAAAACAAGAAACTAAAAGATTCGATTGCAAGATGTAAAGATATACCTTCAAGCACTCACCTCCCCGGCAACGGCGCCAGAAAAGAGCTTAGTTGACGGGGTGTGAGTGCCGCTTACCTAGCCTCCCCGTCAACAGCGCCAGAAAAGAGCTTGATGTCTACTACGCAACCTTCTTCTTGTAGACGTTGTTGGGCCTCCAAGTGCAGAGGTTTGTAGGACAGTAGCAAATTTCCCTCAAGTGGATGACCTAAGGTTTATCAATCAGTGGGAGGCGTAGGATGAAGATGGTCTCTCTCAAGCAACCCTGCAACCAAATAACAAAGAGTCTCTTGTGTCCCCAACACACCCAATACAATGGTAAATTGTATAGGTGCACTAGTTCGGCGAAGCGATGATGATACAAGTGCAATATGGATGGTAGATATAGGTTTTTGTAATCTGAAAAATATAAAAACAGCAAGGTAACAAGTGGTAAAAGTGAGCGTAAACGGTATTGCAATGCTAGGAAACAAGGCCTAGGGTTCATACTTTCACTAGTGCAAGTTCTCTCAACAATAATAACATAATTGGATCATATAACTATCCCTCAACATGCAACAAAGAGTCACTCCAAAGTCACTAATAGCGGAGAACAAACGAAGAGATTATTGTAGGGTACGAAGCCACCTCAAAGTTATCCTTTCTGATCGATCTATTCAAGAGTTCGTAGTAAAATAACACGAAGCTATTCTTTCCGTTCGATCTATCCTAGAGTTCGTACTAGAATAACACCTTAAGACACAAATCAACCAAAACCCTAATGTCATATAGATACTCCAATGTCACCTCAAGTATCCGTGGGTATGGTTATACGATATGCATCACACAATCTCAGATTCATCTATTCAACCAACACAAAGAACTTCAAAGAGTGCCCCAAAGTTTCTACCAGAGAGTCAAGATGAAAACGTGTGCCAACCCCTATGCATAAGTTCACAAGGTCACTGAACCCGCAAGTTGATCACTGAGGGAGTCTTGGATTAGGGGGTCCTCGGACGGCCGGACTATATACTTTAGCCGGACTGTTGGACTATGAAGATACAAGATTGAAGACTTCGTCCCGTGTCCGGATGGGACTATCCTTGGCATGGAAGGCAAGCTTGGCGATTCGGATATGTAGATCTCCTCCCTTGTAACCGACTCTGTGTAACCCTAGCCCCCTCCGGTGTCTATATAAACCGGAGGGTTTAGTCCATAGGACAACAACAATCATACCATAGGCTAGCTTCTAGGGTTTAGCCTCTACGATCTCGTGGTAGATCAACTCTTGTAATACTCATATCATCAAGATCAATCAAGCAGGAAGTAGGGTATTACCTCCATCGAGAGGGCCCGAACCTGGGTAAACATCGTGTCCCCCGCCTCCTGTTACCATCCGCCTTAGACGCACAGTTCGGGACCCCCTACCCGAGATCCGCCGGTTTTGACACCGACATTGGTGCTTTCATTGAGAGTTCCACTGTGCCGTCACCGTAAGGCTTGATGGCTCCTTCGATCATCGGCAACGATGCGATCCAGGGTGAGGTTTTCCTCCCCGGACAGATCTTCGTATTCGGCGGCTTCGTACTGCGGGCCAACTCGCTTGGCCATCTGGAGCAGATCGAGAGCTACGCCCCTGGCCATCAGTCCAGGTTCGGAAACTTGAACTATACTGCCGACATCCGCGGAGACTTGATCTTCGACGGATTCGAGCCCATGTCAGGTGCGCCGCACAATCACGACGAGCATGACTTAACTCTGCCGTCGGACAGTGTTCGGGAGATCACACCTGCAACTACTCCGGCCCTCAATCCGGAACAAATTGCGCCATCTGAGGACGGGTGGATAGACCCCGCCACGGAGGCCGCACTCTCAGTGGCGATAGAGCCGAATACTGACCTTACCTCCTACGAGAGCCGTGTTGCCGAACCATTGGATTTGTCCCCGGCCACGGGCTCCGAGCCGCTTGCGTCCGTGCCTATCGAATCCGATTGGGCACCGATCATGGAGTTTACCTCCGCGGATATCTTTCAGCACTCGCCTTTTGGCGACGTGCTAAACACATTAAGGTCTCTCTCCTTGTCAGGAGAACCTTGGACGAACTATGTCCGGCTAGAATGGGATGCGGACGACGAAGAAATTCGCTCCCCACCCACCACCCACTTAATAGCCACTGTCGACGATTTAACCGACATGCTCGACTTCGACTCCGAAGACATCGACGGTATGGACGACGATGCAGGAGACGAACAGGAACCACCGCCCACAGGGCGCTGGACCGCCACCTCATCATATGATATATACATGGTGGATACCCCCAAAGAAGGCGATGGCGATAAGACAGCGGAGGATGACCCCTCCAAGAAGCAACCCAAGCACCGACGTCAGCGGCGCCGCTCTAAGTCCCGCCATAGCAAAAGTAGCGATACCGGCACAAGAGACAATAACACTCCGGATAGTGCCGAAGACGACGACAATCCCCTCCAGCCAGATTTAGAGCGGGAGGATGAACAAGCTAGCCCTCCAGAACAGGCAGCAGACGGAGAAACGGAGAATGACAATTACATGCCTCTCTCCGAAGACGAGGTGAGCCTCGGTGACGAAGAATTTATCGTGCCTGAGGATCCCGTCGAGCAGGAGCGCTTCAAGCGCCGGCTTATAGCCACAGCAAACAGCCTGAAGAAAAAGCAACAACAGCTTCGAGCTGATCAAGATCTGCTAGCGGACAGATGGACTGAAGTCCTAGCGGCCGAGGAATACGAACTCGAACGCCCAACCAAGAGTTACCCAAAACGCAGGTTGCTACCCCAACTCGAGGAGGAAGCATTAAACCTACATCACCAGCGTATGATGCAGCGGATCGGCCACCTCGTGGCCGAGACAGAGGGGCATATCAGCCCGAAGTCCAGCCCGCACCCCGTCGCCAGACAACCAAAAACACCAAAGCCCGGGGCAACACGCGGGACCTGCGAGACATATTGGAAAACAAAGCAGGGCATACCAGATCAATCTACGGATCACGGGGTCGCGCCCCAACGCGTGACGATGATCGTCACGCCGGATACACAAAAAGCAAATCCGGCCGGGCCGAATACAGCATACAAGACTCGTATGAACTGTGTCGTGACATAGCTCGGCAGAGAGGCGCCGCACACCCCCTATGCTTCACTGATGAAGTAATGGATCATGAATTCCCAGAGGGTTTTAAACCCGTAAACATTGAATCATATGATCGCACAACAGACCCCGCGGTATGGATCGAGGATTTCCTCCTCCACATCCACATGGCTCGCGGTGATGATCTACATGCCATCAAGTACCTCCCACTAAAACTCAAAGGACCAGCTCGGCATTGGCTGAATAGCTTGCCAGCAGACTCCATTGGCAGTTGGGAGGATTTGGAAGATGCATTCCTTGACAACTACCAGGGCACTTACGTGCGCCCGCCGGATGCTGATGACTTGAGCCATATAACTCAGCAGCCACGGGAATCGGCCAGGAAATTTTGGACCCGGTTCCTAACTAAGAAAAACCAAATTGTCGACTGTCCGGATGCAGAGGCCTTAGCGGCATTTAAGCATAACATCCGTGACGAGTGGCTCGCCCGACACCTCGGCCAAGAGAAGCCGAAGTCCATGGCAGCCCTCACGACACTCATGACCCGCTTTTGCGCGGGCGAGGATAGCTGGCTGGCTCGCAGCAACAATACATCAAGGAATCCTGGCACTTCAGATGCCAAAGATACTAACGGCAGACCACGTCGTAACAGACACAAGCGCCGCAGCAACGGCGATAACGCCGAAGAGACAGCAGTCAATGCCGGATTCAGTGGCTCTAAATCCGGTCAGCGGAAAAAGCCGTTCAAAAGAAGCAATCCGGGCCCGTCCAGTTTGGACCGTATACTCGATCGCTCGTGTCAAATTCACGGCACCCCCGATAAGCCAGCCAACCACACCAACAGAGAATGCTGGGTGTTCAAGCAGGCCGGCAAATTGAATGCCGAAAACAAGGACAAGGGGTTGCATAGCGACGACGAGGAAGAGCCTCGGCCGCCGAACACAGGAGGACAGAAGAGGTTCCCTCCACAAGTGAAAACGGTGAACATAATATACGCAACCCATATTCCCAAGAGGGACCGGAAGCGTGCACTAAGGGACGTCTATGCGCTGGAGCTAGTCGCCCCAAAGTTCAACCCATGGTCCTCTTATCCGATCATCTTTGATCGCAGGGACCACCCCACTAGTATCCGTCATGGTGGATCCGCCGCATTGGTCCTTGACCCCATCATTGACGGATTTCACCTCACTCGAGTCCTTATGGACGGTGACGGCAGCCTGAACCTGCTCTATCAGGATACAGTGCGCAAAATGGGTATAGACCCCTCAAGGATCAAACCCACTAAAACCACCTTTAAAGGTGTCATCCCAGGTGTAGAGTCCCATTGCACGGGCTCAATCACACTGGAAGTGGTCTTCGGATCTCCGGACAACTTCCAAAGCGAGGAGTTAATCTTCAATATCGTCCCGTTCCGCAGTGGCTATCACGCACTGCTCGGACGAACCGCATTTGCCAGATTCAATGCGGTGCCGCATTATGCATACCTCAAGATCAAGATGCCAGGACCTTGGGGGGTTATAACAGTCAATGGAAACACAGAACGCTCGCTCCGCACGGAGGAGCACGCTGCGGCCCTCGCAGCAGAAGCACAAAGCAGCCTCTTAAGGCAAACCGCCAATTCGGCGATAAAGCCCCCGGACACCTTCAAGCGAGTCCGGAGTAACCTGCAACGGGATCGCCTGGCACGTTCAGAGCTCGCCTAGCAATTCGGCCTTCGTCCTAGTCCCAGTCAAGCGACGAAATCTATGCCGCGCGTACATAATTACGCACTAAAAATACCATGGGCATAGGCGGAGGCACGGCCAGGACACGTCCCACAATGCGGCTCAACCGCCCCAGGGGCTGTATACCTTTATAATTTTCTCTCTTTCGGGACCTTACTCTCTGGAAGCCCTTTTCGGCAGTCTGATTGCTGGACGCATTACGGGAAGGAAATACCAAGGAGGCAAGAAGCTAAGACGTACAAGGGAATCCCCAGGTGGTCTCTGATAACGATCGAAACACCTGTTTTAAATACCCATACGCAGCTTGCCCTTGGATAGGACATGTCAAATAGTCCTATTTTCTGCTTATTGCACTACTTGTATCCGTACCCTTTGACGTACTATTTAATAACAATGCGTAGCGTTAGCCTATTATTGCATTACCCTTTCTTTTTTTCCCTTTCTCTTGTCTGCTTAATTATGACAGATTGCACCCGTACATTCTAGTACGACTAGTACGCCAGGGGCTTCAGTATACCCCATAATATGGCGTGAGAAGTCCGAACACTTTTGACAGTGCGGCACCCCGAACTTATAGCATTATATGCATCAGCTCCGAATCATGTCTTGGGTCAATAGTTGGGTTTGCCCGGCTCCCATGTTTTGGTACCTTACGTTCCGCAATATCGGCTAAGGTAGCGCTGGGAGAACTACTGCGATTGTGTCCCGGTTCTTCCGGACGAGCACCTCAGTAGAGAAAGCCGAAAACTGACTGTCATGATGAGGCGAGAGCTGGTCGCTGTTCGAGAGGTCTCAAGTCCTTAAAGACTTTTTCCGCTTCGGGCGAGGAGTCGGCCTTGCCCGACTTAGGCGTATATAGCGCCCCAAATTCGGCCTTCCGAATACTAGGGGCTTCGCCAAAATTTAAAATTGTAGACTTCTATGGCTAAGTGAGAGTGATAAAGCTTTATAGTCCGATTGCCTGGTTCGCTGTGCTGAACACCTCCTTCGAAGGACCCAAAATTGGGATAAAGAGTGCTCAGGTTTATCCCGAACACCCCAGTACTAGTTACATGGGGGCAGAAGCCGACGACTGGCCAACTCTCAGATTTCATAAACGGCCGCACAGAAGGTAATATTTTAAATTAACAAGCATGGTATAGCGCAAATGAACTCGTTTCATATTACATGATCACATGAGTACATTCACTCGAATATTACATCCGTAGCACATTCCTCCGCCATAAGGCGAGCACCCTT
Source organism: Triticum aestivum (assembly GCF_018294505.1). Taxonomy (NCBI): domain Eukaryota; kingdom Viridiplantae; phylum Streptophyta; class Magnoliopsida; order Poales; family Poaceae; genus Triticum; species Triticum aestivum. The sequence goes on from NC_057802.1 coordinate 157,667,411, forward strand.
CAGGACACTGTCATGATACATTTCGGGGTGGCGATGCTCCTTGCCTTGCGGCGGCCCCTCCTTCACCAGCTTTCGGCGTCCAGCTTCGCCCAGTGCACCTTCGCCCGGGCAAAAGCCCTGCGCGCACCCTCGATGCAGACGGACCGCTTTATGACTTCGAGCCGGGGCAGGCATTCACAAGCTGCCTCACCAGACCGAAGTAGCTATCAGGCAGGGGCTCGCCAGGCCACATCCGGACTATAAGACCCTTCATGGCCTGTTCGGCCACCTTGTGGAGCTCGACCAGTTGCTTCAGCTGGTCGCTCAAGGGCATTGGGTGTTCGGTCCCAGTATACTGAGACCAGAACAACTTCTCCGTCGAGCTCCCCTCCTCAGCCCGGTAGAACTCCGCGGCATCTGACACACTGCGGGGAAGATCTGCGAACGCTCCTGGAGAGCTCCGAACTCGGGTAAGTAAAAGGAAAGTTTCCTTCACATGCTTGCTTTGCATAATGAATGCCTTACCCGCTGCTATCTTCTTAACCGCCTCAATTTCCTGGAGGGCCTTTTGGGCTTCGGCCTTGGCATGTTGTGCGCTTTCGAGGGCCTTCGCAAGCTCGGACTCTTGCGTCTTAGAGTCAAGCTCCAAGGACTCATGTTTCTTGGCGAGAGCCTGGAGCTCTTGCTGCACCTCGCCAACTCGGGCCTCTTGTTTCTCGCGCTCAGTGCGCTCCTTGGCCGCTTTGTCTTCGGCCTTGGATAGCGCCTTCTTCAGGGCCGCCACTTCGGTCGTGGCCCCTAGCAAAATTCATGACAATCTTATTATTCTAAAACCAAAATTTTACAATATACAGACGGGGTATCGCTTACCTTTGTTCTCTTCGAGCTGCCTCTTGGTAAGGCCGAGCTCTTCCTTGGACCGCTCAAGGTCCTGCTTCAGTGCAGCGACCTCCGCAGTACGTGCGGCAGCGGCTAGCACTGAAGCCTGCATATGCACATAGACATATTCCGATCAGACTCCTGCGGTTATTATTTGATCCTCTATTCGGCCTTTCTTCGCGAACGCCAAACAGAGCATCAGGGGCTACTGTCTATGCTGTAACATTTTCTTATAGTTTGATTACTTACCTCAAAGCCTGTTAGGAGGCTGGCACAGGCTTCAGTCAGTCCGCTTTTGGCGGACCGAACCTTCTCGATCACCGCACTCATGATAGTGCGGTGCTCTTCGTCGATGGAAGCGCCGTGAAGCGCTTCCAGCAAGTTGTCCGATGCCTCTGGATGGACAGAGGCCATCGGCATAGACGGCTTGCCCCCCTTAGCGGGGGGTTGCCTGACAGAATCCGGAACCACTGGAGGTTCCGGCACCATATTCGGCTTGGGGCTAGACTTGCTGCCCCCGACGTTAGGGCCCAGGGGAGTCTTGCCCCTCGTGCGCCCAGCGCCTGGAATGTCGCCTTGAGGTGCCTCCGGAACTGTCTCCCCCTGGTTTAGTTCCCTTTGGGACAACACCTCGGCGTCGTCCGTAGGGCGAGGGGAGAAGGCGGTCGGGAGAGAGTCACTGTTCAGGTCCGACGGGCCCAAAGAATCATCCGACGAAGATACGTCGATGCGGGCTCGGGATGGGCTGCGTAGTCATGCGCGGCATGATAAGAAACAGTACAATAAAACGTACCAAGAACTACTGTGGTATCCGGATACTTACGACTTCGCCAGGGGCTTGTCCCTGGGCAACCACTCCTCTTTGCTGAAGGCGGCGGTGGTGGAGTTGTCCGGAAGGAGGGTCCTTCCCTTCTTGGACCCTTCGGCTGCCCCAGACGAGGCGGCCTTCCTTTTCTTCCCCCCCGGCTGGGGGGGAGAACTTTCCTCTTCCTCCTCCTCGTCTTCGTGGGAGGAGTGCGCCTCGGTGTTTTCGGACGATGAGTCTGATATAACCTTGCGCCGGAGACCCTTCCGGGTCCCCGTGGCCTTCTTCACCGGCACCTCGTAAGGCGCCGGAACCAGCACTCCGTCAGGAGAGCATCTGCTGGATCTTCGGGCAGAGGGGCTGGAAAATCGATCTGCTCCGCTGTCTCTACCCAGTCCTGTTAAATGGCGTGGAGGCTTAGATCCCGCCATGGTTAAACTGGGGAAATGAACATCTTATGAGATATAAAAGACTTACCAGATTGGCAGGGCGCTTTGCGCTGAGTCCGCGGTCCTCGGTAAGAGGAGGAGGTACCTCGGCACCCTTGAACAGCACCTTCCAGACGTCCTTGTGCGTCGTGTCGAAGAGCCTTCGCAGCGTCTGGTGCTCGGCCGGGTCGAACTCCCACAAATGGAATGCCCGTCTTTGACACGGGAGGATCCGGCGGAAGAGCATGACTTGGACCAGGTTGACGAGCTTGATTTTCTTGCTCATCATGTTCTTGATGCAGGTCTGGAGTCCGGTCAGCTCTACCGAGGAACCCCAGGATAGGCCCTTCTCTTTCCAGGAGGTGAGCCGCGTGGGGATTCCGGATCGAAATTCGGGGGCCGCCACCCAGTTGGTGTCGCGCGGCTCGGTGATGTAGAACCACCCCGATTGCCACCCCTTTATGGTCTCCACATAGGAGCCTTCGAGCCAGGTGACGTTGGGCATTTTGCCCACCATGGCGCCTCCGCACTCCGCTTGCTGGCCGACCACCACCTTCGGTTTAACATTGAAGGTCTTTAGCCACAGGCCGAAGTGGGGCTTGATGCGGAGGAAGGCCTCGCACACGACGATAAACGCCGAGATGTTGAGGATGAAATTGGGGGCCAGATCGTGAAAATCCAGCCCGTAGTAAAACATGAGCCCGCGGACAAACGGGTGGAGGGGAAATCCCAGTCCGCGGACGAAGTGGGTAAGAAAAACCACCCTCTCGTGGGGTTCTGGAGTTGGGACGATCTGCCCCTCATCTGGCAGCCGGTGTGCGATATCCGCGGCCAGATATCCGGCTCCCCGTAGCTTTTTGATGTCCTCCTCCGTGACGGAGGAGACCATCCACTTGCCTCCCGCTCCGGACATGCTTGGAGTGGATTGAGGAGAAAATGCGAACTTGGGTGCTGGAGCTCGAGTGCGCAAGAATGGATGAGCAAGGGGGAAGAGGGCGTGGGTGAAAAAGGTGAATCCTTGTCCCTTTATAAAGGCGGAAGAAACTATGCGCCTCCCCACCTGCCTGGTAAAACTCGCTTATTCCCCAAGCGCCGTAATTGATGGCGCGGTTGGGTTACCCACACCCGTATTGATGAGAATCCCGTGATAAGGGGACACGATCTCTGCTTCGACAAGACGTGCCAAGGAAACCGCCTCGCAATATGTGCAGTCGCTGGTTGAGAAAAACGGTTCGAATAATGACCGGGCCGTGGTATGATGTCATGCTGCCTAATGTGTCAGCAGATTAGATTTGTGGAAATATTATTCTCTCTACGGTGGTATGTGGAATTTGTTTTGCAGAGCTGGACACTATCCTTGTGTTCAAAGTCTTCTACGGAGCATTCGGAAGAGGAACCCGCCTTGCAATGCCGAAGACAATTTGCGCGCCGGACTCATCGTCATTGAAGCCTGGTTCAGGGGCTACTGAGGGAGTCCTGGATTAGGGGGTCCTCGGACGGCCGGACTATATACTTTAGCCGGACTATTGGACTATGAAGATACAAGATTGAAGACTTCGTCCCGTGTCCGGATGGGACTCTCCTTGGCGTGGAAGGCAAGCTTGGCGATTCGGATATGTAGATCTCCTCCCTTGTAACCGACTATGTGTAACCCTAGCCCCCTCCGGTGTCTATATAAACCGGAGAGTTTAGTCCATAGGACAACAACAATCATACCATAGGCTAGCTTCTAGGGTTTAGCCTCTACGATCTCGTGGTAGATCAACTCTTGTAATACTCATATCATCAAGATCAATCAAGCAGGAAGTAGGCTATTACCTCCATCGAGAGGGCCCGAACCTGGGTAAACATCGTGTCCCCCGCCTCCTGTTACCATCCGCCTTAGACGCACAGTTCGGGACCCCCTACCCGAGATCCGCCGGTTTTGACACCGACAATCACCAAAACATACATCAAGTAGATCACGTGAATATCCCATTGTCACCACAGATAAGCACATGCAAGACATACATCAAGTGTTCTCAAATCCTTAAAGACTCAATCCGATAAGATAACTTCAAAGGGAAAACTCAATCCATTACAAGAGAGTAGAGGGAGAGAAACATCATAAGATCCAACTATAATATCAAAGCTTGCGATACATCAAGATCGTGCCACATCAAGAACACGAGAGAGAGAGAGAGATCAAACACATAGCTACTGGTACATACCCTCAGCCCCGAGGGTGAATTACTCCCTCCTCGTCATGGAGAGCGTCGAGATGATGAAGATGGCCACCGGTGAAGGATTCCCCCTCCGGCAGGGTGCCGGAACAGGGTCCCGATTGGTTTTTGGTGGCTACAGAGGCTTGCAGCGGCGGAACTCCCGATCTATTCTGTTCCCCAAAGGTTTTAGGGTATATGGGTATATATAGGCGAAAGAAGTCGGTAAGGGGAGCCACGAGGGAGCCACGAGGGTGGAGGGCGCGCCCCCTGCCTCGTGCTCTCCTCGTTGATCCCCTGACGTGCACTCCAAGTCCCCTGGATTGCTTCCGTTCCAAAAATAACTCTCCCGAAGGTTTCATTCCGTTTGGACTCCGTTTGATATTCATTTTCTATGAAACGCTGAAACAAGGGAAAAAACAGACACCGGCACTGGGCTCTGGGCTAATAGGTTAGTCCCAAAAATAATATAAAAGTGTTTAATAAAGCCCATAAACATCCAAAACAGATAATATAATAGCATGGAACAATCAAAAATTATAGATACGTTGGAGACGTATCATCCAGCCCCAGCTGAGGGGACGGGGGCCGATATGGGAGTGACGCCGGACTGTCCTTCGGCCGAGGGCTCGGAAAATATGTCCGTCACCAACTCGGGAGTGGAGAGCGCCATGAATCATCAGCGCTGGAGGGCCATTTTACGAGACCCCCGCTGTTCGAAAGAGGCGTTTGATGCCTTCAGCTCGGCTGACACATACATCCGAGCTGCTCGAGATGGGCTTGGCAGAGCCACAAAGCAGCATTTAACAGATGCGCGGGTAAGGTTTATTTTGTCCAAAAAGGATAAGCACATGCTAGTAGCCCCCGAGACTGAAAGCAGTTGGCACAAGTGATTTAAGGATCGATGTATAACTAGGTTCTGACGGAGAGGAACAACCTGCTAGCTCAAGAGCTGGAGCAGTGTCGGACACAGCTAAAGGCTTCTACCGCCGAACTGAAAGAGTCCAAGAAGGCATCTTCTGGTAAGGATCCCCTCCATCGAGGAATAGCAATTATACAGTAGCTGTGCTAACACTGTTGCTTATCTCTTAATAGGATCATTAGGTCAGCTGGAAGAGAAGTTGAAAACCGCTCAAGCGGGAGAGAAAGAGGCAAAAAGACTACACGCCGCAGGCGAGCGCATCCTGGCCCGAGTCAGAGAGGAGAAAAACAAAATTCAGGACTCAAACACCAAACTGAGTGAAGAACTGAAAGATGTGCGGGCCCAGCTAGCCGACTCCGTGAAGGAGAATAAAAAGCTGCGAGGCAGCATATTCAGTACGTGGCCGGATCTTACCCTATAATAATTTGGAGGTAAAAGTGGCTGATATAGCTATGATTGTAGGTATGTTGACGGGCCGTCCCGAAGAGGAGGTGTCCGAATCATCAAGTGATCTCCTGCAAGGGCTGTCACAGTTGCACGAGCAAGCTCGGCAGGCAATGCGGAGTGTAGCCAAGGCCTTATGGCCATCCGACTCCCCTCCAAGGAGTATGGAGAAGCTTGTAGAGCTGTTCAAGGGAGCGCGGCGGCGTATCCAACTATGGAAGATATCGGCCTGCCGAGAGGGTGCGCGAGAGGCCTGGGCCATGGTAAAAACATGATATACCAAGCTGGATCAGAATCACATGGCCCGGGTCGGACCGCTAGGGTCAAACGGGGAAGAAATTCCCGTTAGTTTAGCATATGGCCAAGTAGAGGTGGCTGCTAGATACTCCCAACAGGATTGTAAATTAGACCGCCTGTTGGACGGTATAGAGGAGGAAATTTTTAAGTCCTAAGTGACTGTGTACTTTTCCTTCTAGCTGGATTGTAAAACGATTGTCATGGCCGACCTTTTCGCTTCGATCTCTCGACCCGAAGGTGCGGAGTGTTTCCGAATACCTGAGCGGCAAAATAAACCGGGGTATGCATGGAAACCAGGCATAGGGGTCATAGTTGCTTGAACAGACAATTATCCGGCTAGTTATGTTATATTACATTAAGAGTGTAAGAAACATCTTCCAGAGAGAATAGTTCCATTAAGGGTTCCTTTCCCTGGGTGTGCATGCATCGATGTGCATGTCCGAACTGTGATGAAGAAATCACAATGTGTATAGCTTCTGGGGGTTCACGATGGGACGAATGCAAAAACTTCTTTAGTTCACCGACCGAATATTCCCTTAAGAATGCTAGCTTTCGGCTTCACCCAGTCTGAGGTACACATCTGTAACATCCCAAATTTTCAATTTGGTATGTTATACATAGATCATCTTGCATAGCATATTTTATTGCATTTGACGAATCCTCGATAAATCCTAAGCAACTCAAGGACCCTCGGAGAGAGTTGGGGATTTTCTCGAATTTTCATATTTGGTTTTCATCAAATAATAAAACGAGGATTTTGGTTTTAATTATTTTTCTCTCCGGAAATATATTTCCTTAAAAATAAATGAGAGGAGAAAATATGACTTCTCCAAAACAATTGAAATATTGGAGGAAAAATGTTAAAATCATTTATTGGAGTTTATTCGGATTTTATTTGCAATTTTAATTGCATTAAAAAATATTGCATGTTTTCAAAAATTTATTTTGTGTCAAAAAAATGTTCACCCTGTTCTAAATATTCTAACTAGACAGGGAAAATTTGTTTTATCTTTTTTGGATTTTTATTTATTTTTCTACGAATTTTTCGGCGGAATGTTTTAAAAAAAAATTCGCACCGCGCCCGACCGGGCCGAGGCCCAGCCGAGCCGCCGGCCCACCCCGCGTCTCCTCCCCGCGTACGCCAGCGCCGCCGCCGCGCCGTGTCCGGCTCGAGCACGGGAGCCCCACCGCCTTGCCCCCTCCTCCAAGCCGCCACCCCCCCCCCCCTCTTATAAGCCGCCGCCGCCCCCCCTTCACCCCCGTACCCGCGCCCCGAGCCCGCCCGAGCCGCCGCCGCTGGTAGCCCGCACCGCCGCCGCCTCGAGCCGCCGCCCCGCTCGCCGTTCGCCGCCGCCGGAGCCGCCCCGAGCAACCCCCGAGCCCCGCCGCACCCCGCCGCCCTCGCCGGAGCCAGCCGGAGCCCCGCCGGAGCCCTGTCCCGACGAGGTATACCTCGCCGTCGTTTGCCGGTTTTGTTTTAAAAAAACCGTTCGTTAAAAAAAACCTAGATCGGTTTATTTCTTCGGTTTTGTTATTTTGTGAACGTTCACCGACCCGTTCGTTTTAACGAACGCGTTCGTCGGATTTCCTCTGTTAACGAACGTCCGTTCTTTAACCGTTCGTCCGTTTTTTTCTTTTTTGTTGGATTTTTCCTGATTATCTCAGATCTCGATTTCTGATCGGATCTTCGTTTTTATTTAACTTTTCGCTCGTTTATCGGAATCAGGCGATTCAAGCGCCTAGAGTTTCGTCTCGAAATTCTCTTTCCGTTTAACCTACTCAAACAAGTTTTTGCTACTGTAAAATTTGACCTAGATTCAGATTAGTAAACAAAGCTTGTTTCTTTCGCCGTTTGACTTTCGTTGCTTCGTTCGAGTTGATTCTTTTCGCAAACCGGAGTTCTTAAGTTGAACTTTCTGGTTGGATTTTTCATTCGAGTTTTACCTGTGCATTAGATGAGTGCTTATTGTTTGCTTGTTTGTTTGCGATAGAGTACCCGGAGTGTGCCGCTTGTTACTTCGAATCGCTAGGTTTCGCGGATCATCAGCAAGGCAAGTAACACTTTGATCATACCTTCCATACCCAGTTTTTATTGCATTAGATCTATTTCCTCAAACATTGCATGATTAGGATCTATTTAAATTATGGGAATTGGGAAGTAGTTGAGGTAGTACCCATTACCTGTGTTATTTATCAAACCCTTGGGAGTTACTTCTACGTTGCTATTATATTGCCATGCTATGCTCGTAGACGTGGATTGGGTTTGAGAGATTTCCATGACAGATGTGAGATTGTTAATTAATGGTTTACCTAAGGTGGCAACTAAAAATCACATCTGGGTGGATTGAGGCACCTGGAGAATCCAGTGTTGTCTGTGTGTATAAGGACCGCCACCCAGGCTCAAAGGGATCATAAGATTATTCATGCTAGAAACTTCCGTGTGCAGCCACAAGCTATTATGGGCTCTAGCATAGTTGAGTAGGTTACATGATCTCTTGAAGAGGTGGGCTAGCAGATGTGGGGGAAAGTAGGTGTAACTGTCCACCCGGAGTAAAGAGTGATTGTTCCTGAAAGGCTGTGTCTCGGTCATCCGTTTCTCAAACATCATGTAGTGCGAGAATCAAGCGGAGGCGATCGAGTCTTGTGGGGAAAAGTGCGCAAACCTCTGCAGAGTGTACAAACTAATCATGGTTAGCCGTGTCCCCGGTTATGGACAACTTGAGTATCTAGTACTTGGATTATCATGTGAATCTCATCACCATGTTACTTTTAATTAATTTTGCTGGGTTAATGATGATTCTTAATTGGGATTGAGATGCTGTCAACCATCTCAATGTTTAACAACCACCATGATAGTTAAATAAAATTTATTCCTTTGCAGTAGGGAAAATTGGCTTTTTCGCAAAACCATAACCATAGAGCTTTCCACCAGCCAAATATGCATGTAGTATAGCATCACTATGTTCATTATTCTCTATGTGTTATTTTGCCAGCATATTCTATGTGCTGACCCATTTTCGGGCTGCAACGTTTCATGTTGCAGACTTTTCAGACGACGAGTAAGGTGCCTTAGGTCGTGGTCTTATACTCAGTGATGCCGCTGGAGTTGATGGACTCACTTATCTTCCAAGTCTTCCGTTGTTATCGTTTTAGATGGCCTTAAGCCATATTTATCATACTTATTCTCTTTGGAGATATTCGATGTAATAAGTGTGTGATTGCTACTCTATTATAAATCCTCCGTTTGTACTGTGCGTGTCAGCATTACTGATCCAGGGATGACACTGGTGCACAGCAGCACAGACCATTTGAGGTCTGGTCGCTACAAAAGGTGGTATCAGAGCACACGCTGACTGTAGGACACGACCACTAAGCTTAAGCCCTAGAAAGCTTCTCTCTTCTCATTTCTGACCCCTCTCCACTTTCTACTCTTTTAGGAATGGCGGATGCAAGGAGCAAGTTCATGCAACCCGATGAAGACACGCCTTTTGGTCGACACTTGAAGGAAGTCACCAAGTACTTGAACATAGGAATACCAAGCATCACCGGAACCTACAACGCCACATTACCCGAAGAGGAGAGCTGGAAGATTCAAGTTCACATCCCAGGAAGGACGTTTGTGCCAGTTACTGAACCCATAAGATTGGTTTTCGAAGCACCAACCTGGAGTTTAGGGAAGAGCATGGCCGCCCACATCGCTATGGGACGCATTGGAGAAGTCTACCACCAGGAGCTTAAGGATACAATTTATCAGATTTGTGGACGCCGAGACGCGCAATGGGAGATGATCAGAACCAAGAAGGATGGATCAATTGCAGCTTTCATCCAGGAGCAAAACCAACACATTCGTCGCCAGGAGAACCAGATGTGCACGGACAAGGAAGAACTAAAGAAGGCATTAACCAAGATCAAGGAGTTGGAGGAAGAACTCAAGGCTACACGCGAGGATTATATGGAGGAAATCATCGCACTAGTAGGGAAGAATGACGACCTGGAGAAGAAGATTGGAGTATTCATGGGAAATCCAGTGCCAAAAGCAGAGGATGACGAATGCACTTGCCCGGATAACTACATCATCATCGACGACACCGACTCGGAACCAAGTGAAGATGACTTTGTTGATGAAGCTGGAGCAGACATCATGGAGTCTTCAACTGATCAGAATTTCTAGTAGACCACCATATCAGTAGTAGTTTTCCCCCATTTAATAGTATAGTTCAAGCACTTTGTAACGCTAGTTAGATTGTATGCCTTGTTTGAATTGATTGAGTGATATTGATTGTATTTGTCTCATGAGCATATGGGTAGTGTTTTCCCTCTAGACCTCATTCTATTCTTAACTCTCATCTTTTCTAACCTATCAGATGCCTCCGAGACGCGGCACCGGATTTGTTTTCCCACCGGAGATCACCCAGTTGATTCAGCAACAGAATACCCTGATGCAAGTGTTAGTGCAGAACCAAGGCAACAACAACAACAACCCACCGCCACCACCACCTGTTGATCACTTAGCCCGTTTCTTAAGGCTAAACCCGCCGGTGTTCTCCAGTAGCACCGAGCCGATTGTTGCAGATGATTGGCTCCGCAAAGTTGGAAGGGAGTTGAACACTGCAGGATGCACAGATGCGGAAAGAGTGCGTTTTGCCGCACATCAGCTTGATGGACCCGCCGCATCATGGTGGGAGAATTATACAGCCACGCACCCTATTGACACTGTCACATGGGACCAGTTTCAGCAAGCTTTCCGTACAGCACATGTTTCAGCAGGAGCTATGGCTATGAAGAAGCGTGAGTTTCGCAACCTACGCCAAGGAGGACGCACCGTAGGCCAGTATGTGGAGGAATTCAGTAAATTAGCACGTTATGCACCAGATGACGTTGCTACAGATGCAGCTAAACAGGAGAAATTTTTGGAAGGACTTAATGATGAACTGAGTATGCAGTTGATGGTAGCAACCTTCAACAACTACCAGGAGTTGGTAGATAGAGCTCTCATGATTGAAGGGAAGCAACAGCAGATTGAAAACCGTAAGAGGAAGTATGGACAAGGGAAGTATAACTCTGGAGCTCAACAGAAGCCTCGTTTTGCCCCGAAGCCGGGAGGACAGTTTCAGCATACCCATGGAGGAGGTAGTTCGCACAACCATAATGGCTCCAAGAATGGTAATGGAAATGGAGGAACCAACGGACAGAACCGCACCCACCCATCAACCCCAGCCAAGAGGAATCTAAGTCACGTTACCTGTTTCAAGTGCCAGAAGACTGGACATTATGCGTCAGGGGTGTACGGTCTAACCGCACGAAAGCTTTTAAAGCTAAAAGGAAAAAACGAAAAGAGAGAGAAAAAATGACGGAAACAATAGAGGGAAAGAGACGAACAAAGATTTCCGCGCTAGGCATAGAATCTTCGGAGTCTGGCCGCGTTCCAGGGGTTCGGCTCTAATCGATTGTCTAACGCATCACGCAGGCGGTACGCCCCTCCGGTGAGAACTTCGTCGATGATGAAGGGACCCTCCCACTTGGGCTTGAGTTTGTCCTTTTTCTTCTCCGGCAGCCGCAGAACGAGTTCGCCGACGTTGTAAGTTTTGGCCCGCACCTCTCTGTTTTGATACCTGTGAGCCTGCTGTTGATAAAATGCGGAACGGGCTTTTGCGACATCGCGCTCCTCCTCCAGGGCATCTAAGCTGTCCTGCCGATCGAGCTCGGCCTCTCTCTCTCTCTTCGTACATGCGCACTCGAGGTGAGTCATGAATAATGTCATAGGGTAGTACTGCCTCTACGCCGTACACCATGAAGAAAGGTGTGTATACGGTAGTGCGATTAGGCATGGTCCGCAGCCCCCAGAGTACGGAGTCGAGCTCCTCAACCTAGTGCTTGTCTGACTCTTTCAAAGACCGCACTAGTCTAGGCTTAATGCCGCTCATAATAAGACCATTGGCTCTTTCGACTTGACCATTTGTTTGTGGATGATATACAGAGGCGTAATCGAGCTTGATGCCCAGATTAGCGCACCAGGTTTTCACTTTGTCGGCTGTGAAATTGGAGCCGTTATCAGTGATGATGTTGTGCGGAACACCGTAACGGTGTACGACGCCAGATATAAAGTCTATTACTGGCCCAGACACGGCCGTTTTAACTGGTTTAGCCTCTACCCATTTGGTGAATTTATCCACCATGACTAGCAAATATTTTTTCTTATGGTTTCCTCCTTTAAGGGGTCCAACCATATCCAGTCCCCAGACTGCAAAAGGCCAAGTGATGGAGATTGTTTGTAGGGAAGTGGGGGCATATGGCTTTGGTTGGCGAAGAGTTGGCACCCAACGCAACGTTGGACAAGGTCCTGTGCATCCGCTCGGGCCGTCGGCCAATAGAATCCTGTTTGGAAGGCCTTGCTAACAAGGGCCCAAGCTGCGGCGTGGTGCCCGCCGAGACCGGCATGAATCTCAGCCAGGAGTTGCCGCCCCTCCTCCTCGGAGATACATCTTTGAAGGACTCCGGTAGGGCTTTTCTTATAGAGCTCTCCATCGTGAACCTTGTAGGCCTTCGAACACCGAACAATGCGGCGGGCCTCATTCTGGTCCTCAGGAAGCTCCTTCCTGGTAAGGTAGGCCAGGAAGGGTTCGGTCCATGGGGCAATGACTGCCATGATGAGATGCGCCGACGATGTTATTTCGGTGGCTGAGCCGCCGATGATGTCGGTGTTTTCGGAATCTGGGGTTATATTCGGATCCGGACTAGTGTTGCCGTTTTCCCCCTACCACACCACGGATGGCTTAAAAAGCCTTTCCAGAAAGATATTAGGCGGGACGGGGTCGCGCTTAGCGCCAATACGAGCAAGAACGTCCGCTGCTTGATTACTTTCTCGAGCCACATGATGGAACTCGAGCCCCTCGAACCAGGCCGACATTTTTATGACGGCATTACGATAAGCTGCCATCTTCGGATCTTTGGCGTCGAAGTCTCCATTTATTTGAGATATTGCAAGGTTTGAGTCCCCGCGCACTTCTAGTCGTTGTATGCCCATGGAGACAGCCATCCGGAGACCATGCAATAAGGCCTCGTATTCGGCTGCATTGTTGGAGTCTGTGTATAGTATTTGGAGTACATACTGAACGATGTCTCCAGTAGGTGACGTTAAAACGACGCCCGCCCCTAGCCCCGCCAGCATTTTGGAGCCATCAAAATACATAACCCAATTGGAATATGCGCCGTACTCTTTAGGGAGTTCGGCCTCTGTCCATTCGGCGACGAAGTCAACCAGTACTTGGGATTTAATAGCTCGACGTGGTTTGTATGTAATATCAAATGGAAGGAGCTCAATGGCCCATTTGGCAATCCGGCCCGTGGCATCGTGGTTGTTTATAATGTCATTGAGTGGTACTTCGGAAGCCACCTTGATCGAACACTCCTGGAAGTAGTGACGGAGCTTCCGGGATGCCATGAAGACCGCGTATGCTATCTTTTGATAATGGGGGTACCGGGATTTGCATGGTGTAAGGACGGTGAATACGTAGCATACTGGCTTCTGAAGCGGGAATTTGTGTCCGTCTTGTTCTCATTCAACGACGAGCACGTCGCTCACCACCTGATGTGTTGCCGATATGTATAATAACATCGGTTCGCCGACGTTTGGCGCGGCCAGGATTGGGTTGCTCGCAAGAAGGGTTTTTATTTCCTCCAGTCCAGCTGTTGCCGCGTCCGTCCACTCGAAGTGATCGGTTCGCCGTAGAAGGCGATAGAGTGGCAGTGCCTTTTCTCCCAATCTGGAGATAAAGCGGCTTAGATCTGCCACGCAACCTGCGAGCTTTTGGACTTGTTTAAGGTCTGTTGGCGTAGCCAATTGTGACAGAGCTCAAATTTTTGCTGGATTTGCTTCAATTCCTCTGTTGGAAACGATGAAGCCCAGCTGTTTTCCAGCGGGGACGCCGAAAATGCACTTTTCCGGATTGAGCTTAATGTCATACGCGCGGAGGTTATCAAATGTGAGACGTAAAATCATCTATCAGTGTTTCGACGCGCTTAGTCTTGATGACAACGTCGTCCACATAAGCTTCAACTGTCTTGCCGATCTGTTTCTCCAGGCATGTTTGAATCATGCGTTGGTATGTGGCACCGGCGTTCTTGAGCCCGAAGGGCATGGTGTTGAAGCAGAATGGCCCATATGGGGTAATGAATGCTGTTGCAGCTTGATCGGACTCCTTCATTTTGATTTGATGGTATCCGGAATATGCATCAAGGAAACACAATGAGTCGTGTCCTGCGGTAGCATCAATGATTTCATCAATGCAGGGGAGGGGGAAGGGATCCTTAGGGCAAGCCTTATTGAGGTCTTTAAAATCGACGCATAACCGCCAGGATTTGTCCTTCTTTGGTACCATCACCAGGTTTACCAGCCAGTCAGGATGTTTTATTTCTCTGATGAATCCGGCCTCAATTAGCTTGGCCAGCTCCTCCCCCATAGCTTGGCGTTTGGGCTCGGAAAAGCGTCGCAGTGCTTGCTTGATTGGTTTGTATCCCTTTAGGATGTTAAGGCTATGTTCGGCCAACTCACGTGGGATTCCAGGCATGTCAGAAGGGTGCCAGGAGAATATATCCCAGTTTTCGCGGAGGAATTCCCTTAGTGCGGCATCAACCGTTGGGTCAAGTTGTGCTCCAATAGATGCTGTCTTCTTGGAGTCCGTTGGGTGGACTTGGAATTTGGCTATTTCTTCTGCCGGTTTGAAGGAGGTGGATTTGGGTCGTTTGTCTAAGATCACATCGTCCCTATCCACCGTGGAGCGCAGTGCGGTTAATTCTTCGGCCGCGAGGGCTTCAGATAATGCCTCAAGGGCCAGGGATGCGGTTTTGTTTTCGGCGCGGAGTGCTATGTCCGGATCACTGACAAGAGTGATTATGCCGTTTGGTCCGAGCATTTTGAGCTTCATATACCCGTAATGAGGTATAGCTTGGAGGCGTGTAAAAGCATCCCGCCCCAACAGGGCGTGGTATCCGCTGCTGAAAGGAGCCACTTGGAAGGTGATCTCTTCAAACCGATAATTCTCCGGCGTGCCGAATACCACGTCAAGTGTGATTTTTCCCGCACACCGCGCCTCCCGGCTGGGAATGATTCCTCGAAAGGTCGTGCTGCTTTGCTTGATGCGGCTCCTGTCTATTTCCATTTTGTGGAGCGTATCCTCATAGATGAGGTTTAGTCTGCTGCCATCGTCCATGAGGACCTTGGTGAGTCGAAAGCCGTCCACGATGGGACTGAGGACTAAAGCGGCTGGTGCTCGGACTGTCCTGTATTTTGGTTCATCGCCGGCATTAAAGGTTATAGCCGTGTCATTCCAAGGGTTTACTGTGGCGATTTGACAGACTTTGGCAAGGCCGCGAAGTGCCCTTTTGCGCTTATTGTTTGAAGCGAATGTCTCAAAGACCGTCAGTACTCTGGGGTCGTCGTCTTCTGGAGGGTGTTGCTCTGGGGTGTTTTTGGTAAGGATGTCCTCGCCGCTTTTGGCTACCTACCGGAGTATCCAACATGCTCTAAGGCTGTGGGTTGGTATGGTATCCGGTGTTGTGTGTATTTTGCATGGGCCATCGAGCCATCCCTCCAGAAAGGTTCCGCGCCACGTGATGGGTTTGTATTTCTTGGCTATTGGACTGGGCGCATCACGAGGATGCGCCCTTTTCGCCTGGGCCAGTGGTTGAGTTGGGAGCGATGGCTCCCAACAAGCTGCCTGATCCCTCCAGGCGCTTTCCATTGCGTTGTACTTCTGTACGATAGTTGCCAAGTCAGCGAAGTGTAGTATGCGGCAGCGATTAATGGCGTTGAGGATTCCTTCGTTCAGGCAATTGTTGCGGAACGATGATATCGCGTCCTTGTCGCGGCAATTTTTAACCTTGTCCTTGACAAGGAGGAATCTGGCCCAGAAGTGGTGGACCGTTTCCTGAGACTGTTGTTGTATGCTCGTGAGAGCGCTTATGTCTGGGTGGGTGGGTGGAATTGGATCTGGACCCTGACCCGATCGATGATCCAGAGTCTGAAGTTTTTCCAGACATAACAGTCCGGGCTCCGGAGTATCTTCTGGTTGCCTTTGCCCGCCATCCGATTCTATGTTCGGAAGGCCGGTCACCTCCTTTTGCGGGTGGGTATCCGGCTCTGTAGGGTCGGCGATCCGGACGTAGTCCGTCTTCAGTATAGGGGAAGAGTCGCCATCTTGCTCCTCTACTACCGCTATCTGGTGGGTGATCGGTGGAGATTTGATTTCTCTTTGGTCGGGTTTAAGCCCGATCCGATCGTAATCTATGGCGATTCCCAGGGCGGCGATACGATCCAGGAGGTAAAGATGAAAACTCCACCGGATCCATCTGCTTGGAGTGTTTGGGGTCGATACGAAGAGGATTTTTGATGGCCCGAGAGGTCATCGTCGGCTTAACGGCCGAACGAGCGGTCATGGTAAAGCTGCCCAACCAAAGGGTTTGGCCTGGGGCCAGTTCTCCTCCGGCAGTGATATTGTCTTTAAGAACGAGGCGAGTCATCGATCCTGTTGTCGACGGCATAGTGGAACTCTCAATGAAAGCACCAATGTCGGTGTCAAAACCGGCGGATCTCGGGTAGGGGGTCCCGAACTGTGCGTCTAAGGTCGATGGTAACAGGAGACAGGGGACACGATGTTTACCTAGGTTCGGGCCCTCTCTATGGAGGTAATACCCTACTTCCTGCTTGATTGATCTTGATGAATATGAGTATTACAAGAGTTGATCTACCACGAGATCGTAATAGCTAAACCCTAGAAGTCTAGCCTGTATGACTATGGTCATGAGTATCTCTCCTTTCTGGACTAAGTCCTCCGGTTTATATAGGCACCGGGAGATCTAGGGTTACACAAGGTCGGTTACAAAGGAAAAGAATCTACATATTCGGTCGCCAAGCTTGCCTTCCACGCCAAGGAGAGTCCCATCCGGACACGGGTGCAGTCTTCGGTCTTCGTATCTTCACAGCCCATCAGTCCGGCCCATGGCTAACAGGCCGGACGCCCGAGGACCCCTCAGTCCAGGACTCCCTCAGCTAGGCCAAACACCAAAGTGGTACCTATAAAGTGGAAAAGGAAAGATTGACATGAATTAATAATGAACTTGATGTGAAAGCAGAATCCATACTTCTTAATACTTTTGAGAGAGATATTAAGAATGAGGCCGAGAAGAAGTTATAAGCCCTTATAAGAGAGGAGGAGATGAAATGGGCGCTTAGAGCAAAGGTTTCTAAGATTGTCCAAGGGGATGATAATACACAATTCTTCCACATGATTGCTAATGGGAAGCATAGAAAGAAAAAGATAATACAACTAGAACAAGATGAGGGTACAATTGTAGGACATGAGAGCCTAAAACTATACATTTTCGAATATTATAAGAAACTTTTCGGAGCACCCGAAGAAAGTTTCGTTTGTCTTGATGAGAATGTGATCGGGGACATACCGCAACTCAACTTAGAAGAGAATGAGGTGTTGTCTGCCCCTTTCACTGAGAAAGAGGTGTTGGATGCTACAACGCAAATGAAGCATAATAAAGCACCCGGGCCAGATGGGTTCCCGGCAGAATTTTACCAAAAATGTTGGCATATAATAAAGAGTGATCTTATGCCTATGTTCCGTTGATTTGTTCGAAGGCCACTTAAATTTGTTTCACCTCAATTTTGGGACAATAACATTGTTGCCAAAGAAGGTGGAAGCTATTCGCATTGAGCAGTTTAGACCGATATGTCTTCTCAATGTAAGCTTTAAGATCTTTACAAAGGTTGGCACGAATAGGTTGACACAGATAGCCCATTCGGTCGTGCAACCCACTCAAACTGCGTTCATGCCAGGACGAAAAATCCTAGAAGGGTTGGTAGTCCTACATGAAACATTGCACGAAATCCATTCGAAGAAACTAGATGGGGTTGTCTTCAAAGTGGATTTTGAAAAAGCGTATGATAAGGTCAAATGGCCCTTCCTTCAGCAAGCCTTACGTATGAAGGGGTTCAACGAAGCCTGGAGATCTCAGGTGGATTCATTCATACAGAAAGGCAGTGTCGGGATAAAGGTAAATGATGACACATGTCATTTCCAGACACTTAAGGGGTTACGACAGGGAGACTCCATGTCTCTTGTGCTGTTCAACATTGTAGTGGATATGTTGGCAGTACTTATTAGTAGGGCTAAAGAGAGTGGCCAATTAGGAGGTCTCATTCCCCATATCGTAGAGGGGGGTGTCTCCATCCTAAAATACGCGGATGATACTGTTATTTTCATGGAACACGACCTTGCAAAAGCAAGGAATATGAAGCTTATTCTATGCCTTTTTGAGAAACTGTCTGGGCTCAAAATCAATTTCAATAAAAGCGAACTGTTCTGCTTTGGGAGAGCTAAAGAAGAACAAGACAATTACAGAAACTTGTTCGATTGTGACGCCCCGAGACCGACGCTTCAGAAGACTTCCATATTTTTCGTGATCACCATGTGTTTCTTTTGTGCTTGCTCTCTTACTTTGCATTGCATCATGTCATCATGCCATCATGTCATTAATTTTCAAAACTCAACCAAATAAATTGCATGGATCTTCGATCCATTTAAATCGAGGGAATTCACATGGTGATTTCTCTTTATAACATATCCTCCTAATATTTATGGAGCTATTATAAATATTCCATTAGTTTGGAATTAACCGGAACACACTTGCAAAATAATTCCCATGCCTATTTCCACTTCAAGTTTCACCTCCAAGCTTTGCCAACAATTCTTTTTCCTCTTATCGAGACCCTTCCTAAATGTTCAACATGTTGGACACTTTGTAATCCTACTCCTTCTTCTCATCTTCTTTTCTGTTTCATCTTGCCCTTTCCATCTAAAACATCATCTAGTGCAACACCCCATCACAAGCGTCTTCCTTTCTATTCTCACCCATTTATTGCAAGTGGTATTTTTCTGTTCCAGTTAAATGTTCACTTACTTTCTGTAAATCTTAAACCATGCCAACTACCTCTTTGTCAAATCTCATCTCTTTTAAAGTTGTTTTGGTTGGGTTTAAAAATGGCTCAAGTTTGAATTCAATTCAAACTTGAATTATTTTTCTTCCTCTAAAAATTGCCAAACCAATTTATTCAAATTGTGTATGTTATCAAGACTTCAGAGATATTTTCTTTTCTGAAATATTCCACCTCTAGCACCTCCTTCTTTTCTCTAAAGTTCTGGTTGAGGAAATAAAGAAAAGAAGGAAGAAGAGAGAGAGCCCAGCCAGCCTCCCAGGGCATCCCATCCTGTAGCCGCCGCCCGAAGGCCCATCCCCGCGGCCCACCTAAGCCAAACCCTAGCCGATCTATTCCCCATCTCTCCCTCTGCCGTCGCCTCTTGCCCGATCCCCTCTCCTCCCTCGCGCTCCTCCCTCCCCTCGCTCTCATGGCGCCGACCTCCTCCTCGCTCCCATGGCGTCGCCGCCCGTCAAGCTCCACCGCCGGCGCCCCGAGCCCTCCGCTCCGCCGCCCGAGCCTGGACTCGTCAAGCCCCGCCGCCGCCTTGCTGCTCTGCTCGACCCCGACCTCGCCGGTTTCACGCGTCTGCTCACGTCCAGCCCCGTGGCCCGGGAGCTGGCTGTCGCGCCGTTCCCCGATCTCCACCATCCCGCTTCGAGCTCCGCCATCACCGCGTCCTCCCTCTGCCTCCTCGCGAGCTTCCTCCTCGCCGCCGTCGCGCCCCTTCCATCTCCAGCCACTCCTCTGCAGCTCCTTCCTCCACCACCGCGTCTTGGCCCTGCCCTCGCCGCGCCCTGCTCCCTTCTGCAGGCGTTGCTCCGCCCTGAGCTGCGGTGCGACCAACTCCGACGGCCCCGTCGCTTCTGCGGGCGAGCGCCGCGCGCCCAACCTCCTGCTTCGCTTCCTGCCCTCCATCGCCGGCGACCACGACCAGCACCCTCTCGTCGGTGAACCTCCGCCGCACGCTTCCCTCCGTCCCGGCCATCACCTCCCCGACGCCCTTGCTGCTGCTGCTAGACCACCGTCGCCTCCTTGCTGCTGGCATCCCGAGGCCTTGTGATGTTTTGTGTTGCTTCGTTTTGGTTGCGCCAAGATTCTCTCTGACAAGTGTACAATTATCCGGTGATGCGCCAAGTACCCCTTGGATCGTCAAGTTCGACTACACGAAACCGCCAAGTACCACTACGATTGCCGTGTACATCTACGGACGCCAAGCCCGGAACAACAAGTACCCTGACAACGTGGGTAACTCTAGCGTCGACCCCGTGGACGTCAAGTACCTCTACCGACGACCCCGAACATCTACGGAAACTTGTGCGACTATGAATGTGAACGACTACCGTCGACCCTAAGTTACTCGGACCCGTCAAGTACCTCTCCGAAAACGAACGGGTGCCACTACTTCCACTACCGTCGCCGAAGACCCGTTTAACGGAACCGTCAAGTTCGACCTACCTTCATGTGTACCACTACTTCCCCTACGACACGTGAACAACTACTTCCACTTCGAACGCGTTCCGCCCCGAATGCACGCTTCGAAGGTATAACCCCGAGACGACGTCCGTGGACCGAATGCATGTGTGTTGTATGAGATGCTCGTGTTTGCACCGTTTTCGAGAGAGGTCTTTGCACGTTCCTTGATTGCCATGCCGCCGTACCGTGGGAACCCGGAATCCGGGAGCACCCCACCATCTCTTGCGCATTTCACACATCCGCACGATTCTCTTTTGCGTCGGTATCTCCATTAGCTACCGGAACCGTTATGGTGTCGTGGCATCATTTTCGGATTCGTTGCCGTGGCACCCCTTTCTTCCACCACGGTAACAAATGCCTCGTATCATTTTATACCAACACTTTCATAAAATTGCATATAACTTGCATATGTCATTCGCATCATGATAACAACATTTAAATGTTTAAAATTGATGTTTGCATTAAAAATTGCTAAATGACATGAGGATTTTCCGGTATTATTGTTTGTTGTTCCGGCCTCATTTAAATTGCCTAAAATAGGTAGTTTCCATATGTTTCACCTCTTGCCATGGTTAATAACATTTAATATTGTTGGGTGCATAAACGAGAGAGAACTAAATAATTAAATGTGGTGTTTCGTCAATATGCAACTCGTTGCATATGGAGCTCCACTTAATTTGTAGTGTTGTTTGTTGCACTTTGCCATGCCATGCCTCTTTAAACCGGACATGCATCATACTTGATTGTGCATCATGCCATGTTTCTGTGGTGGTTGTTTACTATGTTGTTTGTTTCTTTCCGGGTTGCTTCTCTCGTTAGCTTCGGTTTCGTTCCGGAGTTGTGAGGACTCGTTCGACTACGTCCGTTTGTCTTCTTCATGGACTCGTTCTTCTTCCTTGCGGGATCTCAGGCAAGATGACCATACCCTCGAAATCACTTCTATCTTTGCTTACTAGTTGTTCGCTCTATTGCTATGCTGCGCTACCTACCACTTGTTATATCATGCCTCCCAAATTGCCATGAAACCACCTCTAACCTTTGTCACCCTTCCTAGCAAACCGTTGTTTGGCTATGTTACCGCTTTTGCTCAGCCCCTCTTATAGCGTTGCTAGTTGCAGGTGAAGTTGAAGATTGCTCCATGTTGGATCATGTTTATGTTGGGATATCACAATATCTCTTATATTATTAATGCATCTATATACTTGGTAAAGGGTGGAAGGCTCGGCCTTATGCCTGGTGTTTTGTTCCACTCTTGCCGCCCTAGTTTCCGTTATACCGGTGTTATGTTCCTTGATTTTGCGTTCCTTACGCGGTTGGGTGATTTATGGGACCCCCTTGACAGTTCGCTTTGAATAAAACTCCTCCAGCAAGGCCCAACCTTGGTTTTACCATTTGCTACCACCTATCCCCTTTTCCCTTGGGTTCTGCAGACTCAAGGATCATCTTATTTTAACCCCCCCCCCGGGCCAGTGCTCCTTCGAGTGTTGGTCCGAAACGAGTAGACTGCGGGGCCACCTCGGGGAAACTCGAGGTCTGGTTTTACTCGTAGGATGTCTCATCCGGTGTTGCCCTGAGAACGAGATATGTGCAGCTCCTATCGGGATTTGTCGGCACATCGGGCGGCTTTGCTGGTCTTGTTTTACCATTGTCGAAATGTCTTGTAAACCGGGATTCTGAGACTGATCGGGTCTTCCCGGGAGAAGGTTTATACTTCGTTGACCGTGAGAGCTTATAATGGGCTAAGTTGGGACACCCCTGCAGGGTATAAACTTTCGAGAGCCATGCCCGCGGTTATGTGGCACATGGGAATTTGTTAATATCCGGTTGTAGAGAACTTGACACTTGACCTTAATTAAAACGCATCAACCGCGTGTGTAGCCGTGATGGTCTCTTCTCGGCGGAGTCCGGGAAGTGAACACGGTTTCTGGGTTATGTTTGACGTAAGTAGGAGTTCAGGATCACTTCTTGATCATTGCTAGTTTCACGACCGTTCCGTTGCTTCTCTTCTCGCTCTCATTTGCGTATGTTAGCCACCATATATGCTAGTGCTTGCTGCAGCTCCACCTCACTACCCCATTCTTTCCTATAAGCTTAAATAGTCTTGATCTCGCGGGTGTGAGATTGATGAGTCCTCGTGACTCACAGATACTTCCAAAACAGTTGCAGGTGCCGACGATGCCAGTGCAGGTGACGCAACTGAGCTCAAGTGGGAGCTCGATGAAGATCTTGTTCGTTGTGTTGTTTTCTTTACTTTTTGATCAGTAGTGGAGCCCAGTTGGGATGATCAGGGATCTAGCAGTTGGGTTGTCTTCTTTTCTTTTGGTTCCGTAGTCGGACCTATGTGTGTATCTTGAATGATGTATGAATTTATTTATGTATTGTGTGAAGTGGCGATTGTAAGCCAACTCTTTATCCCAGTCTTGTTCATTACATGGGATTGTGTGAAGATGACCCTTCTTGCGACAAAACCACAATGCGGTTATGCCTCTAAGTCGTGCCTCGACACGTGGGAGATATAGCCGCATCGTGGGTGTTACATCGGTTGTGAAATGGGATCCCTACCTTTTAGTTATCTCGGGATCCCAATCCATCATAGATGGTTAACGAACAAAGAATGGAAATGTATAGAAGATAGATTCGAAAAAAGATTAAGCTGCTGGAAGGGCAAGCTAATGTCTTACGGAGGGCGGCTGGTGTTGATTAACTCGGTTTTGACGAGTTTGCCGATGTTCCTCCTATCTTTCTTTGAAGTACCGGTAGGTGTACAAAAAATATTAGACTTTTACAGATCTCGATTCTTCTGGCAAAGCGATGAGGCTAAGAAGAAATATCGACTGGCTAGATGGGATATCATGTGTAGACCAAAAGACCAGGGTGGGTTAGGGATCAAGAATTTAGAGGTAAAGAATAGATGTTTGCTTAGCAAATGGCTATACAGACTATCTACGGAGACCGAAGGCATGTGGGTACAAATCTTACGGAATAAATACCTACATACTAAGACTTTGGCCCAGGTGAATGCAAGGCCAACAGACTCACCATTTTGGAAAGGGTTAATGAAGACAAAAGTAACTTTCTTCCAGCGGGTGAAGTTCCTAATTGGTAGTGGTACCTCTACTAGATTCTGGGAGGACACATGGCTAGGGGAGTCGCCTCTGGCTTTACAATACCCTTCTTTATTCAATATTGTGCAACGTAAGGAGGATTATGTCGCCACAGTATTAAATTCAGTACCACTTAACATCCAATTTAGGAGATCTCTTGTAGGGGAACGTTGGAATGCTTGGTTACACCTGGTCCGTAGGTTGATGGATGTTCAACTTTCAGACCAGGCAGATAAAATTAGTTGGAAGTTAACCACAAATGGATTATTCTATGTGAAATCCATGTATTTGGAC
Organism: Triticum aestivum; assembly: GCF_018294505.1. Taxonomy (NCBI): domain Eukaryota; kingdom Viridiplantae; phylum Streptophyta; class Magnoliopsida; order Poales; family Poaceae; genus Triticum; species Triticum aestivum. Next base: position 157,691,225 of record NC_057802.1, read on the forward strand.
TTAATTGACTCCGGGCCATTATCGAGGTCTTTGCACACTGGAAGATTAAAGTTCCACTCCGCATCAAGATCTTTATGTGGTTCGTCCACAAAGGAGTCATCTTGACCAAAGATAATCTGATGAAAAGGAATTGGGTTGGTAACCCCAGGTGTTGTTTTGTGATCATAACGAAACAATTAAACACCTCTTTCTCGAGTGTCCACTTGCAAAATTGTTATGGCGATCTATTCATATAGCTTTTAACATCCAACCTCCAATGAGAATAAACACGTTATTTGGGACGTGGCTTAATGGAGTAGACATACACATAGCTAAACATATTCGGATAGGGATATGTGCTTTATTGTGGGCTATATGGAACACTAGAAATGATATGATTTTTAATGGTACAACATTCACCTTTTTTTGCAGGTTATCTACAGAGCTACAGCCTGGATCCGTATGTGGTCGTTACTCACTCATGCGGACTACAGGGGCCTATGGTTATTGGGTGCAACCGCTGGGAGACGGTAGCATGGGCTATCTTCAGCCGATTTGGATGGCGAGTTAATAATAGGCTAGGTGTGTAGGCATCGTAGCCTGTTTTCTATCGCTGGATGTGGCACTTTATTGCCGGTTGTGGCACTTTACATATTTATTTTCTCCTTTTTTTCTCGGATTTTGAGCTTCCTTGGATGTTAAGACTCTGTTGTGACTTCTAATAATATGGCTGCATGCATCGACTGATGCAGAGGCCGGGGTATTCCTCCTTAAAAAAACATCTTACAGGATTGTTCCTCATGGCGGCACTTATTTAACTGGTTGGCATTCTTGATCTCTTTGCCTTGACAAGGCGATTCAATCCCTGGGTGATCGAAGGCACGACAATGAGGCCTTTGATCAACTCGGTGAAGTCATGCAAAGTGTCACCGTCTCTTGTCGCAAAAAGCACATCCCTTGCAACATCCCGTACTTCATCGGAGGTAGAACTAGCTAGGCCGAACTCTATGGCCACCACCGGTGCATTTAACTCCAAAGTCGCCAGCCTCTTAGTGTCACCAATGTCCTCAACACCTTGGTCTCCATGATTTTCCACCGGCATCCCATGCACATCATCAGATGCCTCCGCCCTCTCCAATAAGTTGGTCGCACAAGCTAACCATAGCACAAAGAGTCCTCAAGCTTGTGCAGAGGGCGGAGCGCCAACTGTATCATGTTTTGAAGTTCAAAACTAGTCGAGGCAAGCATAGAGTCGTTAGACTTTGCCACAACCTGAAGATAAGCACAACCTCCACTTGAAGCTTCAACAAAAATCACGGGCTCGGGGACTTCAGCGTGCATCGTGGGAGCAACAACGGAAGTCCAAGAGCACCCATCAGAGGATGGACATGGCGGAGTTGGAGAGGCACACACATGGTGGTGAGGAGCTTTGACAAATGAGAGGTGAAGATAATAGTCCCTCTCACTGCACCCACAACGGAGACATGTTAGGCATTGAATTGAATCACAGCAGGAGGAAGCCTTGTGGTCTGGAGCCAAACAACGGAAGCATCTATCATGAGTTCTCCGACCGAAGGAGGCGGCTTGCTCCAGCCTCGCATCCTTCAAAATAGAGGATTGGGGAGTTTGGCTGCAAGTCTCATGGACATGAGGATGACACTTTCGACCCACAAAAAAAATCCAAGGACCTTCCCCAGGCAGAGCATCCACAACCTCTGCTAGATCACTACTTCCTCTGTCCGAAAAATCTTCTCTCAAATGAATGTATTACACCAAGTTAGTGCTAGATACATCCATTTGAGAGACAAGCTTGGGATAAGCTTTTTTGGAGGGAGGGAGTACTAGACAACCCAGAGCAACAGGAAGCGGATGACACACAATCCACAACAACATTCATTGTCATCAGCTCCAACTTGCCCATGACTGCAGCGCCAGAAGCGTGGCCTTTGGTGACGGTCGGCGGAGTACTCGGCAGGAACTCAACATCTTCACCCAGCGACGACTACGAAACTAAGATAGCAACGCCATCCCCGTCCCGGACATTGGAGCAAGGCAGGATCTGCACGTCATAGGGGACGAGGCCCAGAGTGGCTGCTGGCAGCGGCAGTGGGGTCCGTCCCACTTCATCCTCGCCATCGACGATGGTGCACCAGGAGCCGGGCCTGGCCCCGAGCAACACATCCATCACATCGTTGGGAGCATGGCACTTGCTAGCCATAGTCAATGCGAAGATGGGATCCAGATTCGACTGATGTGGATTGAGCCAGGGGGGTCTAATGGGGGTCGATTATGTCCATCACTAAAACCTCACTCTTTGAAAAATTAATCACTAAGACCTCTCCTGGTTAGAATAGCCCATCACTAAAACCTCACTCTTTGAGAAATTAATTGCTAGCCCTGACATTTTTTTCAAAGCACGCCGTAATTTCAGGTTGATTATGTCGAGTTGTGTTGCCTCGAACATGAGAATCGTATTGTTCGCATATTGGAGAAGCGAGATCCCACCTCCACCGATCAAGTGTGATACAACCCCTCGGAAGCGACCCCCGCACTTAACTTTTCCAAGGATTGTGTCCAAGGCATTGACTGCAAGCTTGAAGAAAAATGAAGATAAGGGACCCCCTTGTCTCAACCCCCTTGAGGGCTTAAGAAGGGCCCTGTCTCTCCAATGATGTTTCACGATCGTGTGCTCAATCCCTACCAACTGCATAATCCAGGTGATCCAACGATTCGCAAATCCTTTGCGCCACAAAGCTCCCCGAAGGAAGTCCCGGTTAAGCATATCATATGCCTTTCCGAAGTCAATTTTGAAGAAGATTGCCTTCCGAAGTTTAATATTACCTCATGAACGACTTTGTGCAGGGCCAGAACGCCATCCATAACTAATCTACATTGGATAAAGGCACACTGATTCGGATGGATAACTCTAGCAACTATAGGTGTCGTACTAATGGCGTGCGCCTTGGCAAGAATGCGAAAGATCATGTTAATTACTATGACCAGACGGAATTGCAAATGTCTGTACCCCCACCACCTTGGGGATTAAAGTTAAGCCGAGAAGCATCGAGCACACCTACATAGAACTCCACGAGTATATCCATCACCCCCCATTTGACGAACCCCTTGAACTTGATACACATCCTGACCGGCAACCCATCTGACCTAGGAGCTGAATCAAGTTTCATGGATTTGATCACAAACTTGACCTCCCCGGCTCCTCCACACTAAAGAGGGCCACAAGGGCCTCATTTTCCACCTCCGATACGTAGTTAATAGGATCCCATGTGTTGGGGTTGAGACCAATCCCTCATCTCCTATTTCCCTCAAAGAGAGACTTATAGAACCCATCGACATGGGATCTAATATTCTCCTTCTGTTAAAGGAGCCTAGATCCATACCATAATAGCGGGATAGAAGACCGTCTACCATGGCCATTTTCTATGGCATGAAAATACAATGTATTAAAGTCCCCTCTAAGTAGCCAGTCTCAACTACCCCTTTGACGCTAGTAGATCTCTTCATTCAAAAAGAACTCTAGTAGGCTGTCCTCCAGCCCATGACGATCCATCCATTCCTCGGGATCTAGTCCCACGCAAGCAGCGCGAGCATCAAAGGCTTGAATGGCGCGCAAAATCTAGGCCTTGTGTTCCCAAAGATCACGACCAAGATTAGCCCCCCCATTCTTGCATGAATTGTCTAGATTGGTGTAGTGATGCCAAGTGTCTAGGATCGACATCGTGCGGTGCGGGGAAGTAAGGGTTGCCTTCCATTTTTCCTTGACAACCTCGGTTGAACCAATATGTCTCAAAATGGAATCTGGTTAGAGGTCTCACCTCGTGCTCTCTTGAGGATAGCAAGAGAGGAACGTGGTTCGAGCCAACCCTCATAACAACCTGGATGGATGCCAAGGGAATCTCGCCTCCTAACTGGTGGAGTCTAAAGCGTGATAACAACACACAAATATCGCGTTTGCCTGCTTGTTAGTTCAGGTAAAGCGGGGCCTGACACACTCAAGTTTGTGTAGGCCCATCTCCGCGATACATCCGTTAAACCAATTTATTGAAGGTACATTGATCCAATTATTTTTTTGTTTGAGGCCGTTGTGATTAGGTTGAAGTCACCCCCCTACAGCAACCAGCAGAGTTGCATGCTCCACCTCAGTAGACAAAACGGCCAAAAAGGCCCCTGGTCTATTGTGAGGGGGGGCTTAGACTACGATAACCTCCCATTTGAAGTTGGATGTTTCTCTACAGGAGTTCCGTGCTGAAAAGAACTCCTACTATCCATACTACTGACTTCAAAAGCTTCACCCTTTACCCCTAAAAGGATTTATCCGAGTGGTCTGCCTCCCCACTAGCCAGCAGCCAATGCTAAGCAAAGAGTTGGATACTCAGCCACTGAAGTTCTTGGAGCGTGAAATCCCATTGCATTCTCTCTTGCAACCCAACGATCTCATTTCGCTCTTGTCATAAGTATTCCCTGTACTGACACCTTCGACCATGTTGGCTGACTCGATGAGTCGATCGAGCAGAGGAGACGAACAACCTGGAGCGGCGGAGCACAATAGCAATAGATAATCAGCAGCAGAGGCAATCGCAAGAGCGAGACTTGAAGGAGGTTGCATGACAAAAACGAACGGACGGCCTTGATTCTCGTCAGGCACAACTCATTAGTTAAGGGCGTCGACATCTTCAGTTAGTGAACGGCCATGATGGAAGATCAGGAGAAGATCCAATGACTCGTGGAGCTCATCATTTACCGAACTGTAGCGTTTCACTGATTTTACCATTTACCTTCTTCCTTTGCAGCTGAGCTACTTAAGCCATCCTCTCCGTCTGTAACCATATGCCAATTTTTCTGAGAAAATCCTTGATCAACACTTACAGCTAATACAAGCATATTCCCTTTGGGTATACTCTTGTGCTCCCAACCCTAAATCGGTCTCGATCTCTGCATGAGGTGTGACAATTCTCCGATCGTTAGATTAGGGCATGTACAATGGTGCTATTTTAGGAGTGCCACGTAGGATAAACGATGAGGTGGAGGAGAGAGAACTCATAAGAGAAAAGACAAGAGATGATTTCTTAGCATAATATGTCTCATCACGTTTTTAGGAATGACTAGTTATTGAAAATAAAACTAAGAAATGATCCATTATAGAATTTTTTTGTCATCTCTAAATTAAATGTAAGACTTAAGATAAGACTATCTTATCAATCATTGTACATTGCCCTTAGACACTGCAGATCACTCAAACGTGATGTGGCCCCAGAGGGCGACATGCCCTGTCACAGTCACCGCACACTGGACCAAGTCCACGGCCTGCGGCCGAACTCCGCCGTGTCGCTTAGTTCGTCATACCACTGCAAACTGCCTCGTTCTCTCCGCGCTCCGGTCTCCCCAGTCCACGCCGCACAGGCTGGGAGAGCTCGAATTCCCTCCCGCCTCCCCTCGCCTCGTCCCGGAGAAGGCTAGCTGCCCGGCGATCCGAGCGCGGCGCCCATGGCGTTCGACAAGATCCAGGTCGCCAACCCCATCGTCGAGATGGATGGTGAGAACCCCGATCCCCCACTACTCCTATCGGAACCCTGCTTGATTTGTCTCGTGCTTTGCTGCAACCAAGATAGCATGTTTCGATTAGGTACCGCGTGTGTTTGGCCGGTTGTGTGGCTGAGTTTTGCGTGGGAATTGTTTGGTTGTACCATGGTGATGGGTGAATTAGTCTGCTTTACTTGGATTTGGATCATGTGTAGTCGAACTGGAACGTAGTCGATGTGCTACAGTATTACGCGATCAAATTTCTGCCTTATACTTTGATGTTCTACTCTTCTAGACAGCCTTGGCCTACTTCACTTGCGCAGGAAAATGTGATTATTTTGGTGAAGTTGTTCGGTGGTGGAATGTAGATATCGTTCCATGATGGTCTGGCGATTAATGTTCGTCTAATTACTTACTAGTGTACTAGGTGCTTCACTGTGTTTACACCGTCTGGTCTTAATTTTTTTGAATCTAAGGTGTATTGAAGAAGTTCTCTGATTAGAAAATGCACTGACCTTAGCAGGACTTCTCTATTGGGTGACATGAAAGTAGTATGATTAACCACGTGGAGGATACACTGATGGAAGATGAAAAACGTTCCAAATCGTCTTCCAGTGCACTCAGTATGCACTATTTCCAGATACCAAGTTCAGAACTTATCTGCAAAAATTATCTAGTACATGATTGTTTGATTGCGCCTTGTTGTATACCAGATGTCAGCCCAATATGTTCCTCACTCGGAAGTTAGTAGTGGCTGAAAAAGTGCCATGAATAGACTGATTATCCTTTTGTGTAGCATTTACCAGGAAATTTTTTTTAGCCTATAAGTGTCACCCTTTTTTTTATCGTTGGGAGACGATGCTTTTGCTGACTGGAATAACTCATAAACTATATGTTCATTTTGCGTAGGTGATGAGATGACACGAATTATATGGGAATGGATCAAAGATAAGGTTAGTTCTTGTCATTTCTGTTTGCTCTTGATATCGATGGAATACTTACCTAAGCATTGTGCTCAGCATCTCTTACGTCTTTACTCCATTTTAATACTTTTTGTGATTTTCGTGTTGCTTATTGCCCCCATCTTCATTAAGAGACATTTTCAAATATGTTTGTTGATCATGCAGCTTATATTTCCTTTCCTGGACTTGGATATAAAATACTTTGACTTAGGTCTACCTAACCGTGATGCTACTGGGGATAAAGTAACGATAGAAAGTGCAGAAGCTACCCTAAAGTAAGCCTCAGTTTTTCAGGTTCCTGATTCTGGGCCCACTCTGTTTTCTTGTTTTTTTCACTATTTAGTTGTTCCTTTCCTTAATGGTTCTGATATTGTCTACTGCAAATCGATATTATCAGTGCTTCTGAACCTCTTCGTCCTAGTATCGCTTAGCAATTATTGATTGAATGAAGGAATTTGCATGTGTGCTGGACTGTTGGTGCTTCCATTTATGCTGATATATAACATATGCTGATATTATTATTTGTGGTTCCTATATTTGTAGCCTTTTACATTATAGTGGTTCAGTGATTCTATTTTTTTTCAGGTATAACGTGGCCATCAAATGCGCAACTGTCACCCCAGGTGATGTTCGGCAGAATTTGGGCTCATTACTTATGAGCCTTAATGCTCTATAGCAACATTGGATGCCCATGTTAATTTTGATTTGGCGCCACACTACTTGTGACCTTACAGATGAAGGACGCGTAAAAGAGTTTAATTTAAAAGCTATGTGGAGGAGTCCAAATGGGACAATAAGGAACATCTTAAATGGTAAACCACTCATTCGTGATTCATTTACTCTACATATGTGCATTGAGATTCTTGAATCTTATGTTCGTTCTACTCTGAACTTCCATCAATGCACCTTTTGTGGTTCTTTATTACTTACATTGGTGGAACTATTTTTTTTTTCCACAGGAACTGTTTTCCGAGAACCAATCATCTGCAAGAATGTTCCTCGGCTTGTGCCTGGTATGGTGGCTGTACTGCAGTGCTGCACACACCAATACTTGGAGCTTGTTGATGTTTATGCTACATATCTTATTCTGACAGGATGGACAAAACCCATATGCATTGGCAGACATGCTTTTGGTGATCAATATCGAGCAACAGATACAATCATTAGAGGGCCAGGGAAGCTCAAGTTGATATTTGGTATGTAGCCCTACAAAGCTAGTTATCCAGCTAATGTTCTGATAGGTCTTACAAAGTCAGAATTTGTAGAAGTTAGGACCGGATAGTTTGCGGCTTGGTCTCACTATTGTGTTTGTTCTACTGATAATAACTCTATTTCCTGTTTTTTACGGACATCTTTGCGATTGAAAATGTTGTTGGTTCTCAAAATAGAGACATGATTGTTGTTGGAATAGACATGATGTGTCACCATATTGGCACATTAAGCTTGGCTATCACTATAATCTGGGGTACTACTTCAGGACCTATTAAATGGTTTATATAATAAGGGGTACTACTTCGGGACATATGAATTGGCTTATACTCCCTCCGTCCCAAAATAAGTGTCGCTGATTTAGTACAACTTTGTACTAAACCAGCAACACTTATTTTGGGACGGAGGGAGTACATGTGTACAATGAATATAACCGGTTTCTCCGAGTAAAACAACTGCATATATGTGAATGTACCTTACTAATATAGTAAAGTACTAATCATATTTTCCCAGTGACTAAATATAAGTTATCCATTGTGTCAGTGTCATGTTTACTCTCTTATCTTTTTAAAACTACCACAGATGGCATAGAGGAACAAATAGAGTTGGATGTGTTCAACTTTAGTGGTGCTGGTGGAGTAGCATTGTCTATGTATAACACTGATGAGGTTTGTTCCCTGTGTCATGCTAGCTTTGATGCTGTGTGTGTTCAAATGTTTTTTTTAATCATGACATGATTTATCTTATTGCATTCCAAACAGTCAATTCGGGCATTTGCTGAAGCTTCGATGAATGTGGCTTACCAGAAAAGATGGCCACTTTATCTTAGTACCAAGAACACAATCCTGAAAAAATATGACGGAAGGTCAATATGCAATTATCATAAGCTATCTACTTACTTTGGAGACAGGCTTGCATCCATGTATGCATTTCATTGAAATATAACATTCCTTACTTGCCTGGTTGTCTTGTATATCAGGTTTAAAGACATATTCCAAGAAAATTATGAAACAAATTGGAGAGGCAGGTTTGAGGATGCAGGAATATGGTAGTCTATTTGCTCTGTCTTGTGCAGATAAGTATTAAATGTTTCTTCCTTCTCTTCCAGACTAATTGTTGCTGTGGCAGGTATGAACATAGACTGATCGATGATATGGTGGCCTATGCCCTAAAGAGTGAAGGTGGCTATGTTTGGGCTTGCAAGAATTATGATGGAGATGTGCAGAGCGATCTAGTTGCTCAAGGTATGTGCTCTACATATGGATGTTGTCTGCTGCGACCTTTTATCTTGAGAAGGATGGCAGTTCATTTGTTAAGAGCTGGAATGTTCTACTCCTGTTTCAGGTTTTGGATCGTTAGGTCTCATGACATCGGTTCTGGTACGTGCCCGGACGGATATTTCATGCTACTCTGTGTATTTCAAAGTTCAATTCGTGTCTCATAACCATTTGTTAGGATAATGTTTTAGTGTTTTACTATTGGAAATGCACCTACATTGTGCTCTACTGCTGGAATAACTGGCACCCAGTATTTGCTTCTCTCTGCTCAGCTTAACAAGTATAGTTCGTGTTACTTTAGGTGTGCCCTGACGGTAGAACAGTTGAAGCTGAAGCTGCACACGGTACAGTCACACGACATTACAGAGTCCACCAAAAGGGAGGCGAAACTAGCACAAACAGCATTGCGTCAATCTTTGCGTGGTCTACTGGATTAGCACATAGGTACCAAGGGTGAATTAAACCATAGAACTTAGATGACAATGTTTTCACTCATTATGTTGAACCTAAATTTATTTTCTTAGACCAGTTGAACCTAAGTTTTTATACACAATTTATCTTAATAACCCTATTCAATTGCCATACACAATCTTTAGTTTTCTTAATATGTGGAGTTGAGAAAATTGTCTTCTAAACTTTGGTGGGAGTTTCCACTTTAGGAAGGTTATTCTAGCTTTTTTTTTCTTGCTAATTTTGTAAATATTAAGTATGCTGCAGTAACTTTATTTGATGTATTTGTACCTGAAGCATTACGTCTTAATATTGAATACTTAATACAGGGCAAAGCTCGATGACAACAAAAGACTGTTGGATTTCACACAAAAACTTGAAGCTGCTTGTGTGGGAACAGTGGAATCTGGAAAGATGACAAAGGATCTGGCTCTTCTCATACACGGACCAACGTAATTCTGGCATTTCTTTCCATTCTGTAGCTACAGTACAAAGGGATTACTTAGTTTTAATTGGTTATTTTGTATTATTTTTATTTAATTGCTTCTCTTGACGTCCTACAGTGTTAGCCGTGATAAGTATCTGAACACCATGGAGTTCATTGATGCGGTTGCTGAGGAGTTGAGGACAAGATTGTCCGCAAAATCGAAGTTATGAAGGTACTACAAGTCTACAAGTAAGATAATTTCCCTTTCTACTCCCTCCGTTCCTAAATATTTGTCCTTTTAGATATTTCAAATGGACTACCATAGACGGATGTATATAGACTTATTTTAGAGTGTAGATTCACTCATTTTGCTTCGTATGTAGTCACTTGTTGAAATCTCTAGAAAGACAAATATTTAGGAACGGAGGGAGTATGAGCTTAGCTGGTTTGTAATTCTTCTGAAGCTCATGTTTTCTCATCTAAGCATTATATGCCATTTTCGACACAGGAGTGAATAGGACAAGGGACTTGTTAGGATCCTATAATACAAGGTTTACATTTGTACTATGAATAACAGCGTGGGCAACGTGCCTTCCCTACAGTGCTCAAATAGAGCCTCTGGTGACAGTCTGAATGCACCTCCGAACAATGAAGGAAGATGCTGTCTAGCTCGAAAATAAGTAGGCTCTTTTTTTATCGGATTCGTGGTGATGATCGAGTCATTTCATTTAGCACTTTGGATAGTGATGTCCAAATCAAGTTGGGCTTCTTACACCTACACACCCGAAGTGGTGTTTGTACCAAACAAATAAGCTACTGTACTTTATTTAAACATTGTAATGCCACTACATGAAGTCAAAAGCCAATTTGAAATCTGAAGCTGGTCATCCAAGGCATTGATGATATGAGCGACATGTTTCTTTTGTGCTTCAGTTTCCTCTCATCACAGGGCAACCCGAAGCCGATGCAGCAGCAGGCGCGCTCAGGAAGCTTGCGAGGAAGTTGCCGCGCTCGTAGAAGTACTCCGCCTTCTCCACCTTCATCTCCTCGTCAACCTATCATCACATTGTTGCAGCGACCCATGTCAGTGTCTACTCTGTTAGACTGTTACTGTGATTCTGTGAAGTCCCAACTCTGAACAAAAGTTGACTGCACTATCAAGCTGCCAAACTTACGTGGAAAATGCAGACGCCAAAGAACTCGATGCGCTGGCCGTGTGGGGGGTGCCCCTTGAACGGCCCCTCCATGTAACCCCAGTGCCGGAACTTGAAGGTGACCCTTGGCGGGCCGCTGTACACGTCGAGCACCTCGATGGCGAAGCCCCTGGGGAACGCCGTGAGGAACGTCGACATGCCGGAGTCGACCGTCTCCTTGTCCGGGTCGTAGATGCGGTGCTCCGGCGGCAGCTTGGTCGCCAGGAACGCGTTGTAGCCGCCGATGGCCGTCCACTCCTTCCGCGTCAGAGGCTTCATCCCTGCAAAGCAGCAAGCATTGGTGCCATTGCAAGGCAGGCAAATTTGACAATTTTGACCTCGGAACAAAATCAATTCACAGAATGAACTGCCCGTGAAACTATTTCATTCCCCTGACCTTTTTGTGCAGCGCCCGCCAGGCCGGCGCCACACCCAACGGTGCAGCGCCTAGCTCTGGGGCGTTGTACTCCAGTCCACCGTGGCAGCCCTGGGCCCCGGACCCAGCAGTGCAGCGCCTACGAGGTAGGCGCCACACATGTAATGTGCAGCGCCTAGCCCTTAGGCGTTGCACTGTGACTTAGATGCCAGCCACCCGCTCCCTCCCCTCCCCCACCCCACCCATTCGTTCCAGGAGTTACAGAACAGCGCCGGCGGCTTCCTCCTCTCCCCCTCTCAATCCCCTCTCCCAAATCCTTCAGATCCGACGATTTGGTTCGTGCATTTCTTCACCAATCCATCCTAGAAGGTACTCTCCTCCGATCCCCTTCTTTCTATCCATACAAAATATGGTATTTCAAAGATTTGGGGAATCCTTGTTTGATTTGATTAGATATGAATCTTGCATGTATTAGAAATTTGCATGTATTACAACCCTTGTTTGTTTGATTTGTGGAACCCTAGTGTATTTTATTTTATTGAAAAGATATGGTTGGATATATAGATTGACATGTTATTTCTATGGAAAAGTTATTTGTATGAAGTAGGCCTAGTTTAGTTTTGGATACATATGCTTTGAATTATACTCGTATTGAGAAAAATGCTTTGGATACATATGCTTTGAATCTTGCATGTAGTAGGCCTACTTTAGTTTTTTTGAATTGAAAAGATAATCGTGTTGACAAGAATGCTTTGTTGAAATTGTTAGGATGGTTTGGCTTCTCGATGATTATTGGGACAAACAACACCGGTCGTACGCTATGTCGGTGGAGCAGCTGGTAATACTGAAAGTGGCCGGTGTTATGAAATTCGTATTTTTTTTCAAACACAAATGCCCCATATGTAATGTTATGATTTGTTTGTTTGTAGGAGCTTGCACCTCTGAAGCTTCGGTCTCACGAGATCAGCCTTGGATGGATGCACTATGATGAGCGGTACACACCGTATGTAAGGGAGGCAGGACTTCTCCCTTTCATTCAGTTGGTCCGCCGGTCGATGCCACCCAACAATGCTGCAGCACTCACCGCGCTTATTGATCATTGGAGGCCGAAGACACACACTTTCCATCTTCGGACCAGGGAGATGACCGTGACGCTGCAGGATATTGCTATGATCACCGGTCTTCTATTAATGGCAATCCTTTATGTATGAACACCGATTCTGATGGGTGGCGCGCGCAGATGCATGCCCATATCGGTATGGTTCCTTCGGAGCCTCGGGAACCAGAAGCAGAAGATAAGAAGGAAAGAGTCGCAGCGGGCGCTACTTTCACGTGGATATCATCGAACTTCAGTCATTGCCCTGAGGATGCTAATGAAGACATGGTGAAGACATATGCTCGTGTCTACATGTGGTACGTGATATCCAGGACAATGTTTGCTGATGGCACAGGCAAGAATGCTCCATGGATGTGGCTGAAGGCGTTGACCGTCTTCGATAGCAAATGGAGTTGGGGTTCGGCGACACTGGCTTACTTGTATCGACAGGTATGAAGTTGTTTCCTTTTCACTTCATTGATACATTATCAATGCGCTCTTGCGGCAAATTTGACCATGTTCTCTTTTATGTGCAGTTGGACGAAGCCTGTTGTAGGCACACTGGAGGTATTGGTGGTTGTCTGCTCGCACTTTCCATATGGAGCTGGGAGCGTTTGCCGGTTGGACGACCGAAGACCGTGAAGTACGAGGATTGGGACGATAAAGACGACCCACTACGGCTCCCCACTTGGGCTTACAAGTGGGATGTGTTAAATGAGACGACGGATGATCCCTCGGTAATGTACAAGTTGTACAAGAGCGAGCTGGACGCGATCACGCCTGAGCAGGTGAACCGACATTGCATAAGTGATTATCATGCTTGTATCGTAACTCGATATCAATTTTGCATTCAATCCCATTTTGCAGGTGGAATGGGAGCCGTATGGAAAAGGAGAGAGTTTTGGTAACCCTATGGAGTTCAGGCTGAATCCGATGTGCACTAGGGATAGGGATCTCTGGCATATGCGGTGCCCACTGATATGCAACTGGGCGGTTGAGCTTCACCTGCCACATCGGGTGTTTCGTCAGTTTGGTTTGTTCCAGCCACACCCGCCGGAGTGGGAGGACACGGACAAGTTGCTACACGCGTAAGATATAATTAACCTTGAGCACTTAGCAGCTTCTCGACGGTTTTGATGATGCTAATATTCTGTTTCTAACTTGCAGGTTGGATAGGAAAAAGCAGCGGAAGATCAAGGATTGGGCCAAGCATCACATCAAGTATGTCGTGCAGTTCGCTCTTAGTGTGGAGCAAGCAAGGGCTGGAAAACGAGCCCAGCTTCGTGAGCACTGCCTGATCGCGTTCAACAACTATCTCACATGGTTTCCTGCAAGTACCCACGTGGAGGTATGCCAACCGGCGTATGCTGAGGAGATTCTGGAAGAACCCACCGTTTTTGATGAGGTAGCCCAGCACCAGTACAACGCATTAGTCAGGAAAGGCAACTCAGTGATCCCTTCAGCTCCAATGATGAACTTTGTGGTTAGCCCTTTTTGCTTTTCCATTCGCACTATTCACATCTTTGCTTGCCTAACACTTTGATACCGTTTCTGTTCATAGCATGCCCAGATCAAGAAAGCAGCTGATGAGACCGAGACTATTCTGGAAACAACCCCGGCTGGCAAAAGCGATGGGGAAGGTGCACTTCGAGCATTCATTAAGGTTCACATCTCCTTCAAACTAGCACTTAACATTTGTTGCTACCTTCCATGTCTCATTCAATTGTACATGTTGCAGCGCCAGGGCCAAAAGTTAAGGCGGCTATCAAACCTTTTCGGTTGTCGTGACCCTGAGTATGTATCACCAGAACGGTCTAGGTCAGCGACACCATCAGATCCCGCTTCGGGGCAGGGCCATGGTGAACCTTTCGAGGATGAGGACGTGGGTGTGGTCACCCAAGAGGTATGTCACGACGATATATATCCATTTGTTGATGCATTACTAATTATATCCTCACACACGGTCTTTCCATATCTTCTGTTGATGCATAGGTTGCTGATGATATGACCGTGGGGAGGTACCAGGCTCGGTCTGCATACGAGTTGAAGCCTAGGACGGGAATCAACAAGTACACACCTGAAGACTTCACCCAAAGAGGCCAAAGAGGCAAAAGGACGGTCGGCACCTCGCGGATGGCGGCTTTGGATGACTATTTGGATGACGTGGACGAACCGGAGCCGGAGCGGGTTCCTCTTCCTAGGAAGGTGAAGAAGATAAGCGTCAAGAGGGGGGAGGAGCCAGCGAGCGTGGAAAGCACTAGTCATCGTCATTTTTTTTATAATGTTGAACTTAGAGTGGAATTTGTTATGTCGTTGAACTTGGAGTGGTCGTACCTTTTAGTAATGTGGAATTTGTTATGTCGTTGAACTTGGAGTGGTGGTAGCTCTATGTTAAACTTGAACTTATTGTGATGGTCCTTTGTAAGAAATGATGTCTGTGGTGAACCCTTTTTGAACCTTAATGTTTATTATACGAATTGTTGAACTGTGGCTGAAAATGACCCAGTAGAGGGGCGGGGGGGGAGGAGGCACAGAAGGCAGGCCTCCAGTTTGAGGCAAAAAATTTGCTAAGTGTTTGTGCAGCGCCTAGCTAGGGGGCGCCACACTGTACTGTGCAACGCCTAGCCGCCAGGCGCTGCACAGTAGAGTGTGGCGCCTCCAGGCTAGGCGCTGCACAGGTCTGTAACTTGCTACATCTTCTGTTGCTGTCTGGATAGCTATAGACCTGTGCAGCGCCTAGCCTGGAGGCGCCACACTCTACTGTGCAACGCCTAGCAGGCAGGCGCTGCACTGTAGAGTGTGGCGCCTCCAGGCTAGGCGCTGCACAGGTCTGTAACTTGCCACACCTTCTGTTGCTGTCTTGATAGCTACAGACCTGTGCAGCGCCTAGCCTGGAGGCGCCACACTCTACTGTGCAACGCCTAGCAGGCAGGCGCTGCACTGTAGAGTGTGGCGCCTCCAGGCTAGGCGCTGCACAGGTTTGTAGCTATCCAGACAGCCACAGTAGGTAGGCCTCCAGTTTGAGGCAAAAAATTCGCTAAGTGTTTGTGCAGCGCCTAGCTCGGGGGCCCCACACTATACTGCGCAACGCCTAGGGGCCAGGCGCTGCACTATTGAGTGTGGCGCCTCCGGGCTAGGCACTGCACAGGTCTGTAACTTGCCATACCTTCTGTTGCTGTCTGCATAGGTACAGACCTGTGCAGCGCCTAGCCTGGAGGCGCCACACTCTACTGTGCAACGCCAAGCTGCCAGGCGCTGCACAGTAGAGTGTGGCGCCTCCAGGCTAGGCGCTGCACGGGTCTATAACTTGCCATACCTTCTGTTGTTGTCTGGATAGCTACAGACCTGTGCAGCGCCTAGCCTGGAGGCGCCACACTCATGCCTCCAGTTTGAGGCAAAAAATTCGCTAAGTGTTTGTGCAGCGCCTAGCCCGGAGGCGCTACACTATACCGTGCAACGCCTAGCGGCCAGGCGCTGCACTGTAGAGTGTGGCGCCTCCAGGCTAGGCGCTGCACATGTCTGTAGCTATCCAGAGAGCCACAGAAGGTAGGCCTCCAGTTTGAGGCACTTGACTTGGACTTAGTGAATTTTTTAGCTATCCAGAGAGCCACAGCAGCTAGGCGCCACACGGTATATTGCAGCGCCCAGATGCTAGGCGTTGCACTTGGACTTGGTGAATTTTTTAGCATATGCAAACATAGTAAGTAACAACTGTAGATTGCAGCGCCCAGATGTGAAGTAGGATTGATACGTAGCAAGCAAACAACTGTGAAAAGAACATATGCACGAAGTACTTCACGACACATAGTAGTTCATAACACATAGTAGTTCATAACACATAGTACTTCACGACACATAGTAGTTCTTACAACCAAATCGAGGAGGAGACATAGTAGTTCACCGCACATAGTAGTTCTTACAACCAAATCGAGGAGGAGACATAGTAGTTCACGACACATAGTAGTTCACAACCAAATCGAAGAGGAGACATAGTAGTTCACAACCAAATCGAAGAGGAGACATAGTAGTTCACAACCAAATCGAAGAGGATGACATAGCTCTATTGCGTAGAGCAAGGCCCCTTTCCCTTCTTCTTCCTCTCTTCTTCCTCTTCCTCCTCCCTTTTTCTTATGAGGTGAGCCTCCTTAACCACCCTCTCCATGAATATCTGATTGTCCCTCTCTTCTTTTTCAGCTGCAATTGCCCAAAGCTTCATGGTTCTTTCTTCAAAATCCTGTTGACGCTTCTTCTGTGCCTCCTCAACTTTCCTCATCAACGCTTGCTCCCTAGCGCGCATCGCATTTGCTGCAGTCTGTTTTCGCTTCCTCTCCTTCTCAAGCTCCTCTTCCTTCTTCTTCTTTAGCTTGGCTGCATCCTCCTCTCTAAGCTTCTTCGCAGCCTTCTCCCACCATCCCGCCATCTCATCTTCGCCATCCTCCTTCATCGTTGGTTTGTTGGGTTGGGAAGCCGCCATACCTACAATGAGTGAAACATAATGGTTAGTAAGGACAATAAGAACAAATGGAAGCACATATGAAAAAGAAGAACATATGAAAAAACAAGAACATATGATACATTATAGTTAGTGAGGAACATACGGAAACGGTCCATCTAGGTATCCAAACATTCCTCTATAACGAACTTGCCCTTGTCCATCACCACGACCAAGTGCACCACCAAGGCCAAGACCATCACCAAGGCCGAGACAATCACCACGACCATTACCACCACGTCGAGCTCTACCACCACCACGGCCTAGACCACCACCACCACCTCTACCACCACCACGGCCTCTTGTAAGTCCAAGTTGCCGACCTCTTTGTTGCCTAGATCCTCTTTGGCTAACACTTGGTTGGCTAGGCACTTGTTGGCTACCACTTGGTTGCCTTGGCACTTGTTGGCTACCACTAGGTTGGCTACCACTTGGTTGGCTTGGCACTTGTTGGCTACCACTAGGTTGGCTACCACTTGGTTGGCTCCCTTGTGTAGCTCCTTGTTGGCTTGTGCTTGCATCATTTTTCTTGGACCTTTTCCTTGGTTTCGTACATTTTATTTTGTTGTGGCCATGACCTTTGCACTCCCCACAACGGGAGCTCTCACGAGGCTCTTGGAATTGGTCGTTGCCCGCTTCGTGGCGCCCACCATGGCCCCATCCGTCCATGTCGCCTCTAAGATGCTTTGTCTTACGTCTACCCCGTTTAACAACCTTCAACTCCGGATCCGGCCATAGTTGAACTCCATGATACTCCGGCCATTGTGATTGGTCAAGGTATGGGTGAAAGCGGGGAGCCCATGTTTTCTTGACCGTCATGATTAAGAACTCCGACTCCCTCACGGTGCGTGGGTGATTGATGTCCACATTCCTAACGCGACCGGCGGTATACAAGTGTGAGCATGGGAGATGAAGCAACAATGGCCTCCTGCAAGTGCAATCACATTGTGTTAACGACACCTTGAAAGCCCGACCTCCATGTTGCCGGCCATCGTTTGTGGTTCCTCCTGGCTCTTTCACTTCGTACTTCCACTCTTCGTTGTCATATAATATAGCTTCTTCTGAGTCCGCCTTACGTGATTGAAATACCAACCATTCATAAATTTTGGGTGGGAACTTGTACTTGTACTTCCGTGGGTTCTCACCCGCTATCTGTGCATCGGTTTCCATCGAGTACTTTACAAAGTACGCATTCATCTTGTCAAATGTGTATTGAACTATTGCCGTCACGGGTAATCCACGTGCACCTATAGAAAGCAACTGGTTCTATCTCCCACTTCCCTTTACATTTCAGTTTGTCTTCATGAAGTCATTGCTAGCTTGTCTGGTCTGATTGACTTCACTGTGTGTAGACTATTTACTATTTGGCTTCATACTGTCTTCCATCCTGATCCATACTACCTAGCTGTTGATAGTCTTCGTACTTTCACACATTGCTTACTTGACTATGGCTTGTCTAGTGTAGTCTATCTTCCGCTGCATATCAATAGGTTCATTTCTACTGTTTGTCTTCAAAGACCTCGTGTTTTGAAGACTTCCATAAAAATCGCCTATTCACCCCCCTCTAGTCGATAACTAGCACTTTCAATTGGTATTAGAGCAAGGTGCTCCCTTGTTCTGTGTGATTCGGTTTAACCACCTGGAGTTTTAGCTATGTCGACTGCAGGGATAATCAAGGTCTCCGCTGCGTGCCTAGTTTTCAATGGCACTGATTACCCCTACTGGAAGAATAAGATGCGCATGCATCTTGAAGCCATTGATGTCGACCTCTGGTATGTCGTCAAGAATGGCGTTCCCAAGGTCAGTGAAGGTGTCACCGCTGCTGATGTGAAGAGGTTCATTCAACTGGATTCGACTGCCAAGAACATCATCTGTGGTCATCTGACCAAAGAACAGTACGGTCACTACATCTCCGAGTGTCCAGCTCAAGAAATGATGAAGCTTCCACTCGTGACCACAAGAAGAGAACATGCCACAAACACGAGAAGCCTGTTCACGACATCTCTGAGTGTCCTCAGTGGGACAAGGAATCTAACAAGAAGAAGAAGAGCAAGGAATATGATTCTGACGACAAGAAGAAGAAATCCTCAAAGTCTTCTTCAAAGTCATCATCAAAGTCTTCATCTCACAAGAAGAGCTCGTCCAGCAAGGCTCGTGCGTTTGTTGGCAAGGAGATGGATTCAGAGGAGGAGTCTGCTTCTTAGGAGGCGGAGGTGGAGTCTGAGGAGGAGTCCGATTCAGGTGTGGCAAGCCTGGCTCTAGCTTCAGCTTACGTCGCCAAGTCCATCTTCAACACCGAAGACAATGGCCTCGTCGCCGACGCTGATGCTGATGATGAGGATGACTCTGCTCTGACCTACTGCTTCATGGCACGTGGTGCCAACGTAAACTCACGCGATGCTTACTTTCAAACATCCAGTGAAGATGACTTTGAATGTGAATCTAAACCTAGCTACAAAACACTTGCTAAAATTGCAACTGAACAACAAACTGCTATGGAACATATTCAAAAGTTGCTAGACAAAAGCGATGACCCTGTTGGACGCAGAAATGAATCGAACTCAGTCCTTAACTGAAGACCTTTTTGTGCAGCGCCCGCCAGGCCGGCGCCACACCCAACGGTGCAGCGCCTAGCTCTGGGGCGTTGTACTCCAGTCCACCGTGGCAGCCCTGGGCCCCGGACCCAGCAGTGCAGCGCCTACGAGGTAGGCGCCACACATGTAATGTGCAGCGCCTAGCCCTTAGGCGTTGCACTGTGACTTAGATGCCAGCCACCCGCTCCCCCCCCCCCCCCCACCCCACCCATTCGTTCCAGGAGTTACAGAACAGCGCCGGCGGCTTCCTCCTCTCCCCCTCTCAATCCCCTCTCCCAAATCCTTCAGATCTGACGATTTGGTTCGTGCATTTCTTCACCAATCCATCCTAGAAGGTACTCTCCTCCGATCCCCTTCTTTCTATCCCTACAAAATATGGTATTTCAAAGATTTGGGGAATCCTTGTTTGATTTGATTAGATATGAATCTTGCATGTATTAGAAATTTGCATGTATTACAACCCTTGTTTGTTTGATTTGTGGAACCCTAGTGTATTTTATTTTATTGAAAAAATATGGTTGGATATATAGATTGACATGTTATTTCTATGGAAAAGTTATTTGTATGAAGTAGGCCTAGTTTAGTTTTGGATACATATGCTTTGAATTATACTCGTATTGAGAAAAATGCTTTGGATACATATGCTTTGAATCTTGCATGTAGTAGGCCTACTTCAGTTTTTTTGAATTGAAAAGATAATCGTGTTGACAAGAATGCTTTGTTGAAATTGTTAGGATGGTTTGGCTTCTCGATGATTATTGGGACAAACAACACCGGTCGTACGCTATGTCGGTGGAGCAGCTGGTAATACTGAAAGTGGCCGGTGTTATGAAATTCGTATTTTTTTTCAAACACAAATGCCCCATATGTAATGTTATGATTTGTTTGTTTGTAGGAGCTTGCACCTCTGAAGCTTCGGTCTCACGAGATCAGCCTTGGATGGATGCGCTATGATGAGCGGTACACACCGTATGTAAGGGAGGCAGGACTTCTCCCTTTCATTCAGTTGGTCCGCCGGTCGATGCCACTCAACAATGCTGCAGCACTCACCGCGCTTATTGATCATTGGAGGCCGAAGACACACACTTTCCATCTTCGGACCAGGGAGATGACCGTGACGCTGCAGGATATTGCTATGATTACCGATCTTTCTATTAATGGCAATCCTTTATGTATGAACACCGATTTTGATGGGTGGCGCGCGCAGATGCATGCCCATATCGGTATGGTTCCTTCGGAGCCTCGGGAACCAGAAGCAGAAAATAAGAAGGAAAGAGTCGCAGCGGGCGCTACTTTCACGTGGATATCATCGAACTTCAGTCATTGCCCTGAGGATGCTAATAAAGACATGGTGAAGACATATGCTCGTGTCTACATGTGGTACGTGATATCCAGGACAATGTTTGCTGATGGCACAGGCAAGAATGCTCCATGGATGTGGCTGAAGGCGTTGACCGTCTTCGATAGCAAATGGAGTTGGGGTTCGGCGACACTGGCTTACTTGTATCGACAGGTATGAAGTTGTTTCCTTTTCACTTCATTGATACATTATCAATGCGCTCTTGCGGCAAATTTGACCATGTTCTCTTTTATGTGCAGTTGGACGAAGCCTGTTGTAGGCACACTGGAGGTATTGGTGGTTGTCTGCTCGCACTTTCCATATGGAGCTGGGAGCGTTTGCCGGTTGGACGACCGAAGACCGTGAAGTACGAGGATTGGGACGATAAAGACGACCCACTACGGCTCCCCACTTGGGCTTACAAGTGGGATGTGTTAAATGAGACGACGGATGATCCCTCGGTAATGTAGAAGTTGTACAAGAGCGAGCTGGACGCGATCACGCCTGAGCAGGTGAACCGACATTGCATAAGTGATTATCATGCTTGTATCGTAACTCGATATCAATTTTGCATTCAATCCCATTTTGCAGGTGGAATGGGAGCCGTATGGAAAAGGAGAGAGTTTTGGTAACCCTATGGAGTTCAGGCTGAATCCGATGTGCACTAGGGATAGGGATCTCTGGCATATGCGGTGCCCACTGATATGCAACTGGGCGGTTGAGCTTCACCTGCCACATCGGGTGTTTCGTCAGTTTGGTTTGTTCCAGCCACACCCGCCGGAGTGGGAGGACACGGACAAGTTGCTACACGCATAAGATATAATTAACCTTGAGCACTTAGCAGCTTCTCGACGGTTTCGATGATGCTAATATTCTGTTTCTAACTTGCAGGTTGGATAGGAAAAAGCAGCGGAAGATCAAGGATTGGGCCAAGCATCACATCAAGTATGTCGTGCAGTTCGCTCTTAGTGTGGAGCAAGCAAGGGCTGGAAAACGAGCCCAGCTTCGTGAGCACTGCCTGATCGCGTTCAACAACTATCTCACATGGTTTCCTGCAAGTACCCACGTGGAGGTATGCCAACCGGCGTATGCTGAGGAGATTCTGGAAGAACCCACCGTTTTTGATGAGGTAGCCCAGCACCAGTACAACGCATTAGTCAGGAAAGGCAACTCAGTGATCCCTTCAGCTCCAATGATGAACTTTGTGGTTAGCCCTTTTTGCTTTTCCATTCGCACTATTCACATCTTCGCTTGCCTAACACTTTGATACCGTTTCTGTTCATAGCATGCCCAGATCAAGAAAGCAGCTGATGAGACCGAGACTATTCTGGAAACAACCCCGGCTGGCAAAAGCGATGGGGAAGGTGCACTTCGAGCATTCATTAAGGTTCACATCTCCTTCAAACTAGCACTTAACATTTGTTGCTACCTTCCATGTCTCATTCAATTGTACATGTTGCAGCGCCAGGGCCAAAAGTTAAGGCGGCTATCAAACCTTTTCGGTTGTCGTGACCCTGAGTATGTATCACCAGAACGGTCTAGGTCAGCGACACCATCAGATCCCGCTTCGGGGCAGGGCCATGGTGAACCTTTCGAGGATGAGGACGTGGGTGTGGTCACCCAAGAGGTATGTCACGACGATATATATCCATTTGTTGATGCATTACTAATTATATCCTCACACACGGTCTTTCCATATCTTCTGTTGATGCATAGGTTGCTGATGATATGACCGTGGGGAGGTACCAGGCTCGGTCTGCATACGAGTTGAAGCCTAGGACGGGAATCAACAAGTACACACCTGAAGACTTCACCCAAAGAGGCCAAAGAGGCAAAAGGACGGTCGGCACCTCGCGGATGGCGGCTTTGGATGACTATTTGGATGACGTGGACGAACCGGAGCCGGAGCGGGTTCCTCTTCCTAGGAAGGTGAAGAAGATAAGCGTCAAGAGGGGGGTGGAGCCAGCGAGCGTGGAAAGCACTAGTCATCGTCATTTTTTTATAATGTTGAACTTAGAGTGGAATTTGTTATGTCGTTGAACTTGGAGTGGTCGTACCTTTTAGTAATGTGGAATTTGTTATGTCGTTGAACTTGGAGTGGTGGTAGCTCTATGTTAAACTTGAACTTATTGTGATGGTCCTTTGTAAGAAATGATGTCTGTGGTGAACCCTTTTTGAACCTTAATGTTTATTATACGAATTGTTGAACTGTGGCTGAAAATGACCCAGTAGAGGGGGGGGGGAGGAGGCACAGAAGGCAGGCCTCCAGTTTGAGGCAAAAAATTTGCTAAGTGTTTGTGCAGCGCCTAGCTAGGGGGCGCCACACTGTACTGTGCAACGCCTAGCCGCCAGGCGCTGCACAGTAGAGTGTGGCGCCTCCAGGCTAGGCGCTGCACAGGTCTGTAACTTGCTACATCTTCTGTTGCTGTCTGGATAGCTATAGACCTGTGCAGCGCCTAGCCTGGAGGCGCCACACTCTACTGTGCAACGCCTAGCAGGCAGGCGCTGCACTGTAGAGTGTGGCGCCTCCAGGCTAGGCGCTGCACAGGTCTGTAACTTGCCACACCTTCTGTTGCTGTCTGGATAGCTACAGACCTGTGCAGCGCCTAGCCTGGAGGCGCCACACTCTACTGTGCAACGCCTAGCAGGCAGGCGCTGCACTGTAGAGTGTGGCGCCTCCAGGCTAGGCGCTGCACAGGTATGTAGCTATCCAGACAGCCACAGTAGGTAGGCCTCCAGTTTGAGGCAAAAAATTCGCAAAGTGTTTGTGCAGCGCCTAGCTCGGGGGCCCCACACTATACTGCGCAACGCCTAGGGGCCAGGCGCTGCACTATTGAGTGTGGCGCCTCCGGGCTAGGCACTGCACAGGTCTGTAACTTGCCATACCTTCTGTTGCTGTCTGCATAGGTACAGACCTGTGCAGCGCCTAGCCTGGAGGCGCCACACTCTACTGTGCAACGCCTAGCTGCCAGGCGCTGCACAGTAGAGTGTGGCGCCTCCAGGCTAGGCGCTGCACGGGTCTATAACTTGCCATACCTTCTGTTGTTGTCTGGATAGCTACAGACCTGTGCAGCGCCTAGCCTGGAGGCGCCACACTCATGCCTCCAGTTTGAGGCAAAAAATTCGCTAAGTGTTTGTGCAGCGCCTAGCCCGGAGGCGCTACACTATACCGTGCAACGCCTAGCGGCCAGGCACTGCACTGTAGAGTGTGGCGCCTCCAGGCTAGGCGCTGCACATGTCTGTAGCTATCCAGAGAGCCACAGAAGGTAGGCCTCCAGTTTGAGGCACTTGACTTGGACTTAGTGAATTTTTTAGCTATCCAGAGAGCCACAGCAGCTAGGCGCCACACGGTATATTGCAGCGCCCAGATGCTAGGCGTTGCACTTGGACTTGGTGAATTTTTTAGCATATGCAAACATAGTAAGTAACAACTGTAGATTGCAGCGCCCAGATGTGAAGTAGGATTGATACGTAGCAAGCAAACAACTGTGAAAAGAACATATGCACGAAGTACTTCACGACACATAGTAGTTCATAACACATAGTAGTTCATAACACATAGTACTTCACGACACATAGTAGTTCTTACAACCAAATCGAGGAGGAGACATAGTAGTTCACCGCACATAGTAGTTCTTACAACCAAATCGAGGAGGAGACATAGTAGTTCACGACACATAGTAGTTCACAACCAAATCGAAGAGGAGACATAGTAGTTCACAACCAAATCGAAGAGGAGACATAGTAGTTCACAACCAAATCGAAGAGGATGACATAGCTCTATTGCGTAGAGCAAGGCCCCTTTCCCTTCTTCTTCCTCTCTTCTTCCTCTTCCTCCTCCCTTTTTCTTATGAGGTGAGCCTCCTTAACCACCCTCTCCATGAATATCTGATTGTCCCTCTCTTCTTTTTCAGCTGCAATTGCCCAAAGCTTCATGGTTCTTTCTTCAAAATCCTGTTGACGCTTCTTCTGTGCCTCCTCAACTTTCCTCATCAACGCTTGCTCCCTAGCGCGCATCGCATTTGCTGCAGTCTATTTTTGCTTCCTCTCCTTCTCAAGCTCCTCTTCCTTCTTCTTCTTTAGCTTGGCTGCATCCTCCTCTCTAAGCTTCTTCGCAGCCTTCTCCCACCATCCCGCCATCTCATCTTCGACATCCTCCTTCATCGTTGGTTTGTTGGGTTGGGAAGCCGCCATACCTACAATGAGTGAAACATAATGGTTAGTAAGGACAATAAGAACAAATGGAAGCACATATGAAAAAGAAGAACATATGAAAAAACAAGAACATATGATACATTATAGTTAGTGAGGAACATACGGAAACGGTCCATCTAGGTATCCAAACATTCCTCTATAACGAACTTGCCCTTGTCCATCACCACGACCAAGTGCACCACCAAGGCCAAGACCATCACCAAGGCCGAGACAATCACCACGACCATTACCACCACGTCGAGCTCTACCACCACCACGGCCTAGACCACCACCACCACCTCTACCACCACCACGGCCTCTTGTAAGTCCAAGTTGCCGACCTCTTTGTTGCCTAGATCCTCTTTGGCTAACACTTGGTTGGCTAGGCACTTGTTGGCTACCACTTGGTTGCCTTGGCACTTGTTGGCTACCACTAGGTTGGCTACCACTTGGTTGGCTTGGCACTTGTTGGCTACCACTAGGTTGGCTACCACTTGGTTGGCTCCCTTGTGTAGCTCCTTGTTGGCTTGTGCTTGCATCATTTTTCTTGGACCTTTTCCTTGGTTTCGTACATTTTATTTTGTTGTGGCCATGACCTTTGCACTCCCCACAACGGGAGCTCTCACGAGGCTCTTGGAATTGGTCGTTGCCCGCTTCGTGGCGCCCACCATGGCCCCATCCGTCCATGTCGCCTCTAAGATGCTTTGTCTTACGTCTACCCCGTTTAACAACCTTCAACTCCGGATCCGGCCATAGTTGAACTCCATGATACTCCGGCCATTGTGATTGGTCAAGGTATGGGTGAAAGCGGGGAGCCCATGTTTTCTTGACCGTCATGATTAAGAACTCCGACTCCCTCACGGTGCGTGGGTGATTGATGTCCACATTCCTAACGCGACCGGCGGTATACAAGTGTGAGCATGGGAGATGAAGCAACAATGGCCTCCTGCAAGTGCAATCACATTGTGTTAACGACACCTTGAAAGCCCGACCTCCATGTTGCCGGCCATCGTTTGTGGTTCCTCCTGGCTCTTTCACTTCGTACTTCCACTCTTCGTTGTCATATAATATAGCTTCTTTTGAGTCCGCCTTCCGTGATTGAAATACCAACCATTCATAAATTTTGGGTGGGAACTTGTACTTGTACTTCCGTGGGTTCTCACCCGCTATCTGTGCATCGGTTTCCATCGAGTACTTTACAAAGTACGCATTCATCTTGTCAAATGTGTATTGAACTATTGCCGTCACGGGTAATCCACGTGCACCTATAGAAAGCAACTGGTTCTATCTCCCACTTCCCTTTACATTTCAGTTTGTCTTCATGAAGTCATTGCTAGCTTGTCTGGTCTGATTGACTTCACTGTGTGTAGACTATTTACTGTTTGGCTTCATACTGTCTTCCATCCTGATCCATACTACCTAGCTGTTGATAGTCTTCGTACTTTCACACATTGCTTACTTGACTATGGCTTGTCTAGTGTAGTCTATCTTCCGCTGCATATCAATAGGTTCATTTCTACTGTTTGTCTTCAAAGACCTCGTGTTTTGAAGACTTCCATAAAAATCGCCTATTCACCCCCCTCTAGTCGATAACTAGCACTTTCAATTGGTATTAGAGCAAGGTGCTCCCTTGTTCTGTGTGATTCGGTTTAACCACCTGGAGTTTTAGCTATGTCGACTGCAGGGATAATCAAGGTCTCCGCTGCGTGCCTAGTTTTCAATGGCACTGATTACCCCTACTGGAAGAATAAGATGCGCATGCATCTTGAAGCCATTGATGTCGACCTCTGGTATGTCGTCAAGAATGGCGTTCCCAAGGTCAGTGAAGGTGTCACCGCTGCTGATGTGAAGAGGTTCATTCAACTGGATTCGACTGCCAAGAACATCATCTGTGGTCATCTGACCAAAGAACAGTACGGTCACTACATCTCCGAGTGTCCAGCTCAAGAAATGATGAAGCTTCCACTCGTGACCACAAGAAGAGAACATGCCACAAACACGAGAAGCCTGTTCACGACATCTCTGAGTGTCCTCAGTGGGACAAGGAATCTAACAAGAAGAAGAAGAGCAAGGAATATGATTCTGACGACAAGAAGAAGAAATCCTCAAAGTCTTCTTCAAAGTCATCATCAAAGTCTTCATCTCACAAGAAGAGCTCGTCCAGCAAGGCTCGTGCGTTTGTTGGCAAGGAGATGGATTCAGAGGAGGAGTCTGCTTCTTAGGAGGCGGAGGTGGAGTCTGAGGAGGAGTCCGATTCAGGTGTGGCAAGCCTGGCTCTAGCTTCAGCTTACGTCGCCAAGTCCATCTTCAACACCGAAGACAATGGCCTCGTCGCCGACGCTGATGCTGATGATGAGGATGACTCTGCTCTGACCTACTGCTTCATGGCACGTGGTGCCAACGTAAACTCACGCGATGCTTACTTTCAAACATCCAGTGAAGATGACTTTGAATGTGAATCTAAACCTAGCTACAAAACACTTGCTAAAATTGCAACTGAACAACAAACTGCTATGGAACATATTCAAAAGTTGCTAGACAAAAGCGATGACCCTGTTGGACGCAGAAATGAATCGAACTCAGTCCTTAACTGAAGACCTTTTTGTGCAGCGCCCGCCAGGCCGGCGCCACACCCAACGGTGCAGCGCCTAGCTCTGGGGCGTTGTACTCCAGTCCACCGTGGCAGCCCTGGGCCCCGGACCCAGCAGTGCAGCGCCTACGAGGTAGGCGCCACACATGTAATGTGCAGCGCCTAGCCCTTAGGCGTTGCACTGTGACTTAGATGCCAGCCACCCGCTCCCTCCCCCTCCCCCACCCCACCCATTCGTTCCAGGAGTTACAGAACAGCGCCGGCGGCTTCCTCCTCTCCCCCTCTCAATCCCCTCTCCCAAATCCTTCAGATCTGACGATTTGGTTCGTGCATTTCTTCACCAATCCATCCTAGAAGGTACTCTCCTCCGATCCCCTTCTTTCTATCCCTACAAAATATGGTATTTCAAAGATTTGGGGAATCCTTGTTTGATTTGATTAGATATGAATCTTGCATGTATTAGAAATTTGCATGTATTACAACCCTTGTTTGTTTGATTTGTGGAACCCTAGTGTATTTTATTTTATTGAAAAAATATGGTTGGATATATAGATTGACATGTTATTTCTATGGAAAAGTTATTTGTATGAAGTAGGCCTAGTTTAGTTTTGGATACATATGCTTTGAATTATACTCGTATTGAGAAAAATGCTTTGGATACATATGCTTTGAATCTTGCATGTAGTAGGCCTACTTCAGTTTTTTTGAATTGAAAAGATAATCGTGTTGACAAGAATGCTTTGTTGAAATTGTTAGGATGGTTTGGCTTCTCGATGATTATTGGGACAAACAACACCGGTCGTACGCTATGTCGGTGGAGCAGCTGGTAATACTGAAAGTGGCCGGTGTTATGAAATTCGTATTTTTTTTCAAACACAAATGCCCCATATGTAATGTTATGATTTGTTTGTTTGTAGGAGCTTGCACCTCTGAAGCTTCGGTCTCACGAGATCAGCCTTGGATGGATGTGCTATGATGAGCGGTACACACCGTATGTAAGGGAGGCAGGACTTCTCCCTTTCATTCAGTTGGTCCGCCGGTCGATGCCACTCAACAATGCTGCAGCACTCACCGCGCTTATTGATCATTGGAGGCCGAAGACACACACTTTCCATCTTCGGACCAGGGAGATGACCGTGACGCTGCAGGATATTGCTATGATTACCGATCTTTCTATTAATGGCAATCCTTTATGTATGAACACCGATTTTGATGGGTGGCGCGCGCAGATGCATGCCCATATCGGTATGGTTCCTTCGGAGCCTCGGGAACCAGAAGCAGAAAATAAGAAGGAAAGAGTCGCAGCGGGCGCTACTTTCACGTGGATATCATCGAACTTCAGTCATTGCCCTGAGGATGCTAATAAAGACATGGTGAAGACATATGCTCGTGTCTACATGTGGTACGTGATATCCAGGACAATGTTTGCTGATGGCACAGGCAAGAATGCTCCATGGATGTGGCTGAAGGCGTTGACCGTCTTCGATAGCAAATGGAGTTGGGGTTCGGCGACACTGGCTTACTTGTATCGACAGGTATGAAGTTGTTTCCTTTTCACTTCATTGATACATTATCAATGCGCTCTTGCGGCAAATTTGACCATGTTCTCTTTTATGTGCAGTTGGACGAAGCCTGTTGTAGGCACACTGGAGGTATTGGTGGTTGTCTGCTCGCACTTTCCATATGGAGCTGGGAGCGTTTGCCGGTTGGACGACCGAAGACCGTGAAGTACGAGGATTGGGACGATAAAGACGACCCACTACGGCTCCCCACTTGGGCTTACAAGTGGGATGTGTTAAATGAGACGACGGATGATCCCTCGGTAATGTAGAAGTTGTACAAGAGCGAGCTGGACGCGATCACGCCTGAGCAGGTGAACCGACATTGCATAAGTGATTATCATGCTTGTATCGTAACTCGATATCAATTTTGCATTCAATCCCATTTTGCAGGTGGAATGGGAGCCGTATGGAAAAGGAGAGAGTTTTGGTAACCCTATGGAGTTCAGGCTGAATCCGATGTGCACTAGGGATAGGGATCTCTGGCATATGCGGTGCCCACTGATATGCAACTGGGCGGTTGAGCTTCACCTGCCACATCGGGTGTTTCGTCAGTTTGGTTTGTTCCAGCCACACCCGCCGGAGTGGGAGGACACGGACAAGTTGCTACACGCATAAGATATAATTAACCTTGAGCACTTAGCAGCTTCTCGACGGTTTCGATGATGCTAATATTCTGTTTCTAACTTGCAGGTTGGATAGGAAAAAGCAGCGGAAGATCAAGGATTGGGCCAAGCATCACATCAAGTATGTCGTGCAGTTCGCTCTTAGTGTGGAGCAAGCAAGGGCTGGAAAACGAGCCCAGCTTCGTGAGCACTGCCTGATCGCGTTCAACAACTATCTCACATGGTTTCCTGCAAGTACCCCACGTGGAGGTATGCCAACCGGCGTATGCTGAGGAGATTCTGGAAGAACCCACCGTTTTTGATGAGGTAGCCCAGCACCAGTACAACGCATTAGTCAGGAAAGGCAACTCAGTGATCCCTTCAGCTCCAATGATGAACTTTGTGGTTAGCCCTTTTTGCTTTTCCATTCGCACTATTCACATCTTCGCTTGCCTAACACTTTGATACCGTTTCTGTTCATAGCATGCCCAGATCAAGAAAGCAGCTGATGAGACCGAGACTATTCTGGAAACAACCCCGGCTGGCAAAAGCGATGGGGAAGGTGCACTTCGAGCATTCATTAAGGTTCACATCTCCTTCAAACTAGCACTTAACATTTGTTGCTACCTTCCATGTCTCATTCAATTGTACATGTTGCAGCGCCAGGGCCAAAAGTTAAGGCGGCTATCAAACCTTTTCGGTTGTCGTGACCCTGAGTATGTATCACCAGAACGGTCTAGGTCAGCGACACCATCAGATCCCGCTTCGGGGCAGGGCCATGGTGAACCTTTCGAGGATGAGGACGTGGGTGTGGTCACCCAAGAGGTATGTCACGACGATATATATCCATTTGTTGATGCATTACTAATTATATCCTCACACACGGTCTTTCCATATCTTCTGTTGATGCATAGGTTGCTGATGATATGACCGTGGGGAGGTACCAGGCTCGGTCTGCATACGAGTTGAAGCCTAGGACGGGAATCAACAAGTACACACCTGAAGACTTCACCCAAAGAGGCCAAAGAGGCAAAAGGACGGTCGGCACCTCGCGGATGGCGGCTTTGGATGACTATTTGGATGACGTGGACGAACCGGAGCCGGAGCGGGTTCCTCTTCCTAGGAAGGTGAAGAAGATAAGCGTCAAGAGGGGGGTGGAGCCAGCGAGCGTGGAAAGCACTAGTCATCGTCATTTTTTTATAATGTTGAACTTAGAGTGGAATTTGTTATGTCGTTGAACTTGGAGTGGTCGTACCTTTTAGTAATGTGGAATTTGTTATGTCGTTGAACTTGGAGTGGTGGTAGCTCTATGTTAAACTTGAACTTATTGTGATGGTCCTTTGTAAGAAATGATGTCTGTGGTGAACCCTTTTTGAACCTTAATGTTTATTATACGAATTGTTGAACTGTGGCTGAAAATGACCCAGTAGAGGGGGGGGGAGGAGGCACAGAAGGCAGGCCTCCAGTTTGAGGCAAAAAATTTGCTAAGTGTTTGTGCAGCGCCTAGCTAGGGGGCGCCACACTGTACTGTGCAACGCCTAGCCGCCAGGCGCTGCACAGTAGAGTGTGGCGCCTCCAGGCTAGGCGCTGCACAGGTCTGTAACTTGCTACATCTTCTGTTGCTGTCTGGATAGCTATAGACCTGTGCAGCGCCTAGCCTGGAGGCGCCACACTCTACTGTGCAACGCCTAGCAGGCAGGCGCTGCACTGTAGAGTGTGGCGCCTCCAGGCTAGGCGCTGCACAGGTCTGTAACTTGCCACACCTTCTGTTGCTGTCTGGATAGCTACAGACCTGTGCAGCGCCTAGCCTGGAGGCGCCACACTCTACTGTGCAACGCCTAGCAGGCAGGCGCTGCACTGTAGAGTGTGGCGCCTCCAGGCTAGGCGCTGCACAGGTATGTAGCTATCCAGACAGCCACAGTAGGTAGGCCTCCAGTTTGAGGCAAAAAATTCGCAAAGTGTTTGTGCAGCGCCTAGCTCGGGGGCCCCACACTATACTGCGCAACGCCTAGGGGCCAGGCGCTGCACTATTGAGTGTGGCGCCTCCGGGCTAGGCACTGCACAGGTCTGTAACTTGCCATACCTTCTGTTGCTGTCTGCATAGGTACAGACCTGTGCAGCGCCTAGCCTGGAGGCGCCACACTCTACTGTGCAACGCCTAGCTGCCAGGCGCTGCACAGTAGAGTGTGGCGCCTCCAGGCTAGGCGCTGCACGGGTCTATAACTTGCCATACCTTCTGTTGTTGTCTGGATAGCTACAGACCTGTGCAGCGCCTAGCCTGGAGGCGCCACACTCATGCCTCCAGTTTGAGGCAAAAAATTCGCTAAGTGTTTGTGCAGCGCCTAGCCCGGAGGCGCTACACTATACCGTGCAACGCCTAGCGGCCAGGCACTGCACTGTAGAGTGTGGCGCCTCCAGGCTAGGCGCTGCACATGTCTGTAGCTATCCAGAGAGCCACAGAAGGTAGGCCTCCAGTTTGAGGCACTTGACTTGGACTTAGTGAATTTTTTAGCTATCCAGAGAGCCACAGCAGCTAGGCGCCACACGGTATATTGCAGCGCCCAGATGCTAGGCGTTGCACTTGGACTTGGTGAATTTTTTAGCATATGCAAACATAGTAAGTAACAACTGTAGATTGCAGCGCCCAGATGTGAAGTAGGATTGATACGTAGCAAGCAAACAACTGTGAAAAGAACATATGCACGAAGTACTTCACGACACATAGTAGTTCATAACACATAGTAGTTCATAACACATAGTACTTCACGACACATAGTAGTTCTTACAACCAAATCGAGGAGGAGACATAGTAGTTCACCGCACATAGTAGTTCTTACAACCAAATCGAGGAGGAGACATAGTAGTTCACGACACATAGTAGTTCACAACCAAATCGAAGAGGAGACATAGTAGTTCACAACCAAATCGAAGAGGAGACATAGTAGTTCACAACCAAATCGAAGAGGATGACATAGCTCTATTGCGTAGAGCAAGGCCCCTTTCCCTTCTTCTTCCTCTCTTCTTCCTCTTCCTCCTCCCTTTTTCTTATGAGGTGAGCCTCCTTAACCACCCTCTCCATGAATATCTGATTGTCCCTCTCTTCTTTTTCAGCTGCAATTGCCCAAAGCTTCATGGTTCTTTCTTCAAAATCC
The DNA here is from genome assembly GCF_018294505.1 of Triticum aestivum. Classification (NCBI taxonomy): domain Eukaryota; kingdom Viridiplantae; phylum Streptophyta; class Magnoliopsida; order Poales; family Poaceae; genus Triticum; species Triticum aestivum. Next base: position 157,724,257 of record NC_057802.1, read on the forward strand.
TGTTGACGCTTCTTCTGTGCCTCCTCAACTTTCCTCATCAACGCTTGCTCCCTAGCGCGCATCGCATTTGCTGCAGTCTATTTTTGCTTCCTCTCCTTCTCAAGCTCCTCTTCCTTCTTCTTCTTTAGCTTGGCTGCATCCTCCTCTCTAAGCTTCTTCGCAGCCTTCTCCCACCATCCCGCCATCTCATCTTCGACATCCTCCTTCATCGTTGGTTTGTTGGGTTGGGAAGCCGCCATACCTACAATGAGTGAAACATAATGGTTAGTAAGGACAATAAGAACAAATGGAAGCACATATGAAAAAGAAGAACATATGAAAAAACAAGAACATATGATACATTATAGTTAGTGAGGAACATACGGAAACGGTCCATCTAGGTATCCAAACATTCCTCTATAACGAACTTGCCCTTGTCCATCACCACGACCAAGTGCACCACCAAGGCCAAGACCATCACCAAGGCCGAGACAATCACCACGACCATTACCACCACGTCGAGCTCTACCACCACCACGGCCTAGACCACCACCACCACCTCTACCACCACCACGGCCTCTTGTAAGTCCAAGTTGCCGACCTCTTTGTTGCCTAGATCCTCTTTGGCTAACACTTGGTTGGCTAGGCACTTGTTGGCTACCACTTGGTTGCCTTGGCACTTGTTGGCTACCACTAGGTTGGCTACCACTTGGTTGGCTTGGCACTTGTTGGCTACCACTAGGTTGGCTACCACTTGGTTGGCTCCCTTGTGTAGCTCCTTGTTGGCTTGTGCTTGCATCATTTTTCTTGGACCTTTTCCTTGGTTTCGTACATTTTATTTTGTTGTGGCCATGACCTTTGCACTCCCCACAACGGGAGCTCTCACGAGGCTCTTGGAATTGGTCGTTGCCCGCTTCGTGGCGCCCACCATGGCCCCATCCGTCCATGTCGCCTCTAAGATGCTTTGTCTTACGTCTACCCCGTTTAACAACCTTCAACTCCGGATCCGGCCATAGTTGAACTCCATGATACTCCGGCCATTGTGATTGGTCAAGGTATGGGTGAAAGCGGGGAGCCCATGTTTTCTTGACCGTCATGATTAAGAACTCCGACTCCCTCACGGTGCGTGGGTGATTGATGTCCACATTCCTAACGCGACCGGCGGTATACAAGTGTGAGCATGGGAGATGAAGCAACAATGGCCTCCTGCAAGTGCAATCACATTGTGTTAACGACACCTTGAAAGCCCGACCTCCATGTTGCCGGCCATCGTTTGTGGTTCCTCCTGGCTCTTTCACTTCGTACTTCCACTCTTCGTTGTCATATAATATAGCTTCTTTTGAGTCCGCCTTCCGTGATTGAAATACCAACCATTCATAAATTTTGGGTGGGAACTTGTACTTGTACTTCCGTGGGTTCTCACCCGCTATCTGTGCATCGGTTTCCATCGAGTACTTTACAAAGTACGCATTCATCTTGTCAAATGTGTATTGAACTATTGCCGTCACGGGTAATCCACGTGCACCTATAGAAAGCAACTGGTTCTATCTCCCACTTCCCTTTACATTTCAGTTTGTCTTCATGAAGTCATTGCTAGCTTGTCTGGTCTGATTGACTTCACTGTGTGTAGACTATTTACTGTTTGGCTTCATACTGTCTTCCATCCTGATCCATACTACCTAGCTGTTGATAGTCTTCGTACTTTCACACATTGCTTACTTGACTATGGCTTGTCTAGTGTAGTCTATCTTCCGCTGCATATCAATAGGTTCATTTCTACTGTTTGTCTTCAAAGACCTCGTGTTTTGAAGACTTCCATAAAAATCGCCTATTCACCCCCCTCTAGTCGATAACTAGCACTTTCAATTGGTATTAGAGCAAGGTGCTCCCTTGTTCTGTGTGATTCGGTTTAACCACCTGGAGTTTTAGCTATGTCGACTGCAGGGATAATCAAGGTCTCCGCTGCGTGCCTAGTTTTCAATGGCACTGATTACCCCTACTGGAAGAATAAGATGCGCATGCATCTTGAAGCCATTGATGTCGACCTCTGGTATGTCGTCAAGAATGGCGTTCCCAAGGTCAGTGAAGGTGTCACCGCTGCTGATGTGAAGAGGTTCATTCAACTGGATTCGACTGCCAAGAACATCATCTGTGGTCATCTGACCAAAGAACAGTACGGTCACTACATCTCCGAGTGTCCAGCTCAAGAAATGATGAAGCTTCCACTCGTGACCACAAGAAGAGAACATGCCACAAACACGAGAAGCCTGTTCACGACATCTCTGAGTGTCCTCAGTGGGACAAGGAATCTAACAAGAAGAAGAAGAGCAAGGAATATGATTCTGACGACAAGAAGAAGAAATCCTCAAAGTCTTCTTCAAAGTCATCATCAAAGTCTTCATCTCACAAGAAGAGCTCGTCCAGCAAGGCTCGTGCGTTTGTTGGCAAGGAGATGGATTCAGAGGAGGAGTCTGCTTCTTAGGAGGCGGAGGTGGAGTCTGAGGAGGAGTCCGATTCAGGTGTGGCAAGCCTGGCTCTAGCTTCAGCTTACGTCGCCAAGTCCATCTTCAACACCGAAGACAATGGCCTCGTCGCCGACGCTGATGCTGATGATGAGGATGACTCTGCTCTGACCTACTGCTTCATGGCACGTGGTGCCAACGTAAACTCACGCGATGCTTACTTTCAAACATCCAGTGAAGATGACTTTGAATGTGAATCTAAACCTAGCTACAAAACACTTGCTAAAATTGCAACTGAACAACAAACTGCTATGGAACATATTCAAAAGTTGCTAGACAAAAGCGATGACCCTGTTGGACGCAGAAATGAATCGAACTCAGTCCTTAACTGAAGACATTAAAAATCTTCACGTTAAGTACGAGGAACTTGAAAGTCGTCATAAAACTCTCTCTGCTGCTCATGAGAAGCTTTCCTATGATTATCTTCAAAGGAAGCAAGAACTTGAGAATCTGAGAGCGTCTCATGAAGATCTTCAAAAGGAGAATGATTCACTTCGCGCTCAACAGATCAGTTCCGCTTAGGAAGACTTTGAGCCACCATGTCTAATGTCTTGAGCGTGATAATGCTGTCTCTATTGCTGAGTGTTCTACTGCTGCTACTGTTGCAATATCTTCAAGTGCTGATGTGGTAACTAACCCCTCTTCTGAGGATACCAGTACTATTGCTGATGAGAATGCCAGGTTGAAGACTTTGCTTGAAACAAGGATGTACAAAAGCCTCAAAGGGCATCAGACACTATGTGATGTCCTCAAGAAACAGATTCTGAACCGAAATCCTAGGAAAGGGGGTGTTGGGTTCGAGAGGAAAATGAATGTTGATGGTTCATACTGGAAGCCTGAGCAGTACCCCAAAACCACATGGGTTGCTGCAAATGGACCTTCAGTGGATCCACTGGTACGCGTTGGTGCTATACAAACGGGTTTTAACCCCTTTCCGCGACGGCATTTGGAACCGTCGCCAAGTGAGTGTGGGTGATAGGGGGGGTCCTTCCCACACGACTCAGAAATCGTCGGGGATAGGCCCTACTGAGACACCAAATGAGCTCCTGTGCGATCGGGCGAGGCATCGAAACCCAATCATTTACGTAGGTATGTACATCCCACACGGTGAATCCCAGAAAAACATTTCCGTAGGTATGTATATCACACACAGTCAATCCAAGGAATACATTTCCGTTCTTATGTACATCCCACACAGTCAATCCAGGGAAAACGTTTTTGTTTGTATGTACATCCCACACAGTTTTATGTATATGCTCGTGTGTGAAAGGTGTAACTATCACACACGCTCTGCCTTGGTTAACTGCTTGCTTTTATGAACTACATCACACACGATTTGACGTAGAAACCTGTGTGGCATTGGGTTATCCATCACAAGCGCTTTTACTGCCAGAACCGTTTGCAAAGTTCCATGACCGTCTGTTCTCTTTTTACATCGCACATGCTGTTTTCTTTCTAACCATGTGCACATTATTTTATTAGCTCATGTATATTTTTATTTTTGCCTGTAATTTATTATTCTAATTGGAAATTTTGAAATATGAAACATGCAATTCAAATTCTGAGCACAATGGTTCAACAACGAATCCATAAATAAAATTGCCAGTACAATATGTTCAGTAATTATAGGATTAGGCAGCAATTAATTATGATGAACCACAATATTTAAAGGCGGTAAAGGTGAAGAGACAATTGTAAATCATTTTGACTGCCGACGGTGTTGAAGAAGCGGAATGCTCATAATGTGCCTTCCTGCATGTCATAGGCATGAACCACTTTTGTCCAACCCCTTGTGACGATCGCCCGCCCATCCTTCACCGCCTTTAGGAAGACTTCTAGAGCATTATCATGGTAGCATGAATTATATAGTTTAACCTTAGTTGCCTCCACTCCGGTCATGTAGTTTGCAAGGTAATCATCAGTAATAGCTTCAGAAACCACTGAAAAGAGAAAAAATATCAGATACGGAGGTCATAGAGTAACTTGTTGTGGGCAGGGGGAAAAGGCAACACATTACTTACCATCCTAAAGTTCACTGTTGTCTTGGACAAAGTGTAAATAAAGAGCTTAATTCCAATCACCTGTTTCTTTCGCCTGACAACCTTTCTTAGTTTTCTCACTTGACGCTTGTTCATGAATATCTCATTGCCCATACGCAAAAGGGATCGAAGCGTGGATCAGTACCGCTCATATATGTACCTACAAGCAACCAGCAAATGTTAGAAGCTAAACTGAGATTGCACAAATGATGTAAAATACAACTACCTATGTTCCTAAGTACAAGTATTTTTTTTGAGATTTCAATATGAACTACATACGGATGTATATAGAATTATAGTTATAGTTTAGATTAGAATCTAGATTCACTCATTTTGCCCCTTATGTACTCTATATTGGAATCTCTAAAAATACTTATATTTAGGAATAGATGGTGTACAAGACATGGGATGCAGCTAACCTCGACGGCAAACAACATCATCGCCCATTGTAGCCATGTGTAAGTACATGGAAAGCCAATGTTAACTACAACAGGGTTAACATCCATCAAAAATAGCAAATGGTAATAAAACGGCAGCATCTGTAGTGATATCTTCATTATAAAAGAGTAGCACGGTAGTAAAGGGAGGGATTAAAAATAGATACAACTGTTATTTGCAACAGGCTTAACAACATCCTAATTCATGTTTTGTAAGTTTGTAGCCATTGAAATACAACTCTTTAAAAATGGATACAACTGTTAATTGCAACAGGCTTAATGGCCATTGAAACCGGTACTGATAAAAAATGCAATTGGCAGAGTTAAACATCACAGGGCAGGTGCTGCCAGAGCAGATAATGGCCCAGTTGTCTATAAAAAGGTAGGGAAAATAGCTAAAACATGTTAGGCATGTTTACTACAACATGCTTAATACATCGACTGTACAAAACATAGCCATTAATTGCAACTGGTATTGGTAAGATTGAACTGGTGAGTACATACTTGGTAAGTCCTGAGAGGTGGTTGCTAGGGCACTTCATCTTGGCCAGAGCCCGCCCAAAGTCAGTGGCGACGGAGGCGAGCTGTCCCTCTGGGTCGAAGCGTGGATCAGTGCCACTGACATGTGTACCTACAGGCAACCAGTAAATGGTAGAAGTTAAACTGGAATTGCACAAATGATGTGAAATACTGTAAGACCTGGGATGCAGCTAACCTCGACGGCAAACAACAGCATCGGCCGTTATGACCCATTGTAAGTACATGGACAGACAAGTTAAGTACAACAGGGTTAGCATCCACCAAAAATAGCAAATGGGCAGCATCTCTAGTATATCTTCATTGCGGAGAGTAGCATGGTAGCAAATGGATAGATTAAAAAATGGATACAACAGGCTTAACACCATCCCGAGTCATGTTTTGTAAGTTTGTAGCCATTGAAATACAACTGTTTAAAAATGGATTCAACTGTTAATTGCAACAGGCTTAATAGACATTGAAACCGGTATTGATAAAAATGCAATTGGCATAGTTAAACATCACAAGGCAGGTGCTGCCAGAGCAGAGCCCAGATGTCTATAAAAAGGTAGGGAAAGTAGCAAAAAAGTGTTAGGCATGTTACTAGAACATGCTTAATACATCAACCGTACAGAACATAGCCATTAATGGAAACTGGTATTGGTAAGATTGAACTGGTGAGTACATACTTGGTAAGTCCTGAGAGGTAGTTGCTGGGGCACTTCATCTTGGCCAGAGCCCGCCCAAAGTCAGCGACAGCGGAGGCGAGCTGTTCCTCCGGGTCGAAGCGTGGATCAGTGGCACTAACATGTGTACCTACAGGCAACCAGTAAATGGTAGAAGTTAAACTGCAATTGCACAAATGATGTGAAATACTGTAAGACATGGGATGCAGCTAACCTCGACGGCAAACAACAACATCGGCCGTTATGACCCTGCGTAAGTACATGGACAAGCATGTTAAGTACAACAGGGTTAGCATCCACTAAAAATAGCAAATGGGCAACATCTCTAGTGATATCCTGAGTCATGTATTGTAAGTTTGTTGCTGGTATTGGTGAAATTGAGCTGCACACGGTAATATTTGAACATCACACAGTGTGTAGTACTGAAATAAACAAGGCACGAACATGCTTAATACATCAACCGTACAAATCATAGCCATTGCAAGTGGTATTGGTAAGATTTAGCTGGTCAGATCTTACCTGTTAAGTCCTGGGGGGTAGTCGTTGGGCCACTTCATCTGGGCCAGAGCCTACACCATGTCGGTGGCGGCGGCGGATGCGAGGTGTTCCTCCGGGTCAACACGCATAGGGGCCATCGCGCCATGGACCGCCATTAGCTCTTGGCGGTGGGGATTTGGAGGCATGAGGATGTTTCGCAGGTGCCATTTAAGCAATCAGGCGGGGGCCGTGATAGAGATCGGTGGGTTACCTGACTAGATCCGAGCAAAACGTAGATGTGGTTGAAGTTGTGGTTGCGGCGGCGACGGTTTGAGATGCCGGTAGGGGGAGGCGCGAGGGGGGGGGGGATACTGAGGGTGGGGATGTGGTTGGAGGAATAAATTCTGAAATCGTGCACCTAATGAAAATTTCGCTGCGAAACTTGAAACTTGGGCGGGAGAAACACACAACACAGACGAAGCGCGTAAAATACTCGTGTGCGAGAAAAAAGAAAGTTGGTAGATCCCGTCTCCAAAAAAATGTACACGTGTAGTTGATTTTTTTGGTCAATGGTACGCCTGGTTTATTAGGAAACAGCGCACATGTAACTGACTTACGGATCATTAACGCAAAAAAACGCAGATGGGTACGGCATAGAAACCGTGTGTTTTGTGATCTTCTAATGATTAACGCAAAAAAACGCACACGGGCACACATGCTAATCAATGCTCAAAGCCCTCAAAGGATGCTCTTACCGACATTGTACGTTAATACTACAAACTTAAAGTACTACTGGTAATTTGCTCTAATACTACAAACTTAAACTACTTCTCACATGCTACCATCGGGGCATGCTGGCCAGACGTCGGCGTTCTCCTTTCCGGCCTTGTAGGCGGCAGCCCACCATGCTTCGATCTCCGCCAAGCTCTCCTCACCACGGCGCGCGGCCTTTTTTTCTTGCGGCGGCGGGACTCTCTTTTCTTGACTGCTTTCTACCTTTTCCGCTCCTTCTGTGCGGCTTTGGCCGCCTCTAGATCCACCACCCATTCGGCCATGGCAACTTCAAAGTCCGCCCATGTAACTTTCTGGCCGCCAGCGGCGATGAACTCGGCGGGCGAGATGCCATCGCTTCCTTACCATGTGTGCGGTCGCGGGCAGCGAGGAACGCGGCGCGATGGGATGCCATCGCTTCCTTACCAGTTACTGTGCAACGCGGTGCCATGGACGATGCCCGAAGAGAGCTCTTGGATGGAGGGGCTGGGCAGCCGTACAGTGCGGTGGTATTCAAGACCTCAACGGCAAACGACAACATAAATTTGGCTTCCCTTACCATTTTGCTCCTTCATTATCGCACACGGTTCATCTCCGTCGCTTCCGGATACAATGTGCGCTGAGCCTATTGTATGTTGCGTTATGATTGACCGGAACCCTAGCCACGCGGATCGCGCGTGTGCACCGTAGGATGCGCCGCGATCGAACGGCAATCCACGCCCCTCACATCACACCCATGCATCTATAGCTGGATTTGATTTATATGCGCTAAATACCTAGAAAATGCACATAATCCCCTAAATATGGTAAATGAGCCCAAAAAATGTCAAATTTGAACACGGTGATTTGCAGGGTGTATGTTCGTCATAGAAAAAAACTCCAGGGCAAAGAACGAAGAAAATTTGGATTCCCCTTCAATCTTGGTGATTTCCCTCTCTAAAGCATGGAACTTCCTCGGTGATGGTTCGATTTATGAAGGGCATGCATGACGACATAAGCCAAACCTTCTCAATTTTTTACCAGGGCATGGTGTTGTAGGGTGAAACCCTAGAGGGGATCTTTTCACACTTGGAGGGGGAAAAAGGGCAAGAACACACAAGAACACAAGAGGAAATCACTCAAACAAATCCCAATGACACATCCACTAGAATAGCATCACAAGATCCACAAGTTCACAATCACAATCAAAGGAAAGATACAATGATGATGTTCATCCCACTCCTAAGAGGTGAGGTCTTGATGTTGGTAGTCCACTCCAAGGAGGAGGTCTTGATTCCACAAGTGGATCCTCTCCAAAGAGGTCTTGATCTCCCAAGGAGGTAGGGGAACAACAAAGCTCACAAATATCTCATCCAAATCTATTCTATCGCGCTAATGAGCTAGATGGGAGGTACTTATAGTATAGGGACGAAATTAGGAGGGGGAGAGGGATACAAGGGCATCAACCCAAAAAGGCACGCAGGCCCTCGGAGGTGTCCGGGCACCCGGGGTCATGGGGGCCGGGCACCCAGACCGGACAGGGGCATCCACGGGTTTGGCCGGGCACCCGGGGCGAGGGGACCGGGCACCCGGCCTATATAGGGGCGCGGCTGGAGGTGGCCCGGGCACCCGGGGTCCCAAGCCCGGGCACCCAGGGTGGCGCCAGGCGGGCGGCTGGGGGAGCCGGGCACCCGGGGGTCCCGAGCCCGGGCACCCGGTGGGGCGGCCAGCGGCTGGGAGAGGAGGGCCCGGGCACCCGGGAGGCAAGGGGCCAGGCACCCGGGGCAGGCCGGAGCAGCTCCCAGGCGGGGAGGCCGGGCACCCGGAGCGCTCAGGGGGTTTTGCCCCCACGCGTCCTTCTTCGCTTCTCTTCTCCGTAGCTTCAAGCTTCGCTAGTTCTTCTTCTTTCGTCTTCTCTGCGACTGCTTGGGTCTCCGTGCTTGCTTCCTCAAGATGATCTCCGATGTACCTAAGGATGCATAGCGTATCCCTTTGAGGTAGAATCTCATTCTCACGTGAAGCCGAACGGAACTCAGAGAGGAAAGAAGTGACCCCGTTGTCGATGTTGCGTGCACGTGCTCTTGTCATCGGCCCTCTCGGTGCTTGTGGTGGTGATGGAGTGTCGGTGCGGGTAGTCGAGGGATGCTCCGCATCATCTCCCCCCCTTGGGAGAGATCCATCCACGGATCGTTCTCTTCATCACCATGGTACTTGGCCAAGTCTTTGACGTTGAAGATGTCGCTTACGTTGTACTTTTCGTGTGGGATGTCGACTTTGTAGGCGTTGTAGTTGTAGCGTGCGAGCACCTTGAATGGTCCGTCGGATCTCGGGAGTAGCTTGGACTTGCGTTCCTTCGGGAAGCAGTCTTTGTGGAGATGTACCCATACTTGATCACCCGTTTGGAACACCATTGGAGACTTGTTGATGTTGAGCTTGGAGGCGAGTCGGTGTACGTGACGCTCGATCGTGGAACGTGTTTCTTCATGCATCTTCTTGAGGTAGTTGGCCCTTGCGCTAGCGTCCATGTTTGCTCGTTCTTGAAGCGGTAGAGGGAGAATGTCCAAAGGTGACAAAGGGTTGAAGCCGTAGACAACCTCGAAGGGGGACTTGCCAGTTGTAGAGTGTCTTGCGCAGTTGTAGGCGTACTCGGCGATGGGTAGGCACTCCTCCCACTCCTTGATGTTCTTCTTTATCAACACGCGTAGGAGAGTTGCAAGCGTCCGGTTGGTGACTTCCGTTTGGCCATCGGTTTGAGGATGATACACCGTGGAGAGGAGTAGCTTGATTCCGAGCTTGGCGCATAGCATCTTCCAAAAGTAGCTTAAGAACTTGACGTCTCAATCCGACACAATTGTATTTGGCACACCATGCAACCTCAAGATTTCCCTACAAAAGAGATTGGCAACATGTGAAGCATCGTCTATCTTATTGCATGGGATAAAATGAGCCATTTTAGAGAAACGGTCTACAACAACAAATATGGAGTCCTTGCCATTTTGAGTCCTAGGTAATCCAAGCACAAAATCCATGCTAATATCTTCCCAAGGTTGATGTGGAATAGGTAAAGGCATATGTAAACCATGGGATTGAGATTGTGACTTAGCTTTGCAACATGTAGAGCACCGGTTGGTGAAGCGGGCGACATCGCGAAACATCTCGGGCCAAAAATAGTTCTTGGAGAGCGTGGCAAAAGTCTTGTCACGTCCAAAGTGTCCCATGAGTCCACCTCCATGAGCCTCTTGCAAAAGTAACAAACGAAGAGAAGACTCGGGAATGCATAGTTTGTTAGCTCTCATAAGATAACCATCTTTGATATAGTATCGTTCCCAAGAAGTATGCGTCACACACTTAGCATAAGGAGTAGCAAAAGTCGCATCATTCTCATATAAATCTTTGATATGATCGAATCCAACAACATTCAATTCAAGTTGAGTAAGTAACATGCATTTGCGAGAAAAGGCACCCGCCACAACATTCTCTTTGCCCTTAATGTACTTGATCACATAGGAGAAAGATTCAATAAATTCACTCCATTTAGCATGCCGTTTATTCAACTTGGTTTGACCTTTAAGGTACTTTAGTGTCTCATGATCGGTATGTATGACAAACTCATGCGGTCTAAGATAATGTTCCCAAACATGCAACACACACACTAAAGCATACAATTCTTTATCATAGATGGGGTAGTTGAGTTGAGCACCGGAGAGTTTTTCACTAAAATATGCAATAGCTCGCTTTTCTTGCATCAAAACTCCACCAATTCCATTACCACTCGCATCACAATGAAGCTCAAAAGTTTTGTCAAAGTTGGGCAAAGCAAGAATTGGAGCATGAGTAAGCAAATATTTGAGCTCATCAAAAGGGTTGATTGCAAAGGTCCCCAAGCAAAGGGTGCATTCTTCTTACTCAAGGCATGCAAAGGTGCGGCAATAGAGCTGAAATCTTTCACAAAGCGACAATAGAAACCCGCAAGGCCAAGAAAACTACACACTTGTTGCAAATTAGTGGGTTGTGGCCAAGTTTTAATTGCTTAAATTTTAGACTCATCAACATGAACACCCTTTGAGCAACGAAACCCAAGAAAACAAGCTTGTCAACTCCAAAAGTGCACTTTTTCATGTTTGCAAAAAGACGTTCCTTGCGAAGGGTTTTCAAAATGGTGCGAAGGTGGGTGACATGCTCTTTGAGAGATTTGCTAAAAACAAGGATATCGTCGAAGTAGACCACAACAAACTCACCAATGTAAGGGCGAAACACATAATGCATAAGACGCATGAAAGTACCGGGTGCTTCCGATAAACCCATAGGCATAACCAACCACTCATACAAACCAAATTTTGTTTTGAAAGCGGTTTTCCGTTCATCACCCTCTTGTATGCGTATTTGATAGTAACCACTCTTGAGATCAATTTTTGAGAAAATAGTGGCACCGCTAAGTTCGTCTAGCATATCATCAATGCAAGGTATGGGATGCCTATAAGGAACGGTGATAGCATTGATGGGTCTACAATCGGAGCACATGCGAAAACTACCATCTTGCTTGGGTACAAGTATAACCGGAATGGCACAAGGGCTTAAGCTTTCACGTACATGGCCGTTGTCGATGAGTTGTTGGACTTGCCATTGGATCTCCTTAGTTTCTTCGGGGTTGATGCGGTAGGGAGCCTTGTTCGAAAGAGGTTCTCCGGGGATGAGGTCGATCCTATGTTCAATGCCACGTAGAGGAGGAAGACCGGGAGGTAGCTCATCGGGAAAGACATCCTCGAATTCCTGCAACAAATTAGAAAACACTAGAGGAAGAGGATTAGGAGTGTTAGTTTTTGTCACGTCATCTTTGCATAGGAGGACAAAGTGGATGACACTTGAAGGGTTCTCACACACTTCTCTCATCTCTCTTTTTGTGGCTAGGAGGACTAAGTTTTTCTCTCTTGGCGAAGAGGCGCTCAATTTTGGCTTGTGGCTCTCACTTCTTTTTGGTGGCTCACTCTCTCACTAGGATCTCCACGATGGGTGGATGCTTGCTTATCGGCGATCACTTGGCTTGGTGACATTGGGCGAAGCACATATTCTTTGCCTTTCATCTTGAAGCTATAGTGGTTGGTTCTTCCGTTGTGGATGACTCCACGGTCAAATTGCCAAGGTCGTCCCAAGAGAAGGTGGCACACCGACATAGGAACTACATCACACTCCAAGGTGTCCTCGTAGGCGCCAATCTTGAAAGACACTTGCACCGTATGCTCCACTTGAATAGTGCTGGAGTCGCTTAGCCATTGCACCTTGTAGGGACGAGGGTGCTTCTTCTTGACCAATTGCAGCTTGGAACATAGCTCTTCACTTGCCAAGTTGTGACAACTTCCTCCGTCGATGATGACCTTCACGGAACGCCCATTGATGCTGGCCTTGGTGTGGAAGATGTGGCATCGTTGGTCTTCATCTTGATGGTGTTGTAGCGTCAAGACCTTGGAGACCACTAGAGAGGGACTTGAATCGTTGTCACAAAAGACTTGATCATCTTCCTCTTCGTTCATGCACCGGTGCATGGCCACGTGCTCAAGGGCTTTCATTTCTTCTTCACTCATCAAGTCATATGTGCCATCATCGTTGAAGATAATTGTCCGCTTGTTGGTGCATTCGAAGGACTTGTGACCGCGGCCACCACATGTGAAGCACTTGAATGAACTTGTCTTGACGGGGTCATTCGATGGCGCCGAAGAAGACGAATTCTTGGATTTAGAGGTGCTTGCCGAAGAACGAGTCGAGGAAGGCATAGCTTGCTTGAAACTTGACTTGTCGCCGGTACTTGGTGATGCTCTAGTCGTGGTAGGAGTTGCCGAAGTCACGGGAGCTTGAGAGTAGGAGCCGTAGGTCTTGGACGAGTACTTGGCATATTTGAAGTCATCTTGCACTTGTCACTCGGCCTTGGTCGCTTGATGAACTAGCTCGAGAAGGTTTGAGTATGGTTGGAAGTCGGCAATCCGCTTGATTGGGTGGTTGAGGCCGTTCAAGAAGCGTGCCATAGTTTGCTCGTTGTCTTCCTTGACATTGGCTCGTATCATGGCAATCTCCATTTCTTATTAGTATTCTTCCACCGTCTTCGTGCCTTGTTTGAGTAGTTGCAACTTCTTGAAGAGATCACGGGTGTAGTGTGTAGGCACGAAGCGAGCTCTCATGACATCCTTGATTTCCGTCCAAGTTGTGATTGGTGGTTCGCCTCTTGTATGTCGTCGCTCGATCACTTGTTCCCACCAAATGAGGACGTAGTCTTGGAACTCGAGGGAGGCCATGGCGATCTTCTTTTCCTCGTCGTAGTTGTGAAGACGGAAGATCTTGTCCACCTTCAAGGCCCATGAGAGATACTCTTCGGGATCATTACTTCCAGAGAACTTGGGCACGGTGAACTTGAGCTTGCCATAGCGGAGTTCTTCATCGAAGTAGCGGTTTTGATGTCGCTCTTGGCATGGAGGAAGGTCCTCAAATGCTCGTTCCTCGAGATGTCTCTCTTGGCGTGGAGGAGGGTCTTGAAGCACTTGATTCTCTTGATGTCATTCTTGCTGTGGAGGAGGACGAGGGATATGCGCTTGGTTGCACCTTTCTTGTTGTTCTTCGCGATGCACGGCTTCTTCTTGTATCTCCCGGCGAAGAGCTTCATCTTGCTCACATGCTTCCTGACCGCGTTGGGCAACGGCACATGTGGAATTTCGGAGTGCATCTAGGGCCGCTTGAGCTTGAACTTCTTGCCGTAGTTGTTGTTGTCGAAGTGCTTCGGCATCTTGCTCCTCTTGGTGTTGGCGCGCTCGCTCTTCTTCTTGTAGGCATTGGCGTTTCCTTGCTTGTGCCTCCACAAGGGTAGCTTGATTGTGGCGATGACGATTGTCTTATGCTCGAGGTTGCTCTTGAGGATCGATGTCGTGAAGAGGATTGCGGTTGGCTTGACGGTCTTGGCGCGCCGCTCGTCGAAGAGTGTTTGATGTCGGAGTACTTGAGCCGGAGATGGTGTCATATGAGTGTCGAATTGAGTGACTCCATCATGAGTAGGACAGCGCTGTAGAAGAGCGGTTGACCAACAAAGCACGAATATCGTCCATTCTTGCATTGTTCTCTTGTTTTTGTTCGTCGAGCTTGTTGTCGAAGTAGTCTCTTGTACGTTGCTCGGAGAGGCGTAAGTCGGTGGCGAGATTGTCAATGCGGTCGCCCATTGCTAGTTTCTCTTGATGCAAAGCTCGTTGTGTGCCAAATAGGTGAGTCTTGGTGACGTAGGAGTTCATGTCGCCGTATTTCTCAATGAAGAGTGGATTTGTAGAAGAACTCGGCCTATCCATCATAAGAAAGTGGAGGTGAGGAGGAAAAAGAGAGAACAAAATCAAAGTTAACTTTACCGAAGATTGTGAATGAAACAAGTACGATCCCACGTGATGCTATAATAGGAGAATTGGTACCGGGACTTGTTTCTCACACCTACAAGTAAAAGGCTTATGGAGTAGCTCGATTAGGATGGTGGCAAAAATTTCAAGCAAATGTTAGTCAAGATATCGATAAGGTTGAGAAGGTTCACAAAAATGCAAGTAAAGCAAATAGATCAAACCCAAGGATATCACTAGGAACACACACACGGAAGATAGATGGGATCCGCACAACCAAGGGGTGAGCTCAAAATGTGCAACCACGGAAAATGCTCTTGTTGTGCGAATGCTAGAGAGACGCTAGCTCGATTGCTCAAATGGGCAAGATACGCATGTGCACCAACCTATAAGAGAAACATGCCGTCTTCAATCCCAACTATGCTATGTATGAGGTGACCAGGATGATATGAGTATGGAAAATGGCTCAATGCTATTGTTCACAAGCTCTTTGTTTCTCATCTTTTGCTTATAAGCTTTTCTTGCTTTCTCTTTTTTTCTATGCTTGATGCCGGAGCCAAGTATGATATGAGACAAGTATGTAAGATATGCACGGGAGAGACTTATGGCACTAAGATGATAACACGATCACAACGGTGCACAAAGCGTGGCCCGGCAATTCTCAACTCGCTATTCTTGATGGGTAAGCAACGCAAAAAGGCCGGGGCTATCAATGCAAAAGCAAAGTTAAGTGTCGTCGAGGTTACTGTCCTTTCTTACGGTTAGCGGTGAAGATGACTCCGAGGCGATGATGTCGATGTTACACGCTCCTAAGTAGCCGAAACACCTTACGAAATGCAAATCGCAACTCAAAATCGGTCAAATGCAGAAGGTAGGTGTTTTTGTGATGATTTTTGGATGGAGTCTAAAGGTGGTGGTAATGATATATATGGATGGGGGGTGTCAAGAGCTTCCAAACGAGCTAAAGAACACGAAAAACGGACTTGGGAGGTGGAAATTATGGCCAAAACGGTGTTAGAAGTGGGATGATTTGGGGGGGGGGGGTGCGGGCACCCGGGGGTGGGAGGTGCGGGTGCCCGGGGTGGTCAGGGGGAAATGGCCCGGGGGTGCTGGTGCCCGGTGGTTCGAGGTGCGGGCACCCAGTGGTCTCCGATTTGGGCGGAAAATTTGGGGGAAAAGCAAAATTTCGAGGATTTCGTGGTGGGAAGGGTGGGGATTGTTGGGGAGGGGCTAGATCCACTTGCCAAACATGAAATTCATGGACCAAAACAACCAAATCTCACAAGATCCAACAAATTGCAAGAAAACATTTTGGGGCTATTTTTGTGGGGAATTTTCGAATTTGGACGAAAAACAACAAAATCAAGCTAGCAAATGGGGGGATGGGACTCCAAGATGTGAATCAACCTTGCTCATGATACCAAGATGTTGTAGGGTGAAACCCTAGAGGGGTTCTTTTCACACTTGGAGGGGGAAAAGGGCAAGAACACACAAGAACACAAGAGGAAATCACTCAAACAAATCCCAATGACACATCCACTAGAATAGCATCACAAGATCCACAAGTTCACAATCACAATCAAAGGAAAGATACAATGATGATGTTCATCCCACTCCTAAGAGGTGAGGTCTTGATGTTGGTAGTCCACTCCAAGGAGGAGGTCTTGATTCCACAAGTGGATCCTCTCCAAAGAGGTCTTGATCTCCCAAGGAGGTAGGGGAACAACAAAGCTCACAAATATCTCATCCAAATCTATTATATCCCTCTAATGAGCTAGGTGGGAGGTACTTATAGTCTAGGGACGAAATTAGGAGGGGGAGAACGATACAAGGGCATCAACCCAAAAAGGCACGCAGGCCCTCGGAGGTGTCCGGGCACCCGGGGTCATGGGGGCCGGGCACCCGGACCGGACATGGGCCATCCACGGGTTTGGCCGGGCACCCGGGGCGAGGGGACCGGGCACCCGACCTGTACAGGGGCGCGACTGGAGGTGGCCCGGGCACCCGGGGTCCCAAGCCCGGGCACCCGGGGTGGCGCCAGGCGGGCGGCTGGGGGGGGGGGGAGCCGGGCACCCGGGGGTCCCGAGCCCGGGCACCCGGTGGGGCGGCCAGCGGCTAGGAGAGGAGGGCCCGGGCACCCGGGAGGCAAGGGGCCGGGCACCCGGGGCAGGCCGGAGCAGCTCCCAGGCGGGGAGGCCGGGCACCCGGAGCGCTCAGGGTTTTTTGCCCCCACGCGTCCTTCTTCGCTTCTCTTCTCCGTAGCTTCAAGCTTCGCTCGTTCTTCTTCCTTCGTCTTCTCTGCGACTGCTTGGGTCTCCGTGCTTGCTTCCTCACGATGATCTCCGATGTACCTAAGGATGCATAGCATATCTCTTTGAGGTATAATCTCATTCTCATGTGAAGCCGAACGAAACTCGGAGAGGAAAGAAGTGACCTCGTTGTCGATGTTGCGTGCACGTGCTCTTGTCATTGGCCCTCTCGATGCTTGCGGTGGTGATGGAGTGTTGGTGCGGGTAGTCGAGGGATGCTCCGCATCACATGGTGAGGTCATACCATGGCACACCATGCCTGGCATCATGTTTTTCAAGCATTTATTTCAATTTTTCTATAATTGAAAACCCAATAGACAAACATTTGTGATCGACTATTGCCACACATTTCATCGAAATATCTGTCCCTTCCTTGTAAAAGGCATGAGAATTTACTAAATGGCACGAGCATGGTTTTCCAGGCCGTTCTTGTGCACCCTTTCATGCACCGATTGTTTGAACTTGAATTATGTGCATTAATGCCTAGGAAATGCACATAATCCCCTAAATATGGCAAATGAACCCGGAAAAGTGCCAAATTTGAACATGGTGGTTTGCAGGTTGTATGTTCATCATAGAAAAAACACTCGTGGACAAAGGACAAAGGAAATTTGGATCCCCCTTCAATCTTGGTGATTCCCCCCTCGAAACCATGAAACTTCCTCGGTGATGGTTCGATTTATGAAAGGCGTGCATCACGACATAAGGAAAACATTCTCTAATTTTTACCAGGGCATGGTGAGGCCATACCATGGCACCACGCCAGGCGTCATGTTTTCCAACCATGTGTTTCATTTTTTCTATAGTTGTTAACCCAGTAAATGACGCGTTTATGGTTGACTATTGGCACACATTTCCTTGAAATATTTGCCCATTCCTTGTAAAAGGCATGAGAATGTACTAAATAACACGAGCATGGTTTTCCAGACCATTCTTGTGCACCTTTTCATGCACCGATTGTTCGAATTTGAATTATGTCCATTAATGCCTAGAAAATGCACATCATCCCATAAATATGGTAAATGAGCCCGAAAAAATGTCAAATTTGAACACGTTGCATTTCAGGCGGTATGTTGATCGTTGGGAAAAAACTGAATGACAAACTAGGATGGAAATTTGGATCCCCCTTCAATCTTGGGGATTTCCCTCTCGAAAGCATGGAACTTCCTCGGTGATGGTTCGATTTATGAAGGGCGTGCATGAAGACATAAGCCAAACCTTCTCAAATTTTTACTAGGGCATGGTGAGGTCATACCATGGCACCATGCCAGGCGTCTTGTTTTTCAAGCATTTATTTCATTTTTTCTATAGTTGAAAACCCAACAAACAAACATTTGTGGTTGACTATTGCCACACATTTCATCGAAATATATGTCCATTCCTTGTAAAAGGCATGCGAATTTACTAAATGGCACGAGCATGGTTTTCCAGGCCGTTCTTGTGTACCCTTTCATGCACCGATTGTTTGAACTTGAATTATGTGCATTAATGCCTAGGAAATGCACATATTCCCCTAAATATGGCAAATGAATCCGGAAAAGTGCCAAATTTGAACACGGTGATTTGCAGGTTGTATGTTTATCATAGAAAAAAAACTCGTGGACAAAGGAAAAAGGAAATTTGGATCCCCCTTCAATCTTGGTGATTTCCCCTCGAAACCATGAAACTTCCTCGGTGATGGTTCGATTTATGAAAGGCGTGCATGACGATATTTTTACCAGGGCACGGTGAGGCCATACCATGGCACCACACCAGGCGTCATGTTTTCCAAGCATGTATTTCATTTTTGTAAGGTTGTTAACCCAGTAAACGACGTGTTTATGGTTGACTATTGCCACACATTTCCTTGAAATATCTGCCCATTCCTTGTAAAAGGCATGAGAATGTACTAAATAGCACGAGCATGGTTTTCCAGACCGTTCTTGTGCACCTTTTCATGCACCGATTGTTCAAATTTGAATTATGTGCATAATTAATGCCTAGAAAATGCACATTATCCCCTAAATATGGTAAATGAGTTCGGAAAAATATCAAATTTGAACACGTTGCATTTGAGGCGGTATGTTGATCGTTGAAAAAAAATTGAATGACAAACTAGGACGGAAATTTGGATTCCCTTTCAATCTTGGTGATTTCCCTCTCGAAAGCATTGAACTTCCACGGTGATGGTTCAATTTATGAAGGGCGTGCATGATGACATAAATCGAACCTTCTCAGCTTTTAACCAGGGCACGGTGAGGCCATACCATGGCACCATGCCAGGCGTCATGTTTTTCAAGCACGTATTTCATTGTTCTATAGTTGATAACCCAGTAAATGACGCGTTTGTGGTTGACTATTGCCATGCATTCCATTGAAATCTCTGCCCATTCCTTGTAAAAGGCTTGAGAAATTACTAAATACCACGAGTATGGTTTTTCCAGACCATTCTTGTGCACCGTTTCAAGCACCAATTGTTTGAATTTGAATTATGTGCATTAATGCCTACAAAATGCACATAATCCCCTAAATATTGTAAATGAACCCGGAAAAGTGTCAAATTTGAACACGGTGATTAGCAGGGTTTATGTTCATCATAGAAAAAAACTCATGGATGAAGGACAAAGGAAATTTGGATTCCCATTCAATCTCGGTGATTTACTATCCCACATGATTCATCTCCGCCACCTCTGCGAACCGTGTGTGTTCACTCACACATGCAAAAGGAAAATGAAAACCCTCGCCCACTTCGTCCCCACTCACTCGCCGCGGACTCCTCCGCAACTCTGCACCCTAAGCTCGACGGCTATTGGCGGCAGGCGTAGGTCGCGCTCCAAACGCACGGGATTTCGCCCCTACCGCTTTCAGCCGCCTATCTGCACCGACATTCTAGACTCTGGTTGACTGGGTTTTCTGCGGGATTGGGCCAGAGATTTTTCTCATGGAGAAGGTAATCAACTTAGCAAAATATTCACTCATCTCTTATCGCAGTCCATCCATCGCTATTAATCAACCGACGGAAATCGCCGTGGAATCATTTTTGTTCTAGCTGATTCGTGGGTGTTCATTCATGTGTCCACAGTGCGAGCACAAATCGGACAACTGTGGTCGTGGCCAATCGGAAACGAAGTTCTATCTCACCATTCTGGATGACTTCAGGGAGCGCTCGGTATATTCAATCTCAACCTACCACGGTCGGCATGGCCTAAATTTGTGAACATATACCGTCTGTTGCTACATTATCTATATATTTGCATCAAATCTTTGTTACATTATCTATTTTTAATTCTATATTTTTGTACTTTTTTTCATCTATATATTGATCTGTTCTATCAGTTACTCCCACATTTGCATCTTGCTCTGTTATTTCAGTATATCTAAATTACGATCTTAATTTTCATTTCAAGTAGTACATCCCTTGTTTTGCAAGAACAGGAGTAGAAGGAAATCTTGGGCTTTACTTTGTTGATGACTCCCAGGATGTCATATTGACAATGCAACATGGATTTACAATGACGGTTAGCGTAAACTTGATAAAGATGGTCACTCCTATTTTAATGCGGACCTTTGGAGAAAAATGTCTAAGTGTTATGAACTGAAACCTGGCAATAAAATTCTAGTGCGTGCACCACAGCCTGGTCTAATTAACATGGTTGTGTACTTCCCCAACGTCATCAGCCGATCAAAGTCTGATCGAGGTTAGTGTCCTTTCAACTTTCTCCATGCTGTCATATTACTTCGCAAAATCGGGGTATTTGTTCTAACTAATTGATCAACCAATTGTGATATCATATTCTGACTCTGTTCCTAGGCAGTAACAAATTCGATTTACCAATTTATGCACACTATATATTCTTTTGTCATGTTCTGAATAAATAATACATTTCCACCTTTTAATCAGAATATGTTGGATGCATAGTGAACGATCTGTATGTTACTAAGCGTACCAAATAACACTGAAAGGACTTGAAGCATGTCATAAACTTTGTTGATAATCTGACAGAGATAGCACAACGTATGAACACTGGATTTTGGATGGGATTAATTAGACCTATGGTGCACACACTGAACAATACCAATTGTGTGCACAAAACGCTGGTAAAAAGTCTTATTTTAATGTTGATACTCATAAACTGTATATATCTTCAACGATATGTTACAATTGGTTTTTATTCTACGTGTCAATAGAAATTGCCCCCTGTAGCAGTTCCTGGATCGATTTCCCAGCGTGGTCGAATTACACTTGTGCCTGCTAATAACGCCAAAGTGATTGCAAGGAACTGCATTTCCCGCAAAAATGGAACCATTCAAATTAACAAGTTCTCGCTTCTCATGGCAATGCATCCATATTGGAAAATTGGAGACACTATTCTACTCGTGCTCTACCAAGGCACGGGAGGGCTCTTCCTTTTCATTGACGAGATGTCGAGTCGCCGTGATCAAGCTGCTTCCAGTGGATAGTTGTGGTTATTGGCCCTCAGCCTCTTAAAATGTGCTAGCTGTTACTATATATGTTAAGTATGTAGATATGGACCATATAGTGGTTGGGCCTTAGCCTCTTAAAATGTGATAGTTGTTACTATGTTAAGTATGTAGATATGGACCATATGGTTGTCAAAACCGTGTTACGAAGATCCTCCTTTTGTCGAATAGTGTAACCACTATATATATGTTACTCAAATGTTGTTACCCATGTTCATAAATTTTCATGGAAAGTATTAGTATCGTACACATTTCATTGAGTTTAAGCGTGTGCCCAATGTCCAGAAGGCATTTGCATATTAATTGTCCATATTGCAAATTCACACACATGTTAACATAAGGAAACATATGTGTAACATACTAATCATCGCACACGAGTACTCGCAGACGCATCGTGGGCGATACTCCTAGCCACCGCAAGCAAATAGTTTGCATTTTTCAAAGTTTTTTGTACACACAGAATCGCACACGAAGTAACTATATTGACCGTCTGTGTTGTAATTTCTCATCGCAAACAGTTCATCCGAGTCGGCTGTTTGCCACATATCACACACATCTTGTTTACATGACTCGTTTGTGTTCTTTTGGCTCATCGCAAACAGTTCATCCATGTGAACTGTATGCCGCATATCACACACATCTTGTTAAGTTGAACCGTTTCTGTTGTGTTCCCTAATCGAAAACAGTTCGTCCGAGTGAATCGATGTCGTATATCACACACACATTGATATGGCTGCCCGTTTCTGTTGTTCTACCTCATCGCAAACAGTTTGATGGATTAACCGTGTGTCCTGCATCGCACACACATTGATATGGCTGCCCGTTTCTTTTGTTCTGCCTCATTGCAAACAGTTGGAATAGATTAACCGTGTGCCCTGCATCACACACACAACTAAAATCCGAACCGTGTTTGATGGCTTCGCCATCGCAAACGTTTTGCATATTTTTTGATGGTTTTTTACACCACCGTTTGCGATTATTGCATCGCACACAGTTTCGGCAAAGGGTCTCTGATCAAGTGTCGCATTAGCAGTATCCTGCAGTAGTGATCCATCTACCTTATCTGGCTTCACTTGTGCTAACCCGATTATCATTGATGAATCCTTTGATGCAAACTATAAACTATTTAAGAATCAGAATGGTGAAGTGTTTGCGAGGTATATTGGTACTAACTGCAGGAATGGACCACCTTTGAAGAAGATCTGGGTGCCCAAAAGTTGTCTTGATAAGCTTCCTGTGAATGTCATCATGACACCACCTGGGAAGAAGACAAACACTAGACCAAAGGCTTCATACAGACAGAGGACCCACCAGGGTCACCCTAACACCAATGGTTTGCAGCGAAACCATACTCAGACTTATGAATATGAGCGTGTTTCATCAAACCGCTATGTTCATAAGACCAAGAACTTTTCTGCTTATTCTTATGAGTATTATTCACCTCCTGCATGGCTATTTGCTAGGGCTCCAAAGCCAAATTTCTCAGATGCTGCACTTAGACTCATTGCTTCTAAGCCACCCCTGAAGATGTGGGTGGTTAAGAAAAATTAACTCTCTTTTGCAGGGAAAGGTCTCCAGCCGGAAATCAAAGGCTTCTAATGCTTATGCTGGGGACCTAAGACATCTTGTGGGGTGCAAGATAAAATGCCAAAATGGTCTTACTATGTATTTCGTCCAGGATTTCTTGACAAACATCCTATCTACCCTAACCGGGATCTGAACTTTGATAATATGCTTGTTCGTCAAATGTTTATGCTTCACATTTCCCTTGGTGAAGCCTATCCCCTGAACTACACTGTAGGGTACAACATCGAAGGCTTCTGAGTGGATTATGGATAGTGGATGTACTAACCACATGACTGGTGATCGAAGTCTTCTTATGGATTCAACCCTACCTTCGTCTGACAAAAGTCACATCACATTTGCTGACACTGGTAAAAGCAAGGTATTGGGCCTAGGTAGAGTTGCAATCTCAAAGGATCAGCACATGGATAAAGTGATGCTTGTTGAATCCCTTGGTTTCAACTTAATGTCTGTCTCAATGCTTTGTGATCTGAACATGATTGTCATATTTGGAAAATATCGTTGCCTTGTGCTTATGGAATCTGACAAATCTCTAGTCTTCGAAGGATATCAAAAAGACGATCTGTATATGGTAGATTTCTCCGCAGGACCACAGCTGGCCGTATGTCTTCTAGCAAAAGCTTCAGAGTACTAGCTCTGGCATTGGAGGCTAGGGCATGCGGGCATGAGTAACTTGCACACTCTTGCGAAGAAGAAGCATGTCATAGGCATCGAGGGCGTCAAGTTCAAGAAGGATCATCTATGTGGTGCCTCCAAAGCTGGAAAGATGACCAGGGCCAAGCATCCCTCGAAGACAATCATGACAACAACACGTCCCTTTGAGCTGCTTCGCATGGACTTATTTGGCCCTACTCACTACTCTACCCTTACTACCACTGCATGCCTCTACGGTTTTGTCATTGTTGATGATTACTCAAGATATACATGGCTGCACATAATTCTCTACAAGAATGAAGTGCATGATGTCTTCAGATGATTCGCCAATCATGCCATGACCAACTATGGCATCAAGATCAAGCACATCAGAAGTGACAACAGCACAGAATTCAAGAACACCGGCCTCGACACTTATCTTGATACATTGGGCATCACACATGAGTTATCTACTCCATACACACCTCAATAGGATGGCATTGTGGATCGCAAGAACAGAACCCTCATTGAGATGGCACGAACGATGCTCGATGAGTACAAGACTCCAAGGAAATCTGGCCTGAAGCTATTGATACTGCATGCCACGTCATCAACCGTGTTTATCTTCACAAGTTCCTAAAGAAGACATCATATGAGCTCCTGACTGGTAAGAAGCCAAACGTCAGCTATTTCAGAGTCTTTGGTGCTAGGTGCTTGATACGTCTCCAACGTATCTATAATTTTTGATTGTTCCATGCTATTATCCATCTTGGATGTTTCATATGCATTTATATGCTGTTTTATATGATTTTTGGGACTAACCTATTAACCTAGAGCCCAGTGCTAGTTTATGTTTTTTTCCTTGTTTTTGAGTTTTACAGAAAAGGAATACCAAACGGAGTCCAATTGACGTGCCAATTTTTGATGATTTTTTATGGAACAAAAGAAGCCCCCGGAGTAAAAGAGTTGGGTCAGAAGAGTCCCGAGCTGTCCACGAGGGTGGAGGGCGACCCTACCCCCTGGGCGCGTCCCCCTATCTCGTGGACGACTCGGAGACCCCCTGACATGAGACCGACGCCAAAAATTCCTATAAATATAGAAACCCCCGAAAGAAACCTAGATCGGGAGTTCCGCCGCCGCAAGCCTCTGTAGCCACCAAAAACCAATCGGGGCCCCGTTCCGGCACCCTGCCGGAGCGGGGATCCATCACCGGTGGCCATCTTCATCATCCCGGCGCTCTCCATGACGAGGAGGGAGAAGTTCACCCTCGGGGCTGAGGGTATGTACCAGTAGCTATGTGTTTCATCTCTCTCTCTCTCTCTCTCTCTCTCTCTCTCTCATGTTCTTGATTCAGCATGATCTTGATGTATCGCGAGCTTTGCTATTATAGTTGGATCTTATGATGTTTCTCCCCCTCTACCCTCTTGTAATGGATTGAGTTTTCCCTTTGAAGTTATCTTATCGGATTGAGTCTTTAAGGATTTAAGAACACTTGATGTATGTCTTGCATGTGCTTATCAATGGTGACAATGGGATATTCACGTGATCTACTTGATGTATGTTTTGGTGATCAACTTGCGGGTTCAGTGACCTTGTGAACTTATGCATAGGGGTTGGCACACGTTTTCGTCTTGACTCTCTGGTAGAAACTTTGGGGCACTCTTTGAAGTTCTTTGTGTTGGTTGAATAGATGAATATGAGATTGTGTGATGCATATCGTATAATCATACCCGCGGATACTTGTGGTGACATTGGAGTATCTAGGTGACATTAGGGTTTTGGTTGATTTGTATCTTAAGGTGTTATTCTAGTACGAACTCTAGGATAGATCGAACGGAAAGAATAGCTTCGTGTTATTTTACTATGGACTCTTGAATAGATCTATCAGAAAGAATAACTTTGAGGTGGTTTCGTACCCTACCATAATCTCTTTGTTTGTTCTCCGCTATTAGTGACTTTGGAGTGACTCTTTGTTGCATGTTGAGGGATAGTTATATGATCTAATTATGTTATCCTTGTTGAGAGAACTTGCACTAGTGAAAGTATGAACCCTAGGCCTTGTTTCCTAGCATTGCAATACCGTTTACGCTCACTTTATTACTTGTTACCTTGCTGTTTATATATTTTTAGATTACAAATACCCATATCTACCATCCATATTGCACTTGTATCACCATCTCTTCGCCGAGCTAGTGTACCTATACAATTTACCATTGTATTGGGTGTGTTGGGGACACAAGAGACTCTTTGTTATTTGGTTGCAGGGTTGTTTGAGAGAGACCATCTTCATCCTATGCCTCCCACGGATTGATAAACCTTAGGTCATCCACTTGAGGGAATTTTGCTACTGTCCTACAAACCTCTGCACTTGGAGGCCCAACAACGTCTACAAGAAGAAGGTTGTGTAGTAGACATCAGTGCTGGATCAAGGATCCGCATCACACTTCAAAATTTGCACCGAAAGCACATGAAGGTTTTATGCTTGGCTACGGAAAGGATTCGCACTCCTACAGAGTCTTCAACCTCTTTCACTACAAAGTGGTTGAAACTGTGGATGTGCGGTTCGACGAGACTAACAGCTCGCAAAGAGAGCACGTGCCAAATGTGCTAGATGAAGCTACACCAAGAGAATCTATCAAGCTTATGGGTACTGGAGAAATCATACCTTAAGAGGAACAGGCTAAAGAGGAAATCATCATTTCTGCACCTAATCAGCATGAAGACACTGCTCAGCCTGAAGCCAATGCTGGAGATGAAGACAATGATCAGCAAGGGCAAAATCTTCGTCCAATTCATCCTCGCATTGCAAATGAAGTCCATATTGAGAAGATAATTGATAGCATCAATGCACCTGGTCCACTCACTCGTTCAAGAGCAACACAGCTAGCAAATTTCTGTGGGCACTTTGCATTTGTCTCTATATCTGAACCCAAGAAAGTTGATGAAGCCTTCATGGAACCTGAATGGATTCAAGCTATGCAAGAAGAGCTTCAACAGTTCGAGCTGAACAATGTGTGGGAGCTAGTAAAGCATCCTGATCCTCGCAAGCACAATATTAACGGCACCAAATGGATCTATCGCAACAAACAAGATGAGCATGGTCAAGTTGTCAGAAACAAGACTCGTCTCGTTGCTCAAGGTTACACACAAGTTGAAGGGATTGACTTCGATGAAACATTTACTCATGTGGCTAGGCTTTAAGCCATTCGCATACTGCTAGCCTATGCCAACCACAACAACATTCTTCTGTACCAAATGGATGTAAAAAGTGCCTTTCTCAACGGCAAAATTGAAGAAGAAGTGTATGATGCACAACCACCTGGCTTTGAAGACCCAAAGCGTCCTGATATGGTATACAAGCTCAACAAGGCACTGTATGGCCTCAAACAAGCACCTCGCGCTTGGTATGACACACTCAAAGACTTCCTGAAGAGCAAAGGCTTCAAACCTGGTTGCCTAGACCCCACTCTCTTCACGAAGACATATGATGGTGAACTGTTTGTGTGCCAAATCTATGTGGATGACATTATCTTCGGTTGCACTGACAAGAGATACAGTGATGAGTTTGGCCATATGATGCAAGAGCAATATCAGATGTCCATGATGGGTGAGCTGAAATTCTTCCTTGGTCTTCAAATTCGTCAGCAGAGAAATGGCATCTTCATATCACAAGAAAAATAACTCAAAGATTGCCTAAAGAAGTTTGGAATTCAAGACTGCAAAGGGTACACGACGCCAATGCCAACCAAAGGCCAATTGGGCCCCGACAACAATGGTAAAGAGTTCGATCCAAAGGTATACCGCTCCATGATTAGTTCTTTACTCTACTTATGTGCATCTAGGCCTGATATAATGCTTAGCGTTTGCATGTGTGCCCGATTCCAAGCGGCACCAAAGGAATCGCATCACTTAGCTGTGAAGCGAATTCTTCGATATTTGTGTTACACCCCAACACTAGGATTATGGTATCCAAAGGGCTCAGAGTTTGATATAGTTGGATTCTCAGATGCTGATTATGCTGGTGACAAGGTTGATCGCAAGTCCACATCAGGCACATGTCACTTTCTTGGACGATCTCTTGTCTTTTGGTCTTCAAACAAGCAGAACTGTGTATCACTCTCCACTGTTGAATCCGAATACATTGCTGCTAGATCTTGCTGCGCTCAGCTTCTATGGATGAAGCAAACTCTCAAGGACTATGGCATCCACCTGAAGCATGTGCCACTTTACTACGACAATGAAAGCGCCACAAGATTGCCAACAACCCAGTTCAGCACTCGAAGACAAAGCACATTCAGATCCGTCATCATTTTCTCAGAGATCATGTCATGAAGGAAGACATTGATATCATTCGCGTCAAGACTGAAGAGAAATTGGCAGATATCTTCACAAAGCCCTTGGATGAGAAAAGGTTTTGCAAGTTGCAGTGTGAGCTAAATATCTTAGAATCCTCAAATGTCCTGTGATTGGACACACATCCTAACGCTTATGCATGTTGATGACTTAGATGTGCAACTAGTCCTGGCCATCTCCGGCCCGGCCCTGTCGGCCCACCCAGGCCCGGCCCTAAAATCCCGGGCCTAGGCCCGATGGGCTTGCCCATGGGCCGGGCTTGGGCCTGAGTTTTGAGCCCACCAGCAGGGCTTGGACGGGCTTGGGCTTGGCATATTGGCATTTTAAGGAAGAGGCCCGGCCCACGGCCCTAAGCCCTAAGGGCTTTTCAGGGCTTTTTACCAGATGGGCCGGGCTTGGGCTTGAAAAATAGGCCCGATGGTAGGGCCTGGGAGGGCCTGGGCCTCAGTTTTCTGCCGTGGGCTTTTTAAGGCCCGATCCAAGCCCGACCCAGCCCCGTCCATGGCCAGGTATACACACGAAGTAACGTATATCTTCAATCAATGAAGACATACACTCGAAGTGTGAATACATTAACGTGGAATTTGACTTCGGAGCGCCACAATAATTGTGCACCGCGTCTGGGTCTAATACTTCCTATACGGTGGGTAACGCCACCACCAAACTTTTCTGAAGATTTTCATTTGGCGTCATGACTGCATAATCTTCATGTTTGGTTTGTCTTCAACATTGATTTGTTCTCAAAGTTTATCTTCGCAATATTGATTTGGTCTTTTTTGATATATATATATATATGTGTGTGTGTGTGTGTGTGTGTGTGTGTGTGTGTGTGTTCTGTCCTCTACAACGTTCACTTATAGCTATGTCTTCAAACTTGCCATTTTCTGAACTAAGTGAATGTGATCGGACCCTAACCCCTTCTATGCTTCTTCCTCAATTCTGTCTATCTAGTCATATGCATTCTGTTGAAACGTGTCAAATGTCTTCACTGCGTCCTTGTCAGCTGAAGATACAGAGACACAAATTTAAAACGTGCTTTCAATGTTATATCTCTTTTGCCTGAATACCAGAGAAGCCGGAACGACCACCCGACAAACCAGGCATGTGTGGGAACATGGAAAAACTTTCAATGAGTTGTATGCATGCCACGCGTCCATCAGATGTGAACCGCCAGGGGCACCTGCGTAATTACGCTGCACAGCCCTTTACCTTATAAATACACACCCAAGCGCGGTCATTATCTCCTCTTCCACCTCGCCATCTCACTCAAACCCTAGCGCCACCGCTAGCTCGCGTCGACGCCGGAGACGAAGCCCTTAGCTGCCGCGACCTCTTCGACGATGTCCTCACGCCGGCCGCGGACCTTGTCTTCTCCGCCGCCGTTGTAGGTGTCTTCCACTGCCAAGTTAGGGCTCGGGAGATTGGACTGCTTGGCCTCCCTTCTACCTCGTCTAGCAGTTCAGCTGTGGTAAATAAATCTCACTTTTTACAGCCTTTTTGATCTGTCAAATCAATCCACTTCAACCAAAAGTGGTTTCTACACTTCCAAATCTGGATCTGTCTCTCTGAATCTCATATCTTGCAAAGTATGTTCACTTATGCTTCATAACTAGTTAGATTCCTCACTTGTAATTATTCATGGATTCGTAAAAATCTGGAACCAACTCACTTCAAATAAGTGAATGTCTTCGCACTATGAGAGGTCAATGTCTTCAAACTGATTTATCTTCACAATCTTCTGAGAATGCATATGAACTCTTCCCCTTCCCTTGCATCTCTAATGCTGTGATAGGTACATGTCCGTGGGAGAATCCCTTGGTTCTCATAGTCTGCATTCATTTGCAGAATTCTTACAACATCATATTCACTCCCCTGAAGCCAGTTCTTGCTTGACAAGTAGACGGAAGCCTTTCACTGTCTTGAAGCCTATCTGTCTGAATATTATGGACTCTGAGAAATCGGCAATGAAGAGTGGCAGGCAGCACCGTGGAAATACTGCTCTAGATCTGCCTCTGGATCTGCATGAACTATACAAGACCGATACTGAGCAGAATTACAATCAGCGCAAGACCAGGATCCAATGGATCCGAAGATATTGGGCTGAACAGTGGTTCAAGTACAACTTCGTCACTCTTGAATATGCTGAGAAGAATGCCATCAAGCGCCCATGGGGCGATATTCTATACAAGAATCTGCAACCCAAGTCGAAGCCTGAAGCTATTGCCCAAGGCTTCTATCCTTGCATGGTCAGAGGACCTCAGCCAGAAAATGCCGACCCATCGTCTCTTATATGGTGTCGTGACAACAATCTCTTCAAGTGCAACTTTCAGTTTGCAAAGGAGTCAGCCGCAAAGAACATGAAGGAGCTCGGACTCCACTTCAACCCTGGTCCATCTGCTCCAAGGCCGGATGGCACATATGACGCCAATCCCAATGTCATCGGCCCCTTCAATAGCTTCGATGGGCTCCTCTCCCATATTGCTGCTCAGAGGGCCACGGTGGAACAATCTACTGATGATGCAGACTCTGAAGATGCACCTGAGCCACCGAAGCAGAAGAAGAAGTCAAAAGCTTCAAAGCCCTCTGCCGCACCAAAAGCTTCAACTGTGAAGCCATTGAAGACTGCACCTCCTGAACCCAGTGTGCAGTCTGAAGACTTATTCCGTGTCTCCAGGAAGACTACGAAGACTAAGAATCCCAAGAAGATTTGAGGGCATGACCTGACTCCTGCTGCTGTTCTGTGCAACGAGGAAAACACCATTGATCTGTCCAGTGATGAAGATCTTGGTGATGAAGCTCTAGAGATGTCGATCAAGAGCAAGCAAGAGGCTGAGATCTTCAGTGATCTGCCTCTCTTTGATGTTGATATTTTGAACAACTTCATCGATGAATGGTTTGAGGACCAAAGCATCAGCATTGATGATCTGCAGCTGCCAGTGGACATCAGCGTCACCTTTCATGGAGCCATTGCAAATGAACTTGCTCTGGATCAGAGAATCGTCGAGCTCAAGAACAAGATTGATTTTGAGAAGGCGCACTTCAAGAAGCACATGGCCAAGCTCAGTGCTGCTGATGTGCAAATCTTCAAAAATATGTTACATGATGTCAAGGCAGAATTCCACAAGAAGTGTGAAGAAGCCAAAGGCTCACGCGAGCGCATGAAGTACTATGCTCAGAAGTGTGTGCAAGCGCACAATGAAGGTGAAAAGAGAAAGGCTCTTGGGCGTCCTGGCATCGACCCCAAGATGGTGCCAAGAAAAAGAAGTAGTCTGCTGAAGCCATACCCGAAGCTCAATGGCAGGAACAACCAAGCATTGTCTTCCCTGCCAGCATGACTGGCTCGAAGCCAAAGGTTCCCTTAGCAGCTTCAGAGCTAAAGAAGACAAGGCAAGCTAAAGCTGAAGCCAGGAAGAGGAAGCTCAAAGATATATCTAATGATGCTCCCTCCAAGAAGAAATTGAAGACAAAGGCTTCAAAGTCTTCAAAGATAGAGCGTGCTACTGCCCCAGAGCCCCTGAATGTTGAACCAATCTATGTTGCTCTCCCTGCCTCGACCAACCAAGAATGCCGCCTGGTGATTCATGAGCCTGCTTCCACAGAGGCTCCAGAAAGTGAAGAAGTTCCAGCTGTTGACCCCAACGCAGCTGAAGACATTGGTCGTGAAGATAATGTACATGATGATGAAGTCCTTCCTCAGCTCGAGCCCCAGTCGGTATAATCGCCTGTTCCCACGAGCAGTGAACTTATTAGAATTGGTCGTCCATTGACGCCAATTGCTCAAGATGACTCATGGGCTGAGCAACAACAACAAGACACCCCTATGCAAGAGGAGACACCCCGCACTCCACCTGCTCAAGTCACCTCTTCGGTGCTTGATGATGAAAACTACATGGAGCAGACCACTCCCTCTCCAAAGGCGTCACCAACGTTTCGTAGGCTTCGCAAAGGCCTTAGGCCACAGGTCTCCATGTAAAGCATTCCAGAAGAGGACGTGCAACACAACAACTCAGTAGCACGTCAAGTGTTTCCTGAAGCCACCCCTTCCGTGTCTGCCTCTAAGTCTGAAGCCAAGGTTGCTGAAGACATTTCGGCTACATCAGCCGATGAAAGAAAAGAAGAAGAGAAAGGAGAAGAAAGAGAAGCCACACCCCCTGCCAGTGATCCAGTCATTCAAGAGAATGTGACCGTGCCCGACCCTCCAATTGTCGAACAGATGGAGGTTGAAAACACCGAGGCTGCCACAAACAACACTACTGAAGCCAATGACACTGTCATGGCTGAAGACAATGTGGAGCCCGAAGACAATGCTGCCACTGACACCATTGTGCCACCGGTCATCTCCAATGATGTTGTTCCTCCCCCAAGGCCTCATACCATGGAACATGCATTCAATCATGGTGGTGAGCTTGTCACAGTCAAATGGCCAATCATGGTTCCACCCACTGCTCCCGGGCCACAATATGATTATCATGTGGAGCAGTGGCCTCAGGTTCAGAAGCCAAAGCCTAGGCTGCCAAGACTTCCAAGTGCTGCAACAACACATGGCTCTTTCAGCGTGCTCAGCTTCAGAGAGCACAATACATTCTTTGATAGCGCCAAGAACCCGTATTAGAAGCCAAAGATCTCCTCTGATAGGTTTTGGAGCCATCAGCAGCGAAACTACTACTCTTGCATCCTATACAACCAAGACCGGATTTTTTCACACAAGCGTCTGGATTGTGATGCTATGGCTGGGCTGCCATGCCTTGAGGAAGCCCTTGAATGCTTTAGGGACGTTGGGCTTCTGCCTTTTGTGACTGACAAGGAACATTGGAACGAAGAGCTTCTTGTTGGGGAACGCAGTAATTTCACAATATTTCCTACGCACACGCAAGATCCATCTAGGTGATGCAAAGCAACAAGAGGGGAGAGTGTTGTCCACGTACCCTCGTAGAGCGAAAGCGGGAGCGTTATGACAACGCGGTTGATGTAGTCGTACGTCTTCACGATCCGACCGATCCTAGTACCGAAAGTACAGCACCTCCGCGATCTACACACGTTCAGCTCGGTGACGTCCCACGAACTCTAGATCCAGCTGAGTGTTGGGGAAGAGCTTCGTCAGCACGACGGCGTGATGACGGTGATGATGAAGTTACCGACGCAGGGCTTCGCCTAAGCACTACAATGATATGACCGAGGTGGAAATCTGTGGAGGGGGCACCGCACACGGCTAAACAATCAACTTGTGTGTCTATGGGGTGCCCCCCTCCCTCGTATATAAAGGAGTGGAGGAGGGGAAGGGCCGGCCCTCTCATGGCGCGCCCAAGGGGGGAGTCCTACTCCCGGTGGGAGTAGGATTCCCCCTTTCCCTAGTTGGAGTAGGAGAAGAGGGAAGGAGGAGAGAGGGAGAAGGAAAGGGGGCGTTGCCCCCCTTCCCTAGTCCAATTCGGACGCAAGGGGGAGGGGGCACGCGGCCTGCCCTGGCCGCCCCTCTCTCTCTCTCTCCACTAAGGCCCATTAGGGCCCATATACTCCCCGGGGGGTTCCGCTAACCTCCCGGTACTCCGCTAAATGCCCGAACTCACCCAGAACCATTCCGATGTCCAAACATAGCCATCCAATATATCGATCTTTATGTCTCAACCATTTCGAGACTCCTCGTCATGTCCGTGATCACATCTGGGACTCCGAACAACCATCGGTACATCAAAACACATACACTCATAATACCGATCGTCACCGAACGTTAAGCGTGTGGACCCTACGGGTTCGAGAACTATGTAGACATGACCGAGACTCATCTCCGGTCAATAACCAATAGCGGAACCTGGATGCTCATATTGGTTCCTACATATTCTACGAAGATCTTTATCGGTCAAACCGCATAACAACATACGTTGTTCCCTTTGTCATCGGTATGTTACTTGCCCGAGATTCGATCATTGGTATCTCAATACCTAGTTCAATCTCGTTACCGGCAACTCTCTTTACTCGTTCCGTAATGCATCATCCCACAGCTAACTCATTAGTCACATTGCTTGCAAGGCCTATAGTGATATGCATTACCGAGAGGGCCCAGAGATACCTCTCTGATACTCGGAGTGATAAATCCCAATCTCGATCTATGCCAACAAAACAAACACCATCGGAGACACCTGTAGAGCATCTTCATAATCACCCGGTTACGTTGTGACATTTGATAGCACACTAAGTGTTCCTCCGGTATTCGGGAGTTGCATAATCTCATAGTCATAGGAACATGTATAAGTCATGAAGAAAGCAATAACAATAAACTAAACGATCAAGTGCTAAGCTAACGGAATGGGTGAACTCAATCACATCATTCTGTAATGATGTGATCCCGTTAATCAAATGACAACTCATGTCTATGGCTAAGAAACTTAACCATCTTTGATTCAACGAGCTAGTCAAGTAGAGGCATACTAGTGACACTCTGTTTGTCTATGTATTAACACATGTACTAAGTTTCCGGTTAATACAATTCTAGCATGAATAATAAACATTTACCATGATATAAGGAAAATAAATAACAACTTTATTATTGCCTCTAGGGCATATTTCTTTCAGTCTCCCACTTGCACTAGAGTCAATAATCAAGATTGCACAGTAATGATTCTAACACCCATGGAGACTTGGTGTTGATCATGTTTTGCTCGTGAGAGAGGCTTGGTCAACGGGTCTGCAACATTCAGATCTGTATGTATTTTGCAAATCTCTATGTCTCCCTCCTTGACTTGATCGCGGATGGAATTGAAGCGTCTCTTGATGTGCTTGGTTCTCTTGTGAAATCTGGATTCCTTTGCCAAGGCAATTGCACCAGTATTGTCACAAAAGATTTTCATTGGACCCGATGCACTAGGTATGACACCTAGATCGGATATGAACTCCTTCATCCATACTCCTTCATTTGCTGCTTCCGAAGCAGCTATGTACTCCGCTTCACACGTATATCCCGCCACGATGCTTTGCTTAGAAATGCACCAACTTACAGCTCCAACGTTCAATATAAATACGTATTCGGTTTGTGACTTATAGTCATCCGGATCAGTGTCAAAGCTTGCATCGACGTAACCATTTACGACGAGTTCTTTGTCACCTCCATAAATGAGAAACATATCCTTAGTCCTTTTCAGGTATTTCAGGATGTTCTTGACCGCTGTCCAGTGATCCACTCCTGGATTACTTTGGTACCTCCCTGCTAAACTAATAGCAAGGCACACATCAGGTCTGGTACACAGCATTGCATACATGATAGAACCTATGGCTGAAGCATAGGGAATGACTTTCATTTTCTCTCTATCTTCTGCAGTGGTCGGGCATTGAGTCTGACTCAACTTCACACCTTGTAACACAGGCAAGAACCCTTTCTTTGCTTGATCCATTTTGAACTTCTTCAAAACTTTATCAAGGTATATGCTTTGTCAAAGTCCAATTAAGCGTCTTGATCTATCTCTATAGATCTTGATGCCCAATATATAAGCAGCTTCACCGAGGTCTTTCATTGAAAAACTCTTATTCAAGTATCCTTTTATGCTATCCAGAAATTCTATATCATTTCCAATCAACAATATGTCATCCACATATAATATTAGAAATGCTACAGAGCTCCCACTCACTTTCTTGTAAATACAGGCTTCTCCAAAAGTCTGTATAAAACCATATGCTTTGATCACACTATCAAAACGTTTATTCCAACTCCGAGATGCTTGCACCAGTCCATAAATGGATCGCTGGAGCTTGCACCCTTTTTTAGCATCCTTTGGATTGATAAAATCTTCGGGTT
This sequence comes from Triticum aestivum, assembly GCF_018294505.1. Classification (NCBI taxonomy): domain Eukaryota; kingdom Viridiplantae; phylum Streptophyta; class Magnoliopsida; order Poales; family Poaceae; genus Triticum; species Triticum aestivum. Next base: position 157,760,144 of record NC_057802.1, read on the forward strand.
GCATCATATACAACTCTTCTTCCAGAAATCTATTCAGGAATGCAGTCTTTACATCCATTTGCCAAATTTCATAATCATAAAATGCAGCGTTTGCTAACATGATTCGGACGGACTTAAGCATTTCTACGGGTGAGAAGGTCTCATCGTAGTCAACTCCTTGAACTTGTCGAAACCCTTTCGCAACAAGTCGAGCTTTGTAGACAGTAACATTACCGTCAGCGTCTTATTCTCGATGGCTTGCCGATCATCGGGCAAGTCAACCAAAGTCCACACTTTGTTCTCATACATGGATCCCATCTCAGACTTCATGGCCTCAAGCCATTTCGCGGAATCTGGGCTCATCATCGCATCCTCATAGTTCGTAGGTTCGTCATGGTCAAATAACATGATCCCCAGAATAGGATTACCGTACCACTCTGGTGCGGATCTTGCTCTGGTTGACCTACGAGGTTTAGTAGTAACTTGATCTGAAGTTACATGATCATCATCATTAGCTTCCTCACTAATTGGTGTAGGAGTCACAGGAACTGATTTCTGTGATGAGCTACTTTTCAATAAGGGAGCAGGTACAGTTACCTCATCAAGTTCTACTTTCCTCCCACTCACTTCTTTCGAGAGAAACTCCTTCTCTAGAAATGATCCATTCTTGGCAACGAATGTCTTGCCTTCGGATCTGTTATAGAAGGTGTACCCAACAGTCTCCTTTGGGTATCCTATGAAGACACATTTCTCCAATTTGGGTTCGAGCTTATCAGGTTGAAATTTTTTCACATAAGCATCGCAGCCCCAAACTTTAAGAAACGACAACTTGGGTTTCATGCCAAACCACAGTTCATAAGGTGTCGTCTCAACGGATTTAGATGGTGCCCTATTTAACGTGAATGCAGCTGTCTCTAAAGCATAACCCCAAAACGATAGCGGTAAATCAGTAAGAGACATCATAGATCGCACCATATCTAGTAAAGTACGATTACGACGTTCGGACACACCATTACGCTGTGGTGTTCCGGGTGGCGTGAGTTGCGAAACTATTCCGCATTGTTTCAAATGAAGACCAAACTCGTAACTCAAATATTCTCCTCCACGATCAGATCGCAGAAACTTTATTTTTCTTGTTACGATGATTTTCCACTTCACTCTGAAATTCTTTGAACTTTTCAAATGTTTCAGACTTATGTTTCATCAAGTAGATATACCCATATCTGCTCAAATCATCTGTGAAGGTCAGAAAATAACGATACCCGCCGCGAGCCTCAATGTTCATTGGACCACATACATCAGTATGTATGATTTCCAATAAATCTGTTGCTCGCTCCATTGTTCCGGAGAACGGAGTTTTAGTCATCTTGCCCATGAGGCATGGTTCGCAAGTACCAAGTGATTCATAATCAAGTGATTCCAAAAGTCCATCAGAATGGAGTTTCTTCATGCGCTTTACACCAATATGACCCAAACGGCAGTGCCACAAATAAGTTGCACTATCATTATCAACTCTGCATCTTTTGGCTTCAATATTATGAATATGTGTGTCACTACTATCGAGATTCAACAAAAATAGACCACTCTTCAAGGGTGCATGACCATAAAAGATATTACTCATATAAATAGAACAACCATTATTCTCAGATTTAAATGAATAACCGTCTCGCATCAAACAAGATCCAGATATAATGTTCATGCTTAACGCTGGCACCAAATAATAATTATTCAGGTCTAAAACTAATCCCGAAGGTAGATGTAGAGGTAGCGTGCCGACGGCGATCACATCGACTTTGGAACCATTTCCCACGCGCATCGTCACCTCGTCCCTAGCCAATCTTCGCTTAATCCGTAGTCCCTGTTTTGAGTTGCAAATATTAGCAACAGAACCAGTATCAAATACCCAGGCACTACTGCGAGCATTAGTAAGGTACACATAAATAACATGTATATCACATATACCTTTGTTCACCTTGCCATCCTTCTTATCCGCCAAATACTTGGGGCAGTTCCGCTTCCAGTGACTAGTCCCTTTGCAGTAGAAGCACTCAGTTTCAGGATTAGGTCTAGACTTGGGCTTCTTCACTTGAGCAGCAACTTGCTTGCCGTTCTTCTTGAAGTTCCCCTTCTTCCCTTTACCCTTTTTCTTGAAACTGGTGGTCTTGTTGTCCATCAACACTTGATGCTCCTTCTTGATTTTTACCTCCGTAGCCTTTAGCATCGCGAAGAGCTCGGAAATTGTCTTATCCATCCCTTTCATATTATAGTTCATCACGAAGCTCTTGTAGCTTAGTGGCAGTGATTGAAGAACTCTGTAAATGACACTATCATCAGGAAGATTAACTCCCAGCTGAGTCAAGTGGTTGTGGTACCCAGACATTCTGAGTATATGCTCACTGACAGAACTATTCTCCTCCATTTTGCAGCTATAGAACTTATTGGAGACCTCATATCTCTCAATCTGGGCATTTGCTTGAAATATTAACTTCAACTCCTGGAAGATCTCATATGCTCCATGACGTTCAAAACGCCGTTGAAGTCCCGGTTCTAAGCCGTAAAGCATGGCACACTGAACTATCGAGTAGTCATCAGCTTTACTCTGCCAGACGTTCTTAACATCATCAGCAGCATCTGCAGCAGGCCTGGCACCTAGCGGTCCTTCCAGGACGTAATTCTTCTGTGCAACAATGAGGATAATCCTCAAGTTACGGACCCAGTCCATGTAGTTGCTACCATCATCTTTCAACTTAGCTTTCTCTAGGAACGCATTAAAATTCAAAGGAATAGTACCACGGGCCATTGATCTACAACAACATAGACATACAAAATACTATCAGGTACTAAGTTCATGATAAATTAAAGTACAATTAATCATATTACTTAAGAACTCCCACTTAGATAGACATCCCTCTAATCATCTAAGTGATCACGTGATCCATATCAACTAAACCATGTCCGATCATCAGGTGAGATGGAGTAGTTTTCAATGGTGAACATCACTATGTTAATCATATCTACTATATGATTCACGCTCGACCTTTCGGTCTCAGTGTTTCGAGGCCATATCTGCATATGCTAGGCTCGTCAAGTTTAACCCGAGTATTCTGCGTGTGCAAAACTGGCTTGCACCCGTTGTATGTGAACGTAGAGCTTATCACACCCGATCATCACGTGGTGTCTCGGCACGACCAACTTTCGCAACGGTGCATACTCAGGGAGAACACTTGTACCTTGAAATTTAGTGAGAGATCATCTTATAATGCTACCGCCGAACTAAGCTAAATAAGATGCATAAAGGATAAACATCACATGCAATCAATATAAGTGATATGATATGGCCATCATCATCTTGTGCCTTTGATCTCCATCTCCAAAGCACTGTCATGATCACCATCATCACCGGCGCAGCACCTTGATCTCCATCGTAGCATCGTTGTCGTCTCGCCAACTATTTCTTCTACGACTATCGCTACCGCTTAGTGATAAAGTAAAAACAATTACAGGGCGATTGCATTGCATACAATAAAGCGACAACCATATGGGTCCTGCCAGTTGCCGATAACTCTGTTACAAAACATGATCATCTCCTACAATAAAATTTAGCATGATGTCTTGACCATATCACATCACAACATGCCCTACAAAAACAAGTTAGACGTCCTCTACTTTGATGTTGCAAGTTTTACGTGGCTGCTATGGGCTGAGCAAGAACAGTTCTTACCTACGCATCAAAACCACAACGATTTTTCGTCAAGTGTGCTGTTTTAACCTTCAACAAGGACTGGGCGTAGTCACACTCGATTCAACTAAAGTTGGAGAAACTGACACCCTCCAGCCACCTGTGTACAAAGCACGTCGGTAGAACCAGTCTCGCGTAAGCGTACGCGTAATGTCGGTCCGGGCCGCTTCATCCAACAATACCGCCGAATCAAAGTATGACATGCTGGTAAGCAGTATGACTATTATCGCCCACAACTCTTTGTGTTCTACTCGTGCATATAACATCTACACATAGACCTGGCTCTGATGCCACTGTTGGGGAACGCAGTAGTTTAAAAAAAATTCCTACGCACACGCAAGATCCATCTAGGTGATGCATAGCAACGAGAGGGAAGAGTGTTGTCCACGTACCCTCGTAGTCCAAAAGCAGAAGCGTTATGACAACGCGGTTGATGTAGTCGTACATCTTCACGATCCGACCGATCCTAGTACCAAAAGTATGGCACCTCCGCGATCTGCACACGTTCAGCTCGGTGACGTCCCACGAACTCTAGATCCAGCTGAGTGTCGGGGAAGAGCTTCGTCAGCACGACAGTGTGATGACGATGATGATGAAGTTACCGATGCAGGGCTTCGCCTAAGCACTACAACGATATGACCGAGGTGGAAATCTGTGGAGGGGGGCACCGCACACGGCTAAACAATCAACTTGTGTGTCTATGGGGTGCCCCCTCCACCGTATATAAAGGAGTGAAGGAGGGGGAGGGCCAGCCTTCTCATGGCGCGCCCAAGGGGGGAGTCCTACTCCAGGTGGGAGTAGGATTCCCCCTTTCCCTAGTTGGAGTAGGAGAAGAGGGAAGGAGGAGAGAGGGAGAAGGAAAGGGGGGCGCCGCCCCCCTTCCCTAGTCCAATTTGGACCCAAGGGGGAGGGGGCGCGCGGCCTTCCCTGGCCGCCCCTCTCTCTCTCCACTAAGGCCCATTTGGGCCCATATACTCCCCGGGGGGTTCCGGTAACCTCCCGGTACTCCGGTAAATGCCCGAACTCACCCAGAACCATTCCGATGTCCAAACATAGCCATCCAATTTATCAATCTTTATGTCTCGACCATTTTGAGACTCCTCGTCATATCCGTGATCATATCCGGGACTCCGAACAACCTTCGGTACATCAAAACACATAATCTCATAATACCGATCGTCACCGAACGTTAAGCGTGCGGACCCTACGGGTTCGAGAACTATGTAGACATGACCGAGACTCATCTCCGGTCAATAACCAATAGCGGAAGCTGGATGCTCATATTCTATGAAGATCTTTATCGGTCAAACCGCATAACAACATACGTTGTTCCCTTTGTCATCGGTATGTTACTTGCCCGAGAGTTCAATCTCGTTACCGGCAACTCTCTTTACTCATTCCGTAATGCATCATCCCGCAACTAACTCATTAGTCACATTGCTTGCAAGGCTTAAAGTGATATGCATTACCGAGGGCCCAGAGATACCTCTCCGATACCCGGAGTGACAAATCCCAATCTCGATCTATGCCAACTCAACAAACACCATCGGAGACACCTGTAGAGCATCTTTATAATCACCCAGTTAAGTTGTGACGTTTGATAGCACACTAAGTGGTCCTCCGGTATTCGGGAGTTGCATAATCTCATAGTCATAGGAACATGTATAAGTCATGAAGAAAGCAATATCAATACACTAAACGAGCTAGTGCTAAGCTAACGGAATGGGTCAAGTCAATCACATCATTCTCTAATGATGTGATCCTGTTAATCAAATGACAACTCATGTGTATGGCTAGGAAACTTAACCATCTTTGATTCAACGAGCTAGTCAAGTAGAGGCATACTAGTGACACTCTGTTTGTCTATATATTCACACATGTACTAAGTTTCTGGTTAATACTATTCTCGCATTAATAATAAACATTTATCATGATATAAGGAAATATAAGTAACAACTTTATTATTGCCTCTAGGGCATATTTCCTTCACTTCTGCTGCAGTTCTATGCTACACTACACATTCGAGGCTACAACAGGGATCCGAAGACTTGGATCCTTGAGTGGATGACAGGTGATATTCATCATGAAGCCAAAGCTCAGGATATCATCGAGCTTACTTCCCTGCCCACTCTAGGTGAGTTGTATGAACCTGGTTGTCAGCTTCATCGAATGAGCTGCAGAGCATTTTTCAGAAGCCAGAGCCAAACATGAGCCAAATGTTAAGCATGATGAAGCCATTGCCCCAAGGCGCCGAATACCCAAAGGAATTCCTTGTGAAGGACCTTGAGTACTTGCCACTAATAGTGTACCATATTCTGAGGCGTACTCTTTGGCCTCTCAAAGGAAATTCTTCAGAAGCTAAACTTGAAGGCGCCATGAAGACTTTGGTATTCTATATCATCAATGGCATCAGATTCCACACTCAGGATTTCTTCATGCGACAGCTTGCTGCTTCTGGAATTGATCTATTTGGCCTGAAATTTTATGCTCCATGGGTGATGCTTGATTAAGCTTCATTCAACCATTGACTATCAGCCTTCAGCGCGCAACCACATTGTTTTTCTGCCTGATGTTGATATGTCTATTGAAGCCATCTACCCTGAGCCAGCAAAGAAGCCACTCCACCTTCAGAATGCTAAATTACAAAGCTTCATGCAGCCAATTGAAGGGATTCATGTGCCTAATGCTGCAACACCTGCTTATCCTGTGGCTGGAAACTTGCGTATCCCGCGTCGCGCCAACACTAAAGCCACTGCCAGCACCATAGCTCAAAGGCCTCAGATGTGTCCTCGTGTCCTCAACGACCGTGAACATCTGGTGGCTTTACATCAAAAGCAGGATAGGCATCATGACTGGCTAAAGCGTCAGATGCAGAGTCTCTTGGTGGATGTTAATCGCATTCGCAACTTGGCCACCAAGAACTCATTTGTTGCACATGAAGCCTGTCGGCGGTCCTGGAAGAGCCTCAAATTGCTCTGTCCTGAAGAAGATCTTCGCGAAGATGGCTTCACAGAGAGCTTCAAGTTTGACTCTGATAACCCACAAGTATAGGGGATCGCAACAGTTTTCGAGGGTAGAGTATTCAACCCAAATTTATTGATTCAACACAAGGGGAGCCAAAGAATATTCTCAAGTATTTGCAACTGAGTTGTCAATCCAGCCACACCTGGATAACTTAGTATCTGCAGCAAAGTATTTAGTAGCAAAGTAATATGGAAGTAACGGTAATGGTAGCAAAAGTAATATTTTTGGGTTTTGTAGTGATTGTAACAGTAGCAACGGAAAAGTAAATAAGCGGAGAACAATTTGTGAAAAGCTCGTAGGCATTGGATCGGTGATGGAGAATTATGCCGGATGCGGTTCATCATTTAACAGTCATAACATAGGGTGACACAGAACTAGCTCCAATTCATCAATGTAATGTAGGCATGTATTCCGAATATATTCATACGTGCTTATGGAAAAGAACTTGCATGACATCTTTTGTCCTACCCTCCCGTGGCAGCGGGGTCCTAATGGAAACTAAGGGATATTAAGGCCTCCTTTTAATAGAGTACCGGAACAAAGCATTAACACATAGTGAATACATGAACTCCTCAAACTACGGTCATCACCGGGAGTGGTCCCGATTATTGTCACTTCGGGGTTGCCGGATCATAACACATAGTAGGTGACTATAGACTTGCAAGATAGGATCAAGAACTCACATATATTCATGAAAACATAATAGGTTCAGATCTGAAATCATGGCACTCGGGCCCTAGTGACAAGCATTAAGCATAGCAAAGTCATAGCAACATCAATCCCAGAACATAGTGGATACTAGGGATCAAACCCTAACAAAACTAACTCGATTACATGATAAATCTCACCCAACCCATCACCGTCCAGCAAGCCTACGATGGAATTACTCACGCACGGCGGTGAGCATCATGAAATTGGTGATGGAGGATGGTTGTGATGACGACGACGACGGATTACCCTCTCCGGAGCCCCGAATGGACTCCAGATCAGCCCTCCCGAGAGGTTTTACGGCTTGGCGGCGGCTCCATATCGTAAAACGCGATGAATCCTTCTCTCTGATTTTTTTCTGCCCGAACACGAATATATGGAGTTGGAGTTGAGGTCGGTGGAGCAACAGGGGGCCCATGAGGCAGGGGCGTGCCCAGGGGGGCAGGCGCGCCCCCCACCCTTGTGGACAGGTGGAGGCCCCCCTGACGTAGATTCTTCTTCCAGTATTTTTAATATTTTCCAAAAATAAGTTCCGTGGAGTTTCAGGTCATTCTGAGAACTTTTGTTTCTGCACATAAATAACACCATGGCAATTCTGCTGAAAACAACGTCAGTCCGGGTTAGTTCCATTCAAATCATGCAAGTTAGAGTCCAAAACAAGGGCAAAAGTGTTTGGAAAAGTAGATACGACGGAGACGTATCAACTCCCCCAAGCTTAAACCTTTGTTTGTCCTCAAGCAATTCAGTTGATAAACTGAAAGTGATAAATAAAATTTTTACAAACTCTGTTTGCTCTTGTTGTTGTAAATATGTAGAGCCAGCATTCAAGTTTTCAGCAAAGATTATGAACTAACCATATTCACAATAACTCTTAGGTCTCATGTTTACTCATATCAATGGCATAATAGCAATAATAATAAATCTCGGATGACAACACTTCCTCAAAACAATCATGATATGATATAACAAGATGGTATCTCGCTAGCCCTTTCTGAGACCGCAAAACATAAATGCAGAGCACCTTTAAAGATCAAGGACTGACTAGACATTGTAATTCATGGTAAAAGAGATCCAGTCATACCCAATATAAATTAGTAGTAATGGATGCAAATGATAGCAGTGCTCTCCAGCTGCTGCTTTTTAATAAGAGGGTGATGACTCAACATGAAAGTAAATAGGTAGGCCCTTCGCAGAGGGAAGCAGGGATTTGTAGAGGTGCCAGAGCTTGATTTTAAAGCGGAGATAAATAATATTTTGAGCGGCATACTTTCATTGTCAACATAACAACCAAGAGATGGCGATATCTTCCATGCTACACACATTATAGGTGGTTCCCAAACAGAATGGTAAAGTTTATACTCCCCCTCCACCAACAAGCATCAATCCATGGCTTGCTCGAAACAACGAGTGCCTCCAACTAACAACAGTCCCAGGGGGAGTTTTGTTTGCAATTATTTTGATTTAGTTTGCATAAAGCATGGGTCTGGGCATCCCTGTGACCAGCCATTCTCTCGTGAGTGAGGAGCGGAGTCCACTCCTCTTGAGAATAACCCGCCTAGCATGGAAGATACAGACAGCCCTAGTTGATACATGAGCTATTCGTGCATACAAAACAGAATTTCATTTGAAGGTTTAAAGTTTGGCACATACAAATTTACTTGGAATGGCAGGTAGATACCGCATATAGGAAGGTATAGTGGACTCATGTGGAATAACTTTGGGGTTTAAGGGATTGGATGCACAAGCAGTATTCCCGCTTAGTACAAGTGAAGGCTAGAAAAAGACTGGGAAGCGACCAACTAGAGAGCGACAACAGTCATGAACATGCATTAAAATTAATAAACATTGGGTACAAGCATGAGTAGGATATAATCCACCATGAACATAAATATCATGAAGGCTATGTTGATTTGTTTCAACTACATGCGTGAACATGTGCCAAGTCAAGTCACTTGAATCATTCAAAGGAGGATACCACCCCACTATACCACATCACAACCATTTTAATAGCATGTTGGCACGCAAGGTAAACCATTATAACTCATAGCTAATCAAGCATGGCACGAGCAACTATAATCTCTAATTGTCATTGCAAACATGTTTATTCATAATAGGCTGAATTAGGAACGATGAACTAATCATATTTACAAAAACAAGAGAGGTCGAGTTCATACCAGCTTCTCTCATCTCAGTCAGTCCATCATATATCGTCATAATTGCCTTTCACTTGCACGACTGAACGATGTGAATAATAATAAGAGTGCACGTGCGTTGGACTAAGCTGGAATCTGCGAGCATTTAATAAATAGGAGAAGACAAGGCAATAGGGGCTCTCGGTTAAATCAACAATAATGCATATAAGAGCCACTTCAACAATTTAATTATGGTCTTCTCCTATCGACCCCCAAAGAAAAGAAAAGAAATAAAACTATTTACAAGGGAAAGCTCCCAACAACAAAAGAAGAAGGGGAGATCTTTTTGGGTTTTCCTTTTAATTATTACTACTACAGCAAGAAAGTAAACTAGCTAAAAGCTACAACTAATTTTTTTTGTTTTTCTTAAGGTTTTTCAAACACACAAGAAGAAAGCATAAAAAGGAAAAATAAACTAGCATGGATAATACAATGAAAGAGTATGAGCACCGACATCTAGCAATGAGTGTGTGAACATGAATGTAACGTCGGTGAGAAATACGTACTCCCCCAAGCTTAGGCTTTTGGCCTAAGTTGGTTTATTGCCACGGATGGCCTGGCGGATATCCAAAGTTGTAACTGGGGTCGTATTGCGATGCAGCGGTCATTGCATCGTGTGCTGCAGCTTGGAGGCGAGCTATCTCAGCCCTCCTCTTATACTCCTCCGCCTCCTCTCTGGTTATGTAATGTCTCCTTTTTTCCTGAAAGTCAAAGAAAGCGGGAGCAGGGAGGACAATATTGACAGCGTGACGCCTGTCAAAGATTAGTCGGTACTGGAGAGGCGGTTCATTCCTCTCAACAAACTGATGGTGAACCATAGCATTAAAGTCTAGATAAGTAGGAGGCAATTCAATATCATCATCACGTATGGTTACACCAAGAAAATCAGCTAAGCGGGTTGCATAAATTCCACCAAAGAAATCTCCATTAAATCTATTATTATGCAACCTGCGTGCAACAATAGCTCCCAAATTATAAGACTAACACAACACTCCTAAGAATACTGAGGTCAGGGACACACATGTGACATGCTTCATCCTTACCATTTATGCACCTACCTATGAAGAGAGTAAAATAATGTATAGCAGGAAAATGAATACTCCCTATTGTAGCTTGTGTTATGTCTCTAGATTCACCCACAGTTATACTGGCAAGAAAATCTCTAAATTCAGATTTGCGAGGTTCACGAGGACTACCCCATTGTGGGAGTTTGCAAGCAGTGGTAAAATCCTCTAAGTCCATAGTATAAGATTTTTCATAAAGATCAAACAGGACAGTTTGAGAATTGCGTGAAGATGAAAATTCATACCTCCTCACAAAGGAACTAGTGAGATAGTGGTACTGGCGGCACTTTTCCTCCTCGAAGCTCACAAGATCAGCGTTACGCAAATACGCGTTAAATTCTTCCTTAATTCCTGCTCGATCCATGAAGTCCTCTGAAGGCCATTCACAAGGCCGCACTGGAGCGTTCCTTGGTGGCTCATCATCGGCATCGCGCATGGCGAGCCTGGGTCCTTGCTTCCTTGAAGGGCCACCTTGGTACATTTTCCTAAACATATTTCTTCCTCTGAAAAATTTCTGAAATTTTTAGTAACTTCCAATAAAAGTGAACCAAGCTCAAAAAATTGATAGCAACTACTCCTACAAGTGCCTAGAGCCTATATCATGCATTAGAACTACTTGGAACCATATAAATTTGACATGTAAGCTCAAGAACATGGTCACCTAGGAAGCACAAATTTGCAATGAATAAGGCACTAGAACAAAAACTAATTGGACCAAAGGGGAAGTCACATACCAAGGAACAATCTCCTAAAGCAGTTTTGTGAGAGGTGCTTTGAGCAAGGAGATCGAAAATCGCTGCAAAATGAGCTAGAACTCGTGCTTGAGCTGGATGGTGATTTTTTTGGGAGGAAGAAGAAGTGTGTGGGTGCAGGAATAACTGGAGGGTTGCCACCATGGGCCCACGAGGCAGGGGCGCGCCCTGGACCCTCGTGGCCAGGTGCTTGCTCCCCCTGCTATGTTCTCAGTGCCAGATATTCTCAAATATTCCAGAAAAAATCATATTAAATTGGCAGGGCATTTGGAGAACTTTTATTTTCTGGGTATTTTTATATTGCACGAATAAATCAGAAAACAGACAGAAAAATACTATTTTTTTTACTTTATTTCAACTAAATAACAGAAAGTAGAAGGAGGGTACAGAAGGTTGTGCTTTCTAACTTCATCCATCTCATGCTCATCAAAAGGAATCCACTAACAAGGTTGATCAAGTCTTGTTAACAAACTCATTCCGAATATCATGGAACCGGAGAAATTTCGAATAACACTATGTTACCTCAATGGGGATATGCACATCCCCAATAATTAGAATATCATATTTCTTCTTGACAGTAGGAAGAGGAAATTCAAAACCTCCAAAAATAATAGATGGAATTTTTCCAATAGAATTGATACTGTGGACTTGAGGTTGTTTCCTCGGAAAGTGTACCGTATGCTCATTACCATTAACATGAAAAGTGACATTGCCTTTGTTGCAATCAATAACAGCCCTTGTAGTATTCAAAAAGGGTATTCCAAGAATAATAGACATACTATCGTCCTCGGGAATATCAAGAATAACAAAGTCCATTAAAATAGTAACGTTTGCAACCACAATAGGCACATCCTCACAAATACTAACAGGTATAGCAGTTGATTTATCAGCCATTTGCAAAGATATTTCAGTAGGTGTCAACTTATTCAAATCAAGTCTACGATATAAAGAGAAAGGCATAACACTAACACCGGCTCCAAGATCACATAAAGCAGTCTTAACATAGTTTCTTTTAATGGAGCATGGTATAGTTGGTACTCCTGGATCTCCAAGTTTCTTTGGTATTCCACCCTTAAAAGTGTAATTAGCAAGCATGGTGGAAATATCAGCTTCTAGTATCTTTCTTTTATTAGTAACAATTTCTTTCATATATTTAGCATAAGGATTCATTTTGAGCATATCAGTTAATCGCATACGCAAAAAGATAGGTCTAATCATTTCAGCAAAGCGCTCAAAATCCTCATCATCCTTTTTCTTGGATGATTTGGGAGGAAAAGGCATGGGTTTCTGAACCCATGGCTCCCTTTCTTTACCGTGTTTCCTAGCAACAAAGTCTCTCTTATCATAACGTTGATTCTTTGATTGTGGGTTATCAAGATCAACAGCAGGTTCAATTTCTACATCATTATCATTGCTAGGTTGAGCATCAACATGAACATCATCATTAATATTATCACTAGGTTCATGTTTGTTACCAGATTGTGTTTCAGCATCAGAAATAGAAATATCATTAGGATTCTCAGGTGTTTCAGCAATAGGTTCACTAGAAGCATGCAAAGTCCTATCATTTTTCTTTTTCTTCTTTTTAGAAGGACTAGGTGCGTCAACATTATTTCTTTGAGAATCCTGCTCAATTCTCTTAGGATGGCCTTCAGGATACAAAGGTTCCTGAGTCATTTGCCATTTCTAGTAGCCACTCTAACAGCATAATCATTATTCTTACTATTCAATTCATTGAGCAAATCATTTTGAGCTTTAAGTACTTGTTCTACTTGAGTGGTAACCATAGAAGCATGTTTACTAATGAGTTTAAGTTCACCTTTAACTCTAGACATATAATCACCCAAGTGTTCAAGCGTATCGGAATTATATTTCAATTGTCTACCAATATAAGCATTGAAGTTTTCTTGTTTAACAATAAAGTTGTCAAACTCATCTAAGCATTGTCTAGCAGACTTATATTGGGGGATATCACCTTCATCAAATCTATAGAGAGTATTTACCTTTACTACCTGTGTCGGGTTATCAAGACCATGTGTTTCTTCAATAGGAGATGAATTAAGATCATATGTTTCTTCAACAGGCGGAAAATTAAGACCATGTATTTCTTCAATAGGAGGTAAACATCTTCAGCTTTAATACCTTTTTCTTTCATAGATTTCTTTGCCTCTTGCATATCTTCAAGACTGAGAAATAGAACACCTCTTTTCTTCGGAGTTGGTTTAGGAATAGGCTCAGGAATTGGCTCAGGAAGTGTCCAATTATTTTCATTAGTCAACATATTATTCAATAGAATTTCAGCTTCATCCGGTGTTCTTTCCCTGAAAATAGAACCAGCACAACTATCCAGGTAATCTCTGGAAGCATCGGTTAGTCCATTATAAAAGATATTGAGTATCTCATTTTTCTTAAGAGGATGATCAGGCAAAGCATTAAGTAATTGGAGAAGCCTCCCCCAAGCTTGTGGGAGACTCTCTTCTTCAGTTTGCACAAAGTTGTATATGTCCCTTAAAGCAGCTTGTTTCTTATGAGCAGGGAAATATTTAGCATAGAAGTAATAAATCATATCCCGGGGACTACGCACACAACCAGGATCAAGAGAGTTGAACCATATTTTAGCATCACCCTTTAATGAGAACGGAAATATTTTAAGGATATAAAAGTAGCGGGTTCTCTCATCATTAGTGAACAGGGTGGCTATATCATTTAATTTCGTAAGATGTGCCACCACAGTTTCAGATTCATAGCCATAAAAAGGATCAGATTCAACCAAAGTAATTATATCAGGATCAACAGAGAATTCATAATCCTTATCAGTAACACAGATAGGTGAAGTAGCAAAAGCAGGGTCAGGTTTCAATCTAGCATTAAGAGATTGCTGCTTCCATTTAGCTAATAACTTCTTAAGATCATATCTATCATTGCAAGCTAAAATAGCTCTAGCAACTTCTTCATCCATAACATAACTGTGACGCCCCCGATTCAATCGTACACTAATCATACACGCAAATGTGTATGATCAAGATCAGGGACTCACGGGAAGATATCACAACACAACTCTAAAAATAAAATAAGTCATACAAGCATCATAATACAAGCCAGGGGCCTCGAGGGCTCGAATACAATTGCTTGATCATAGACGAGTCAGCGGAAGCAACAATATATGAGTACAAACATAAGTTAAACAAGTTTGCCTTAAGAAGGCTAGCACAAACTGGGATACAGATCGAAAGAGGCGCAGGCCTCCTGCCTGGGATCCTCCTAAACTACTCCTGGTCGTCGTCGGTGGCCTGCAAGTAGTAGTAGGCACCCGCGGTGTAGTAGGAGTTGTCGTCTGGCTCCTGGGCTCCAGCATCTGGTTGCGACAACCAGGTAGAAGGGAAAGGGGGAAAGAGAAAGAAAAGCAACTGTGAGTACTCATCCAAAGTACTCGCAAGCAAGGAGCTACACTACATATGCATGGGTATATGTGTAAAGGGCCATATCGGTGGATTGAACTGCAGAATGCCAGAATAAGTGAGGGATAGCTAATCCTGTCGAAGACTACGCTTCAGGCCATCTCCATCTTGCAACATGTAGAAGAGAGTAGATGGTAAGTTCACCAAGTAGCATCGCATAGCATAAACCTACCCGGCGATCCCCTCCTCGTCGCCTTGTTAGAGAGCGATCAGTGGGTTATATCTGGCACTTGGAAGGGTGTGTTTTATTAAGTATCCGGTTCTAGTTGTCATAAGGTCAAGGTACAACTCCAAGTTGTCCTGTTACCGAAGATCACGGCTATTCGAATAGATAAACTTCCCTGCAGGGGTGCACCACATAACCCAACACGCTCGATCCCATTTGGCCGGACACACTTTCCTGGGTCATGCCCGGCCTCGGAAGATCAACACGTCGCAGCCCCACCTAGGCACAACAGAGAGGTCAGCACGCCGGTCTAAATCCTATGGCGCATGGGTCTGGGCCCATCGCCCATTGCACACCTGCACGTTGCGTGGGCGGCCGGAAGCAGACCTAGCAACCTCCATTACAAAGGAAGTCACGTTACGCGGTCCAATCTGGCACGCGCCGCTAGTCGCTGACGTCACGAAGGCTTTGGCTGATACCACGACGCCGAGTGCCCATAACTGTTCCCGTGTAGTTGGTTAGTGCGTATAGGCCAGTGGCCAGACTCAGATCAAATACCAAGATCTCGTTAAGCGTGTTAAGTATCTGCGAATGCCGACCAGGGCCAGGCCCACCTCTCTCCTAGGTGGTCTCAACCTGCCCTGTCGCTCCACCACAAAGTAACAGTCGGGGGCCGTCGGGAACCCAGGCCCACCTCTACCGGGATGGAGCCACCTCTACCGGGATGGAGCCACCTGCCCCTTCAGCCCCCATCTCCGAACAGTATCATTAGTAATGTAACAGTATAAAGTATATAGCATATGCCCGTGATCACCTCCCGAAGTGATCACAGCCCAGTAGTATAGCATGGCAGACGGACAAGAGTGTAGGGCCACTGATGGAACACTAGCATCCTATACTAAGCATTAGGATAGCAGGTAAAGGTATCAACAATTTTAGCAACAATGACAGGCTATGCAGCAGAATAGGATTAACCGAAAGCAGTAACATGCTACACTACTCTAATGCAAGCAGTAGAGAGAAGGAATAGGCGATATCTGGTGATCAAGGGGGGGGCTTGCCTGGTTGCTCTGACAAGAAGGAGGGGTCGTCGGTGACGTAGTCGACCACAGGGGCATCAACATCGTCACGGGGTCTACCGGAGAGAAGAGGGGGGAGAAACAGTAAATACATAGCAAGCAAGTGCATAACAGGACAACAGGTAGAGCTAGACGTGTTCTAACGCGGTATGAGGTGATACCGGTGAAGGGGGGAAACATCCGGGGAAGTATCCCCGGTGTTTTGCGTTTTCGGACAGATGAACCGGAGGGGGAAAGTTGCATGTTTGCTATGTTAGGGATGTGTGGCGGACGAACGGGCTGTGCATCCGGATCCGTCTCGTCGTTCTGAGCAACTTTCATGTACAAAGTATTTTCATCTGAGCTACGGTTTATTTTATATTGATTTTAAAAGATTTAAATCACTTTTTAGCATTTATTTAATTATTTTAATCCAACATTATCCATAACAGTGCACGCTGACGTCAGCATGACGTCAGCAGTCAAAAGGGGTGTTGACTGGTCAAACTGACGTGTGGGTCCCGTTCGTCATTGACTAGACTGACTAATCATGATTAATTAGTTTAATTAGCCGTTTAGTTTAATTAATCAAAATTAATTAAGTTAATTAATTCTTTAATTTATTTATTAATTAACTAATTAAATTATTATTCATTTATTTTATTATTATTATTTTCAATTTCCATTTTTTTTAAACATTCTGTGGGCTGGGCCCCACATGTCTGTGACCCAGAGGGGCCTTAACGGGCGTTGGGTATGGGCAAACGGGTGCGGCCAGCAGGGGCGCACCCGACTAGGCGCTGCGGGCGCCCGACCCGTATGAGAGCCGAGCGGGCGACGGCGCATCGCCGGAGGTGGCCGCAGCCACAGCGGAGCGAGTGGCACGGTAAGCGGGGGGGCAGAGCCAGGCGCGCGCCGGGGTGCCGTTCAGGCGCAACGCGGGGAGGAGGAGGAGAGGACGGGGCCGGTCAGCATGTGGAGGCGCGCGGGGCTGCAGCAGTAGCAGCAAGCACCGGGGGGTGAGTCGAGCACGGGCTACGGCGACGAGCGGCACGGCCACAGGAGCAGAGAGGAATGGAGGGGAAAGGTCGTAGGGCACGGGGCAACGGGGGTCGAGGAGGGGGACGGGGACGACGTCGATGTGGTGATGGGGAGGCAGTCCGGCGGGGAGGAGGAGGCAGTCCGACGAGGTGGCTGTCGACGAGGCAGGACGCAGCGGTGGCGTTCCGGGCGGTGGCGGCGGTTTGATCCCCCGATCCAATCGGGGGGCGCAAAGGAGGGAAGAGGGGAGGCGATGGCAGCAGTGCGGCGCCGGCGACGGGCGCCGTCGTCGAGGTCGCGGGGTGGCGCGGGATCGGGGCGATCCCGATCTAGATTGTGGGGGGGAGGGGGCGAGTGGGGAGTGGGGCGACTCGGGAGGGACCGCTAGGGTACGGTCGCCCCAGGGGTGATGTAGGCGCCGGCTAGGCCGGCCTGTTTGGCACCGAGGCCATCTGGGGGGGTTCTCCTTTTTTTCTCGTTAGTTTTAGTTTTAGTTCTTTTATTTATTTTCGTTATTTTCTTTTCTGTTTATATTTTAGGATCTAATTATTTTAGTTTTGAAAAAATACATCCTTAGCACCTAGATTAGCATATCAAGTTAGACCAATGCCTTAGAAAATATTATATTAACTATAAAAGGTATTTACTTAATTATTTTACCTACCGTTTTAATTATTCTAGAACCTTTAAACATTTTATAAAAGTGAGGTTTCTACACCATAATTACCCGTGCATTATTTGGCACAACTCGAACATTTTAGTTTTAAAGTTTGAAAACTTTTACCGTTTGATTTGATTTTGAACTTGAATTTGAATCAGTTTCGAACTAACGCGAGATTAGCAACAGTAACCAAGGTGGGGTGGCATTAGTAGATGGTTACTGTAGCTTGATTATCCGGGCGTCACAATAACCCGCAGGAACAACAGGCAATTCATATTTATTAGGGGGAGAGTCTTCATCATCACTATCTTCAATATTATCAGTTTCAATAATTTCATTCTCTCTCTAGCCCTAGCAAGTTGTTCATCAAGAAATTGACCAAGTGGCACAGTAGTATCAAGCATAGAAGTGGTTTCATCATGAGTATAATGCATAGCAGAAGTGGCATCATCAATAACATGCGACATATCAGAATTAATAGCAGAAGCAGGTTTAGGTGTCGCAAGCTTACTCAAAACAGAAGGTGAATCAAGTGCAGAGCTAGATGGCAGTTCCTTACCTCCCCTCGTAGTTGAGGGACAAATTTTTGTTTTCGCGTCTTTCAAGTTCTTCATAGTGACCAGCAGATATAAATCCCAAGTGACTCAAAGAATAGAGCTATGCTCCCTGGCAACGGCACCAGAAAATAGTCTTGATAACCCACAAGTATAGGGGATCGCAACAGTTTTCGAGGGCAGAGTATTCAACCCAAATTTATTGATTCGACACAAGGGGAGCCAAAGAATATTCTCAAGTATTCGCAACTGAGTTGTCAATTCAGCCACACCTGGATAACTTAGTATCTGCAGCAAAGTATTTAGTAGCAAAGTAATATGGAAGTAACGGTAACTGTAGCAAAAGTAATATTTTTGGGTTTTGTAGTGATTGTAACAGTAGCAACGGAAAAGTAAATAAGCGGAGAACAATATGTGAAAAGCTCGTAGGCATTGGATCGGTGATGGAGAATTATGCCGGATGCGGTTCATCATGTAACAGTCATAACATAGCGTGACACACAACTAGCTCCAATTCATCAATGTAATGTAGGCATGTATTACGAATGTAGTCATACGTGCTTAGGGAAAAGAACTTGCATGACATCTTTTGTCCTACCCTCCCGTGGCAGCGGGGTCCTAATGGAAACTAAGGGATATTAAGGTCTCCTTTTAATAGAGTACCGGAACAAAGCATTAACACATAGTGAATACATGAACTCCTCAAACTACGGTCATCACCGGGAGTGGTCCCGATTATTGTCACTTCGGGGTTGCCGGATCATAACACATAGTAGGTGACTATAGACTTGCAAGATAGGATCAAGAACTCACATATATTCATGAAAACATAATAGGTTCAGATCTGAAATCATGGCACTCGGGCCCTAGTGACAAGCATTAAGCATAGCAAAGTCATAGCAACATCAATCCCAGAACATAGTGGATACTAGGGATCAAACCCTAACAAAACTAACTCGATTACATGATGAATCTCATCCAACCCATCACCTTCCAGCAAGCCTACGATGGAATTACTCACGCACGGCGGTGAGCATCATGAAATTGGTGATGGAGGATGGTTGATGATGACGACGGCGACGGATTCCCCTCTCCGGAGCCCTGAACGGACTCCAGATCAGCCCTCCCGAGAGGTTTTAGGGCTTGGCGGCGGCTCCGTATCGTAAAACGCGATGAATCCTTCTCCCTGATTTTTTCTCCCCGAACACGAATATATGGAGTTGGAGTTGAGGTCCGTGGAGCAACAGGGGGCCCACGAGGCAGGGGGGCGCGCCCAGGGGGGCAGGCGCGCCCCCACCCTCGTGGACAGGTGGAGGCCCCCCTAACGTGGATTCTTCTTCCAGTATTTTTAATATTTTCCAAAAATAAGTTCCGTGGAGTTTCAGGTCATTCCGAGAACTTTTGTTTCTGCACATAAATAACACCATGGCAATTCTGCTGAAAACAGCGTCAGTCCGGGTTAGTTCCATTCAAATTATGCAAGTTAGAGTCCAAAACAAGGGCAAAAGTGTTTGGAAAAGTAGATACGACGGAGACGTATCAGACTCTAGGCCTCCACAAACTGCAAGCTGGTGTCGCACACCCTCTATTGAAGATTCTGAACATTCGTCTTCAGCTGCAACTATTGTTGCGAGAGTCGTCGATGAGAAGATGCCACTTCACCAACTTTGGCTGCACTGCATCATGATTCTGCGTCAGGCCCGTCTGCACCACCAAACTCCAACGTCGACCCTGCTCCATCTTCTACTCCAACTGGGAACGAGTAGATCCTCTATGTCTTCAAACCCTTTTGGTCATTACTAACAGAAGGGGGAGAAGCATATGAGGTTGATAGTCTTCAAGCGAGTCCATATGGGTGGTTGCATTATTTTTGCTAAGTTCTTACAGCTCTCGTTTTGAAACTATTTGGCTTTTGAGTTGTAACACTTAAACTTGATGGTCGTCTGCTACTTTTGCTGCTACTTTGTGATGCGATGATAAATTCCGCATGAAGTCATTCTGCAGATGCCCATTTCTCATTATGCATGTCATTATCTTCGTTATTCTTATATATGCATGATGAATTGTCTTCGAATGTTGAAGAGGATCTGCACAAAGTAAAACCTGCCATGTGCATGTGCATTCAAAGGCAAACTACTTATATGCACATCTTCAGGGGGAGCCTCTTGCAACATATGAAGACAATGTCTTAATCCTTAACTTTCACATACTTTTATCCCCGTTGAAAACTTCAACCAGTTTTTCACCAATCACCAAAAAGGGGGAGATTGCAAGTGCATCTAGTGCCACCCCTAGTTGGTTTTGGAGTATTGCCAACAAACTTGGTTGAGGGACTAATGTGTTTGTGAGAATTGCAGGATAACACAGGTAGTAGTCCCTTATTGATTCGGTTTACATACCAGAGTTGACCCCTAAAGATGTGTGAAGACATTGAAGACAATGGTGGTTCGTGAAGACATTCACTTGAAGACTATGGAGTGCAGAGACATAGTTGTTTCGTAGTTTCCTTTTCTTCTTTGTTGAGTCATAGGAACCACCGTACTGTTAAGTGGGGTCCAAGTGAACAAAGTCAGAGTGTCTGATGTGATGCTCAACCAAAATCCTATGTCTTCAAGCGAAGACAATGAGAGCAAATCTTATCCAGAGATGGATGAGTAAGGTTTGCTTGTAGCCCAAGTAAAGCTGCCGCGTGTGTTTGAAATCCGACCGTTGGACACGTGTCGGTTCCTTAGTGACCCAGGGTCATTTCGGACATATCAGGTCGGGTTGCCTCCTGATTATAAATAGCCCACCCCCTACACCATAAATTGGTGGCTGCTCAGTGTTAGTGCACGGCTTTTGTCGTTTGAGAGCAACCCACCTTCGAAGTATTTGAGAGAGAGATCCTTGCGAGGACAAACCGCAAAACACCCAGAGCCAAAGAGTGTTAGGCATCACTGAAGTCTTTCTGTCCGCGTGACCTGAAGACTTGTTACACTTGAGGACTGTAAATCCTCCAACCGGTTAGGCGTCGCGTTCTGAGCATCCAAGAGTCATTGTGGACCGCCAGTGAACGAAGTCTGTGAAGGTTTGGAAGTTTACCTTGAAGACTTACCATAGTGATTGGGCGAGTACTGGGTGTCCTTAGCTCAATGGGAATAAGGTGAAGACGCGGTCTTCTGAGTTTAATCTCAGCCTCCCTAACCAGACGTACAGTTGTCACAGCAACTGGAACTGGTCTACCAAATCATTGTCTCCACCAAGCAACTGGTTCTATCTCCCACTTCCCTTTACATTTCAGTTTGTCTTCGTGAAGTCATTGCTAGCTTGTCTGATCTAATTGACATCACTGTGTGAAGACTATTTACTGTTTGGCTTCATACTGTCTTCCATCCTGATCCATACTACCTAGCTGTTGATAGTCTTCGTACTTTCACTACATTTCTTACTTGACTATGGCTTGTCTAGTGTAGTCTATCTTCCGCTGCATATCAATAGGTTCATTTCTACTGTTTGTCTTCAAAGACCTCGTGGTTTGAAGACTTTCATAAAAATCGCCTGTTCACCCCCCTCTAGTCGATAACTACCACTTTCACTCTCTCTCTCTCTCTCAATTATGTGCATTGTCGTCGCCTTTTTAAGCTCCCACTTTGTAAATTTCTCTTGCTTCTTCATGTTTATCTTCTCCCTCTCAATGCTCGATTTCTCTTTCACCCTCTCCCGGTCGAACTCCATCTTCTCCCTTTGAACATCCAAGAAGAGCTTGTACCTCTCCTCCTCTTCTCCTTGGTGGTTCCATGTGGTGGGCACTTTGCTTGCCTCACGGTCACACATGACACTTTCCTTCTCCCACCTGTTTCTCATCACCCACCAGTTCCTCTTTGGCATGATTGCTTGTTCGTCCGCCCCTCCACTTTGCTCCTCTTCGTCATCTAATACAATAGATTGTTGGGAGCTAGAGCCATCATTTCTCTTCAATTTCTTGGTGTCGATTTTGAGCTATTCAATGATAGTTTCCCACTTTGGTTCCTCATTAAATTTCAACCAACTATGCGACAAAGCGAATGGCGTGCCTTTGGTTTGGTTGTACAAAGTGGCCTCAACCCCATCTAACAAACAAGAATCACTCAAAATAATGCAACAACCGAAGCTAGAAATTCAAATGATGACAATATGCAAATGATGACAATGTGAAGCAAGTCAAACTTACATGACTTTGGACTCCAATGTCACTTTGGTTCCTGCCAACCACTTGTATATGGTAACTGCAAAACTTGTTGACGCTCTCTTGGATGGTGGACCATCTATGTTGGAGAGAGCCCTCACTGTGGGTGGTATGGATAGGGTTCGGCTGCACATAGTTCTTGTGTTCATGGTTGTGTTTGTGGATTTTTTTTGCCAATAGTTGACGTCCTTTTGCTCGATTCCACAAAATGGATCAACCAAGATTCACACAACAACACATCCTCATAGATTGTGAATGTCTGACCTCTTGCCTTTGGTACCTTCTTTTTTTAGTGCACGATGTTTGCCCGACTTCATACATAGGGAATCAGTATCACCTAAGTCAAAATGCGTAGGCGCTTGACCATCATGTATCATGTTTATCATAATGTGTCCTACAATATGTACCTTAACGAAACCACATCCCTAGATTGATCCAATCACTAGGGGAGAAATGGCTAGACACTATTTTTATCTGAAATAGTGGTGGCGTCGTCATTTACAATCAACGCCAACACTATTTTTATCTGAAATAGTGGTGGCGTCGTCATATTTGGTACAACATCGTTATGGGCTTATTGCTAGAGTTGTATTTTTATGTCAAGCCGTAGATGTTTCATGTGTTTTTTTCTGTGGGCTACACATTGTTATGGCGTAGCCTGTTAGGCCCACGCCAACACTAGTTCACTCACTATGTACCCATCTCAGCAAAGGAAAACCTAACTCCTTTCGATCCTAACTATACCTGGCCATCTGTCGGGCTGGGCCTAACAAAGCCCGAGGAAGAAAACCTAGGCTCGAGCCCGGCCCGGCCCGACGGTCAGGCATGTTTTTAGGCCCAAGCCCGACCCAACAGTGATAAAGCCCGCCAGGCCGCAGGCCGTGAGCTGGGCCCCTTCCCTAAAATGCAAAAATGCCAAGCCCAGGCCTGGCCCGACGTGTGCTTCGGGCTCAAAACTCAGGCCCAGGCCCGGCCCACAGGCAAGATCGGGCCGTGTCGGGTCGGGCTTTTTTGGGCTGGGTTGGGTCGGGCCAGTCAGGACGGGTATCCCATGGTCAGGTATAATCCTAACTCCTTTCCACTCCACCTCTTGACCAGCGCCGCCGCCAGCACTCGATCCGGGCCTCGTCGCTTGCCTCCGCCGATCCAGAATGTTAGATCCCCTCCCCTCCCCTCGTGCATCTTCTTCCCCTCCCCTCCGGGCCTCGCCACTCGTCGCCGCTAGCCGCCACATCTTGCATATATTAGTTGTCAATTTCATACATACGGCTGAATCCATGGACGCCCATGGATTGATTTTGTACTTACATTAGATGTAGTATATTTTTGATTTACTAGTATGATTTTGCAAACATGTAGTTTTTTGTACTTAGTGTTCAATCCGATTAGAGTTAATTAGTCTGATCCCCATTCAGATAGAGTTTTGCAAAGCTGTAGTTTGATGGACAAGCATGGATGCAGACTGGCATGTAGCTATTTACTTATTTATCTAACAAATTAAAGTGCATCAGGTCAGATTAATAACACTATAGCTAGAACAAACACACCATAGTAGTGTGAACACGCTTTCTTTTGTTTGCCAACACTATGCATATTGTTGTCATGTATAGTTCAATTGTCAACTGCATGGTATAATGGTAGCATGGTATATTGACATGAATAGGTACTAGACTCCATAGTTCAATTGTCATATATGTTTTGTAGTTGGCGCTGAGACTTGTCATTATTTTGTAGTTGGCGATGACTTGTCATGGCTAATGGAGGCAACCAGGTAAGATTCCAAACACATCCATATATATCTAACCATTGATGATAATTGATGCATATCTAGCGATCTCAAACATTTGACTTCGTAGGGATACGTACCTAATACGACAATCGTCAAGGAGGAGGTATATGATGTGGAGATGCTCAACCGCGAGCTCTTAGAGTCTCATCAATATACTGTCAAGGCCCTGCATGAGGCGAATGCCTCGCCGAAGGCGGAGACGGGTCAGTTGCTGAACGAGAAGGCCGATCTCTTCAGCAAGACTCTTATGATGAGGGATGAGAGAGATCAGCTGATCGAGGAGAGGGATAAGCTGAAGAATGAGAGAAAACTCTTGAGGTCTGAGAGGAATGAGCTCAAGATGGAGACGTCTCATTTCAAAAAAGATGAAAGAACAATAGACACAAGAATCGTCACTTGAAGTTAATTGATCAAGAAAATCGACCACCCAGCAGGCTCGCTAAGGAACCATGATGTAGTTTGTGAAGTTAAATTATTTGGCTCTTTAACTAGTAGCTTTTGTGAAGTTAAACTAGTTAAGTTGAGGAGTACCTATGTAGTTTTGTGGACTTGAACTAGTTAAGTTGATGAGTACCTATGTAGTTTTGTGGAGTTGAACTAGTTGATGCAGTATTACATCTTAAATTAGTTGATGGTTTAAATGCATATAACTTTTTTATTAGTGAAAAATCAATTTGCGGGCATTGGCCAACAAGGCACAACAGTGGTAACATACACTTACTGCTAGCGTTGGTCACGTGGCATGTCATCAGCATGTGAAATACTGCTGACGTAGGCTCCAACGCCACCACTATTATTTAACAATGGCGCCATATTGGTGGCGACGAGTGTCCACGCCGGCAAGGCCCTTTTCGCCACGCCATAATTATGATTTTTTGCACTAGTAAATGATATGTACAACAAACAAAGCAAGCAATACAATGGCATATGGGGGCAAGAATATACCGGGTCTTGGTCGGGAATGTAGCCGAATAATAGGTGGGCATCAACGGTGCCGATGTTTCCCAATGTTGTCCGCTGCCTTTGGAGTTGCGACCACTCATACACTGTGTCTACATCAGCGTCTTGCGTCCAGCCATCCGGGATGGCCCATTCAGATGGAGGGACGGAGTTCAACTCCTTGTTCTTTCTCACGATCATGACAAATAGCACGAAGGCAGTCACCAGACTGGACGTGCCCATATCTATGCCTCCGACCTTCTCCGCAGCTCCCCTCTCCGCAACTACCTTCTCCGCCGCTTCCCGCACATGCTGCCAGTTGCGTCGAACCCTCCAGGCGCGATTCTCTGCCTTGCAAGAGACGATGGTCAGGACCCCCACAGACTCCGCCGAGGCATCATCCATGACGGTGGTGGGGGGAGGGGGTACTCGCGGTTGACATCTAGGACGACGGACGAGGATGGCTGCGTCGACGGGGAGCAAGGGTGGAGGAGAGCGCAACTCGGACACGAGAAATGGAGGAGGGCGGTTGATTTGGTAGACTTGGTCAATTTGAAGCGGATTTGGGATGGGTCCGGCCTATCAGATCCGCCATGGCGGACACGTCCGGGCACGTCTGGCCATCCCCATATCCACCCCCACATATGGGCTGGTTTGAGGGATGTCGGACAGCCAGGGTGTTTGAGATGCTTTAGTGGAGGCGGTTGGGTGGCCTTTTTTGTCTGGGCGGTGATCGGGCTGTTCACCCAGACATTTAGGGAGGGTTTAAGGGGTCTGGTTGTAGATGCTCCTAAGAACCAAAAATGTCAAGCAAGGGGCGACATCTGGATGGTTTTGTCACTTTAACCCTTTACTGCACTAGGGTCCATGCATGTCAACTTTTGACATAGTTGCATGCGTCACCCACTCTGTCCTCCTACGCTTTTTCATTTTATCTTAAAACTTGAATTTATTATATCTTTTGAACTAAAAGTCCAAAAGAATTGTTTGCATATTCGTGTTCATTACTATGAGTTCTTTAAATAAGACCAGTTCTAAATACAGTTAGAAACCTTTTTTTTTACCAAGTTTCTAATATTAAACTTGATATTCGTAATATTAAGTTTGACGAAGTTTCACCAAGTTTTACAAACCTATCATTTGTTCCATCAAGTTTTTTTAGTTGAAAATTGCTGAAGTTTGTAAAAACTTGTCAAAACGTTGGAGCCCTCACATAGTTATTTTCAGCTCTGAAACTTATAGATTTTACCGTTCATTTCTATTAAGTTTTAGTAGTTGAAACTTAGTGAAATTTTAAAAGTGTATAAAACGTATTCAAACTTGGTCTTATTTCAAAGCCCTCGTCATAAGAAACACGAATATGCAAACGAAATATAAATTGAACTTTGATCTAAAGATATAATGAATTCAAATTTACAAGTCAAAATTAAAAAGCTTGAGAGGTGGGATGGGTGGGGCATGCATTCTCGGTGGTGTAACAAAAGCTGGATGCATGAAGTAATTAAGCTGTAACATTACACTTTTCTAATATTTGCGCAGTCATACGTCTACGTGCATGCGTGCCATAAATCATCTTTCACTTGAAAGATAGACTAAGACCCTGTTCGGAAAATTCCACCAGCTCCGCCAAATATTGGGAGCTGCGGAGCCAGGAAACAGGAACTCCGCGTTTTCCAACTGTAACTCCACCTGCTCCGGGAGTGGAGCTGTGGAGCGAAGGTACTCCGAACAGGGCGTAAACTTAGAATAGTCCATAGATCAAAGATGTTTCTATTAGTGTTGTTTTTTTTCTTTTATTTAGATATTTCCTGCCACAGCATGGGACAAAGCCAAATCCGATCAGTACAGTGACACTAGTAGTGACATGTTTCGTCAATTTGGCCGCACTTTAGTTTGCTCTCATCACAGGGCAACCTGAAGCCGATGCAGCAGCAGCAGCGGGCGAGCTCAAGAAGCCCGCGAGGAAGTTGCCACGCTCGTAGAAGTACTCCGCCTTCTCCACCCTCGTGTGCTCGTTAACCTATCATCACATTGTTGCGCAGAAACGCGACAGTGTTTTCTCGGTTACTAGCTTGCTGTAAATCTGAACTTTGAATAACATTGATACACAATTATACTGTGGAACTTACATGGAAGACGCAGACCCCAAAGAACTCGACGCGCTGGCCGTGTGGGGGGTGCCCCTTGAACGGGCCCTCCATGTAGCCCCAGTGCCGGAACTTGAAGGCGACCCTCGGCGGGCCGCTGTACACGTCCAGCACCTCGATGGCGAAGCCCCTGGGGAACGCCGTGAGGAACGTCGACATGCCGGAGTCGTAGATGCGGTGCTCCGGCGGCAGGGTGGTCGCCAGGAACGCGTTGTAGCCGCCGATGGCCGCCACCTCCTCCCGCGTCAGAGGCTTCAGCCCTGCAAGCGCGCATGGTTTCGTTTCATTTTTGAGCGGCGCGGCCGGCCGATTGTGCTGCGGATCAGGTCTCACCGTTGGTGCTCGCGGAGTAATTCTTGGGGTGGACGCTCTTCTGGTCCTCGGGGCGCACCTTGTGGACCATCTCCATCTCCCAGCTCTTGAGCAGGCGCTGCACCTTCTCCTCCAGAGACCCCTCCGGCCATTCCTGTCGCAGTCAGTGTTAACCATGTGAACAACGTTGGAAGAAACATGGATGTGTGGGCTGAAGAACTATACTGAAGCATTAGTGGACAAACATGTCGTGTGGAGAGGCTTATTGGTACCTTGGTCCGCTCTTCCTCGAAGAGCTTGTTCACCAGGTCGTAGTTGGGAGGGAATCCATGCCTCCACACGGTGTTCTTCTCGCCGTCGCCGTGCAGGAACGACCGGTACTTGTCGCCTCCTTCAGCAGAAGCCATAGCTAATGGCGTTCGGCTTAATCCAAGGGGCAACGTGGGTTGTGTTTGGATGAAGACTGCAAATCTAATAAACGATCGATTCCCTACTTGTAGGAAAAACCACATGTACAGACTAGAGAAGAAGAACCACATCATCGCAGACGTCACTGCATGGAAAAAGGACTAGCATATGATACCCACCAATCCAATCCATGACTCGTCCCTGTAGCAGTGAGGCGTGTCCACTCATTGCTAGTAAGTCTGCAGTGAGGCGTATGACCCAAATTTCTCGTGCTTGGCTCTGGAATGGAGAGAACACATGTAAGGCCAACTCCACTGCGCGACCCCAAACGGACGTCAGGTTTGACCGGATTTTGTCTCTTTGGGCGCCGATGGGTCTGTCCGTATCCGCGTTTGTCAGATGGGTCGTGGATGCGCCCAACGCGTGACCGCACCCCAAAACCTGTCCAGGGTGGACGTGAATTAAAAAAATATAAAAACTTAAATAAAATGACTAAAAAAGTAAATAAGCATAGTTAAAAAAACATAAAACATATATATAGGGGTTACGGCCACAAAACGGCCCAGTTTCTCAGTCCACTTAAACGGCCCAGTTTCATAATTAACTTAAAACCAAAATAAAAAACGCCTCCCGCGCGCTCCTGCCGCGCCCGTCGATGCCGTGGCCGTCGCCGTCTTCACTGGCCGCCGGTGTCGTCGTCGTTGCTGACGAGGTCGACGTAGTCCGGCGGCGTCCACAGGTGGGCCGGCGGTCCGTGGTGCACGGGGGCGGCGGGCTGGAAGGTGGCCGGTGCCTGCACCACCTCCTCCCGAGGCGAGGCCTCCCGCTCCGGCGACCGCGGCGGTGTGGGGCACCAGTTCACGGCCCCCAGGGCGGCCGCCATCTGCTCAGCGGAGCACGACCAGCTCCACCCCTGGCCCACCAGGTCAGGGTGGAACGCGGCCACCGGCGGCTCCTCCACCACCTCCTCCTTCGGCACCATCTCCAGCTCGGGGATGGCGACGTCGCCGGCCGCGGAGAGGGCCGTCATCTCCTCGAGGCCCTCCCATTGGCGCTCGTCGTGCATGGAGTCCTCCAGCACACGCGCCATGAGGCAGGCCTCCTCCTCCGCCGTCATGCGAGGAGGTGGGGTGGCGATGGAGATGGCGACGGCGACGGCGTGGGCGTCAGGCCGCGCACCCGCGTACGCCCGCGCGCCTGGGGAGCCGCTCGGGGCTCACGTGGCCGCCGCGGCCCCGTCGACGTGCCGGCGAAGAACGACGCCCGCCGCACGTCGTGCTCATCGCGGAGCCAAGTGTCCCACAATGGCGAGTCGGGGGCGTACCTCTCGTCGTAGTAGAGGTCGTCCGGGAGGAGGCGGCGGCGCTGGATCTCCTGGCGGCGCGCATGGCCGCTATGCGGGACGGGCGGGATCGGCACGCGGTCAGCCGACAGGTGCCAGTTATTGGGGAGGTGGACATCGCTCCAGGGCAGCGGCGTCCTCGTCTCCCAATAACGGCGGCAGACGGCCGCCTCGATGTAGTGCCGGTCGCGCTCGCCGGCGGCCGTGGGCGCGATGGAGAACGCGGGCGGCGCGAGGGCCCGACGTGGTGGCGATGGCGACGCGGGCTCTTCCTTCTTCACCGAGCCGCGGCGGCGTCCCGACTAGGAACCAGCCTCGCGGTCGTGCTTGCCTTTGCGGCCGTAGTTCCATAGCCCCATGGCTGTGGACGGCCAGCCAGCGAGTTCTTGGCTAGGGTTTGGGACTGGGGATGTCGGGTTTCGAGGAGGCCGCGGGGTGGCGTGGGGCAGTGTGGACGACGACCGGTCAACGGTTCCCATTTAAGAAGGACCGCGACCCCTCGCCTGGGCGGATGACAGGCGGGGCCGACCGCGTGTGCGCATTTATGTGGGCGGGTGGGAGGTAGCTGGCCGCCTGCCACGCGGCCCCGATGCGGACGAGGCGCGCCTCCGTTTGGTGTCCGCCGCGACCCAAACCTTGCGCAAGTTTGCGCTCGAAATGGGTCGGCCCGGACACAAAACGGACCAGATGGGTCCGGGCCGTCGCGCGCTGGGCCGCCTCGTTTGTCCGTTTTACCCCAAACGGACGGGGCCGAACATGATAGGGTCGCGCGGTGGAGTTGGCCTAATGGTGGCCAGTGCCGGGTAGCCTAGAGCCTGCTATGTCGTGTTGTTGCCGTGGCCTTCTCCCTCGCTCGCCGGAGCTCTCTGTACTTCTCACTCTCACAGAGACTAAAGAAGAAAGGAGGAAGAAGAAGCTGCAGTGGACACGGTGGTGGTTTTCCCGACGCTCGAACGCCCGCAGCACGAATGACAAATTTTTCTCCCGCAGCACGAACTGCTCCCACAGCTGAACCAGTACACAGGAGGGAGTCTTATACGCGTACGCGCACGTATGACGCCGCGCTCCACTCTCCAATGGCCACGATCCTCAAGCTCGGCCCATGACGCGCACGAACGCGTCCTACGCGGCCGGCTGCAACCCATCGCTACGCAACCTCCCGCTACTCTAGTCAACAGACTCACGCACGCACACTTGCTACGGACTGCGCGCGGCCACAGACTCGCGTCCAACACACTCACCGCACACGCACGCACTCGCACACTAGCCGGACTAAGCCTAGACACTAGTCAGACTACCCTAGACACAAGTCGGACTATGCCCAGTACATGGCCGTGGCTTATTTGCCCAACACACTCCCCCTAAGCCACGGCTTAGAGGAGGCCGCCGTCCTCGACGCTGACGTCCGCCAACATTGCCTGCTCCACCGCCAGCGCCCTCCGCAGCTTGGGGCATTCCCTCTTGAAATGGCCGCGCTCGCCGCAGCCGTAGCAGCGACCGCCACCGGTTGCCGCCGTTGCCCGACGTCACACTCCGGTCGTCATCGTCGTCCCGAGCTCCGCCGTACCGACGCTGCCGCGCTGCCCACTGCGCCGCCGTCATGAGAAGTTGCTCCCCGCCGCGCTCGCCGCCATCTTGTCCACGACGCCAAACCCGCTCGTCGAACGCGCGCAGCCGCCCGAGCGCCTCGTCGAAGGCCATCTCCTCGATGACGCAAAACTGCTCGATCCCGGCGACGACGTGGAACAGCCGATCGGGCACCATGTCCAAGAGCTTCTTCACGAGCTCCGCGTCGCCCAGCGTCTCCCCGAGGTTCGCGAACCACGCCGTCATCCCTGCAAGCCTCCTGGCGTACGCATCCAGCGCCTCGCCGTCCGCCATCTTCAGGCGATCGAACTCCCCACGCAGCGTCGCCCGCCTCGCCGTCCGCACCCGATCGGCGCCGACGAACCTCACCTTCAGGGAGTCGCATACCTTCCTGACGGTGAGCTTCGTTGCCACCTGCAGCAGCACGCCCTCCGGTAGCCCGCCGAGGATCATCGCGCGCGCCGTCTTGCACTTTTTCCCGTTCACCGCCGCGTCGCCCGGCGCCACCGCCTCCCACAGAGTGTGGGCGTCGAGGATCGCCTGCGCCTTGATCGCCCACACCATGTAGTTGTCCGGCATGAGCATCGGCATCACCATCGGCACCGATCCGCCCGCACCGCCGCCGTGTGGGACGAGCGCCATGGTCGCCGGTGATCGCCCGAACCAAAGCTCTAATACCAATTGTTGTTGCCGTGGCCTTCTGCCTCGCTCACCGGAGCTCTCTGTACTTCTCTCTCTCATAGAGACTGAAGAAGAAAGGAGGAAGAAGCTGCAGTGGACACGGTGGTGGTTTTCCCGGCGCTCGAACTCCCGTTGCACGAACGACAAATTTTTCTCCCGCAGCACGAACTGCTCCCACAGCTGAACCAGTACACTGGAGGGAGTCTTATACGCGTACGTGCACGTACGACGCCGCGCTCCACTCTCCAACGGCCACGATCCGCAAGCTCGTCCCATGACGCGCACGAACGCGCCCTACGCGGCCGGCTGCAACCCATCGCTACGCAACCTCCCGCTACTCTAGTCAACAGACTCACGCACGCACGCACACTTGCCACGGACTGCGCGCGGCCACGGACTCACGTCCAGCACACTCACCGCACACGCACGCACTCGCACACTAGCCGGACTAAGCCTAGACACTAGTTAGACTAACCCTGGACAGAAGTCGGACTATGCCCAGTACATGGTCGTGGCTTATTTGCCCAACATGCCGCCCAAAGCACTTAGGTGGCGGCCTTGCCTTAAGATTGAGATGGATGTGGCTAGCGTGGCGCGATCCTGACAGACCATGGGCGCAAGGTCCGCTCCCATGTGATACCATCGAAAAGGAGCTTTTCTCAATGGCAACCAGCATCACTGTGAAACTTAGGTTTTGGGAGAACTGGCTCAACCCTCTATGGGGTGGCCTATCACATATATATAATGATGACATACAAGTCCAATACCAATACAGTATGGATTACACAGTAGGGCTACAATACGAAGTCTAACACCCTCCCTCAATCTCAACTCACTCCTGAAGCATCTAGGAGGTTGAGATTGCGCCTACAGACCTCAAACATGGGAGAAGGTCTGCAAGTTGATCTTTTGAAGAGATAAACCTGACTTGTAGTAGCTTATGTGCAACACGTTCCCTCACAAAATGATAGTCAATCTCAATGTGTTTAGTCCGTGCATGGAACACCGGGTTTGATGACAGAAACATAGCACCGATGTTTTCACACCTAAGGACCGAAGGATGTGGCTGAGCAACTCCTAGCTCTTGAAGTAGGGACTCAATCCATATAAGTTCAGCGCATTGGCAACCGACTTGTACTCAGCTTTTGTGCTGCTGCGGGAAACAGTGGCTTGCTTCCGTGCACTCCAGGCGATCATATTAGGACCCAAGAACACAGCATGTCCCCCCGTAGATCGCCTGTCATCTGGACACCCAGCCCAATCAGCATCAGAGAATGCAGAAAGAACTCTGGAGGAACTGGGGCGCAGGTGAAGACCAAAGGAGACAGTGAGACGCACATAGCGCAGTATGCGCTTCACAGCAGACCAGTGTACATTAGTAGGTGCATGAAGATACTGGCACACCCTATTAACCGCAAAGGAGAGATCAGGACGCGTGATCGTCAGATACTGCAAGCCACCAACAATACTCCTGTACTCGGTAGCATCCTCAGGAGAAAGAAGAGCACCATCAGTAGCTGAAAGTTTGTCAGTGGAGGACATGGGCGTAGGCGATGTCTTGCACTTGAGCATACCAGCACGACACAAGAGATCAAGAGAGTACTTCTTCTGGGTGAGAGCCAAACTGCCACGAGACTGATGAGCGACTTCAATACCCAGGAAGAAATGAAGCTGTCCCAAATCCTTAACTGCAAAATCACGACCAAGTGCAGTCACAAGAGCATCAGCAGCCGTCGGAGAGGAGCTCACCAAGACAATATCATCCACGTACACAAGGAGGTACATGGTCACACTCGGTCGCTGAAACAAGAACAGTGAAGTATCAGCCGTCGAAGGAATGAATCCATGAGTGCATAGAGCTGAAGCCAGGCGAGCATGCCAGGCACGAGGCGCCTGCTTCAGTCCATATATAGCCTTCGTCAGACGACAGAGATGATAAGGCTGAGTGTGATCAACAAATCCAGGTGGCTGCCTCAAGTAAACCTCTTCTTCAAGCAATCCGCGAAGAAAAGCGTTCTGCACGTCAAGCTAGCGGACAGACCATCCGCGAGAAATTGCCAGGCAGAAGAAGTCGAATAGTGGTAGGCTTGACAACTGGGCTGAATGTATCCTCGTAGTCCAATCCCTGACGTTGTTTAAATCCCTTAGCCACGAGACGCGCTTTGTAGCGCTCAATGGAACCATCTGCATGTTTCTTCACCTTGAACACCCACTTCGAATCAATGATGTTGACGCGAGACGGAGGGGGGACAAGTGTCCAGGTCTTATTATGCATAAGAGCGTGATATTCTTGTTCCATAGCGGTCCTCCAGTGTGGAATACTCATAGCGGCTTGATAACTGCGTGGTTCGGCGGTTGGATCGTCCACAGCACGAGCCAGGCAAGCAACAAGATATGTGACCGTGCCATCGGTGCGCTCCTTGGGACGAACAATGCCACTGCGGCTGCGTGTGTGTGGACGTCGCGGAGCAGTGAACATTGGAGCCGGCGGGACGTCCGGAGCAGGCGAGGCCGGTCCAGGGGACTCCCGCGAAGAAGGACCGGGTGACGGCGGACCGGGTGACAGCGGGCCAGGCAACGTAGGTCCCGGCGTCGTGTGAGCCGCCGTGGACCCAGGCGAAGTAGGCGGTAGGGACGCCCGCGCAGATGGCGGTGGCGACGACGGAGGGGAGTCCAGGCGAGGGGCGGCGATGTGGGCTGCTCAGAGGAGGCCGTCGCGGGCTCCGGCCCAGTCGTAGTAGCCAACATGGGCTCTGAACCAGTCGCAGTTGGAGACGGGGCTCCCGGGGCGGGGTCGAGGGCGGGAGGCGGTGCATGCACATGCACTGGCCGATCGACGTGCGCCACGGGCAACGTAGTGGGTTCGTCAAGGAGGAGTTCCAGGCGAGCTCCACGTCCAGTTCCTGCACCATGATTAGGTAACAACACAGGCGAATATGCAACATCTTCAAATTGGCCAGGCATAAGAGGAGATGAATGCATAGATGGTGTTGTGTTGGATGACTGAGGCATGGCAGAAAAAGGGAAGACGTTCTCATCAAAAACAACATCCCGAGATATGTAGACTCGATTGGTTGGGACATGGAGACACTTGTAGCCTTTATGAAGAGAACTATACCCTAAGAACACACACTTTTTAGAGCAAAACTCAAGTTTGCGATCATTATAAGGACGAAGATGAGGCCGGCAGGCACACCCGAACACCTTAAAAAGGTATAGTCAGGAGTTTCATCCAAGAGAAGCTCAATAGGAGTTTTCATATTAAGAACATGCGTAGGTAATCTGTTAATGAGAAAACACGCGGTAGCAAAAGCATCACTCCAAAAACGAAAAGGTACAGAAGCATGAGCAAGAAGTGTGAGGCCGGTCTCAACTATATGGTGATGTTTGCGCTCAACAACGCCATTCTGTTGATGTGTATGTGGACTTGATAAATGATGAGAGATCCCAAGCTTATTAAAGAAAGTGTTGAGGTTGTGATATTCGCCCCCCCCCCCAATCTGACTGAACATGGATAATTTTATGCTTGAGTAGATGTTCAACATGCAATTGAAAATGAATGAATATATCAAACACATCAGATTTGCGCTTAAGAAGATAAAGCCATGTGAAGCGACTATAGGCATCAATAAAATTGACATAGTAGTTGTGACCACTAACAGATGTTTGTGCTGGACCACACACATCAGAAAACACAATTTCAAGAGGATTCTTTACTTCTCTAGTAGATGGAACAAAAGGGAGCTGATGACTCTTGCCTTGTTGACAAGCATCACACACTGACATCTCTTTATTGCTAGACACTAATGGCAGCTCATGGCGGTGGATTATGTGGTGAACGATGGGTGTGGCGGGGTGACCAAAGCGAGAGTGTCACTGGGAAGGCGACACACGAACACCGTTGAAGACGCATGGGGCGTATGGATCCTCCAAACGTTACAAGCCTTGGCTCAACCGGCCACTAAGCAAAACGTCCCGGGTTGCTCGGTCCTTAACAAAAAGATTAAAAGGGTGAAATTCACATAGGACATGATTATCAAGGGTGAGCTTAGGAACAGATAAAAGATTACGAGTCACCGAGGGTACCCGTAAAACATTACGAAGATGGAGCTGCCTAAAGGGATGACTAGTTAAAAGAGATGCTTGGCCAATATGAGAGATGGGCATACCTACACCATTGGCGGTGTGAACCTGATCATGCCCGTAGTAGGGCTGGTAGGTGGAGAGTTTGTTGAGCTCGTTCGTCATGTGATCCATGGCGCCGGTGTCCATGCACCATGCCGGATCAATAGGGTAGGATGGTGTGTATCCCTGCTCGACGCGCGGGTCCTTGCCCTTGGCGGCGATGTGGGTAGACGGGGCGGCAGCGATGTGGGCAGCCGGGACGGCGGCGGGGGGACCAAAGTCTGCCATGGCAAACTGGCGCTCGTTGCCCTTGCCATCGTTGCCGATGCCAAGGAAGTGTTGGGGAACGTAGTAATTTCAAAAAAATTCCTACGCACACGCAAGATCATGCTGATGCATAGCAACGAGAGGGGAGAGTGTTGTCCACGTACCCTCATGGACCGAAAGCGGAAGCGTTAGCACAACGCGGTTGATGTAGTCGTACGTCTTCACCCGACCGATCAAGTACCGAACGCACGGCACCTCCGAGTTTAGCACACGTTCAGCCCGATGACGTCCCTCAAACTCCGATCCAGCTGAGTGTTGAGGGAGAGTTTCGTCAGCACGACGGCGTGGTGACGATGATGATGTTCTACCGACGCAGGGCTTCGCCTAAGCACCGCTACAGTATTATCGATGTGGACTATGGTGGAGGGGGGCACCGCACACGGCTAAAAGATCAAACGATCAATTGTTGTGTCTCCAAGGGGTGCCCCCTCCCCGTATATAAAGGGGTGGAGGAGGGGGAGGGCCGGCCCTCTCTATGGCGCGCCCTAGGAGGAGTCCTACTCCCACCGGGAGTAGGATTCCCACCCTTCCAAGTAGTAGGAGTAGGAGTCGAGGAAAGGGGAGAGAGAAGAGAAGGAAGGAGGGGGCGCAGCCCCTCCCCCTAGTCCAATTCGGACTAGGCCTTGGGGGGCGCCCAGCCTCTCCTCTCTCTTTCTCCTAAAGCCCAATAAGGCCCATATACTCCCCGGCGAATTCCCGTAACTCTTCGGTACTCCGAAAAATACCCGAACCACTCGGAATCTTTCCGATGTCCGAATATAGTCGTCCAATATATCGATCTTTATGTCTCGACCATTTCAAGACTCCTCGTCGTGGCCCCGATCTCATCCGGGACTCCGAACTCCCTTCGGTACATCAAAACACATAAACTCATAATATAACCGTCATTGAACTTTAAGCATGCGGACCCTACGGGTTCGAGAACAATGTAGACATGACCGAGACACGTCTCCGGTCAATAACCAATAGCGGAACCTGGATGCTCATATTGGCTCCCACATATTCTACGAAGATCTTTATCGGTCAGACCGCATAACAACATACGTTGTTCCCTTTGTCATCGGTATGTTACTTGCCCGAGATTCGATCGTCGGTATCTCAATACCTAGTTCAATCTCGTTACCGGCAAGTCTCTTTACTCGTTCCGTAATACATCATCCCGCAACTAACTCATTAGTTACAATCCTTGCAAGGCTTATAGCGATGTGCATTACTGAGTGGGCCAACACCCAAAGGGTTTACTAGAGTCAATAATCTAGTTCACATCGCTATGTGATTAACACCCAAAGAGTACTAAGGTGTGATCATGTTTTGCTTGTGAGAGAAGTTTAGTCAACGGGTCTGCCACATTCAGATCCGTATGTATTTTGCTAATTTCTATGTCAACTATGCTCTACACGGAGCTACTCT
This sequence comes from Triticum aestivum, assembly GCF_018294505.1. Lineage (NCBI taxonomy): Eukaryota > Viridiplantae > Streptophyta > Magnoliopsida > Poales > Poaceae > Triticum > Triticum aestivum. The sequence continues at coordinate 157,797,811 of NC_057802.1, forward strand.
AGCTAATTGCTCCCACTTTCAATATGTATCCAGATTGAGACTTAGAGTCATCTGGATCAGTGTCAAAATTTGCATCGACGTAACCCTTTACGACGAACCTTTTTGTCACCTCCATAATCGAGAAACATATCCTTATTCTACTAAGGACAATTTTGACCGCTGTCCAGTGATCTACTCCTAGATCACTATTGTACTCCCTTGCCAAAATCAGTGTAGGGTATACAATAGATATGGTGCACAGCATGGCATACTTTATAGAACCTATGTCCAAGGCATAGGGAATGACTTTCATTCTCTTTCTATCTTCTGCCGTGGTCGGGCTTTGAGTCTTACTCAATTTCACACCTTATAACACAGGCAAGAACTCTTTCTTTGACTGTTCCATTTTGAACTACTTCAAAATCTTGTCAAGGTATGTACTCATTGAAAAAACTTATCAAGCGTTTTGATCTATCTCTATAGATCTTGATGCTCAATATGTAAGCAGCTTCATCGAGGTCTTTCTTTGAAAAACTCCTTTCAAACACTCCTTTATGCTTTGCAGAATAATTCTACATTATTTCCGATCAACAATATGTAATTCACATATACTTATCAGAAATGTTGTAGTGCTCCCACTCACTTTCTTGTAAATACAGGCTTCACCGCAAGTCTGTATAAAACTATATGCTTTGATCAACTCATCAAAGCGTATATTCCAACTCTGAGATGCTTGCACCAGTCCATAGATGGATCGCTGGAGCTTGCACATTTTGTTAGCACCTTTAGGATTGACAAAACCTTCTGGTTGCATCATATACAACTCTTCTTTAATAAATCCATTAAGGAATGCAATTTTGTTTATCCATTTGCCAGATTTCATAAAATGCGGCAATTGCTAACATGATTCGGACAGACTTAAGCATCACTACGAGTAAGAAAGTCTCATTGTAGTCAACACCTTGAACTTTGTCAAAAACCTTTTTTCAACAAGTCTAGCTTTGTAGATAGTAACACTACTATCAGGGTCCGTCTTCCTCTTGAGGATCCATTTATTTTCTATGGCTTGCCGATCATCGGGCAAGTCAACCAAAGTCCACACTTTGTTCTTATATTGGATCCCACCTCAGATTTCATGGCCTCTAGCCATTTTGCGGAATCTGGGCTCATCATCGCTTCCTCATAGTTCGTAGGTTCGTCATGGTCAAGTAACATGACCTCCAGAATAGGATTACTGTACCGCTCTGGTGCAGATCTTATTCTGGTTGACCTACGAGGTTCGGTAGTAACTTGATCTGAAGTTACATGATCATCATCATTAGCTTCCTCACTAGTTGGTGTAAGCATCACCGGAACTGATTTCAGTGATGAACTACTTTCCAATTCGGGAGAAGGTACAGTTACCTCATCAAGTTCTACTTTCCTCCCACTCACTTCTTTCGAGAGAAACTCCTTCTCTAGAAAGGATCCATTCTTAGCAACAAATATCTTGCCTTCGGATCTGTGATAGAAGGTGTACCCAACAGTAACTTTTGGGTATCCTATGAAGACGCGCTTTTCCGATTTGGGTTTGAGCTTATCAGGATGAAACTTTTCACATAAGCATCGCAACCCCAAACTTTAAGAAACGACAGCTTAGGTTTCTTGCTAAACCACAGTTCATACGGTGTCGTCTCAACGGATTTAGATGGTGCTCTTTTTAACATGAATGCAGCTGTCTCTAATGCATAACCCCAAAACGATAGTGGTAAATCGATAAGAAACATCATAGATTGCACTATATCCAATAAAGTACGGTTATAACGTTCGGACACACCATTATGCTGTGGTGTTCCAGGTGGCATGAGTTTGTGAAACTATTCCACATTGTTTTAATTGAAGGCCAAACTCGTAACTCAAATATTTTTCCTCTGCGATCATATCGTAGAAACTTTTATTTTCTTGTTTACGATGATTCTCCACTTCACTCTGAAATTCTTTGAACTTTTCAAATGTTTCAGACTCATGTTTTATCAAGTAGATATACTCATATCTGCTCAAATCATCTGTGAAGGTCAGAAAATAATGATACTTGCCGTGAGCCTCAACACTCATCATATTGTATACATCAGTATGTATTATTTCCAATAAGTCAGTTGCTCGCTCCATTGTTCCGGAGAACGGAGTTTTTAGTCATGTTTCCCATAAGGCATGGTTCGCAAGCATCAAGTGATTCATAATCAATTGATTCCAAAATCCCATCAGCGTGGAGTTTCTTCATGCGCTTTACACCAATATGACCTAAACGACAGTGCCACAAATAAGTTGCACTATCATTATTAACTTTGCATCTTTTGGCTTCAATATTATGAATATGTGTATTACTACGATCGAGATCCAACAAATCATTTTCATTGGGTGTATGACCATAGAAGGTTTTATTCATGTAAACAGAACAACAATTATTCTCTAACTTAATAACCGTATTGCAATAAACATGATCAAATCATATTCATGCTCAACGCAAACACCAAATAACACTTATTTAGGTTCAACACTAATCCCGAAAGTATAGGGAGTGTGCGATGATGATCATATCAATCTTGGAACTACTTCCAACACACATCGTCACCTCGCCCTTAACTAGTTTCTGTTCATTCTGCAACTCCTGTTTTGAGTTACTACTCTTAGCAACTGAGCTAGTATCAAATACTGAGGGGTTGCTATAAACACTAATAAAGTACACATCAATAACATGTATATCAAATATACCTATGTTCACTTTGCCATCCTTCTTATCCGCCAATTACTTGGGGTAGTTCCACTTCTAGTGACCAGTCCCTTTGAAGTAGAAGCACTTAGTCTCAGGCTTAGGTCTAGACTTGGGTTTCTTCACTCGAGCAGCAACTTGCTTGCCATTCTTCTTGAAGTTCCCCTTCTTCCCTTTTCCCCTTTTCTTGAACTAGTGGTCTTGTCAACCATCAACACTTGATGTTTTTCTTGATTTCTACCTTTGCCGATTTTAGCATCGCGAAAGAGCTTGGGAATTGTTTTTCGTCATCCCTTGCACATTATAGTTCATCACGAAGTTCTAGTAACTTGGTGATAGTGACTAGAGAACTTTGTCAATTACTATCTTATCTGGAAGATTAACTCCCACTTGATTCAAGCAATTGTAGTACCCAGACAATCTGAGCACATGCTCGCTGATTGAGCTATTCTCCTCCATCTTGTAGGCAAAGTACTATCAGAGGTCTCATACCTCTCGACACGGGCATGAGTCTGAAATACTAATTTCAACTCTTGGAACATCTCATATGCTCCATGGCGTTTCAAAAATGTCTTTGAAGCCCCGATTCTAAGCCGCAAAGCATGGTGCACTAAACTATCAAGTAGTCATCATATTGAGCTAGCCAAACGTTCATAACGTCTGCATCTGCTCCTACAATAGGTCTGTCACCTAGCGGTGCATCAAGGACATAATTCTTCTGTGCAGCAATGAGGATAATCCTCAGATCACGGATCCAATCCGCATCATTGCTACTAACATTTTTCAACTTAGTTTTCTCTAGGAACATATCAAAAAATAAAACAGGGGAGCTAAACGCGAGCTATTGATCTAAAACATAGATATGCTAATACTACCAGGACTAAGTTCATGATAAATTAAAGTTCAATTAATCATATTACTTAAGAACTCCTACTTAGATAGACATCCCTCTAATCATCTAAGTGATCACGTGATCCAAATCAACTAAACCTTAACCGATCATCACGTGAAATGGAGTAGTTTTCAATGGTGAACATCACTATGTTGATCATATCTTCTATATGATTCACGCTCGACCTTTCGGTCTCAGTGTTCCGAGGCCATATCTGCATATGTTAGGCTCGTCAAGTTTAACCTGAGTATTTCGCGTGTGCAAAACTGTCTTGGACCCGTTGTAGATGGACGTAGAGCTTATCACACCCGATCATCACGTGGTGTCTGGGCACGACGAACTTTGGCAGCGGTGCATACTCAGGGAGAACACTTTTATCTTGAAATTTAGTGAGAGATCATCTTATAATGCTACCGCCAAACTAAGCAAAATAAGATGTATAAAAGATAAACATCACATGCAATCATAATATGTGACATGATATGGCCATCATCATTTTGTGCCTTTGATCTCCATCTCCAAAGCATCGTCATGATCTCCATCGTCACCGGCATGACACCATGATCTCCATCATCTTGATCTATATCAATGTGTCATCACATGGTCGTCTTGCCAACTATTGCTCTTGCAACTATTGCTATCGCATAGCGATAAAGTAAAGCAATTATTTGGCGCTTGCATCTTATGCAATAGAGAGACAACCATAAGGCTTTTGCCAGTTGCCGATAACTTCAACAAAACATGATCATCTCATACAACAACTTATATCTTCATCACATCTTGACCATATCACATCACAACATGCCCTGCAAAAACAAGTTAGACGTCCTCTACTTTGCTGTTGCAAGTTTTACGTGGCTGCCACGGGCTGAGCAAGAACCGTTCTTACCTACGCATCAAAACCACAACGATAGTTCGTCAAGTTAGTGTCGTTTTAACCTTCTCAAGGACCGGGCGTAGCCACACTCAGTTCAACTAAAGTTGGAGAAACTGACACCCGCTAGTCACCTGTGTGCATAGCACGGCGGTAAAACCAGTCTCGCGTAAGCGTACACGTAATGTCGGTCCGGGCCGCTTCATCCAACAATACCGCCGAACCAAAGTATGACATGCTGGTAAGCAGTATGACTTGTATCGCCCACAACTCACTTGTGTTCTACCCGTGCATATGACATCTATGCATAAAACCAGGCTCGGATGCCACTGTTGGGGAACGTAGTAATTTCAAAAAAAATCCTACGCACACGCAAGATCATGGTGATGCATAGCAATGAGAGGGGAGAGTGTTGTCCACGTACCCTCGTAGACCGAAAGCGGAAGCGTTAGCACAACACGGTTGATGTAGTCGTACGTCTTCACGATCCGACCGATCAAGTACCGAACGCACGGCACCTCCGAGTTCAGCACACGTTCAGCCCGATGACGTCCCTCGAACTCCGATCCAGCCGAGTGTTGAGGGAGAGTTTCGTCAGCACGACGGCGTGGTGACGATGATGATGTTCTACCGACAAAGGGCTTCGCCTAAGCACCGCTACAGTATTATCGAGGTGGACTATGGTGGAGGGGGGCACCGCACACGGCTAAAAGATCAAACGATCAATTGTTGTGTCTTCAAGGGGTGCCCCCCTCCCCGTATATAAAGGAGTGGAGGAGGGGGAGGGCCGGCCCTCTCTATGGCGCGCCCTAGGAGGAGTCCAACTCCCACCGGGAGTAGGATTCCCCCCTTCCAAGTAGTAGGAGTAGGAGTCAAGGAAAGGGGAGAGAGAAGAGAAGGAAGGAGGGGGCGCAGCCCCTCCCCCTAGTCCAATTCGGACTAGGCCTTGGGGGCGCCCAGTCTCTCCTCTCTCTTTCCCCTAAAGCCCAATAAGGCCCATATACTCCCCGGCGAATTCCCGTAACTCTCTGGTACTCCGAAAAATACCCGAATCACTCGGAATCTTTTCGATGTCCGAATATAGTCGTCGAATATATCGATCTTTACGTCTCGACCATTTCGAGACTCCTCGTCATGTCCCCGATCTCATCCGGGACTCCGAACTACCTTCGGTACATCAAAACACATAAACTCATAATATAACCGTCATCGAACTTTAAGCGTGCGGACCCTACGGGTTCGAGAACAATGTAAACATGACCGAGACACGTCTCCGGTCAATAACCAATAGCGGAACCTGGATGCTCATATTGGCTCCCACATATTCTACGAAGATCTTTATCGGTCAGACCGCATAACAACATACGTTGTTCCCTTTGTCATCGGTATGTTACTTGCCCGAGATTCGATCGTCGGTATCTCAATACCTAGTTCAATCTCGTTACCGGCAAGTCTCTTTACTCGTTCTGTAATACATCATCCCGCAACTAACTCATTAGTTACAATGCTTGCAAGGCTTATAGTGATGTGCATTACTAAGTGGGCCCAGAGATACCTCTCCGACAATCGGAGTGACAAATCCTAATCTCGAAATACGCCAACCCAACAAGTACCTTCGGAGACACCTGTAGAGCACCTTTATAATCACCCAGTTACGTTGTGACGTTTGGTAGCACACAAAGTGTTCCTCCGGTAAACGGGAGTTGCATAATCTCATAGTCATAGGAACATGTATAAGTCATGAAGAAAGCAATAGCAATATACTAAACGATCAAGTGCTAAGCTAACGGAATGGGTCAAGTCAATCACATCATTCTCCTAATGATGTGATCCCGTTAATCTAATGACAACTCATGTCTATGGTTAGGAAACATAACCATCTTTAATTAACGAGCTAGTCAAGTAGAGGCATACTAGTGACACTCTGTTTGTTTATGTATTCACACATGTATTATGTTTCCGGTTAATACAATTCTAGCATGAATAATAAACATTTATCATGATATAAGGAAATACATAATAACTTTATTATTGCCTCTAGGGCATATTTCCTTCAGGAAGCTCCTCTCAAAGCGGCGGTGACACTTGGAGGCGACATGACGTTCACGACCACATAGCTCGCACACCACCCTAGTGTTAGGGCCCCCACCCAGGGCCGATCGAGGGGGCGGGGCTGCCTTGCCAGGTGACGGGGCAGGGGGCACTGGTCGCGAGAGGCCCAGAAGGCCGCCGGCTGGGCGGTGATGGTGGCGGAGGAGCGACGAGCCTCGACGCGTTGCTCGGTGAAGAGGAGGCGTGAGTAGAGCTCGTGAGGAGGCATTGCTGGCTTGGCGTTGTGAACGACCTCGGCGAGATTGTCGTAGTCGGCGTCGAGGCCTTTGATGACGAAGCCGGCGAACTCCTCATCGCTAAGCGGCCGACCAATAGAGGTGAGCGTGTCTGCCAGCACCTTCATCTTGTTGAAGTAGGTCGTGGCGGAGGAGTCCAGCTTCTCGATGTCGGCGAGCTCGCTGCGAAGGGCCATCGAGCGGGAGGTAGATACCTGGGCAAAGGCGTGCTCCAGGGTCGTCTAGGCGTCCATGGAGGTGGCGGCAAAGAGACAAAGGCCAGCGACCCCGTCGCCAAGGGAACCCTGGATGGCAGAGAGGATCGCCTGGTCCTGCTGCACCCACATACGGTGTTCCGGGTTGATGGTCAGGCCGTGGACGGTAGGGATGACCTGCGGAGGACACGGCAGAGAACCATCAACAAACCCTAGGAGAGACCGTCTGCGTAGCAGCGGTAGGACCTTGGCGCGCCAGAACAAGTAGTTGTCCGGCGTGAGTCGGATGGCGAACAAGTTGTCGAAGTGGAATGGCCCGGTTGGCGTGATGGCGCCAGCAGCAGGGACGGTGGGCGGAGGAGCCACGATAGGATCCACGGCCGCGACCGATGCCTTGGGTGGCGCCGTGGGCAGGGGCGGGATCGTGGCCGCAGGCAGGGTCGCGAGCGTGGCCGCTGGTGGAGCCTCCCCAGAGGCCGCCGGGAGGATGGCAAGTGACGAGGAAGTGGCCGCGGGTGGCGCCGCAGGCAGGATCACCGTCATGGCGACGAAGGTTGCAGGCGACGGCGGTGGGATTGGAGCTGAGAACATGGAGCCCACAATGGTGGTGCCGAAGAACTGGGGCACCGACGGAGCCAGGGGCGAGGTGGGAGGTTGAGAAGGGCGGCAAGCGACGTGGGGATGGACCCGGAGCTGGCGGTGCCCAAAGCGGAAGCGGTCATGGCGGCAGCGGCCCTAGGGTTTAGGGTTTTTGGCACGGCGGCGGCGGCGGGTGGGGTGGAGGACCTAGGTTAGACTCGATATCATGAAAAACGTAGGTTTTGGGGGAACTGGCTCAACCCTCTGTAGGGTGGCCTATCACACAGAGGGTTGAGCCAGTTCCCCCAAAACCTACGTTTTAGATACAAGTCCAATATCAATACGGTATATATTACACGGTAGGGCTACAATACAAAGTCTAACAATCACTATTGGTGATGGGGCTCGGACAAATTTCTGGAATGATCGTTGGTTAAACGGCCAATGCCCTAAGACGATCGCGCCAACATTACACAACATATCTGTGCGGAAGAACTGATCTGTCAAGGAGGCGCTCTCAAACAAAACGTGGCTTACCGACCTAGCCAAGGGACCGACGGAACACATGACCACCGAGCTGACAATACTCGCAACCTTGCTGGAGGCAGTCCAGCTGCAGCATGACCAGCCTGACACGATTACCTGGAGACTATCGCAGGATGGCACATACTCTGCCCGCTCGGTGTATTTGGTTCAGTTCGAGGGATCAATTCCCATGGATGGTTATAAGCTCATTTGAGCCGCACGGGCACCTGGAAAATGCCGTTTCTTTATTTGGACTGCTATTCTGGGTAAAATTCTGACGGCGAACACCCTTCTTAGGCGAGGCTGGGAAAATAATTATTTTTCCCCTTCTGCATGAGGAACTTAGAGACCCTTTTCCACCTCATTGCTGACTGCTGGTGGTCCAAGGACGTTTGGGATTCTATATCCACGCTTGCAAACTATCCTTCTCTCAATCCTGCAACCTGGGATGGTTCCTCCGGCCTCAAAGACTGGATGGCCAGTTGCGTCCATCGAGCGGCGGATGAGCGAAGAAAAGGAACCTTGTCGCTAATTCAGTTGATCGCCTGGGAACTATGGCGCGAGAGGAACAGGCGACTATTCCAGAAGGAGGCACAACAGAAAGCAGCTCTTATTCGCTTGATCAAGGATGAAATTCACCTATGGAACATGGCTGGCGCGGGCATCCCTTTTGACCCTGGCTGAGTAGAGGCAGCCTACTGTTTTTTCCTGTTTTCAGTTTTTGCTTCGCTTTCTTTCTCTCCTTCTTGCCTGTCTTCTTTGTCTGCCCTTCTCGGGCTTGTCCCTGTACTTTGTTCCCGTTCTGGTCAATGAATTTGGTAGTCAACTGCCAACATTCAAAAAAAAAAGTCTGCAGTGAAGTTATTTGGGACTTTGATATTTTGCCACTAGTTACTTTGTATTTAATCTGATGACACTCTTTACCAGGGTTTTTGATATTTTGCCCTCTCTCATATGAGTCCCCCAAAAAAAAGACGAACTTAGCCTTACCTCTCGATTGACCACGAACAGAGGAGTTGCCGGTCGTTCTCATCCCCTCTCCGTCTCTCGCACGCAGGCAACGACGGCGGTGGCCTGGTGGTACTCGACGGCGGCGGCCCTAGTGAGTCTCTTTCCCGCTCCCTCCCTCTCTCTTTCTCTCTGGCTCATCTCCTCGGCGGCACCCTAGGGTTAGGGTGACCAGCAAGCGGAGCGGCGACGGCGGCCGGTCGGAGCTTCGCCGGCTCGCGGCGCCCCGCGGAGCCCCCGGCTCGCCCGCGCGTCGACGGCCGTCGCTGCACCTGGAATTCGCGATGTGCTGCTGCTGTGTGTGCGTGGGGGCCCTCACGGCTGGAATTCTCACGTTCTTGCTTCTGCTACGGCCTCTATGTGCTGCTGCTGGATGTGTGAGTATGTCTGAGTATTCTCCAAAAGTTTCACGCAATTTGGATCGTTGGTTCAACGGCTCTATGCATTTCAATTTTGAGCTTAAGGAGATGTATAATGGAGTTCATGGGGGCAGCGGGGACAGCCTGCTTATGTGAGGCAGCAAGAGGAGTCGAGGAAGCACGAGAGGGCGAAGGCAGCAGGGCAGCACCAAGGGCCGGCGGGGGAGAAGCAGGTACAACGGCGGTGGCTGTGGTTACGTGCAGGCGTTCATGCACTGATTTGAACGGGAATGGCTAAGGATGTCCTCTGTTTAGGTCAAAAAACAGGTACAAGGGTACAATGGTCCTCTATTTTTTGTACTTAGTTTGTCTATTACTTTCATAGATTATTTTTGTGTTGAAAAGTGGCAAAAGATTAAAGTCCAAAGAAATAAGTGTCATCAGATGAAATACAAAGTAACTAGTGGCAAAATATCAAAGTCCTAGGTAAGGGGTGGCAAATAATCAAATTCCCCTTTTAAAACTGATCATGGCAGTGAGGTAAAAAAATGTTAGATTCAACGAACCAAATGCGCAAGCATACAAGCAGCTGGTTGAGGCAATTGCTTGCATGTTTTGTTTCAGTTTTGCTAAAGTACATCTAGAAGTGCCCTAAGTATTGCACATTTAAGTCCTATGTCATTGATTTTACACATAGATTCGTGCAGGCATTTTCTTTTGTCTTTTTCTTTCTAGTTTGATCGAGTCACTCAGACGTGCAATAAGTAGGGCACATCTTCTATCGCTATTTCGGTTTTGATCGCTAACTATCCCCTAATCCGCTCTTTTATGTCAGGGAGGTCTCTAGGCCCGGTGGCTATGGTCACTACCATTTGAACGGGCCTTTTTTAGTGTAAATTCCAACTTTTGTACCCTAAGTTTTAAGTTTGTGACAATCTACCATGGTAGCGACAAGCCGGAGACGAGGAAGAAGAATGGGGCAACTGCGATAGAGGGCTTCCTAATCGGTTCCTTCAGCGGAGTTGCTCAGTGAGCCCAATCGAGGGGTGGACTTTGACCATGTGCTCCAAGGCCAGGACAGTGGCAGCAAGAGGGTGTTGGTGCGGCTGGAAAAAAATCACACAGAAGAAGAAGAGGTGCTCCTGGTCGTGGTGGCCAATTGTTTGCGGATTATTTCGAGTTGAGGTGCCTCAAGGGGCTCCTCGAAAACGTCGTACTCGTCGGGGCCGAGGCTCCTTCCTTACCCGACTCAGATCATAGTCGTCGTGGTTGGGGTCAGCATCGTTGATCTTTTCATTGCCATTGCTATTGCCGGCGCCGGTGACGTTGTCACCTTTCTAGTTGTCGGTGCCGTGCATATGAGGCATCACCATTAGCGGTATCACTGTTTCCAGTGCTGCCATTGCTTGCGTCATCGTTGTCAGTGCCTCCGTTAAGGCGGCCTCTGCGTCGGCGTTTTGGGGGTCCTCCCCTCCTCCGTTTTGGGAGTGTCAACCATGTAGACATCACAGGTGGAGGTTGCCGCCCACTTGCCAGTGTGAGTGACGGCTGGTGGCAAGGTAGTATCTGAACTCTCACCGACATCTTCATCCATGTCGGTTGCCTCCTCGAAGGCACTGGCTAAAACTTCGGTCAAGTCCTCGACGATAGTGACAAAGTGGGTGGTGGGCGGGCTGAAAATTCTAGCTTTATCAGGCTCTTCCTAGATCTGATCGTACAAGGATTTCCGATCATCTGAGATCGCAAGGCTCTGAATTAGATCTAGCATCTCATTCAGAAGTGCCTTATCGCTTTCACCCATAACTTGGTTGTAGGTTGGGCTCAGTTGGAGTTTTCCCAAGATGCGATCTGACATGACCTCGGGGTCTTTATCGGTTAGGCTATATGACTGACCTGTCACCATTAGTCGGCTCAGAGTTCAAGGCCGGATACGAGGCAGGATCCGCTCCATGGTCCTGATCTAGGTTTGACTCCTTGATCTGGACGAAAGCATCAGTGTGGTCTTCAGCCTGGTCTGACACCCAGCCCGAAAACACAAGCTCACCGCGTGAATCCGTAGTGTATTCCAGATTTCCAAATCTCATGATCTGTCCAGGAGGAAGGTTTTCAATCTAGTCGAGGTGGTCAATCGAATCAGCGTAAAGCGTGATGCTCTGGAAGACAAAGAGCTGTCCCGGGAAGAAGGTCATATCGCAGTCGACGCTGTCGTCGATCTGGAGGTGTGCCATCGAGCTGATTTGATTTCCTAGAGGGACCTATATGGGCCACCAATGTGAGAGCTAAATTCGACAGTCTCGTGTAGGGGGGTCCCATATGATAGTCTTGGCTAGATGGTAATAAGAACACAGAGGACACGGTGTTTACCCAGGTTCGGGCCCTGATGCCTGCAAGCCAAACAGGGTAGTGTAGCACTTTCACAGAAGTATCCTAATCAGTAATCGTCCCAACTAAGAGCGATGGAGAGTATTTATAGTAGCGCTTCTATCACACAAGGTGTCACAGTTCTTGTGTGAAGTGACTGCTTGAGCTTTTGCAAATATTGTTACTATCCAGACAGGCGAATGTACCACATTGACAGGGATAAAAGGTTTTAAAGTAACAACTATTAAAGTAAATAACATAAATAAAAGTAGGGCGATGTTTCCTACAAGGAAGAGATTAGGGACGGTGAGAATTTAGTTCATGGTAAGAATATATCAGGTGTGCCAGTGCGATGGTACTATCAGTTACCTTGTATTGTACTCATAGTATTTGATATGTGTGTTCTGTAGGCGGATGACCCTAAGGTTATGAAACTCCTCCACCTGAGATTATATTTCATTCTTTGGTCCTGCTTCACCATTGCCACAGAGTGGTCGTTTTCACAATTAAGGTCCTCGGACCAGAACCAAGCATTAGGTTTAATGGATCACCATTATCTCATATTGTCTTTGGTCCTCATAGATATCTTCACCTATCACGTCAGAGGTCATAGATTTCCTAAACAATATGTGTTATCTGTGTAGGTCCTGAGATCATGCTTCCTGGGACCTTAAATTAGACAACACACATAGAGTTCACCACAGTATAACAACGTACATACTACTACAAATATAAATAACGACATATAGAATAGGCACAGATGAATCTTACTGCTCACCTACATCTTCCACGCTTATGGGGAATTACTCACGCATTGATACGTCTCCAACGTATCTATATTTTTTATTGTTTCATGATGTTTTATTATCAATCTTGGATGTTTTATAATTATTTTATAGTCATTTCATATCATTTTTTGGTACTAACCAATTGGCATAGTGCCAAGTGCCAGTTGCTGTTTTTTCCATGTTTTTTTACATCGCAGGAAATCAATATCAAACGGAGTCCAAATGCCAAGAAACTCCACGGAGATTTTTTATGGACCAGAAGGAAGCTATTGGGCCCTGGTTGCACCTGGTGGGAGTCTCGAGGAGGGGACAACCCACCAGGGCGCGCCAGGAGGCCCAGGCGCGCCCTGGTGGGTTGTGCCCACCTCGGGTGCCCCCGGGGCCGCCTCTTTTCTCTATAAATACCCCAATATTCCAGAAACCCTAGGGGAGTCGACGAAATATTCATCCAGACGCCCCAGAGTCCAGAACCACCAGATCCAATCTAGACACCATCTCGGATGGGGTTCACCACCTCCATTGGTGCCTCTGCGATGATGCGTGAGTAGTTCTTTGTAGACCTTCGGGTCCGTAGTTAGTAGCTAGATGACTTTCTCTCTCTCGCTGAATTCTCAATACAATGGTCTCTTGGAGATTCATATGATGTAACTCTTTTTGCGGTGTGTTTGTTGGGATCTGATGAACTTTGAGTTTATGATCAGTCATATCTCTTTATATCCATGAAAGTTATTTGAGTTTCTTTGATCTCTTATATGCATGATCTCTTATAGCCTCGTATTTCTTCTCCGATATTTGGGTTTTGTTTGGCCAACTTGATCTATTTATCTTGCAATGGGAAGAGGTGCCCGGTAGTGGGTTCGATCTTACGGTCCTTGATCACAATGACAAAAAAGGAAACGACACGTATGTATCGTTGCTACTAAGGATAAAAAGATGAGATCTATATCTACGCAATAGATAAACGGATCTTCTCTACATCATGTCATCGTTCTTATTGCATTACTCCGTTTTTCCATGAACTTAATACACTAGATGCATGCTGGATAGCGGTCGATGTGTGGAGAAATAGTAGTAGATGCAGGCAGGAGTCGGTCTACTAATCTTGGACGTGATGCCTATGTAATGAGCATTGCCTGGATATCATCATAATTATTTGAGGTTCTATCAATTGTTCAACAGTAATTTGTTTACCCACCGTTTGCTATCTTTCTCGAGAGAAGCCATTAGTGAAACCTACGGCCCCCGGGTCTTCTTTCTCATATATTTGTTTTGCGATCTACTTTATTTGCACTTTTTATTCAGATCTATTGAACCAACAATACAAAAATACTTTGATGCACTTTATTTTATTTACGATCTATTTATTCAATCTATTACAACTTTCTCCCGTCCACACACCATTTGAGGCTCCATACCCGAAAGGGATTGACTACCCCTTTAACACGTTGGGTTGTGAGGTGTTGTTATTTGTGTGCAGGGGATGTTTACGTTGTGTTGCTTGGTTCTCCTATTGGTTTGATAACCTTGGTTTCATTTCTGAGGGAAATACCTACCGTCGCTGTGCTGCATCATCCCTTCCTCTTTGAGGAAATACCGATGTAGCTTCAAGCGACATCAAAAGGAATTTCTGGCGCCGTTGACGGGGAGGATCTTCAACATATACCAGGTTCCTAATCACTAATCTCATCTGAAAGAACATGCGGTGCCCCCATGTTTGGTTTTGGTAATTGATGACAATCTCTATGGACTAATGGTTGCCTTGAGTTATATTTGAAGGATTTGTCCATATGCATTTCTTGAAGTCCATGTGTTGGTTTCAAGGAGTTTATGTGGTGACCAAGGTGTTATTAAGGAATTATCCAAAGATTGGTCATGTGAGAGTTGAGCTTATTGCAAGCATGTCTTGGAGAAGAAGATTGTGTGATCATTCATGTATATCTTCAAGACATCATCCCAATGAAGAGAGTTGAAAAGATTCAAGGTTGATCAAGACTAAGTCAAGAGTGAATCAACTTGATCAACTCACAAAGCGTAGAAGATGTACCGAGAGGGATCAAGCGATCCCATGGTGTGGTAAGCATTGTCAATTACGCTTTGTGTACTAACCCATGATCTTCGTGAGAGTTCTTTGTGGGGTTAGGTTGCGGTGTGCAAGTTCAAGTGAAGCATCATGAAGAGATCAAATGCTTGAAGCTTGCCGTCCATTGTGGTGACAATGGACTTGTGAAGATGTTGCGGTGTGCAAGTTCAAGTGAAGCATCATGAAGAGATCAAATGCTTGAAGCTTGCCGTCCATTGTGGTGACAATGGACTTGTGAAGATGTGTGGAAGAGTGGCTCACCCATAGTGGAGCATGGGGGAGCAACAACTAGTCTTCATCGAGCCAACGCAACCAAGAAAGGTGGTCCAACTTGAGGGAGTCAAGATCGTCATCATCTAGCTCAAGTGGACCATGTGCAAGGCAAAGGTTTGCTCTTGATAGGTTTTCTATTTTACCGGTCTCATGATGGTAGTTGGGAGACCGGGTTATAGGATCGATTGCCGTACTATCAAGGGGGGCTCTCGATGAGTAGCTTGATCGTATCGTTCATAGAGAGCTCAAACCATTGCATCCTTGCATCATCTTTATTGGTTCTTGTTTGGTTCTTCTCTTTGTGAGTTTTGGAGCTTATGGTCATCTTGATGACAAGCTCGAGTTCATCGAAAACGGAGTTCACTCACATCTTCTATGATGTTTTCGATGTTGGAGGTTATGCCGGTTCTTCGCTGTTTTGATGCTACTCGTCGTCTTGTATCCAACAAGCTTGAGTTTGCTCAATTCGGAGCTCATATGCAGAAGTTATGGCAGTTTTGGTTTCCCGTGGAGTATACTTGTTTTCGTGGAAGTGGCTTTAGGATGGTCCCAGCGGTAGTACCCCGGTACCCAGCGGTAGTACCGCTTAGGGGTCACAAGCGGTAGTACCGCTCCGCAGCGGTAGTACCGCTGGTGGTCCTCAGCAGTAGTACCGCTACGGTACCAGGCCCCTACCGCGTCGGCTCGAGGGGTCATTTTTCGTGTCGGATAGTGCGGTACTTCACAGCGACAGTAGGGCGGCAGTACCGCTCACGAGTGGTAGTACCGCCCAACCACCGCGGCAGTACCGCTCGGGTCTGTCACTCTCCTGCCCTCTAGACTCCACGGTAGTACCGCCCGGGGGAGCGGTAGTACCGCGGTGATCAGCGGTAGTACCGCTGCCTCCTGCGGTAGTACCGCCCTCTGCGGGGCTGTTTTGGGGGTAACGGTTAGATTGCTCCCCCCACTATATAAGGGGGTCTTCTTCCCCATTCTACCTTATCCTTTGAGCTCGTGTTCTTCCCCCATTGTTGACCTTCTTCGAGCTTGCTAACTCTCAATCCCTCCATGGATTCTTACTAGTTTTTGAGGGAAAAGAGAGAGGAGATCTAGATCCACATTTCCACCAATCACTTTCTCCTCTATGTGAGGAGAACCCCTTGGATCTAGATCTTGGAGTTCTTGGTGTTCTCCTTCTTGTTCTTCCTCTCATTTTCCTCCCTAGCATTAGTTGCTTCGGTGGGATTTGAGAGAGAAGGACTTGGGCACTCCGTGTGCCCTTGCCATTGCATTTGGTGCATCGGTTTGAGTTCTCCACGGTGATACGTGGAAGTTACAAGTTGAGAAGCTTATTACTCTTGGGTGCTTGGTGCCCTTGAGCTTGTTCCTCTTGGGTGCTTGGGCGCCCTAGACGGTTGGTGGTGTTCGGAGCTCAATCATTGTGGTGTAAAGCTCCGGGCAAGCATCGGGGTCTCCAATTAGGTTGTGGAGATCGCCCCGAGCAATTTGACGGGTTCCGGTGACCGCCCCCAAGGGTTGCCAAAGTGTACGGGTTCGGTGACCGTCCCCAAGGGTTGCCATTTGTACGGGTTCGGTGACCGCCCCCAAGGGTTGCCATTTGTACGGGTTCGGTGACCGCCCTCAAGGGTCCCTTAGTGGAATCACGGCATCTTGCATTGTGCGAGGGCGTGAGGAGATTGCGGTGGTCCTCGTGGCTTCTTGGGGAGCATTGTGCCTCCACACCGCTCCAAACGGAGATTAGCATCCGCAAGGGTGTGAACTTCAGGATACATCGTCGTCTCCGCGTGCCTCGGTTATCTCTTACCCGAGCCCTTTACTTATGCACTTTACTTTGTGATAGCCATATTGTTTCTTGTCATATATCTTGCTATCACTTAGTTGTTTACCTTGCTTAGCATAAGTTGTTGGTGCACATAGGTGAGCCTAGTTGTTTTAGGTTTTGTGCTTGTCAAATTAACCGTTAGGTTTATTCCGCATTTGTTCAAGCCTAAACCGTAATTATTTTAAAGCGCCTATTCACCCCCCCTCTAGGCGACATCCACGATCTTTCATCATCTCCTTCCAATTTACATTATTTGCCATTTGCCTCTCGCTTTCCTCTCCCCCACTTCACAAAAATTTGCCGTTTTAGTCGCCTCCCTTTTTCCGTTCACCGTTTTCTTGTCAGATCTATTCTTTGTTTGCAATCATGATTGATTTCGGTATGGCACCAACAGATGATGGCCTAACTCCTAAGATTGGACGTATGGGCAATCTGGATGCTAAAACTTATATCTTGGGGCAAGGGAACGTTATGGGAAAAAAATGTATCCAAGAATTTTTCAATTGTGTTGGAAATCTGAGCCTTGATGATGCTCCTATACTTAAAACTACTAGATCTTATGCGGATGCTATTTCAGCACTAGTTCTGAAACTTGAAAGTAAATTTATCCGCACTCATCCTACTTTGCAAAGATTGTTTTTTGAGCTTCCTGAAATAAAGAATCCTAGAGCCAAAAAGTTGGACACGCTCGTTCTTATGAATGAGTTTGACTACATAATTCGGGAAGCTAGGGAAATCTTTGACTTTTATTGTATGAATCGTGAAAAACCCGTGATAGATAAAATTCTTTACAATAGTGACTATGCACTAAGGCATTTGCTTGGGGATAATAAGATATTTGATGAGAATCTTAAAAAGGAGGTCCCCGTTCTAGAAATAATCCAACAAGTTTTTAATAATGTTAATCAACACTACTCTTGGATTGTTGCGGGAAATCAAAGGGGTTATGATGAAAACCAACTAAGGAATGCTAAAGTTTCTATGGATAATATGTTTTATGTTGTGTTTACAAAACCTCCTGATAAAAATACCTCCAAGAAAATTAAGAAGGACAAGGATGAAAAAACCTAGATCCTTGCTTTATGCCTAGCTAAGGGCGTAAAACTATAGCGCTTGTTGGGAGGCAACCCAATGAATAAATCTTATTTTTGCTTTTTGCTTTCTGTTCTTGTGTGTTAGCACAATTATGCTACTGTCATGATTGTGTTTTTTTCATTTTAATTAGTGTTTGCGCCAAGTAAAGCCTTTAGGATCTTCTTGGGTGATAGTTGTTTGATCTTGCTGAAAAATACAGAAACTTTGCGCTCACGAAAATAATTTTCATAAATCACATAAAACGCTTTTGCTCTGATTCTTTTTGCAAAAGATTAATATACAAATTACCCTGGTCGTCCTAATTTTGTAGAATTGTTGGAGTTCCAGAAGTATTCGCAAAAGTCAGATTGCTACAGACTGTTCTGTTTTGACAAATTCTGTTTTCTTTGTGTTGTGTGCTTATTTTGGTGGCTTTATGGTTTTCTTTGATGAGTTTTTGCCATAGAAAAGTTGGAATACAGTAGATATAATACAAAAACAAAATAAGAATTGGTTTGATACAGCACTTACATTAGTGATTTATTTTTCTTACACTAACGGATCTCACGAAGGTTTTGTTGAGTTTTGTGTGATTGAAGTTTTCAACTTTTGGGTTATCTTATGATGGATGAAAGAAGGATAGAAGAGTCTAAGCTTGGGGATGCCCCGGCATCCCAAGATATTATCCAAGAATGAGCAACCAACTAAGCTTGGGGATGCCCCCGAGTGGCATCCCCTCTTTCTTCCAACAACCATCGGTATTTTACTCGAAACTATATTTTTATTCGTCACATGATATGTGTTTTACTTGGAGCGTCTTGTACGATATGAGTCTTTGCTTGTTTTTTTTTTTGTGTTTTAAGTCATCAATCCTTGCTGGACACACTTATTTGAGAGAGCCAAAATTATGCCATGACTTGTTAGAATTGCTCTCTGTGCTTCACTTAAATCTTTTATGAGCTAGGACTTGCTCTAGTACTTCACTTATATCTTTTTTAGCACGGTGTGCTTAGTATTTTTGAAGAAATGCTCTCTTGCTTCACTTAGATTTATTTGAGAGTTAGTAATTTTTTTAAGAAATTCTCTCTTGCTTCACTTAAATTATTTTGAGAGAAATAAATTTTTTTATGCTCTTGATCTTCACTTATATTTGTTTGAGCTTATGAAAAGCAACACATGAAAATTAATCCCAAAGTGATAGATATCTAAGAAGGATAAGTAAAAAAATTGTCATGAAGATCATTATTGGACAAAATAAACTTGTTTCTTAGTAATAGTTTTGAGATATGATGATGTGATATGTGAGTTATGTTGATGAGTAGTTATGCTTTAGTAAGAATATTGGTGTTAAGGTTTGTGATTCCCTATGCATGCACGAAAGTCAATAGTCATGCAATGAAATTATATCCTACTTGTGGTGCATTATTCGGTGTTAATTATGCTTAATGCTTGCTTATGAGATTATTCGTTTCTTGGTTGGTCGCTTCTCAATCTTTTGCTAGCCTTCATTCTGCACAACGTATGACCTCTACCTGTGCATCCAGAGTCCTTTAAACTAGTTTTTGCCACATGAGTCCACTATATCTACCTATATGCGGTA
The DNA here is from genome assembly GCF_018294505.1 of Triticum aestivum. NCBI lineage: Eukaryota > Viridiplantae > Streptophyta > Magnoliopsida > Poales > Poaceae > Triticum > Triticum aestivum. The sequence continues at coordinate 157,817,316 of NC_057802.1, forward strand.
TTCTTTTGCCGTTCTAAGCAAATTGTCATGTGCCATCTCTAATTTTCAAAATAAACTTCTCTTTTGTGTGTTTGTTTCGCTTGCGGAACGGTAACGGGTGGCTAATATTTTCCATGCTGGATGTGTTATTCTCACGATGAGTGTTTATTCACTTGTCATTGCACGAGAGTAAGGCAAAGGTCTTAGGGATGCCCAGTCCCGAAATGCAAAAATGAATTTACTTTATGTTGTCAAATAATAAATTCCTTGGAAAGTGTTGGTATGGAGGGCACCCGTGGATACGGCTAGCCATGAAAAGTGAAAGAATAGTGGAAAAAGGAATAAACTTTATTTTCTGTTTGGGAACCGTCTATGGCATATCTAGCATGGAAACTGTTCGGAACTTTGAGTCGTTTTCGTTGGTGTGATGGATACACCTCCCAAAATCTTTGTATCTCAAATTTTTTCGCTTTGAGCTCTTGCACCTCTGCAAAAACCTACTTCCCTCTGCGAAGGGCCTTTCTTTTACTTTATTCAGAAACCCTAGGGGAGTCGACAAAATATTCATTCAGCCGCCGCAGAGTCCAAAACCACCAGATCCAATCTAAACACCATCTCGGATGGGGTTCACCACCTCCATTGGTGCCTCTCCGATGATGCGTGAGTAGTTTTTTGTAGACCTTCGGGTCCGTTGTTAGTAGCTAGATGGCTCCCTCTCTCTCGCTGAATTCTCAATACAATGGTCTCTTGGAGATTCATATGATGTAACTCTTTTTGCGGTGTGTTTGTTGGGATCTGATGAACTTTGAGTTTATGATCAGTCATATCTCTTTATATCCATGAAAGTTATTTGAGTTTCTTTGATCTCTTATATGCATGATCTCTTATAGCCTCGTATTTCTTCTCCGATATTTGGGATTTGTTTGGCCAACTTGATCTATTTATCTTGCAATGGGAAGAGGTGCCCGGTAGTGGGTTCGATCTTACGGTGCTTCATCCCAGTGACAGAAAGGGAAACGACACGTATGTATCGTCGCTACTAAGGATAAAAAGATGAGATCTATATCTACGCAATAGATAAACGGATCTTGTCTACATCATGTCATCGTTCTTATTGCATTCCTCGTTTTTGCATGAAGTTAATACACTAGATGCATGCTGGATAGCGATCGATGTGTGGAGTAATAGTAGTAGATGCAGGCAGGAGTCAGTCTACTAATCTTGGACATGATGCCTATGTAATGATCATTGCCTGGATATCGTCATAATTATTTGAGGTTCTATCAATTGCCCAACAGTAATTTGTTTACCCACCGTTTGCTATGTTTCTCGAGAGAAGCCACTAGTGAAACCTATGGCCCCGGTCTTCTTTCTCATATATTTGCTTTGCGATATATTTTATTTGCACTTTCTATTCAGATCTATTAAACCAAAAATACAAAAATACTTTGTTGCACTATATTTTATTTGCGATCTATTTATTCAATCTATTCCAACTTTCTCCCGTCCACATACCGTTTGAGGCGCCGTACCCGAAAGGGATTGACAACCCCTTTAACACGTCGGGTTGCGAGGTGTTGTTATTTGTGTGCAGGGGATGTTTACGTTGTGTTGCTTGGTTCTCCTACTGGTTTGATAACCTTGGTTTCATTTCTGAGGGAAATACCTACCGTCGCTGTGCTGCATCATCCCTTCCTCTTTGGAGAAATACCGACGTAGCTTCAAGCGACATCACGCATTATAAAAGAGATATCAATCACAACAGAGATAAAACCCATGAAAACCATATTGATAATACCGGGAAGATCCACAATAAGATGAAATGGATGATTCAAATAGTCTTTATCTTCAGATGAGTTGAATGTAGTTAATCTGTTCTCACAACTTGGAATTCCTCATACAATAGTGAAGGGGGTGATGATAATGGAGATGAAAGGACCAAAACTAAGAAGCTCTCCAATGGTTTTTCGGATCCCCTCTTCTCCTGTTCTAGATGTGGTGACGACGGCTAGGGCTCCCTTCTCCCCTGGGTCTCCTCACGGAAGTGTCTTGTATAGACGCGGTGGATCTGTTGGCACTCCACACGACCGCTCATACGAGCGCTTGCGATCGTATGGAACACCGTCTTTTGCTCTGTTGTGGCTGATGGCTTGAGTCTCTTCATGAAAGTTGCTCCAATTGGCTTGATTTGTAGTAATCCTCCTTGGTTTCCTTCCAAATATGATATTTCCTGCCAAACAGGGGAAAATATATTTTCTTCCCTTTCGAGGGATTAGCATAAGAAATATCTGATAAGTGACAAAGATCCAGTGAAAACCACATAAGAATTACTTGAAAAACATCACCAATTCTCGAGCCAACATGCCCTCTCGAAGAGGTAAAACTCTACATCCTACTTTGGTGTATTGGTTATGGAGGGGGTACAAGGTACAAGTGATCTACCATCGGATGTGAATGTGTCCCTCTACATCCCTGGCACCTCGGTTTATATAGATACCTCAGATACCTAGGGTTTACATATGGTCGGTTGTATCTAGGGGGTAAGCGTGTCGAGGAGTACTTCTACATCTTGGGGTGCACGCCAAGTCTTCACATGATTTCTTCTCAAAGCTTATGGATCCAATGAACGAGGCCACCAGTGACAGGATTGGGGGGATCCTCGGCCCAACCCAAAGGGCGGGCATCTCACAAGCCGAGATATCCCTAATCCAGGACTCCGTTAGTTTTTTTCCTTTCCTTTTGGGATTTTATTCTTCTTTTTTCCTTTCTTTCTTTGTTTCCTTTGTTTTCTTGTGTGTGTTTTTTGGTTTTCATAAGTTCTCTTTCTTTCCTTTCTACATTTTTTTGTATAAACCATGAATAATGTTTATATACACATACACGTTTAATATTTTCGAGTACATGATTAACATTTTGACAACATAGTTTTTTGTGTTTACTTTTTCTATACACATTGTACATTTTTTAGACACACCATGGATTTTTTTATATACACGTTTAACATTTTAAAATACACGATTGAATTTTTTTAAAACATATATTTTTTGATGTCTACTTTTTTCCATAAACATTCTATATTTTTTGGATACATTAGAAACATTTACACATACATGTTTAACTTTTTCGAATTCATAATTAACATTTTTAAAATATATAATTTTTGGTGTCTACGTTTTCATACACATTTTATATTTTTTATATGCACCAGGAACATTTTATATACAAGTTTAACATTGTCCAAATACATGATTAATATTTTTGAAAACTTAAAAAATATATGTCTATTTTTTCATGGGCATTGGAAATTTTTCATATGCATTGAAAATATTTTTATATACACATTTAACCTTTTTTAAATGCATGAGTAATAGTTTTATAAAAAATTGAGAACTTATATTTTTTTGGTTTCTACTCCCTCTGTTCCTAAATATAAGTCTTTCTAGAGATTCCAATATAGACTACATACGAAGCAAAATTAATAAATTTACACTCTAAAATATGTCTATATATATCTGTATGTAGTTCATTTTAAAATCCCTTAAAAGACTTATATTTAGGAACGAAGAGAGTACATTCTTTCCATCAGATTTTTTATTTTTTGTATACATCATAAACATTTTCTATGCACATTTAACAAATTTTTGATGCATAATGAATTTTTTAATATTTTATATAGACATATTTAGAATATTTCGAAAAAATGCAAATGTACAAAATATGTAAAACACAAATTTAATGCAGGAAATATAAAAACACGGAAGGTAAAAAAGGCATTAAAGGCCTCTGTCCGCGCTGGGCCGGCCTAATATGGCGGGTGCTTGAGGCCACACAGTATTAAAGCGAGACATAGGCGTGCCAACTGGAGCATTTCCTATTTGGCGCTTTTCGAGCTATTTATCCGAAATCACTAATTGAGTACTTTTTCCAAAGATTATTTCCACCTCCCCAGATTGCGACAAGGGAAGCACTACATATGCGTCGCTTGTCGCAACTGAAGAGTTTTCTTTTTTTCGTAGATCCGTTTATTCAAAATGATTTATCTCTTAAATCGTGCGTTCAAATCTCGAAATATTTTCACCGTTTGATTCCTCGTGTCGAGGTCTTCAAAACGAGATCTCATGTTGATAGGTTTTGAGTAAAAAATTTTCACAAAAATAACAGGAAAAAAGGACGAAAAAACCAGACCAGGAGTATGTTTTTTTCCTTTTCAAAAGCCGTTTTTGAAAGCCACGGCCGGGCCTCTCGCAGAAAGCAAAATCATGCCCCTCATGGAAGAAAAAAACACATTTTTTCGTTTCTGAGAGGCATGGCCCTGCCTCTCGCGGAAAAAAGAAGAGAAAACATGTTTTTTTCATCTCCGAGAGGCACGGCCGTGCCTCTCGCGGAAGCAAAACCATGCCTTTCATGAAAGAAAAAATAAGATAAAACGCATTTTTTTTCCTTTCCGAGAGGCACAGCCGTGCCTCTTGCGAAGCAAACCCATGCCTCTCGCTGAAGCAAAACGGTGCCTCTCAAGGAAGAAAAAAGCATGTTTTTTCCTTTCCGAGAGGCAAGGCCGTGGCTCTGGCGTAAGAGCATATTCAACAGGCGCATAAAAACTGCTCCCTGAGCTAAAAATAGGAGTTTTTGGACGTCGGACAGCTCCAGCAGAAGCTGTAAAATAGTGCACGCGCAAAAAAGGTTTGGGCATGCGCTAAAAAGCGCTATCAGAAGCTGCAAATTTGGGGCGCCGGATTGCTTGCGCTTCACAATTTGCACCGCGTGTTTTTGAGCGCACGTTTTTGGGTATCTGCTAAACCAATGTTGGATCCAGTGCGCCAAAAGTGCTATAGTGGCACGCTAAAACTATTTTAGCGCGCGAAACTTTTTTGCCTCTGTTGGAGATGCTCTAAGCAAAATCATGCCTCTCACAGACGCAAAACCATGCCTCTCGTGAAAAGAAAAAAATGTTTTTTTCGCGTAATTTTATTTGGTCCAAAAGCTAAGGAAGATCGGTGAAAAGCCGGAAAAAACCCCATTTAAAAAGTCAAAAACACATGAGGAAAAATAAAAATAAAAATGAAATCCGAAGGAAACACCTAGTGCGCGACATATGGCAGCGACGTGCTCTTAGCCTATCTTCAAGTGACCCTTGGGGAGGTTGGGAACGAGCGCTCTTTAGTTAGTTGCTCTCCTATTTATCGCCTTAAGGAGTCGTCAAAGAAGTCTCACTGAAGGTTCGAAGTAATTGGGCCAACCCGTTCAGGCGCGCTTGCTAGAGAAGTCTCGCTCAAGGTTCATAGTAACTGGGTCGGCTTGTTCGCGCGCTCGCCAGAAGAAGTCCGTACACTTATTTGAATTTTTTAAATACTTGTTCAACATTTTAGTACTTATTCGACATTTTCCAAATACATGTTCAGTATTTTTCAAATACTTATTCGACATTTTCCAAATAAATGTTCGGTATTTTTCAAATACTCGTTCAACATTTCTTAATACTTATTTAATATTTTCAAATACTTGATCAATATTTTTAATACTTATCTAACATTTTTCAATAATTGTTTAAAAAATTTCAAATACTCATTCAAATACTGGATCTACTTTTATAATAAGTATTTAAAAAATTTGAATACTTGTTCAACAATTTCAAATATTCGTTCAACATCTATTAATACTTATTCAACATTTTTCAAATGTGTTTTAGAATAGTGTTTTTTGTATTATATATATATATATATATATATATATATATATATATATATATATTGAAAATTACAAACTAAAGCAAAAAACGAGAATAAAACAGAAAAATAAAAAAAGGCTGTGGCCTCCCGTGCAGCGAGAAATAGGGGTGCCCCTTTGCGTTCTGCAAACCGGCGCACAATATCCTCCGCGCTTGGGCCGACCCATTTCCTTTTCTTTCTTTTTTTTGAGGGAATTTCCTTTTCTTTCTTATTCTGTTAAAAGAGAAAAAGTGTGGGCAGAGACGGAGCCGAACTTGCGATGTCAACCTTCCCATAGCGCGGGCGAACAACTAGGACATTCCACTACTTGCGTCTAATAACTTCGTCCCCTAAACAATAAAAGACTAACTTCGTTTTTCTCCTTTTATTATTTCTCCAGTTCGCGAAGCCCCTAGTTTTGGGAAGCATCCCAAACCGTTTTTCATTTAATTTTTTCCTTTTTTTTTCTTTCCTTTTTTCTATTTCTTTTTTCTTTTGCAAAAGAATGTTTTATTATGTTTCACAATTTAGTTTTAAGAATTGAAAAAAAATTAAATTCGTGAACTTTTTTAAAGTCGTGGATTTTTTTAATTCCTATTTTTTTAATATCCATGATTTTGTTTAAAATTCATGAATTTTTTTCAGAATAAATGAACTTTTCAACATTGATGAACTTTTTATCAAACAACAAACTTTTTATCAAAACTGATGAACTTTTTCCAAAATTGATGGAAAGTTTTCAAAATCGATGAAGTTTTTGTCCAAAATCTATTAATCTTTTTTCAAAATTAATGATATTTTCCAAATTTGTGCACTTTACTTCAAAATTGATGAACTTTTTTTTTCCAAACTTGACATACCTTTTTCACTTTTCTTCAAAATTGATGAACTTTTTTTCCCAAAATCGACATACCTTTTTCAGAATAGTTGAATGTTTATCAAATTCATGAACCTTTTTTTATAATTCATGAACTTTTTCAAAATTTGATTAACTTTTTCAAAAAATCAATGATATTTTTTGAATTCAATGAACCTTTTCAAATTTCTAAACTTTTTTACCATGTTGGCGAACTTATTTTTATTGCGAATCCATGATCTTTTTTTTAAAGAATTGCTATTTAGTGGTAAGTAGAAGCAAACGCCTATCACTGCATTCCCTGATCCGAAATTCAGAACTACCTCAAGAATAGAGAATCAAGCGTGTGTAGAGACATGGCAACCTGCAGATTCCACATCGCCTGTGCCCCCCTCCTCGTCTGTAAGTAGACAGGTCCAATTCTTGTTTTAGTGGCAGTTTTTTCGAACCATAGCAACTCATGCTTTGAAATGGATTTATAGTAGTATTTTATATGTATAACTGTGGTTCGTGGATTCATGTATTCAGGTGTCATGCTGCTGGGAAAAAATCAAGAGGGCATGGAAGCCGTGGCTTGCCATCAGTACTGCCTGGAAGTCGACTACATAACCTGCCCGTCCTCCGGGTCAGAGAAGCTCCCGGCGAGGTGCAACTGCTGCATGGCTGGCAAAGGCTGCACGCTCCATCTATCCGGTGGGATCAACCAAACTTGCAATTAAATCAGTTGAGGTATTGTTGTAACTTCATGTCTTCGTATAGAGTATATGTATGAACGTGTGTCTGTACTATGTTAAAAAATAATGTAATTGACGGTACAAGAAATAAGATTGGCGAAGGAAGTGACCAATGAACAAGACAGTGCATTCTGGCAATTAAAAAATGAACATGCAGAGTAGAGCAACTACCACAAGCTACATGCCTGAGGTGCAGGAGTGCTTTAGATTAGCGATGGATTAACGAGCTGCTTGACTTGTTAACGCTTGACTCGTTCAACTCGTTATGCTTAATGAGTAGAAAACCCTGCTTGCTCTGTTTGTTTGAAACTCGTTAAACTCGTGAGCGCTCGTTAACATATATTATTGATTGGATTAATTAGATTGAATAGATGGTCTGAGGTGCTACGTAATGTTGTCATGCAATGTAGAAATGTGTGTTATGTTGTACTAACGAGCTTAATGAGTTGCTTGTGAAACTCGTTAACTCGTTCGTTAAGCTTTGCCCATTAAGAATCAAGCTACGAGCTCTACGCTCATCAGGGGCGGACCTAAAGAGAAAATGACCTGGTGTCCTAGCATATGATCACTCATATTTTTATCTAAAGATGGGGTGTCACACATTATTTTACACGTGAAACTTACAAAGGAAACATCCACTATTAGAAAAAGGGTCAAATGTCAAGCACATTAGTGTCGGTTTGCTTTTGAGCCGGCACTAATGTGTGCATTAGTGCCGGTTCCAACGGCTAGCCAGCCGCTTTCATTAGTACCGGTTCGTGGCCGACCTTTAGCACCGGTTCGTGCCATGTACCGGGCCGTGGCACGAACCGGTGCTAAAGGTCGTCCTACATAAGCCCTTCGTCCACCTGAGCTCGGTCTGTTCTTCCCCTTTCCCCTCTCCTCTCTGTTCTTCCCCTCTTCCTCTCGAGCTCATCACACATTTTGCCCAAAATTTGTCAAGATTTGAAGGCCCCATCCATTCAAAATGATCACAAAGGTTAGCAACTTTGTCCTTTCATCTCTCATTGCTAGATTAGCTCTTGCAATGCTTTGTATAGTGATTAATTTATGAGTTTAGTAATTTGGTAGAAAATATATGTGCTAGTATTTGATTTATATGCAATTTGTGGTCAAAACTAACACTTAGTTTGCATATGTAGGTGTGGTTTACTTAGTGCCTTCTAAATCTCCGTCGTAACCACAGTCGATCGCCCGCACCGTTCCGTCGCCGGCACCACCTTGTGGTGAGCCTCTTGTTCATGAATGTTTTACATTACCAAATTGATGTTTGTGTGATTTGGATATATAGTTACTCATATAATTATCTTACCCGTACGTTGTTTGTTATACATAGTGCCATGGTTTTGATATCCGTCCCCGTCGTCCCTCGCCCTTGTTATGATTCGGATGTGGTATATTCTCTTTTAAAACTAGTTGTTGCATTTCGTGTTTATGACAAATTATGCCCATCAAGTTGACATAGATATTTTTGTCTAGGAGGTTTGTGAACCGAAAATTCCAGCCGACCCTATTGTCGAGAGGTTAAATTTAGTTGAAAGAGAAAACGAGTATTTGAAAGAAAAATTGAAAAGAATTGAGGGGGAGAAGATGGAATTGGAGTTGCATGTTGCCGATGTCGTCGATGATCACAAGATCAAGATGGAGAAAATGCGCTTGAAGATTAGAAAGATTAGAAAATATGCCATTGATAGTGAGGCTTGGTATCATTATGCTGTTGGATCAATTGTTACCTTAGTTGCGATCTTGATCGCATTTGTTGTTGCATTTAAATTCTTTAGTTAGAGAGTTATTTGTTTGTTGCATTTAAGTCTTGTATGAACTTTATGTATGAACTTGTATTAATTTGGTCTATTCGGTGTTGTGTAATGAAGATGAGCCGACAATGGATGTACGATGACCGATGCTCTCCCGAGTTCATTAATGGCGTGCAAACTTTTCTACTTGCGGCTGAGGCAAACAAGCGGGCGGATGGTTTTATGCCTTGTCCATGTTTAGTCTATAAGAATGATCACAATTACTCTACGTCAAGAACCATTCACGTCCACCTGTTTAAGTCCGGTTTCATGCCCCACTATAATGTTTGGACCAAGCACGGAGAAAGAGGGGTTGCGATGGAAGACAATGAAGAAGTAGAGGAGGACGACAGCTATCCTGTCCATGGGTTCCCTGAATACGATGATACAACAATGGGGGAAGAAGCTGAGCCGGCAATGCGGGAAGAAGCTGAAGAAGAGGCATCAGATGAGCCCGCTGATGATCTAGGTCGGGCCATTGCCGATGCAAAGAGAAACTGCGCAAGTGATTTGGAGAAGAAGTTGCTGCGCATGTTAGAGGATCACAAGAAATTGTTGTACCCGAATTGCGAAGCTGACAAGAAAAAGTTGGGCACCACACTGGAATTGCTGCAAGGGAAGGCAGAGAATGGTGTATCTGACAAGGGATTTATAAAGTTGCTGGTAATGATAAAGAATATGCTTCCAAAGGACAACGAATTGCCCGAGAGTACGTACGAAGCAAAGAAGGCTGTCTGCCCTCTAGGGTTAGAGGTGCAGAAGATACATGCATGCCCTAATGACTGCATCCTCTACCGCGATGAGTACGAGGATTTGAACGCTTGCCCGGTATGCGGTGCATTGCGCTATAAGATCAGGCGCGATGACCCTGGTGATGTCGAGGGCGAGCGCTCCAGGAAGAAGATTCCTGCCAAGGTGATGTGGTATGCTCCTATAATACCACGGTTGAAACATTTGTTCCAAAACAAAGAGCATGCCAAGGCGATGCGATGGCACAGAGAAGACCGTAAGAAAGACGGAAAGTTGAGAGTACCCGCTGACGGGTCGCAGTGGAGAAAATTTGAGAGAAAGTACGGGAAGGAGTTTGCAGATGACGCAAGGAACGTATGGTTTGGTCTAAGCGCAGATGGCATTAATCCTTTTGGGGAGCAGAGCAGCAACCATAGCACCTGGCCTGTGACTCTATGTTTGTATAACCTTCCTCCTTGGTTGTGCATGAAGCGGAAGTTCATTATGATGCCAGTGCTCATCCAAGGCCCTAAGCAACCCGGCAACGACATTGATGTGTACCTAAGGCCATTAGTTGAAGAACTCTTACAGCTGTGGAATGGAACAGGTGTACGTGCATGGGATGAGCACATGGGGGAAGAATTTGACCTAAAGGCCTTGCTGTTCGTGACCATCAATGATTGGCCTGCTCTCAGTAACCTTTCAGGACAGACAAACAAGGGATACCGCGCATGCACGCACTGTTTGGATGATACCGACAGTATATATTTGGACAATTGTAGGAAGAATGTGTACCTGGGACATCGTCGATTTCTTCCGAGCAGGCATCCCGTAAGAAAGAAAGGTAAGCATTTCAAAGGTGAGGCGGATCACCAGACGAAGCCTCGCCACCGTACTGGTGCTGATGTACATGATATGGTCAAGGATTTGAAGGTAGTCTTTGGAAAGGGTCCTGGCGGACAACCTGTTCCGAATGACGCTGACGGACGCGCACCCATGTGGAAGAAGAAATCTATATTTTGGGACCTGCCCTATTGGAAAGATCTAGAGGTCCGCTCTGCAATCGACGTGATGCACATGACGAAGAATCTTTGCGTGACCCTGCTTGGCTTCTTGGGCATGTATGGGAAGACAAAAGATACACCTGAGGCACGGGAGGACCAGCAACGTATGCATGGAAAAGACGGCATACATCAAGGTCATGCCAGCTACGCTGTTACCAAAGAAGAGAAGGAAATCTTCTTTGAATGCCTGCTCAGTATTAAGGTACCGTCTGGCTTCTCGTCGAATATAAAGGGAATAATAAACATGGCAGAGAAAAAGTTCCAGAACCTAAAGTCTCATGACTGCCACGTGATTATGACGCAACTACTTCCGATTGCATTGAGGGGGCTTCTACCGGACAACGTTCGATTAGCCATTGTGAAGCTATGTGCATTCCTCAATGCAATCTCTCAGAAGGTAATCGATCTAGAAATCATACCAAGGTTAGAGAATGATTTGGTGCAATGTCTTGTCAGTTTCGAGTTGGTGTTCCCACCATCCTTCTTCAACATCATGACGCACGTCCTAGTTCACCTATGCGAAGAGATTAACGTTTTGGGTCCTGTATTTCTACACAATATGTTCCCCTTTGAGAGGTTCATGGGAGTCTTAAAGAAATATGTTCATAACCGCGCTAGGCCAGAAGGAAGCATCTCCAAGGGCCATGAAAATGAGGAGGTCATTGAGTTTTGTATTGACTTTATTCCTGACCTTAAGCCGATTGGTGTTCCTGAATCGCGGCATAAGGGCAGACTGGATGGAAAAGGCACGCTAGGAGGGAATCAAAAAATATGTATGGACGGACATTCTCTCACTGAAGCACACTACACAGTTATACAGAATTCCGCCTTGGTGGCTCCGTATATGGACGAACACAAGAATTTATTACGCTCCAAACACCCGGAGCGGTCTGATGACTGGATTACACGTGAACAAACCAGGAGTTTCGCGGGCTGGTTGCAGACACGTACCATGCATGACGCCTCTATTGAAGATGACCTATACTCGCTGTCCCAGTTACCATCTTCGAATATAATGACTTTCAAAGGGTACGAGATAAATGGTAATACATTTTACACGATCGCCCAAGATAAGAAGAGCACCAACCAAAACAGTGGTGTCCGCTTTGATGCAACAACCAAGACGGGAAAGGAAACATATTATGGTTACATAGAGGAGATATGGGAACTTGACTATGGACGTGGTTTGAAGGTCCCTTTGTTTCGGTGCAAATGGGTCAATATGACACGATATGGGGTAACGGAAGACCCACAGTATGGAATGACAACAGTGGATCTCAACAATCTTGCGTATGCAGACGAACCATTCGTCCTAGCTAATGATGTGGCACAGGTTTTCTATGTGAAGGATATGTCTACCAAGCCGAGAAAAAGAAAAGATAAGGAAGAGAAAGCATCATACGATGAGCCAAAGCGCCACATAGTTCTTTCTGGAAAGAGAAACATCGTGGGAGTGGATGACAAGACAGACATGTCAGAAGATTATGAAAAGTTTGATGAAATTGCTCCATTCACAATGAATATTGACCCGAGCATCCAGTTAAATGATGAAAATTTTCCATGGCTACGGCGCAAAGGGACACACGCGAAGAAAAAGTTTCACACCCAAATATCTGGGAAGTGATCGGCTTCACTATCATCACTTTCTTCTGTGTTTCACACCCAGGAGGGAATCTCTGTAATAGTTAGGGTAGTTATGTGTTTTGGCATTTGAAACGCGAAGAAATTTTATGTGCAAACAAATTCTTTCATGCATTTACTGATTTTTTCAGCTAAATGACCCTGAAATTGAAAAGCATGTCAAATGAACTCAGAAAAGGTTGAAAGTTGGCATGGTATCATAATTTCACCCACATAGCATGTGCAAAAAAGTAGAGAGGGTTACCGCAAAAACTGGATGCACTTCGTGTACAAAATGGACAATCTCTTTCGAAGTATCAAGATTTCGGATGAAAACTCATCCGTTTCAAAGGCATTTCATTTTTTAAATAACCTAAGCATTACCAAATTGAATATAATGATAAAACACACTAATATTAAACATAAGAAAAAAGAATCCCTGAAAAATCTATTTTCAAAGTTAAGTTATTCACAAACTAGTGATTCACACAAATTTCAAATAATTCAAAATGTAAACTATTCAAATTTGTAAACTACCGGCACTAATAGAAAGTTTGTAATTTTTTGTACCTAAAGCAAAAATATTCACAAAGAAACTCTAAATACAGCAAAAAACAACTCAAAAATAAATAAAACAAAAATAAAGAAAGCAAAAAAATAAGAAATAAAAAAGCCCGCCTACTGGGCCAAAGCGGCCTGCATATGACTAGAAACCCAACCTGTTGTTGGGCCAGGATGCAGGCCCGCAAAGGCCCAGTAGGCCCACAAGGCAGCACAGAACATTTAGGCCCAGTAGGCCTGCTTTGGAGAGGAGCTCGAGGGAGCTATAAACCAGTGCGGGCACCCCTCGGCTAGCGAGGTGGGACTAAACTTGCCGCACCGCACCTGCGCCAGCGCACCCCCTTTAGTACCGGGTGGTGGCTCCAACTGGTACTAAAGGGGGGGCCTTTAGTACCGGTTGCAGCCACCACCCGGTACTAAAGGGGTGCGCTTCCCGCCGCTTGGCCTGGCCAAAATCGACCTTTAGTACCGGTTGGTGGCTCCAACTGGTACTAAAGGCCCCTCCTATATAAACAACACTTACGAAAATTTCGTCAGTTTTCTCCCACTTCTCTCTGCTTCATCACCGCCGCCCCGTCCCGCGCCGTCGCCGCCGCCGTCGTGCCGTCCCCGTCGACTCCGCGCCGTCCGCGTCGCTGGCCCGTCCCCATCCCTGCACCGGCCCGCGTCGCCGTCGCCGTCGCCTCGACCTCGCCCGCGCTATGAGCCTCTATCCCCCCTCTCCTCTCCCTCCAATCGAAGCCGCCGCGCGCGCCGCCGGCGCCGTCGCCTTGGCTCGCCGTCGCCGTCGCCTGCACACACAACACATACACACACAGACACACACACACACCATACACACACATACACAATTTTTGTTCTGTTTTTAGTTTTTAGTTTTTCTATTATTAGTTATTAGTTTTTAGTTTTTTTAGTTTTTTTTGTATTAATGTATAGAAATGTTAGTTATATATAAATGTTAGTTATATATAGAAATGTTAGTTTTTTCTGTATTAATGTTATAGAAATGTTTGTTATATAGAAATGTTAAAGAAAAATTAGTTATACAATTTTAGTTATAGAAATGTTAGAAATGTTAGTTTTAGATATGGTCGATTTTTTTTAGTTTATTATATTTTTAGTTATAAAATTTAGAATTTGCATATAAGAAATCACAATCTAATCATTTAAAAAATGTTACTTTACTTTCGCGGCATATAGTATTTGTTGTCGACGATGCCCAGCCCGCATCCTCGCCGTCGACCCGTTCGCGACGACGTCCTGCTTCAGAGGACCCATGTCCGGGATGGGGCTCCGCCGGGCTGGCACTGGGAGGTGCTACCTGGAGGGGCGCGACGCTTGGTGAGGAACCCGGCCTCGGGTCCCGTCGTCGATCCTGATCTCCTTTGGTGGCGTTCGCGTGGGCCACATTCGGTGCAGAGGGAGCCGGCCCCGCCAGAGGTGGTGCGTTGTCGTGTCCGGGAGGAGGACGAGCACGTCCATCGCTACATGGCTGCTATGGACGTCAGGTTCTCCAATACCTGGCAGGTTCTTTGGGCAGATGACCGGAGATATGATCCTGTGATGGTTCCTTGTCTTTGGGTGTCCACCGCCCGCGCCCCAGGAACCGCGAGTGGCCTAGATTCTTCTATAGTATTCGATCTTTATTAGCTACCTAGCCAGTGATGTATTCAAGATTATATATTATTCGAGATGATGTATTCGAGATTATATATTATTCGAGACGATGTATTCGAGATTATATATTATTCGAGATGATGTATTCGAGATTATATATTATTCGAGACGATGCATATTATGTACTATATGATTCAGTTTTTCCTTATTGATTGCATCCATGCATTGTAATTTGAATACTAAATTGTTTTATATTTCTTCGGTATTAGTTAAATAAAAGCTATGGCGGACAATACCGGCAGAGAGGGAGAAGAGGCCCTGTTCGAGATCATACGCAGCCCTAGCAGGACAGATGATCTGAATGAGGCAAATGACGACTCACAATATCTGAACAATATCGGGGAGGGTGATAATAAGATATTCGATCTCGACGACCGAGCTGATGAAGTCATGAACTATGATTATGATTATGATGACGCAGACAATCATTATGATGACGAATACAATATTGATCTTGAAATAACAAAGACTACCGGCGAGGTATATTTATATAAGAAGGCATCTAGTGATCATCACATGTTTTTTTATTTGAAGATATATTAACGAATCGATTTTTCTTCTTTCAGCCCTCCGGATCGAGCAAATCTGCTTCTACAGACAGCAGGAAAAAGCGCGGCCCGGGCAAAAAGTTGAAGGAGGGTGTAAAGTACAACATCGATTCCATCAAAGCTAGTGGCGAACCCCTCACGCCTAAGAACATTGCAAACAAGTTCGTTCGTTAGTGCGGAGTTCTTGTGAAGGACCAACTCTCGATCTCCATTCAAGAATGGAAAGAGCCAAAAACTAAACGCCCAGATGTTACTTGGGTTGACGACAGAGCAAAACAAAAGCTTTGGGAATCTCTGATGAAACATTTCACCCTACCAGATTATTTTACTGATGTAGATGTGCAGAAAGTCAAGGACGCTGCTCTTAAGAAGATGGCAATTGCATTCAACACCCACAAGAAAACTGTATGGGCCAACTACCTCGCTGCAGAAAGGAAGACTCCAGAATTCAAGGGAACACTGGAGAAGCAAAGAGAACACTGGCCCGCTTTCGTGAAATTCAAGGAATCAGAATTATCTAAGGAACGGTCGAAAAAAAACAAGGCCAATGCCGCAAAAAAGACGCAGTTCCATAGGCTGAGTCCAGGTGGCTACGCGGTGGCAATGCCTAAGTGGGATAAGTCTGAGCAAGAGATGGAGGATGCAGGGGTCACTCCGGTTACTAGGAGCTGGCCCCCCAGGTGCAGAACTTGGTTCTATGCGCATGGGGGGGGGCGTTGGACCCGAAGACAGGCCTGGTTTCGAAGAAGGCAAGTCTAAAAGGAGCAGAACAAAAGTTACTTGACGCAATAGAAGATGCTTGAAAGGGGGTGTTCACGCCCAACAGAGAGAACGACGAGCTTACACGTGCCCTGGGAAATCCTGAACACCCGGGAAGAACACGAGGCAAGGGCGTTATTCCCTGGTATGAGGGCTTTTCGGAATGGAACGACGACTACAGGACCCGTGCAAGAAAGAAGATGGAGGAGGAGAAGAAGAGGAAGCTGGAGGAGGAGCAGAGGAAGCAGGACGCGGAACGCCTTCAAGGCCTAGAAGCAAGGCACGCGGACTTGGCACTCAAATTCCAGCAGCAGCAGCAGCAGATCGACTCACATAGCCATGAAAGGGGGTCTCGGCAGCGGCAACAGCAAGCGGATGATCATCCAACATTGGATAGCACCGTTCCATCCATGCCGAGAAGCAGCGTTGGTTCTGCCCTGGGCGACGCACTGCTGGATACATACCCTGTGGATGACATCATAGAGAACACTAACTGTGAGCTACACTTCAAAATGAAGAACATATCCATGAAGGTGGCGGACGCCGTTGCTTTTACAATTACCCCCGAAGCAACCTTCCATTGTGCCCAGATTCCAGAGGGCTATGCTCGTGTCTTGGTTGATGAGGTGGTGGACCCATATTCGGGGCTAGATCTTGACATTCCTGGAGGTGACGACGAGCACACACTGGGAGAGGCCATACATCGTATCATCCTATGGAGAAAGGATTGCATCATCTTTCGAAGTCCACCGACACCGCGTCTGCCGACTCCTCCTCGAAGTCCGCCACCGTGTCAGCAGACTCCCGCTCCTCCAAGTCCACGAACGCGTGAGCAGACTCCTGCTTCAAGTCCGGCACAGCGTCAGGCCACTCCTCCTGTTTCAAGTCTGACACCGTGTCAGGCCACACCTCCTGCTTCAAGTCCGGCACAGCGTCAGGCCACACCTCCTGCTTCAAGTCCGACACCGTGTCAGGCCACACCTCCTGCTTCAAGTCCGGCACAGCGTCAGGCCACTCCTCCTGCTCCAACTAAGCCACGTCAGCCATCTCCGCCGCCTAAGCAATCACAGAAGAGACACGCCGCAGCTATGGTGCATAGCGGTACGAGTCGAGGTAGTACAGAAAGTACAGACGGAGACAAGCGATATAAATATGGTCCAAGCAGCCTCGCTCCTCTTCCTCAGAGGCCTTACGACATGACCGATGAGCAAAACGATGCAATAGTGCGGGCCGAAGTGGACGCTCATTTTCGACCGAAACCGGCAACACCGCCGAGGGAGAAAGTGCCTGAGGAAAAGATTGACCACTTCATTCGTATGGCTAGACCACCAGCTCCCAAGCCTGTTGACTCAGACTATGAGCGCCAAATCAGGAAGGCACATCGAGCACGACTACAGAAAGAAGCGAGCTCGAGCTCGAGCCAACAAGCAGTTGACAAAAAATGTGGGAAAACCGTTCCCCAGCTGGGAGAACAGGCGACGCAACCGACCCCCCCCGCTTGTTGTGCCAACAACACATGAGAGTACGCGCGCCCAATATTATTGTGGGCAAACCATTTACGTTCCCGAGCTGGGCGATGTGGTAATAACCGAGGAGCATATAATGCAGGCTGAAATGCTCAAGATCACTGTTGGACAACTCCTCGAGATTGAGCCCATGTCTCCGCTTAGAGAGGAGGAAATAAAACAGAAATATGTCCGGGGCCAACCTTTGGTCGAGCCAGACGAGGTCAAGAACCTCCCAACGAGAATGTATGAATTGCATCAGTGGTACATGAACATTACCAAGATTTCCAATCGAGGGTCCCTCATGGTGAATGACAAGGAGGAGCATTACTTCCATGAGAAAGCTGTGTCCGTTGAGTATTCAGAACTATTTCAGTTATTCAATTAAGATGCACTCGACAAATCTATCGTCAGTTGCTATTGTCTGTAAGTGATTTCTTTCTGTAATTTAAGTCTCAAGCTAGCTCTAGTGCTCATTGATTGATCATTAATTACCTGTAATTATAAACTTTTTCTGTCTTCTTCGCTTCCTAAAATATTTAGGGAACAGGCTGGCTTTCATGTTCATAAGTTCTCTTTGTCACATACATCCATCGCTTTCGTCTTTCTTGGCTTACTCAGGTGATCTAATTAATGGGCAAGCCCCACTCAAAGCAATTCAGTCCAGGAGCTCTTATGCAGGATGAAGATGTATGAAATGAAAAAAGCTGGACGCTATGGCATTGGGTTCATTGACCCAAATACCGTTAATGAATACACATGGAAATTGGAATGATGTAGACAAGATGTAGAGAAATGCATGCTAGAGTTCTTGAAGCGCCTCAATAGCAATGAAGATATACTACTTCCTTACAACTTCGAGTGAGTCACACTGTCTTGTACTACAAATTCTGTTTTTGCTTACTAGCTAGATGTTAATAAGTGTATAGGGTTTAGGGTTATAGTTGATTGATGTTATGCACATGCCCGTTTAATTTATACATGCAAACGTATGCACATGCAGCTTCCACTGGATCTTGTTAGACATTAAAGTTGACGAAGGAAAAGTTGAAGTACTGGACTCACTACTTAAAAAAGATAGTGACTACAGCATCGTGAAGGGGATAGTCGACAGGTTATTTCAATCATTATTAACTATATCTCGGCCTATTTAGTTTGTCATTTTCTGATATGAACTATTTTTAATAACCCCTTTATTAATTTTCTTTGCCGGCGGGCAAAGCTTGGGCAAAGTACATCAAGGTGACTTCAGAAAAATGGCGACAAAAACTATGTTGGTATCGACCCAAGGTAAGTAATTAAGTAGTACTAGCTAGCTAGCTACCATCTCTTTAATTCTTGATTCAATACATTCGCATGATGGCGTCCGAAAGGAGCAGATCTGATAGATAGGACTGTGTACGTTTGCCAGAACACTATTCACAAATCTTACATGATTGTCGATATCTAGTCACACAACTAATACACATGCATATTGATCTCCTTCTTAACAGTTCAAAGAGGTGCGGGACCAGCTCCTAGCAGAGGAGCGCATACGAGCACTTCAAGAGGAAATAGCGGGATTTTTGCTCGACCAGGTCATAGATCCCAAAGGAGAATACTATTACCCGCTACCGCCCCCATGAACCACTTGTCATCGTGCTCCGAAGGCACCAAGGCAACATGTAGGAGAAATTGTATATATATACATGTGTATGTGTGAATAATTAATGGTGGTTGTGAGACATTCGATTATATATATATATATATATATATATATATATATATATATATATATATATATATATATATGATCGGTTCTACGAGAAAATCTATTTATATATATGCATAACGTGTACAATATGTAGTATCTAAAATACCAGCAAACAAAAAAGAATTAAATGGAAAACACAAAATTAATGGAAAAATTAAAATTAAAACCAAACCCCAAACATTTAGTACCGGTTGGTGCTAACAACTGGTACTGATGGTTTACCAGCACCCGGGCCTGACTCGTGCCACGTGGTGGCACTTTAGCGCCGGTTCGTGCCGAACCGGTAGTAAAGGAGGGGGCCTTTAGTCTCCACTCTTTAGTGCCGGTTACAGAACCGGCACTAAAGGCCCTTACGAACCGACGTTAAAGCCCAGTTCTGCACTAGTGATCTTGCATCCGGTGACCTATGCACCCGGATAGCTCTACTTAGACACGCCCCTGGCGCTCATTAAATTCGCTAGCTAAGAGCCGTTGGCTTAGCCCTACTCCGAAGGGCAGGGACAGAAGCTACTCGTCCTGACAACGCGCGCTCTTATAAAAAGTGACTGTGACTGAACGTTTAAAAAAATATCAGGCAGACGCCTATCCCATTTTTCTTATTCACATGCTTCTGAAGATCCTGTAAATCAAAAAAGCCCTCGGTTTCTTTGCTAGATCAGACAGATGGAAGCACACGAGGTTTTTTTCCCCAGAATTTAAATACTCAGAAATAGGCAAAAGCAACCGGATGGTTGGCTCGCTATAATTGTCTCGACGGGTACATGATTCTTTGCAAAGTAACGATCCCTCAAAAAAGAAAAAAAGTAACGACCCCATGACCAGACACAGTGCCCAGAGAATATGTTCTCCGGCCCATCTCTTCCACTCATAAACCAGCCATTCCCGAACTATAATTCAATCCAAAACGCTTAATTTTCTCGCCAAGGTCCAGGCAGGGCAGCCATGGCCAGTAGCCCTACCACTACTACGGCATGCACCCGCGGTTTGCTGAAAGATCTCGGCGCTGAACTGCACGCATGCGCGTCGCGCTTGCGCAACCAACTCTTCTTCCCCGCCTCCACCGCTTCCTCGGTCTTGCTGCCTGCCCTCGCCTTGCTTGTCTACGGCACCGCTCTCTCGAGGGTCATCGTCTTCTTCCTGCCGCTGGTGGTCTCCACCACCATCTGCTGCGCGGCGATGTACCTGCTGGTCGCCTCGGAGTCGTCGGAGGGAGGGGCGGCGAAAGAGGTCGTGCTCCTGTGGGGCGACAGGGTGGAGGTCGGGCTCCTGGAGGTGTACGGCGGCGCCAACGGGAGCGCGTACGGCGACAGGCGCGACGTCCAGGTGGGCTGTTTTCTGCACCGCAGGCCCCCCAGCGGCGGTGGCGGAGGCGGCGGGTGGAAGAAACTCGGCGTCAACGAGAACGGCGAGGAGGTGGTGTTTGCCGGCAGGGTGGCGGTCGGCAGCAGCGTGCAGGGCGGCGCGGCGCTCGAGGAGGAGCTGGTGGCTATCCAGGTGGACAGGTTGGCCGAGGGCGTGTGGGAGCGCTACTTCGGTGGGAGCTCTGGGTGGAACTACGTGACCGCTGAGTCTGAGGAGATCGACCGAAGCATCGAGCAGCTAGCGTAAGTAATTACTCTCTGCGTCATGGCATGTCATGTCGCATGGGTTAACTTGATGTTACTCCGCCACTCTGCTGTGCATGTTGCCAAATGTGACCGCACTTTTTTTGCTGCAAGCTACTTAGTTTATTTGGCTCCATAATCGACGTTGGTATACGTGACTACGTACTGACTACTGAGTATAGCCATTTCGTTGCTACTTTTATCGAATCCTCTCGTCAATCACCAACAACTCTGTGTGCCTGGCAACAATTACTCATGCGCGCATGTGCTAGTATGGGTTTGCAACTTTGCATCAAGAAATCCGCATGCTCGCGCCTGTCAAATTCCTGCCCATGGATTATGCGGATCTGAACATGATCGAACCGCAAAATAATCTTGGGTGCCTGCGTATCAGGTTCCACTGCATGAGTATCGGATTCCTGAGCATCTCATGGTGAAAAGCGCTATGCTTCACCATCGTGCGTGAACCGCGAAGTAACTAGAACCGATTTAACGGGTCTGGTAGGAACATAAAGGCAACGCGCCGGAGCTCCGCTCACTTGACAGAAGTTATTATTTATCTTTATATTTGAATTTAGATCATAAAATAACAAACTTCACGTGACAAATTTTATCTTATAGCATGAACGAGAACATTCTTCCTGAATAAAAAATAAAACACTTTCGGCGCGAAACATCCACTAGCACTAATGAGTTATACCAACTAAGTCTAAGCAAACCTCAAACTTAGCAACAGGAACTGGCTTTGTCAACATATCTACGAGATTGTCATGAGTACTAATTTTGCATACCTACAGTTTATCTTGAGCAACAATGTCTCAAACAGAATGGTATTTGACACCAATATGCTTTGTTTTCTCATGGAACATCTGATCCTTAGTAAGGTATATAGCACTCTGACTATCACAAACCAAATTAATGCAAGAATTATCTTCACAAAGCTCAGCATACGAACATTTCAGCCAAACTAATTGTTTACATGCTTCTGTAATAGCCATGTATTATGCTTCAGTGGTAGATTGGGCAACAACTGGCTACAGCGTTGCCCTTCAAATCACGGCGAAACCACCGACGGTGAACACACCATGCCATACATTAAAGAGCCAACAACACCGGACTATAGAACTTTTGACATATATGTTGGGGAATGTAGTAATTCAAAAAATTTCCTACGATCACGCAAGATCTATCTAGGAGATGCATAGCAACGAGACGGGAGAGTGTGTCCACGTACCCCCGTAGACCGAAAGCGGAAGCGTTTAGTAACGCGGTTGATGTAGTCAAACGTCTTCACGATCCAACCGATCCAAGTACCGAACGTACGGCACCTCCGTGTTCAGCACATGTTCAGCACAATGATGTCTCCGAGCTCTTGATCCAGTTGAGGACGAGGGAGAGTTTCCGTCAGCACGACGGCGTGGCGATGGTGATGATGAAGTTACTGGCGCAGGGCTTCGCCTAAACACTATGACGATATGACCGAGGTGTTAAACTGTGGAGGGGGGCACCGCACACGGCTAAGAGATTGTCTGCTGTTGTTTGGGGTGCCCCCTGGCCACGTATATAAAGGAGGGAGGGAGAGAGGCCGGCGGCCAGGAGGGGCGCGCCAAGAGGGGAGTCCTACTTGGACTCCTAGTCCAAGTAGGATTCGCCCCCCCCCCTTTCCTTTCTTTTCACCTGAGGGAAAGGAAGGAGGGGAGAAGGAGAAGGAAGGAGGGGGCCGCGCCCCCACCCCTTGTCCAATTCGGTTTGGGCAGGGGGGAGGCGCGCGCCACCTCGTGGCCCTTCTTCCTTCTCTCCACTAAAGCCCACAAAGGCCCATTAACTTCCCCGGGGGTTCCGGTAACCCCTCGGTACTCCGGAAAAATACCCGGATCACTCGGAACCATTCCGATGTCTCAATATAACCTTCCAATATATGAATCTTTATCTCTCGACCATTTCGAGACTCCTCGTCATGTCCGTGATCTCATCTAGGACTCCAACAAACTTCGGTCATCAAATCACATAACTCATAATACAAATTGTCATCGAACGTTAAGCGTGCGGACCCTACGGGTTCGAGAACTATGTAGACATGACCAAGACACATCTCCGGTCAATGACCAATAGCGGTACCTGGATGCTCCTATTGGTTCCTACATATTCTACGAAGATCTTTATCGGTCAAACCGCATAACAACATACGTCATTCCCTTTGTCATCGGTATGTTACTTTCCCGAGATTCGATCGTCGATATCATCATACCTAGTTCAATCTCGTTACCGGCAAGTCTATTTACTCATTCCGTAATGCATCATCCCGTAACTAACTCATTAGTCACATTTCTTGCAAGGCTCATAGTGATGTCATTACCGAGAGGGCCCAGAGATACCTCTCTGATACTCTGAGTGACAAATCCTAATCTCGATCTATGCCAACTCAACAAACACCATCGGAGACACCTGTAGAGCATCTTTATAATCACTAGTTACGTTGTGACATTTGATAGCACACAAAATGTTCCTCCGGTATTCGGGATTTGCATGATCTCATAGTCAGAGGAATATGTATAAGTCATGAAGAAAGCAATAGCAATAAAACTAAACGATCATTATGCTAAGCTAACAGATGGGTCTTGTCCATCACATCATTCTCTAATGATGTGATCCCATTTATCAAATGACAACACATGTCTATGGTAGGAAACTTAACCATCTTTGATTAACGAGCTAGTCAAGTAGAGGCATACTAGGGACACTCTGTTTGTCTATGTATTCACACATGTACTAAGTTTCCGGTTAATACAATTCTAGCATGAATAATAAACATTTATCATGATATAAGGAAATATAAATAACAACTTTATTATTGCCTCTAGGGCATATTTCCTTCAGTCTCCCACTTGCACTAGAGTCAATAATATAGATTACAGAGTAATGATTCTAACACCCATGGAGTCTTGGTGCTGATCATGTTTTGCTCGTGGAAGAGGCTTAGTCAACGGGTCTGCAACATTCAGATCCGTATGTATTTTGCAAATCTCTATGTCTCCCTCCTTGACTTGATCGCGGATGGAATTGAAGCATCTCTTGATGTGTTTAGTTCTCTTGTGAAATCTGGATTCCTTCGCCAAGGCTATTGCTCCAGTGTTGTCACAAAAGATTTTCATTGCACCCGATGCACTAGGTATTACACCTAGATCGGATATGAACTCCTTCATCCAGACTCCTTCATTTGCTGCTTCTGAAGCAGCTATGTACTCCGTTTCACACATAGATCCCGCCACAACACTCTGTTTGGAACTGCACCAGCTGACAGCCCCACCATTCAATATAAATACGTATCCGGTTTGTGACTTAGAGTCGTCCAGATCAGTGTTAAAGCTTGCATCGACGTAACCATTACGACGAGCTCTTTGTCACCTCCATAAACGAGAAACATATCCTTAGTCCTTTTCAGTTATTTCGGGATGTTCTTGACCGCTGTCTAGTGATCCACTCCTGGATTACTTTGGTACCTCCCTACTAAACTTATAGCAAGGCACACATCAGGTCTGGTATACAACATTTCATACATGATAGAACCTATGTCTGAGGCATAGGGAATGACTTTCATTTTCTCTCTATCTTCTGCAGTGGTCGGACATTGAGTCTGACTCAACTTCACACCTTGTAACACAGGCAAGAACCCTTTCTTTGACTGATCCATTTTGAACTTCTTCAAAACTTTATCAAGGTATGTGCTTTGTGAAAGTCCAATTAAGCGTCTTCATCTATCTCTATAGATCGTAATGCCCAATATATAAGAAGCTTCACCGAGGTCTTTCATTGAAAAATACTTATTCAAGTATCCTTTTATGCCAGAAATTCTGTATTATTTCCAATCAACAATATGTCATCCACATATAATATTAGAAATGCTACAGAGCTCCCACTCACTTTCTTGTAAATACAGGCTTCTCCAAAAGTCTGTATAAAACCATATGCTATGATCACACTATCAATGCGTATATTCCAACTCCGAGAGGCTTGCACCAGTCCATAAATGGATTGCTGGAGCTTGCACACTTGGTAGCACCTTAGGATCGACAAAACCTTCTGGTTGCATCATATACAACTCTTCTTTAAGATATACATTAAGGAATGCAGGTTTGACATCCATTTGCCAAATTTCATAATCATAAAATGCGGCAATTGCTAACATGATTCGAACAGACTTAAGCATCACTATGGGTGAGAAGGTCTCATCTTAGTCAACTCCTTGAACTTGTCAAAAACCTTTCGCAACAAGTCGAGCTTTGTAGACAGTAACATTACCATAACCGTCAGTCTTCAGATCCATTTATTTTCTATGGCTTGCCGATCATCGGGCAAGTCAACCAAAGTCCACACTTTGTTTTCATACATGGATCTCATCTCAGATTTCATGGCCTCAAGCCATTTCGCGGAATCTGGGCTCATCATCGCTTCCTCATAGTTCGTAGGTTCATCATGATCAAGTAACATGACCTCCAGAACAGGATTACCGTACCACTCTGGTGCGGACCTTACTCTGGTTGACCTACGAGGTTCGGTAGTAACTTGATCTGAAGTTCCATGATCATCATCATCAGCTTCCTCACTAATTGGTGTAGGAATCACTGGAACTGATTTCTGTGATGAACTACTTTCCAATTCGGGAGCAGGTACAATTACCTCATCAAGTTCTACTTTCCTCCCACTCACTTCTTTCGAGAGAAACTCCTTCTCTAGAAAGGATCCATTCTTAGCAACGAATATCTTGCCTTCGGATATGTGATAGAAGGTGTACCCAGCAGTCTCCTTTGGGTATCCTATGAAGACATATTTCTCCGATTTGGGTTCGAGCTTATCAGGTTGAAGCTTTTTCACATAAGCATCGCAACCCAAACTATAAGAAACGACAGCTTAGGTTTCTTGCCAAACCACAATTCATATGGTGTCGTCTCAATGGATTTAGATGGTGCCCTATTTAATGTGAATGCAGCCGTCTCTAAAGCATAACCCCAAAACGAGAGCAGTAAATCAGTAAGAGATATCATAGATCGCACCATATCTAATAAAGTACGGTTACGACGTTCGGACACACCATTACGCTGTGGTGTTCCAGGTGGCGTGAGTTGCGAAACTATTCCACATTGTTTCAAATGAAGATCAAACTCATAGCTCAAATATTCACCTCCACAATCTGATCGTAGAAACTTTATTTTCTTGTTACGATGATTTTCTACTTCACTCTGAAACTCTTTGAACTTTTCAAATGTTTCAGATTTATGTTTCATCAAATAGATATACCCATATCTGCTCAAATCATCTGTGAAGGTCAGAAAATAACGATACCCGTCGCGAGCCTCAACACTCATTGGACCACATACATCAGTATGTATTATTTCCAACAAGTCAGCTGCTCGCTCCATTGTTCCGGAGAATGGACTCTTAGTCATCTTGCCCGTGAGGCATGGTTTGCAAGCATCAAGTGATTCATAATCAAGTGATTCCAAAAGCCCATCAACATGAAGTTTCTTCATGCGCTTCACACCAATATGACCTAAACGGCAGTGCCACAAACAAGTTGCACTATCATTATTAACCTTGCATCTTTTGGCTTCAATATTAAGAATATGTGTATCACTACAATCGAGATTCAACAAAAATAGACCACTCATCAAGGGTGCATGACCATAAAAGATATTACTCATATAAATAGAACAACCATTATTCTCTGATTTAAATGAATAACCGTCTCGCATCAAACAAGATCCAGATATAATGTTCATGCTTAACGCTGGCAACAATTATTGAGGTTTAAAACTAATCCCGAAGGTAGATGTAGAGGTAGCATGCCGACGGTGATCACATCGACTTTGGAACCATTTCCCACGCGCAATGTCACCTCGTCCTTAGCCAATCTTCGTTTAATCTGTAGCCCCTATTTCGAGTTGCAAATATGAGCAATAGAACCAGTATCAAATACCTAGGCGCTACTATGAACATT
The DNA here is from genome assembly GCF_018294505.1 of Triticum aestivum. NCBI lineage: Eukaryota > Viridiplantae > Streptophyta > Magnoliopsida > Poales > Poaceae > Triticum > Triticum aestivum. Next base: position 157,844,201 of record NC_057802.1, read on the forward strand.
AGTAAGGTACACATCAATATCATGTATATCAAATACCTTTCACTTTGCCATCCTTCTTATCCGCCAATACTTGGGGCAATTCCGCTTCCAGTGACCAGTCCCTTTGAAGTAGAAGCACTCAGTCTCAGGCTTAGGTCCAGACTTGGGCTTCTTCACTTGAGCAGCAACTTGCTTGCCGTTCTTCTTGAAGTTCCCCTTCTTCCCTTTGCCTTTTTTCTTGAAACTAGTGGTCTTGTTAACCATCAACACTTGATGCTCCTTCTTGATTTCTACCTCTGTAGCCTTTAGCATCGCGAAGAGCTCAGAAATTGTCTTATCCATCCCTTGCATATTATAGTTCATCACGAAGCTTTTGTAGCTTGGTGGCAGTGATTGAAGAACTCTGTCAATGACACTATCATCAGGAAGATTAACTCCCAGTTGAGTCAATTGGTTGTGGTAGCCAGTCATTCTGAGTATATGTTCATTGACAGCATCTTGCAGCTATAGAACTTATTGGAGACTTCATATCTCTCAATTCGGGCATTTGCTTGAAATATTAACTTCAACTCCTGGAACATCTCATATGCTCCATGACGTTCAAAACATCTTTGAAGTCCCGATTCTAAGCCGTAAAGCATGGCACACTGAACTATCGAGTAGTCACCAGCTTTGCTCTGCCAGACATTCATAACGTCCGGAGTTGCTCCTGCAGCGGGTCTTGCACCTAGCGGTGCTTCCAGGACGTAATTCTTCTATGCAACAATGAGGATAATCCTCAAGTTATGGATCCAGTCCATGTAGTTGCTACCATCATCTTTCAACTTAGCTTTCTCTAGGAACGCATTAAAATTCAAAGGAACGGTAGCACGGGCCATTGATCTACAACAACATAGACATGCAAAAACTATCAGGTACTAAGTTCATGATAAATTAAAGTTCAATTAATATTATTACTTAAGAACTCCCACTTAGATAGACATCCCTCTAGTCATCTAAATGATCACGTGATCCATATCTACTAAACCATGTCCGATCATCACGTGAGATGGAGTAGTTTTCAATGGTGAACATCTCTATGTTGATCATATCTACTATATGATTCACGTTCGACCTTTCGGTCTCAGTGTTCCGAGGCCATATCTGCATATGCTAGGCTCGTCAAGTTTAACCCGAGTATTCTGCACGTGCAAAACTGGCTTGCACCTGTTGTATGTGAACGTAGAGCTTATCACACCCGATCATCACGTGGTGTCTCGGCACGACAAACTGTAGCAACGGTGCATACTCAGGGAGAACACTTATACCTTGAAATTAAGTGAGAGATCATCTTATAATGCTACCGTCGTACTAAGCAAAATAAGATGCATAAAGGGTAAACATCACATGCAATAAAAATATGTGACATGATATGGACATCATCATCTTGTGCCTTTGATCTCCATCTCCAAAGCACCGTCATGATCTCCATCGTCACCGGCTTGACACCTTGATCTCCATCATAGCATCGTTGTCGTCTCGCCAACTATTGCTTCTACAACTATCGCTACCGCTTAGTGATAAAGTAAAGCAATTACATGGCGATTGCATTTCATACAATAAAGCGACAACCATAAGGCTCCTGCTAGTTGCCGATAACTTTCACAAAACATGATCAACTCATACAAAAATTTATATCTCATCACGTCTTGACCATATCACATCACAACATGCCCTGCAAAAACAAGTTAGACGTCCTCTACTTTGTTGTTGCAAGTTTTACGTGGTTGCTACGGGCTTCTAGCAAGAACTGTTCTTACCTACGCATCAAAACCACAACAATTTTTCGTCAAGTGTGTTGTTTTAACCTTCAACAAGGACCGGTCGTAGTCAAACTCGATTCAACTAAAGTTGGAGAAACAGACACCTGCTAGCCACTTGTGTGCGAAGCACGTCGGTAGAACCAGTCTCATGAACGCGGTCATGTAATGTCGGTCCGGGCCGCTTCATCCAACAATACCGCCGAATCAAAGTAAGACGTTGGTGGTAAGCAGTATGACTATTATCGCCCATAACTCGTTGTGTTCTACTCCTGCATATATCATCTACGCATAGACCTGGCTCTGATACCACTGTTGGGGAACGTAGTAATTCAAAAAAATTCCTATGATCATGCAAGATCTATCTAGGAGATGCATAGCAACGAGACGGGAGAGTGTGTCGACGTACCCTCGTAGACCGAAAGCGGAAGCGTTTAGTAACGCGGTTGATGTAGTCGAACGTCTTCACGATCCAACCGATCCAAGTACCGAACGTACGGCACCTCCATGTTCAGCACACGTTCAGCATGATGACGTCCCTCGAGCTCTTGATTCAGTTGAGGACGAGGGAGAGTTCCGTCAGCATGACGGCGTGGCGACGGTGATGATGAAGTTACGGCGCAGGGCTTCGCCTAAGCACTACGACGATATGACCGAGGTGTTAAACTGTGGAGGGGGGGCACCGCACACTGCTAAGAGATTGTCTGTTGTTCTTTGGGGTGCCCCTTGGCCATGTATATAAAGGAGGGAGGGAGAGAGGCCGGTGGCCAGGAGGGGGGCACCAAGAGGGGAGTCCTACTTGGACTCCTAGTCCAAGTAGGATTCGCCCCCCCCTTTTCCTTTCTTCCATCGGAGGGAAAGGAAGGAGGGGAGAAGGAGAAGGAAGGAGGGGGTCGCGCCCCCACTCCTTGTCCAATTCAGTTTTGGCAGGGGGAGGCGCGCGCCACCTCGTGGCCCTTCTTCCCTCTCTCCACTAAAGCCCACTAAGGCCCATTAACTTCCCCGGGGGTTCCCGTAACCCCTCGGTACTCCGGAAAAATACCCGGATCACTCGGAACCATTCCGATGTCCGAATATAACCTTCCAATATATGAATCTTTACCTCTCGACCATTTCGAGACTCATCATCATGTCCGTGATCTTATCCGAGACTCCGAACAAACTTCGGTCATCAAATCACATAACTCATAATACAAATCGTCATCGAACGTTAAGCGTGCAGACCCTACGGGTTCGAGAACTATGTAGACATGACCGAGACACATCTCCGGTCAATAACCAATAGCAGAACCTGGATGCTCATATTGGTTCCTACATATTCTATGAAGATCTTTATTGGTCAAACCGCATAACAACATACGTCATTCCCTTTGTCATCGGTATGTTACTTGCCCGAGATTCGATCGTCAGTATCATCATACCTAGTTCAATCTCGTTACCAGCAAATCCATTTACTCGTTCTGTAATGCATCACCCCATAACTAACTCATTAGTCACATTGCTTGCAAGGCTCATAGTGATGTGCATTACCGAGAGGGCCCAGAGATACCTCTCTGATACTCGGAGTGACAAATCCTAATCTCGATCTATGCCAACTCAACAAACACCAACGGAGACACCTGTAGAGCATCTTTATAATCACCTAGTTATGTTGTGACGTTTGATAGCACACAAAGTGTTCCTCCAGTATTCGGGAGTTGCATGATCTCATAGTCAGAGGAATATGTATAAGTCATGAAGAAAGTAGTAGCAATAAAATTAAACAATCATTATGCTAAGCTAACGGATGGGTCTTGTCCATCCCATCATTCTCTAATGATGTGATCCCATTTATCAAATGACAACACATGTCCATGGCTATGAAACTTAAACATCTTTGATTAACGAGCTAGTCAAGTAGAGGCATACTAGGGACACTCAGTTTTGTCTATGTATTCACACATGTACTAAGTTTTCGGTTAATACAATTCTAGCATGAATAATAAACATTTATCATGATATAAGGAAATATAAATAACAACTTTATTATTGCCTCTAGGGCATATTTCCTTCAATATACTCAAACTCTTCATCATTACTAGGAAAATGAGAAGATGATAATTTGAAATGAGGAGAAATAGGAGTCCTTACTGACTTAGCATCATGCATGTTCAAACGGTGAAGAACTTTCTTAATATAACTTTGCTGGCTAAGAAATAGAAAACTAGAATTTCTGTCTCTGGTAATCTCCATACTTAGAATTTTCTTAGCAGCACCAAGATACTTAATTCATCTCAAACTCACTAGTCAATTATTCCTTTAAAGCAGTGATATCTTTTTCGCCCTTGGCAGCAATCAACATGTCATCAACATATAACATTGAGTATATACATGATCCGTCAACAAACTTAATGTAAGCACAACTATCATATTCAGACCTCTTAAATCCATGTGCAATCATAAATACACCAAACCTTGTATACCACTATCTCATAGACTGTTTCAGCCATATAAGGACCTCTTTAACTTGCAAACAAATTTCTCCTTTCCAGGCACTATCAAATCTTTTGGTTGGTCCATCTAATCTCCTTCTCCAATTCTCCATGCAGAAAAGCAGTCTTGACATCTAACTGCTCAAGCTCAAGATCAAGCATAGCAACAATACTGAAAAATGCATGAATGGAATTATGCTTCATAATTGGAGAGAACACATCATTATAATAAACACCTGGTATCGGACTGAAGCCCTTAGCCACTAACCTTCCCTTAAACCTCGCGAGCTCACTAGGAGATAAACCTTCCTTTCTTTTGAAGATCCATTTGTAGCGAACGGTCTTCTTTTTCTTAGGCAAGCACATAACATCCCATGTGTCATTTTTCTCAAATGACTGCATATCTTGCTACATAGCAGCAATCCACTTCTCGCGGTCGCCGGAAACAATGGCTTTAGTGTATGTAAACGGCTCATGATTGTTCTCAACCTGTTCTGCACAAGTAAAATCATAATGAACCATGTCACACTCTTTAATTAGGCGTTTAGGTTTGTTAATGATTCTCTTTCTCCTGCCAGTTACAAGAGACTAAATTTGTCACTGTAAAACGTGAGTGAGCGCAACATCATCATGATGAACCTATGTATATGGAGCATCGTAAACATTATAATCAACCTGTGCATCTGGAGCAACATCATCGTTATCAACAATTATATTTTTCTCCTCGTCAAGGTGCTCCACCTACACAGTAACTCGTTGTGGATCTACATGAAAAGTACCCAACGAAGCATCTATGCATAAATTGTCATGATATATAACAGATTCATTGAAAACAACACTTCTGCTCACGAAAACCATATTAGTTTTAGGATTCCATAACCTATATCCCTTTACTCATGAACCTTAACCAATAAGCACACACGTAATAGCTCTAGGCTCAAGTTTTCCATTATCAACTTGTGCATATGCATTGCAACCGAAAACTCTCAACTATGAATAATCTGCTGGCATACCAGATCATACCTCAATGGGAGTTTTCTTGTTAAGTGGAATGGATGGTGAACTATTGATGAGGTAGAAAGCGGTGAAGGTTGCTTTAGCCCAAAAATGTTTGCCCGTGCGAGCATTCACTACTGCAGGATGCTGCTAACGCGACACTACGATCAAAGACCCTTCGACGAAACTGTGTGCGATGCCATAATCGCAAACGGTGGTGTAAAAAACCCGTCAAAAAAGGTGCAAAACATTTGCGATGGAGGATGCATCAAACACGGTTCAGATTTTAGTTGCGTGTGCGATGCAGGGCATACGGTTCAGCTCAATTAACTGTTTGCGATGAGGATGAACAAAAGAAATGGGCAACCAGATTAACGTGTGTGCGATGGATAGCATACGGTTCACTCGGATGAACTGTTTGTGATTAGGCAACACAAAAGAAACGGTCAGCCAGATCAAAGGTGTGTGCGATATACGGCATGCGGTTCACTTGGATGAACTGTTTGCATTTAGACATGAGAACAGAAACGGTTCAAATGAACAAGATGTGTGTGATATGAGGCTAACAGGTCTGTAATCGGAAACGTGTGTGAAGACCGATAACAACACAGACGATTACTGCTAACAAGCCGTGTGTGTTGTGAGCAAACGATTGCTGGTATACAACTGTGAGTGATTGATGAAAACATCACCGACGGGTTCCATTGTTTAGTCCGTGTGCAATGTGATTTTCTTTGTCCGCGCAACATCTACGCTCTGTCTACAGAGCATCAACATATATACTTAAAAAGACAGCATTGCATAACCAAATTAAGCATACAATTACATAAGTGACTACACACATAACATTTCCACACACCAAAGTAAGCAATTACATGCATACTAAAGTAGGATAAACGAGGATCTAATCATCTACTTATTGTTGCGACGACGCTTGCCATTGCTCTGCTTCCAGCTGGATCCCTGGCCATTTTGGGGAAGGAGGCACTTCCTCATGTCAACGATCCGCCTGTACATGTCGTAGCTCGTGTATGCCTCCTTGGCCGCGTACACGACATGAGCTTTGTCAAGTTTCTCCATCTAGGCCGAGTGCCAGGCACGCTTGTCCTTGTTGCACGAATCCTTCATGTCTCTGTAGTAGGGGTCGATGATGGCCTCGGCGAGGTGAACCAGTGATTCCTTCTCATGCTGCTTGCTGCCCCAGATCTTGTATTGGATCTGGATGTTGACAAGATTCTGGCAGGCGATGCCCGAACTCTCGAGCGCCTTTACATCGTTGGTGATGTCCACCATAGCGAACATGTAGTGGGGGATGTTGACAAACCTGGCGAAACGCTCGCAAGGCCTTGTGGCCAAGCAATAGTGGTACAAGAGGACGTGGTGGCGCACGCACATCTGGGCGACGGCGACATTGGGATGAGACCCGACACGAGCGCGGGTGTACTCGAGGTCGAACCCGACCACCTTGTACTTCTCCTCGGCAAGCAACCGCTCCATGATGTGGATGGAGTGCTCCACCCAGACCGGGTCGTTGGTGTACACCACCGAGAGGTCCATGAACCTTCTGTGGGTGTCCACCACGGCACGCATGGTGAACTACTGCTCGTCATCGGCAGCCGCTCGGAGCGCCATTGGAGCTGCGCAGGATACCCTCTAAGAATTTCTTGTGGTGGGTGTGCTTCTTGCAATGGTGGGGCGCGATCGAAAGGTTGAAGAGACACAAGGGTTAAATGGCCGCTGTAATAAATGGGGGCCGGCCGGCCTGTAATCGTCACGTCTTGTCACGGCATTCATAGCGGAGGATTCCAGTGCACGCTTGACAACACCGCACCGCACGCGTGGGCTCAGAGTTGTCGCCGGAGTGGTCGCCAGAGTCATCGCCGGAGTGGTCGTCGGAGTCGGTGTGGAACTCCGCCTCCAGCTGTGGAAGCTCGACGCCGTCGATGATGTCAGGGTGCAGCGATAACTCGCCGGCGGTGACGGCAACCTCTGTCTCTATCTCCACGCCGTGCTCCGGTGCTTTAGCAGCCTCGGCGCCGCCACTACCTCCGATGGGGTGCTTCGGCGGCATCCTCATACACCGACAGCTTTGAGGACTGAGAGCGGCGTCGAGGATGCAAGTGGGGAGAGAGGATTGTGTGTGTGTAGCGAGGATGGGGGGTGCGGCCGCTCGGGCGCACCATTAATATGGAATAGTGGGAGTTGTGGGAGAGAGGCGGGCGGCGGTCAAACCGATGGCTCGCCTCCCGGTGAGCCTGCGCACCGGACTGCTGGCATGCCTACCAAAGTTTCAAACAGCTACTCGCATGCCTCCTGATGACACTGCGCAGTGAGCACGCCTCCATCAATTCACACACCTGCACGCACGCCTCCCCGTCTGCCTGTGCGGCGGACTGCTCGCATGCGTCCCGTCAACTCACGCTCGATCGCACGGCACACGGGTCACGCAGCGGCACGTATATTGTTTTTCTATTTGGATGATTAATGCTGCCGCTTTATTGCTTAACCGAAGCATGGCACGTATCCATTGTTGGTCTAATGCTCACGGTTCGAATAAATAATCCATTTGGGATATTGGTTCCCAATTATTAATAATCTCCCGTCTGTAAAAAGATTACATCAAAACTGGTCTCAAATTTGACAAAAAAAAGTACAATGCCACTTTGTATTGGTGTCTATATGACAACACAATAAGTTTCATGAACTTCAAATAAGTTTTGGATGTACTAGAATTTAAAAATCAAGATTCGCAATGTCTTAAATTTGTTGCACGGGGAGTAAACATGCACCTAGTGTGACACATGTGTTTTTGCAATCCATTTAGGTGCACTGTCACGTGTGCATGTAGCTTAAATTTGATTTTTGCACATTATACCCGTAGAAAATCAATCAATTAATGTACTAAAACGTCTTAATGATCTATGTGATTTTTTTGAAATTAAAACGTCCCTCTTTTGGTAACATATATGTTCACCGCGGGATAATTAATTTAACATGCATCGTAGTTGCGGTGGATTCGCGGTGTGTGTGTGGGTGTGTGCGTCTGGGGGTGGCGGGTGGCTCGTAGTACACTACGAGTTGTGAGCCACCGTGTGGGTTGGCCATTTTGTTAGGCAGGCCGGTGTCACATCAGAGTCGTGAATCGTTATTTAAAACATTACACAACCCTTTCATACATACATGTTTTGGCCACATGCAGTCGATGGTTGTCCTACACGACACTTGATACTCGCGTGTGACGCTTTCTGTGGGCCCGCGAGGTCGTCGTCCATCACTTTGACGAACAGCCGGCAATGAGGTTAATTTGACCAGCAAGGTAGAATCTTCTTTGTTTGTGTTATGGTGGTATATAGTACGCGTCGAAGAGGCGGGAGGGGACTAGCATATATACTATACGTACGCGTTCGTGAACAAGTACACCTCACTTAGTGTCGGGACTTTTTGGTTTCCGAGGCACATGCCACATCAAAATTGTGAAATTGGCTATTCAAACATCACACAACACCTTTTTGGGCCACATGCATATCCTAGTTAGGACACTCATGTGTGACGCTTCCATCTGTTGGCCCACGAGGCCATCGTCGATGCATGCATGCATCACTTTGACCTACATCGGGAGAGGTTAATTAATTTCACCATCGATGAGGATTCTTTTGGGTTGTACATATATTACGGCAGGAGCATATAGTATGCGGTGAAGAGGGGCGAAGGGGACCATCATATGTAGTACGCTTGATGAACCTCACTCTGTGTGGGTGCATGGTTTACGGTTTTGAGGCATGTGGCACATCAAAGTTGTGCATTTTGGGTATTCAACATATATATGTTTGGACCACATGCAAAGTGGTGGTGGTTATCCTCTCGCACCCACTTAAGCGGTTATCAGCGATATCGATGCTTTCCATATGTGGGCCCGCTTGGTCCATCACTACTTTTTGCCTGACAACAAGAGAGGTTAATTTGACTTAGAAGGGGATTATTATTTTTGCTCTGGGATGACATGCATGATACAGTTTGAGCACACACACATGCATGTGTACGCATGAATCCCTCCCATCGAGTCAAAGTGGCTAGTACAACGACACATCATGAACCGATCGCGCTCTGTGTGGGGAGCTAGTGTACGATTTTTTACGCACGCGCCACATCAAGGTTGTGTATTCAAACATGCATGCACGCATCACCTCCATACATATGCATGTAGTGGTTGCCTTCGAATGGTACACTCCCTCGCGTGGTTATCAGCGATAAGCCTATATATTCGTGGGCCCGCGTGGACATCCATGATCACCTTGACCAACAATAAGATAGGTTACCATGGCGGATTCTTCATTTGGTTCGTGTTATCATAGTATAGGTCATGGTGAGATTCAGACCTTAAGTTTGAGCGCATATACTATGCACGCATGCATGCATGAATCCCCGTCGTTGGCTTGAAGTGTGGTGTAAGATACATATGCATCGTCAACCTAACCCTCACTCAGTGTGGGGATTTCTAGTTCGAAATCACGGTGCCACATCAAAGTTGTTCCATTGTTACTCAAAATACACCTCTCCTACATATGTTTGGGCCACACGCATGTAGTTGTTGTCTTCGGGGACTAGCTACTTGCAAGATTATTGGCGAGCTAGCCCATCTCCGGGGTCGCATGGACGGCCATCACTTTGACCAACAACAAGAGAGAGGTTGTACGACCAAGGTGGATTATTCTTGGTCCGTTTTATGATCCATCTTGGTGAGATATGCCTCTCTGGCCCGCCGACTGAAAGTGTGTGTGTGTGTGGGGGGGGGGGGTTGCTACTTCACACTTTGCTAGGTGAACCTCGGTTGGGGGGCGGCATGCATTCATAGCTTAGGATTCCCTTCATGGCGACACGAGGGGGCTGCTAGTTACTTCGCACTTTGCTAGGTGAACCTCGGTTGGGGGGAAGGGGGCATGCATTCATAGCTTAGGATTCCCTTCGTGCCGACACGAGGGCGGGTGGGGGCTGCTAGCTACTTCGCACTTTGCTAGGTGAACCTCGGTTGGGGGGGCATGCATACATAGCTTAGGATTCCCTTCGTGCCGACACGAGGGAGGGGGGCTGCTAGCTACTTCGCACTTTGCTAGGTGAACCTCGGTTGGGGGGCATGCATTCATAGCTTAGGATTCTCTCCGTGCCGACACGAGGGAGGGGGGCTGGTATAGCTACTTCGCACTTTGCTAGGGTGAACCTTGATACGTCTCCAACGTATCTATAATTTTTTATTGTTCCATGCTATTATATTATCTCTTTTGGATGTTTAATGGGCTTTAATATGCTCTTTTATATTATTTTTGGGACTAACCTATTAACCAAAGGCCTAGTGCCAGTTTATGTTTTTTTGCCTATTTCAGTGTTTTGCAGAAAAGGAATCCAAACGGAATGAAACCTTCGCGATGATCTTTCTTGGAACGAAAGCAATCCAGAAGAGTTGTAGTTGAAGTCTGGAACTCCGCGAGGTGGCCACGAGGTAGGAGGGCGCCCCCCACCCTCGTGGGCTCCATGGAGCTCCATCGACGTACTTCTTTCGCCTATATATACCCTTATACCCTAAAAACATCAGGGGGAGCCACGAAACCACTTTTCCACCGCCGCAACCTTCTGTACCCGTGAGATCCCATCTTGGGGCCATTTCGGGCGATCTGCCGGAGGGGGAATCGATCACAGAGGGCTTCTACATCAACACCATAGCCTCTCCGATGAAGCGTGAGTAGTTTACCACAGACCTTCGGGTTCATAGTTATTAGCTAGATGGCTTCTTCTCTCTCTTTCATTCTCAATACAAAGTTCTCCTCGATGTTCTTGGAGATCTATTCGATGTAATACTCTTTTGCGGTGTGTTTGCCGAGATCCGATAAATTGTGGATTTATGATCAAGATTATCTATGAATAATATTTGGTTCTTCTCTGAATTCTTATGTGCATGATTTTATATCTTTGCAAGTCTCTTCGAATTATCGGTTTAGTTTGGCCTACTAGATTGATCTTTCTTGCGATGGGAGAAGTGCTTAGCTTTGGGTTCAATCTTGCGGTGTCCTTTCCCAGTGATAGTAGGGGCAACAAGGCACATATTGTATTGTTGCCATCGAGGATAAAAAGATGGGGTTTATATCATATTGCTTGAGTTTATCCCTCTACATCATGTCATCTTGCTTAATGCGTTACTCTGTTCTTATGAACTTAATACTCTAGATGCATGCTGGATAGCGGTCGATGTATGGAGTAATAGTAGTAGATGCAGAATCGTTTCGGTCTACTTGACACGGACGTGGTGCCTATATTCATGATAATTGCCTAGATATTCTCATAACCATGCGCTTTTCTATCAATTGGTCGGCAGTAATTTGTTCACCCACCGTAATACATACTATCTTGAAAGAAGCCACTAGTGAAACCTATGGCCCCCGGGTCTCTTTCTTATTATATTGCATCTCTTTTATTTACATCACATCTCATTTTACTATTTTGCAATCTTTATTTTCCAATCTATACAACAAAAATACCAAAAATATTTATCTTACTATCTTTATTAGATCTCACTTTTGCGAGTGACCGTGAAGGGGTTGACAACCCCTTTACCGCGTTGGTTGCAAGGTTCTTGATTGTTTGTGCAGGTACTAGTGACTTGTGTGTTATCTCCTACTGGATTGATACCTTGGTTCTCAAAAACTGAGGGAAATACTTACGCTACTTTGCTGCATCACCCTTTCGTCTTCAAGGGAAAACCAACGCATGCTCAAGAGGTAGCAAGAAGGATTTCTGGCGCCGTTGCCGGGGAGATCTACGCTCAAGTCAAGACATATCAAGTACCCATCATAAAGTCTTCTCCCTCGCATTACATTATTTTCCATTCACCTTTCGTTTTCCTCTCCCCCACTTCTAAAACGATTTTCGAAAACCTTTGCCTTTTCTTTGCCTCTTTTCCATTTGTCTCTTTTCGCTTGCTTCTTGTGTGTTCGTTCTTAGTGCTGTTTGTTGCCATCATGCCTGAAACTGGGGAGGTTATCATTGAAAAGGATAGTAGTAACAATGGGGGATACTTTGATGCTTTTGATAATCCTCACGAAGAACCTATTATTTTACACACTAAAAAGTTTCGGATTGGTAGTGGTAATATTATCGGAAAAGGAGTTATTCAAGATTTCTTTACTTGTGTCGGTGCTCTGCCCACTATGGGAGGGTCTATTCTTCATAGAACTAGTATTCTTGCAGATGCTATATCTTTGCTCGTAGTTGAACTTGAAAGACAATTTATTCATATGCATCCTTGCATACAAAGGATTTTTCTAGAATTTTCCAATATTGAGCATTCTTCTGTTAAGCGAGCGGCTACTATCTTTTTAGCACATGAGTTCAGATTTATAATGAAAGAAGCCAATGAAATTTTTGCGCATTATAGGGTGGATGTTGGCTGTCCTCCCATAGAAGCTATCCTTTTTAATCAAGAAGACATAATGCGTTTACGATCTTTAGATCATGTTGCTTATAATGAAAACCTTAGAAAAAAGGTTCCTACCGATGTTCTAGTTGATAGGATTTCTGAACTTAATGATAATTTTTCTATTCAGAACAATGGGTTAGGCTTTTCTCTTGAACACGGTCTCATGACTTTTTGCCAAAAAATGCTTATAATGATGAATTGGTTGTGCAATATGAGGGGCCAAAGGAGGAACCAATACCTCCCGAGCTTGATCTTGGGGACTTTTGTCGCATTAAATTTATCCCTTTTGATTACTTTTGCCTGCCGCAAAGAAAGCTTGCTTCTGAACGTAGGGAGTATGAGATGATTTTTCGCGATTTGCCTTATCATTATTGCAATACTTAGATCTATTCTTGTTTTTATGCCTAGCTAGGGGCGTTAAACGATAGCGCTTGTTGGGAGGCAACCCAATTTTATTTTTGTTCTTTGCTTTTTGTTCCTGTTTAGTAATAAATAATTCATCTGGCCTATGGTTAGATGTGGTTTTTGTTTTAATTAGTGTTTGTGCCAAGTAGAACCTTTGGGAAGACTTGGGTGAAGTCTTTGCGATCTTGCTGTAAAAAAACAGAAACTTTTGCGCTCACAAGATTAGCTGTCATTTTTTACTGGAGAGTGATTTTAGGTTGATTCCTTTTGAATATGATTAATATACAAATTCCTCACGTCCACCAATTTATTTCAGAATTTTTGGAGTTACATAAGTATTCGTATGAATCAGATTGCTACACACTGTTCTGTTTTGACAGATTCTGTTTTTCGTGTGTTGTTTGCTTATTTTAATGAATCTATGAGTAGTATCGGGGGGTATGAACCATAGAGAAGTTGGAATACAGTAGGTTTAACACCAATAAAAATAAATAATTTGTTCATTACAGTACCTTAAAGTGGTGGTTTGTTTTCTTATACTAACGGAGCTCATGAGATTTTCTGTTAAGTTTTGTGTTGTGAGGTTTTCAAGTTTTTGGGTAAAGATTTGATGGATTTTGGAATAAGGAGTGGCAAGAGCCTAAGCTTGGGGATGCCCAAGGCACCCCAAGGTAAAATTCAAGGACAACCAAAAGCCTAAGCTTGGGTATGCCCCGGAAGGCATCCCCTCTTTCGTCTTCGTCTATCGGTAACTTTACTTGAGGCTATATTTTTATTCACCACATGATATGTGTTTTGCTAGGAGCGTCTTGTATGATTTGAGTCTTTGCTTTTTAGTTTACCACAATCATTCTTGCTGTACACCTTTTGGGAGAGACACACATGAATCAGAATTTATTAGAATACTCTATGTGCTTCACTTATATCTTTTGAGCTAGATAATTTTGCTCTAGTGCTTCACTTATATATTTTTAGAGCACGGTGGTGGTTTTATTTTATAGAAATTATTGATCTCTCATGCTTCACTTATATTATTTTGAGAGTCTTTTAGAACAGCATGGTAATTTGCTTTGGCTATAAAATTAGTCCTAATATGATGAGCATCCAAGATGGGTATAATAAAAACTATCATATAAAGTGCATTGAATACTATGAGAAGTTTGATTCCTTATGATTGTTTTGAGATATGAAGATGGTGATATCAGAGTCATGCTAGTTGACTAGTTGTGAATTTGAGAGATACTTGTGTTAAGGTTTGTGATTCCCGTAGCATGCACGTATGGGAACCGTTATGTGATGAAGTCGGAGCATGATTTATTTATTTATTGTCTTCCTTATGAGTGGCAGTCAGGGACGAGCGATGGTCTTTTCCTACCAATCTATCCCCTAGGAGCATGCGCGTAGTACTTCGTTTCGATAACTAATAGATTTTTGCAATAAGTATGTGAGTTTTTTATGACTAATGTTGAGTCCATGGATTATACGCACTCTCACCCTTCCACCATTGCTAGCCTCTCTAATACCGCGCATCTTTCGCCGGTATCATACACCCACCATATACCTTCCTCAAAACAGCCACCATACCTACCTATTATGGCATTTCCATAGTCATTCCGAGATATATTGCCATGCAACTTTCCACCGTTCCGTTTATTATGACACGCTCCATCATTGTCATATTGCTTTGCATGATCATGTAGTTGACATCATATTTGTGGCAAATCCACTGTTCATGATTTTCATACATGTCACTCTTAATTCATTGCACATCCCGGTACACCGCCGGAGGCATTCAGATAGAGTCATATTTTGTTCTAAGTATTGAGTTGTAATTCTTGAGTTGTAAGTAAATAAAAGTGTGATGATCATCATTATTAGAGCATTGTCCCAGTGAGGAAAGGATGATGGAGACTATGATTCCCCCACAAGTCGGGATGAGACTCCGGACAAAAAAAGAGGCCATAAAAAAGGCCCAAATAAAAAATGAGAGAAAAATAGAGAAGGAACAATGCTACTATCCTTTTCCCACACTTGTGCTTCAAAGTAGCACCATGATCTTCATGATAGAGAGTCTCCTATGTTGTCACTTTTATACTAGTGGGAATTTTACATTATAGAACTTGGCTTGTATATTCCAATGACGGGCTTCCTCAAATTGCCCTAGGTCTTCGTGAGCAAGCAAGTTGGATGCACACCCACTTAGTTTCTTTTGTTGAGCTTTTATACACTTATAGCTCTAGTGCATCCGTTGCATGGCAATCCCTACTCACTCACATTGATATCTATTGATGGGCATCTCCATAGCCCGTTGATATGCCTAGTTGATGTGAGACTATCTTCTCCTTTTTGTCTTCTCCACAACCACCATTCTATTCCACATATAGTGCTATGTCCATGGCTCACGCTCATGTATTGCGTGAAAGTTGAAAAGGTTTGAGAACATCAAAAGTATGAAACAATTGCTTGGCTTGTCATCGGGGTTGCGCATGATTTAAATATTTTGTGTGATGCAGATAGAGCATAGCCAAACTATATGATTTTGTAGGGATAACTTTCTTTGGCCATGTTATTTCGAGAAGAAATGATTGCTTTATCAGTATGCTTGAAGTATTATGTCAATATTAAACTTTTGTCTTCAATCTTTCGGATCTGAACATTCATGCCTCAATAAATAAAATTACATTGAAAATTATGTTAGGTAGCATTCCACATCAAAAATTCTGTTTTTATCATTTACCTACTCGAGGATGAGTAGGAATTAAGCTTGGGGATGCTTGATACGTCTCCAACGTATCTATAATTTTTGATTGTTCCATGCTATTATATTATCTGTTTTGGATGTAATGGGCTTTAATATGCTCTTTTATATTATTTTTGGGACTAACCTATTAGTCAAAGGCCCAGTGCCAGTTTCTATTTTTTTGCCTATTTCAGAAAAGGAATCCAAACGGAATGAAACTTTCGCGATGATCTTTCTTGGAACGAAAGCAATCCAGAAGACTTGGAGTTGAAGTCTGGAACTCCGCGTGGCGGCCACGAGACACGAGGGCACGCCCCGCACCCTCGTGGGCCCCACGGAGCTCCACTGACGTACTTCTTTTGCCTATATATACCCTTATACCCTAAAAACATCAGGGGGAGCCACGAAACCACTTTTCCACCGCCGCAACCTTCTGTACCCGTGAGATCCCGTCTTGGGGCCTTTTCCGGCGACCTGCCGGAGGGGGAATCGATCACGGAGGGCTTCTACATCAACACCATAGCCTCTCCGATGAAGCGTGAGTAGTTTACCACAGACCTTCGGGTCCATAGTTATTAGCTAGATGGCTTCTTCTCTCTGTTTGGTTCTCAATACAAAGTTCTCCTCGATGTTCTTGGAGATCTATTCGATGTAATACTCCTTTGCGGTGTGTTTGCCGAGATCCGATAAATTGTGGATTTATGATCAAGATTATCTATGAATAATATTTGGTTCTTCTCTGAATTCTTATATGCATGATTTGATATCTTTGCAAGTCTCTTCGAATTATCGGTTTAGTTTGGCCTACTAGATTGATCTTTCTTGCAATGGGAGAAGTGCTTAGCTTTGGGTTCAATCTTGCGGTGTCCTTTCCCAATGACAATAGGGGCAGCAAGGCGCGTATTGTATTGTTGCCATCGAGGATAAAAAGATGGGGTTTATATCATATTGCTTGAGTTTATCCCTCTACATCATGTCATCTTGCTTAATGCGTTACTCTGTTCTTACGAACTTAATACTCTAGATGCATGCTGGATAGCGGTCGATGTGTGGAGTAATAGAAGTAGATGCGGAATCGTTTCGGTCTACTTTACACGGACGTGATGCCTATATTCATGATCATTGCCTAGATATTCTCATAACTATGCGCTTTTCTATCAATTGGTCGGCAGTAATTTGTTCACCCACCGTAATACATGCTATCTTGAGAGAAGCCACTAGTGAAACCTATGGCCCCCGGGTCTCTTTCTTATTATATTGCATCTCTTTTATTTACATCACATCTCATTTTACTATTTTGCAATCTTTATTTTCCAATCTATACAACAAAAATACCAAAAATATTTATCTTACTATCTTTATTAGATCTCACTTTTGCGAGTGACCATGAAGGGATTGACAACCCCTTTATCGCGTTGGTTGCAAGGTTCTTGATTGTTTGTGCAGGTACTAGGTGACTTGTGTGTTATCTCCTACTGGATTGATACCTTGGTTCTCAAAAACTGAGGGAAATACTTATGCCACTTTGTTGCATCACCCTTTCCTCTTCAAGGGAAAACCAACGCATGCTCAAGAGGTAGCAAACCTCGGTTGGGGGGGGCATGCATTCATAACTTAGGATTCCCTTCGTGCCGACACGAGGGAGGGGGGCTACTAGCTACTTCGCACTTTGCTAGGGTGAACCTCAGTTGGGGGGGGGGCATGCATTCATAGCTTCGGATTCCCTTCGTGTCGACACGAGGGAGGAGGGCTGCTAGCTACTTCGCACTTTGCTAGGTGAATGAACCTCGGTTGGGGGGGGGGGGTTATGCATTCATAGCTTAGGATTCCCTTCGTGCCGACACGAGGGAGGAGGGGGGCTGCTAGCTACTTCGCACTTTGCTAGGTGAACCTCGGTTGTGGGGGAGGGGGCATGCATTCATAGCTTAGGATTCCCTTCGTGCCGACACGAGGGGGGTGGGGGCAAGCAATACCATGCGCTTAGCGAGAGAGGTGCCACATCGAAGTTGCATTTGGTATTTGAAAAATCAAACCACCCTTTTCATACATAAATTTGGTCCACATGCAAGTGTGTTCGTGTTCTGACCCTCTCCCACGTCATTTTTCGCCAAATTTATGAACATTAGACAAGTCGGATGACGCAAGAGACACGGTTCACTCAATCTAACCGTGTGCTACGCTGGTGCCCCTGTCACGCACACATCCGCACAGTACATTGGGCTCCACGAGGCTCCCCCTCTCAAAAATATCTGCCCACCTAGAGGATTTTTCTGTTTCATAACACATGGTTTTTATCTCCGGACCGTGTGCGATGTTTCTGGTTCCCAATCCCGCCTGCATCCCTAGAAAATATCTACCCGCCTCGAGGGTTTTTCTGTTTCGTAACACATGGTTGTTATCTCCGGAACGTGTGCGATGTTTCTTGTTCCCAATCCCGCCTGCATCCCTAGAAAATATCTGCCCGCCTCGATGGTTTTTCTGTTTTATAACACATGGTTGTTATCTCCGGACCGTGTGCGATGTACTATCATCAAAATTTTCAATAGCCCGGCATTTCACTCCCGCGTTTGACTCCCGCGTAGTAAAATTTTCAGTACCCGCGTCATTTCCTCAAACACCCCGCCCGCCCCTCCACACACACACACACCAAAACCTCCTCGGGCGTGCGCGCACACACACCCCCTCCCTCGCTCGAAACCCTAGCAAGGTCCCCGCCGCCGCCATCGCCGCCGCAAGGTCTCCATTGTCAACATCTGCTGGTTTGCCCGTGTAGCTTACCCACCGATCTCCATACCCAAGCCGCCCTGAGTTTCTTAGATGACGCCTGCCAAACGCCCCCTTTCCCACAGATGCCCATCCCCATCCCCATCCCCATCCCCCACTCCAGAGCGTCACAGCCTAAGCCCGGCTACGCTTCCCGTGGAGCTCGAGGAACGACTGGCCCAAAAGAGGTGTATAGCGATCTCTTCGCCCTACGTCGCCGAGGAAGCAGACGACCATTACTGGTGGCAGGCACTCAAGCAGCGGGCTAGAGTATGCGGGCATGTCTCGGCCGCCGGCTACAACATCGAGGTCATCGACAGCAACGGCCTGAGGTGGGCTATGTCACAGGTTAAGTGGCCCACCCCAACCCCTCGTGTTCAACCATCGTCGATCTCATCCATGGCCCCGCCGCTGATCTCCTCTGGCTCCCTGTCAACAATTTGCCATTCTACATCGCCATCGAGCCCCTTTTGTCATTTCTGAAGGACACGTTATGCGACGCTGGCTTGGGATCCACAGCTTCCAAGTCAGACCTCATCGACGGCGACCACGAGGAGGGCACCCTCTCCGGCTCTTCCAAGGGGAAAGAGCCCATCTGCTCTTCCAAGGGGAAAGCGCTCGTCTGCGACATCAGGGAGGGCACCCTACAGCCGTGCTCTTCCAAGGGGAAGGAGCCCATCTGCGACAACACAGAGCGCATCCAGGGTCCGTGCTCTTCCAACGGGAACGAGCCCATCTGTGACAAGTGAGGAAACCCATGATTTGTTTTGTCGTGCCTCTTCACAGGGGGAAACCCATGATTTGTTTTGTCGAGTCCCTTTTGTAGTGTAGTGAGAATATGTCCAGTTTTAATTGCTATATTTGGTTGTTTGCAGTATGCCTTGTTTATTTTAGTTGTTCACAATGTGATGCTCTATATGTGCAATTATTTGCTGTGCAGTACATTTCATCAACCCAGTTTTAAACATACCGTTAGGAATGCATATATTTGCTTGCTGTTAAGCCTGTTATAGCTAGCATATGCCTCTTTTAAAGTTTTCTGATTGTTCGGTTGTTTGTAGTTAGTATATGTCAAGTTTCAAATGCTATCTTTTGTTGTTCATAGTATGCCTTGTTTATTCCAGTTATTCACAACATGATGTTCTATATGTGCAAGTATGAACTGTGCAGTTCAATTTCATCAGTACCAGTTTCAACAATACCACTATGAATGACTACATTTGGTTGCTGCATCTTGTAGTTAACACGTCATTCCATTTTTATTTAATAATAACCAGTGTACCTACACCGGCACAATACCAGTTTGAATGACTATGTTTGCTTGTTGTTAAATGTTAGGCTTGTTGCAGTTAGCAGACCTTTCCAATTGTTTTGCTTTACTAGCGTGCTTAAACCTACACACTGAAGCTATCTTTTGGAGATTATTTTGTCAGCCATGGATAATTTTGGTTGATGTTTAGCCTGTTGTGCTTAACATGCTTCTCGATGTACCTACACAGGACAATTTTGGGAACGACTGCTGTTTTCCATCGAGGTTAGTTTCATCCCATGGCTTATATCTGCTCACTGTTCAGGATATTGGTAGCTGGTACCATATAGGCCGACAACTGATAAGGGACTAATCGGTGAATCGGACTTTTAACTGAGTATATCTGCAACCCATTTTTCGTTAGGTTAACTAGGGCCATATGTAATATATCTCAGGCTACATAGCAACATGCACTGTACTTAATGTCTAAATATGCAATCCTAGGCTACATAGCAACAAGGAAGAGTGTTACATTAATGTTCTAATGATGTCTAGATATACGTAGAAGAGCAGCAGCAACAACAACAACAACACAACCCTGTTTGGATACACCACTTAGCTAGAGGTTAGAGTTAGTTTCTAGCTCATGACTAACCCTGAACTAACTCCATCCAAAGAGTTGTTTGGATGGCAGGGTTAGATTGACAATAAATGCACTAGGAGAACTAGCTCCAATTAGCACCTCTTGGGTTGGATAGTTTTTTTGGGTGGTTTATAGATGCAACTAGCTCAAACTAGCCCTCATGTTTAGATATACTTTAGGGCTATTTGAGCCCGAACTAGCTCAAACTAACTGTAACCCGTGGATACAGCAGCAGTAAATCAGCCGATAATTTGTAAGAATGCACTAAACTCCCTCCAGCCCATAATATAAGATGTTAATTCATCTAATATGTGAGTATATTGGATGTTATAAGATACTCCCTCCGTTCCTAAATATTTGTCTTTTTAGAGATTTCAAATGGACTACCACATACGGATGTATATAGACATATTATAAAAGAGTGTTGTACTACATCATTGTGAAATTGTTGTTTAGCTTCTAATATTAACATGGTGCTTTTAGGTACATATGTCATTGGTAAAGATCCGCGCTTCGACCCTTTCTGCGTATGGGGCGATGAGATATCGATGAACCAGCATCAAGTGAGGAAGCTGATAAAGATTGTTAGTAAAATGGGTCCAAAGATGGCAATTAAACTATTTGTTTACACTTTATCCAAGACAACAGCGAACTGTAGGATGGTAAGTAAGAACTCTGCAGCCTTCTTTTTACTGCCCATAATGAGTTGTGTTAGATGACAATGTCTTAATCTTTTTCCTTTGCAGTGGTTGCCAAAGCAGTTTACTCAAGATTACCTCTCAAACTACATGATTGGTGGGCATGCAAAGGTTAAAGTATTTCTACCAGAACACGATGATTATCTGGATGTTTTCATGAAGACCGTGAAGGATGGGCGGTCGGCCATCACAAGGGGTTGGACTAGAGTCGTGCGTTCCTTCTGCATGGAGGAGGGCACAATATGGGCATTCCGCTTCACCTTGTTCAGCAACCAGAATATATTTCGCCTCTTTCTTTACCGTCTTTAATAGTACAAGTATACAACTATGGTTCATCATTCTTTATTTGGTTCTTATGTAATTCTTGAACATATGTACCTATGAATCGAATAATGCATTGGTTGTTTGAACCTGATGGATATGAATAAAGCTGTAGCATACATTCAAATTCAAATCTGGTATAATTTGAAAAAGAAGCAATTAAATTACGGTGAAATTACGCTGTCCAGTTTGTTACGACACACACGGTTGGTAAAACACAAACGTTTGCGATATGCACCATAACCCGAGACGGTTCATAGAGAGGAAACGTGTGCAAGCATGCACACAGTTGCCGTTTGCAAAGCGTGTGCAATGTCAGACAATATCACAAATGGTGCGGGAAACTAAACGTTTGTGTTAGTTGCCTTATCGTACACAATTCGCAACCATGAACTATTTATGATGAAGTATGCATCGTAAATGTTGCACAACAGAATAGCGTGTGAGATAGTTGTCGTGTACGACGATATTACGACGGTCCGACGTTTCGTAATCCTGTCCGACACTCGTACAACGATTAGCTAATCTTCTTAATAGTGAACCATTTGTGATGGGCCGCGCATCATACACGTTCTATAATAGTGAACCGTTTGTGATGGGCCGCGCAACATAAACGTAGCACCACAGAATACCGACTGCGATGGCAGTGCGAGCAGAAATGGGTAG
This sequence comes from Triticum aestivum, assembly GCF_018294505.1. Classification (NCBI taxonomy): domain Eukaryota; kingdom Viridiplantae; phylum Streptophyta; class Magnoliopsida; order Poales; family Poaceae; genus Triticum; species Triticum aestivum. The sequence goes on from NC_057802.1 coordinate 157,866,396, forward strand.
GAGTACTGTAGGGGCCCTATCCCCGATGGTTTCTGGGTCGTGTGGGAAGGACGCCCCTATCGCCCACACTCACTTGGCGACGGTTCCAAATGCCATCGCGGAAAGGGGTTAAAAACCATTTGTTTAGCACTGACGTGCACCAGTGATTGGACAACATGCAGCGAGCCCTAGAGATGATGGTTCTATTCATGCGCTCAACCACACCATTCTGTTGAGGTGTGTGCATGATGGTGTGGTGCTTTATGATGCCCAAGTTTTTGCAGTAACTATTAAAAACTTTGGAACAGAATTCCATTCCATACCATTGCGAGTACGAAATAAGGCCACACTTTTGAAAAACATACTTATTTTTCAGAAAATAAGGCCACAATTTTCTAGAGTAGTCATCAATAATCGTAAGCATATAATGAGCACTAGTAAGAGAGGGTTTACGAGAAGGTCCTCACAAATCAGTATGTACGTAATCTAATATACATTCTATGGTATGAATAGCAACGTTGAATTATACCCTCTTATGCTTACCAAAAATGCAGTGCTCACAAAAATCCAACTCACTTATGTTGCTGCCATCCAAAAGTTCCCTCTTGGTCAATTCTGCCATGCTAAGTTTACTCATATGCCCAAGGCGCATATGCCAAATATTAGTTTTAGTGGATTTACCAGAAGTAATAGCATCAGCAATACCAGTAATTGTTGGGGAACGTAGCATACAATTTCAAATTTCCTTCGCTCACGCAAGATCTATCTAGGAGATGCATAGCAACGAGAGGGGGAGAGTGTGTCCACGTACCCTCATAGACCGAAAGTGGAAGCGTTTGACAACGCGGTCGATGTAGTCGAACTTCTTCTCGTTTCGATCGATCAAGCACCGAACATACGACACCTCCGAGTTTTGCACATGTTCAGCTCGATGACGTCCCTTGAACTCTTCATACAGCAAAGTGTCGAGGGAGAGTTCCGTCAACACGACGGCGTGGTGATGGTGATGGTGAAGTGACCCGCGCAGGGCTTCGCCTAACCACTACGTGAATATGACCGGAGACGTAAACTGTGGAGGGGGGCGCCACACACTGCTAACAATGTTTGTTGTGTGTTCTAGGCACCCCCTCCCCACATATATATAGGTGGGAGGGGAAGGGGGACAGCCATGGGGTGCCCCAAGTAGGAGGAATCCTACTTGGGGGCCTTGTCCAATTCGCCCCCCTCCTACCATCTTTTCCAGAGAGGGAAGGAAAGGGGAGAGAGGAGGGAAGGAAGGGGAGGCCCAATTGCCTTCCCTTCCTTCTCTCTTTCCCTTCCTATTCAGCCAGCAAGGGGGGCGCAGCAGCCCATGCTGGCTGCTGCGTTTCCTCTCTTGGCCCAATAGGCCCATATAGTCTGCCGGGGGTAGCCCGGAACCCCTTCTAGTGACCCGATACGTATCCGGTACCCCCAGAACACTTGCGGTGTCCGAATACTATCGTCCTATATATGAATCTTTACCTCTCGACCATTTGGAGACTCCTCGTCATGTTCGTGATCTCATCTGGGACTCCGAACAACATTCGGTCACCAAATCACATAACTCATATAATACAAATCGTCATCGAACGTTAAGCGTGCGGACCCTACGGGTTTGAGAACTATGTAGACATTACCGAGACACCTCTCCGGTCAATAACGAATAGCGGAACCTGGATGCTCATATTGGTTCCTACATATTCTACAAAGATATTTATCGATCAAACCGTAATGACAACATACGTTATTCCCTTTGTCATCGGTATGTTACTTGCCCGAGATTCGATCGTCGGTATCTTCATACCTAGTTCAATCTCGTTACCGACAAGTCTCTTTACTCATTCCGTAATGCATCATCCCATAACTAACTCAGTAGTCACATTGCTTGCAAGGCTTATCATGATGTTTATTACCAAGAAGGCCCAGAAATACCTCTCCGATACTTGGAGTAACAAATCCTAATCTCGATCTATGCCAACCCAATAAACACCTTCGGAGATACCTGTAGAGCATCTTTATAATCACCCAGTTACATTGTGATGTTTGATAGCACACAAGGTATTCCTCCGGTATCCGGGAGTTGCATAATCTCATAGTCAAAGGAATATGTATAAGTCATGAAGAAAGCAATAGCAATAAAACTTAATGATTGATCATTATGCTAAGCTAATGGATGTGTCTTGTCCATCACATCATTCTCCTAATGACGTGATCTCGTTCATCAAATGACAACACATGTCTATGGTTAGGAAACTTAACCATCTTTGATTAACGAGCAAGTCTAGTAGAGGCTTACAAGGGACACTGTGTTTTGTCTATGTATTCACACATGTATCAAGTTTCTGGTTAATACAATTCTAGCATGAATAATAAACATTTATCATGATATAAGGAAATATAAATAACAACTCTATTATTGCCTCTAGGGCATATTTCCTTCAGTCTCCCACTTGCACTAGAGTCAATAATCTAGTTCACATCGCCATGTGATTTAACACCAATAGTTCACATCTTTATGTGATTAACACCCATAGTTCACATTGCTATGTGACCAACACCCAAAGGGTTTACTAGAGTCATTAATCTAGTTCATATCGCTATGTGATTAACACCCAAAGAGTACTAAGGTCTGCCATATCTGTATGTATTTTGCAAATTTCTATGTCTACAATGCTCTGCACGGAGCTACTGTAGCTAATTGCTCCCATTTTCAATATGTATCCAGATTGAGACTCAGAGTCATCCGGATCAATGTCAAAGCTTGCATCGACATAACTCCTTACGACGAACTTTGTGTCACCTCCATAACCGAGAAACATTTCCTTAGTCCTCTTTAGGTACCTAAGGATAATTTTGACCGTTGTCCAGTGATCTAATCCTAGATCACTATTGTACCCCTTTGCCAAACTCATGGCAAGGTACACAATAATTTTGGTATACAACAGGGCATACTTTATAGAACCTATGGCTGAGGCATAGGGAATGACTTTCATTCTCTCTCTATCTTCTGCCGTGGTTGGGTTTTGAGTCTTACTCAACTTCATACCTTACAACTCAGGCAAGAACTCCTTCTTTGACTGATCCATTTTGAACTCCTTCAAAATCTTATCAAGGTATGTACTCATCAAAAGTATTATCAAGCATTTTAATCTATCTCTATAGATCTTGATGCCCAATATGTAAGCAAATTCACCGAGGTATTTCTTTGAAAAACTCCTTTCAAACACTCCTTTATGCTTTCCAGAAAATTCTACATCATTTCCGATCAACAATATGTCATTCACATATACTTATCAGAAAGGCTGTAGTGCTCCCACTCACTTTCTTGTAAATACATGATTCACCGCAAGTCTGTATAAAACTATATGCTTTGATCAACTCATCAAAGCGTATATTCCAACTCCGAGATGCTTGCACCAGTTCCATAGATGGATTGCCGGAGGTTGCACACTTTGTTAGCACCTTTAGGATCAACAAAACCTTTGGTTGCATCATATACAACTCCTCCTTAAAAATCCATTAAGGAATGCAGTTTTGACGTCCATTTGCTAGGTTTCATAAAATGCGGCAATTGCTAACATGATTCGGACAGACTTAAGCATCGCTATGAGTGATAAAATCTCATCGTAGTCAACACCTTGAACTTGTCGAAAACATTTTGCGACGATTCCAGCTTTGTAGATAGTAACACTACCATCATCGTTTGTCTTCCTCTTGAAGATCCATTTATTCTCAATGGCTTGCCGATCATCGGGCAAGTCCACCAAAGTCCACACTTTGTTCTCATACATGGATCCTATCTCAGATTTCATGGCCTCAAGCCATTTTGCGGAATATGGGCTCATCATCGCTTCCTCATAGTTCCTAGGTTCATCATGGTCTAGTTACATGACTTCCAGAACAGGATTACCATACCACTCTGGTGCGAAACATGCTCTGGTTGACCTATGAGGTTTGGTAGTAACTTGATCTGAAGTTTCATGATCTTTATCATTAGCTTCCTCTCTTGTTGGCGTAGGCATCACGAAAACGGTTTGCTGTGATGAGCAACTTTCCAATTCGAGAGAAGGTACAGTTACCTCATCAAGTTCTACATTCCTCCCACTCCTTTTGAGAGAAACTCCTTCTCTAGAATGGATCCATTATTAGCAACAAAGATCTTGCCTTCGGATCTGTGATAGAAGGTGTATCCAACAGTTTCTTTTGGGTATCCTATGAATACGCACTTCTCCGATTTGGGTTCGAGCTTATCAGGCTGAAACTTTTTCACATAAGCATCGCAACCCCAAACTTTAAGAAATGACATCTTAGGTTTCTTGCCAAACCATAGTTCATACGGTGTCATCTCAACGGGATTTAGACGGTGCCCTATTTAACATGAATGCAGCTATCTCTAATGCATAACCCCAAAATGATAGTGGTAAATCGGTAAGAGACATCATAGATCGCACCATATCTAATAAAGTACGGTTACGACGTTCGGACACACCATTACGCTGTGGTGTTACAGGTGGCGTGAGTTGTGAAACTATTCCACATTGTTTTAAATGAAGGCCAAACTCGTAACTCAAATATTCACCTCCGCGCTCAGATCGTAGAAACTTTATTTTCTTGTTACGACGATTCTCCACTTCACTCTGAAATTCTTTGAACTTTTCAAATGTTTCAGACTTGTGTTTCATTAAGTAGATATACTCATATCTGCTCAAACATCTGTGAAGGTCAGAAAATAATGATACCCGCCGCGTGCCTCAACACTCATCGAACCGCATACATCAGTATGTATTATTTCCAACAAGTCATCAGCTCGCTCCATTGTTCCGGAGAACGGAGTTTTAGTCATCTTGCTCGTGAGGCATGGTTCGCAAGTATCAAATGATTCATAATCAAGTGATTCCAAAGGTCCATCCGCATGGAGTTTCTTCATGCGCTTTACACCAATATGACTGATGTCTACTGCACAACCTTCTTCTTGTAGACGTTGTTGGGCCTCCAAGTGCAGAGGTTTGTAGGACAGTAGCAAATTTCCCTCAAGTGGATGACCTAAGGTTTATCAATCCGTGGGAGGCATAGGATGAAGATGGTCTCTCTCAAGCAACCCTGCAACCAAATAACAAAGAGTCTCTTGTGTCCCCAACACACCAAATACAATGGTAAATTGTATAGGTGCACTAGTTCAGTGAAGAGATGGTGATACAAGTGCAATATGGATGGTAGATATGGGTATTTGTAATCTGAAAATATAAAAACAGCAAGGTAGCAAGCGATAAAAGTGAGCGTAAACGGTATTGCAATGCTAGGAAACAAGGCCTAGGGTTCATACTTTCACTAGTGCAAGTTCTCTCAACAATAATAACATAATTGGATCATATAACTATCCCTCAACATGCAACAAAGAATCACTCCAAAGTCCCTAATAGCGGAGAGCAAACGAAGAGATTATTGTAGGGTACGAAACCACCTCAAAGTTATCCTTTCTGATCGATCTATTCAAGAGTCCGTAGTAAAATAACACGAAGCTATTCTTTCCGTTCGATCTATCATAGAGTTCGTACTAGAATAACACCTTAAGACACAAATCAACCAAAACCCTAATGTCATATAGATACTCCATGATCATATAGATAATTGTCAACAATAATAATTCATGATCAAATATATTTGAATGGCCATATATGCTTAGATCTTTCCATCACATGATGCTTGCCAACTAAAGAGTAGGTTGGAATGAGAAGGAATACTACTGACTCTTGCATAAAAGTAAAAGATAGGCCCTTCGCAGAGGGAAGCAGGGATTTGCAGAGGTGCGAGAGCTCAAAGCTAAAACAGAGATGAAAATAATTTTGAGAGGTATGCTTTCATTGTCAACATAACGACCAAGAGTTCCCAATATCTTCCATACTAGATACATCATAGGCGGTTCCCACGCAGAAAGGTAAATTTTTTACTCCCCCTCCACCAACATTCACACTCCACGGCTTGTCCGAAACAATGGGTGTCGTCCAACTATCAACATTCCTGGGGGAGTTTTGTTTAAATTATTTGCGAATTTGTTTTTGATCTTTTGATCATAGGACTGGGCATCCCAGTTACCAGCCATTTTCTCATGAATGATGAGCGGAGTCCACTCATCGTGAGAATAACCCACCTAGCATGGAAGATACTGACAGCCCCTAGTCTCTACATGAGCGATTCGAGCATACAAAACAGATTATTATTTGAAGGTTTAGAGTTTGGCACATGCAAATTTACTTGGAACGGCAGGTAAATACCGCATATGGGTAGATATGGTGGACACTCATGGAAGAAACTTGGTCCAGGGAATGTGGATGCACAAGCAGTATTCCCGCTTAGTACAGATATTTTGGCTAGCAAAGGATTCTAAATAGCAAGCACCACATGTTAGAGGATCCATAACAATATAACTTCTATACAAATATACCCAAGCATAACTCATTATGTTGTCTTCCTTGTCCAACTTCAATTAATTTGCTCAGGTTTGAAAATAATTAATGGGGCTCACAATCATAGAAGATGTCCAAGATAGTATATTTATATGTGAAATCTCTCTTCCTTCAATATTCTTTCATGAATTGTTCAAGTGACCAATACAATGTTTGCTAACCTTCAATAAATTTACCACCTCTACTTCTTATATGTGAAGGCATTACTCCCCATGGGATAAGCATATGAAACATATATAATTTAAGATTTGTGACATTCAAATCATTCAACCATTTACTCATAGGATATAAGTGAAGCACACGAGTAAATGACAAACTACTCCAAAAAGATATAAGTGAAGATCAATGAGTAGTTAAATACTTATGTAGCTATGTGAAGACTCACTCTCATTTAAGAATTTCAGATCTTGATACTTTATTAAAATAGCAAGCAAAGCTAAAGAAAATAAAATGACGCTCCAAGAAAAACACATATCATGTGGTGAATAAAAATATAGCTCCAAGTAAAGTTACCGATGAACGAAGACGAAAGAGGGGATGCCATCCGGGTCATCCCCAAGCTTAGGATCTTGGTTGTCCTTGAATATTACCTTGGGGTGCCTTGGGCATCCCTAAGCTTAGGCTCTTGCCACTCCTTATTCCATAGTCCATCGAATCTTTACCCAAAACTTGAAAACTTCACAACACAAAACTTAACAGAAGATCTCGTGAGCTCCGTTAGCGAAAGAAAACAAAACACCACTTGAAGGTACTGTAATTAACTCATTCTTTATTTATATTGGTGTTAAACCTACTGTATTCCAACTTCTTTATGGTTTATAAACTATTTTACTAGCCATAGATTCATCAAAATAAGCAAACAACACACGAAAAACAGAATCTGTCAAAAACAAAACAGTTTGTAGTAATCTATAACTAACGCAAACTTCTGGAACTCAAAAAAATCATACAAAATAGGAAGGCATATATAATTTTATTATTGATCTACTGCAATTGGAATCAGTATTTTATCACTTTCTGGTGATTTTTAACAATTGTTTTCGTGATCAGAAAGTTTCTGTCTTTTTCAGCAAGATCAAATAATTATCATCCAAGAAGATCCTATAGGTCTTACTTGGCACAAGAACTACTTAAAAAATAAAAACACATCTAACCAGAGTCTAGATGATTTATTTATTACTAAACAGGACAAAAATCAAGGAACAAAAATAAAATTGGGTTGCCTTCGAACAAGCGCTAACGTTTAACGCCCCTAGCTAGGCATGATGATTTCAGTGATGCTCACCTAAAAGGTAAGAATTGAAATATAAAGAGAGCATCATGAAGAATATGACTAGCACATTTAAGTCTAACCCACTTCCTATGCATAGGGATTTTGTGAGAAAATAACTTATGCGAACAATAATCAACTAGCATAGGAAGGCAAAACAAGCATAACTTCAAAACTTTAAGCATATAGAGAGGAAACTTGATATTATTGCAATTACTACAAGCATATATTCCTCCCTCATAATAATTTTCAGTAGCATCATGAATGAATTCAACAATATAACCTGCACCTAAAGCATTCTTTTCATGATCTACTTGCGTAGAAATTTTACTACTCTCCACATAAGCAAAATTCTTCTCTTTCGGAATAGTGGGAGTATCATAAGAGACTCGAATACTATAAATTGTTTCCATGTTAAAAGAGTAATGTTCAGAAAAAGGGTAATCATAATCATGACGAGTTTTATAAATATACTCATCACTACTTTGTATAGCATAAGTATCATCACAATAATCATCATAAGTAGGAGGCATGCTATCGTCATAATAAATTTGCTCATCAAAACTTGGGAGGCTAAAAATATCATCTTCATTAAAAATAGCATCCCCAAGCTTGGGACAAACATTAATTGCAGCAAATATATTCTCAAACATGTCATTCTCATCAAACATAGCATCCCCAAGCTTGGGCCTTTCCATATCATAAGCATAATCACTCTCATCATTAATAGCATGGATAGCACCAATAGTATAGCAATTATCATCGCAATGAGTAATAGGAGCAACATCATTTGGGAGGGATACCTTTCTACCTTTGCTTCTCCGTCTTTTCTTTTTCTTCATCACATCATTTGTGGGTTCAATCCTCTTTTTGGAGCTCCTTATTAATGAGATTGGTTGAATATAAGGCTCCACCTCGTTACCTGATTCATCATAAGAAATAATAGGAGAATATTGGGAAGTCTCTTCCCTTTCGTTAGTATTCTCTTCATCTTCTATTTGTTCTCTTTTCTTTATGTAATTGGCAATATAAGGATTTTCGATGCAATTCACCGCACAATATATATAAATTTCTTCTAGATCAATATCGAGGAATTTCTCAAGGTTATATTCTGGAATATGCTTAGTTTGACGTTTCATTTCTTCATAACCCAAAAGCAAACTAAGTTCATTATGATGTGCAAGGGAAATCAAGTCATCACAATTTTTGGACACGATTCGATCATGAAACAATTTGCATTTGATATCTAAATGACCATGTTCATTGCAAAGTTCCCAAGTATGGCGAAGAAATTTTAAATTTTCAGCACAAACATCTAGCCTCTCTTGCAACCATTTAGTTTCCAAATACTTATGCCTCTTGCAAAATCTATTTTCTCTATTTGGTATGTACTTGCAAACTCTATGCGCTCCACAAAAATCGACATGCTTATAAGAGATATTTTCATCATGACTAGTGCAATCATCATTAGTACCATGGATATTCAAGGAGTTCATACTAACAACATTGCAATCATGCTCATCATTCAAAGATTTAGTGCCAAACATTTTAATGCATTCTTCTTCTAACACTTTGCCACAATTTTCCTTTCCATCATACTCACGAAAGATATTAAAAAGATGAAGCATATGAGGAAAACTCAATTCCATTTTTTGTAGTTTTCTTTTATAGACGAAACTAGTGATAAAACAAGAAATAAAAAGATTCGATTGCACGACCTAAAGATATACCTTCAAGCACTCACCTCCCCGGCAACGGCGCCAGAAAAGAGCTTGATGTCTACTACACAACCTTCTTCTTGTAGACATTGTTGGGCCTCCAAGTGCAGAGGTTTGTAGGACAGTAGCAAATTTCCCTCAAGTGGATGACCTAAGGTTTATCAATCCGTGGAAGGCGTACGATGAAGATGGTCTCTCTCAAGCAACCCTGCAACCAAATAACAAAGAGTCTCTTGTGTCCCCAACACACCCAATACAATGGTAAATTGAATAGGTGCACTAGTTCGACGAAGAGATGGTGATACAAGTGCAATATGGATGGTAGATATGGGTATTTGTAATCTGAAAATATAAAAACAGCAAGGTAGCAAGCGATAAAAGTGAGCGTAAACGGTATTGCAATGCTAGGAAACAAGGCCTAGGGTTCATACTTTCACTAGTGCAAGTTATCTCAACAATAATAACATAATTGGATCATATAACTATCCCTCAACATGCAACAAAGAGTCACTCCAAAGTCACTAATAGCGGAGAACAAACGAAGAGATTATTGTAGGGTACGAAACCACCTCAATGTTATCCTTTCTGTTCGATCTATTCAAGAGTCCGTAGTAAAATAACACGAAGCTATTCTTTCCGTTCGATCTATCATAGAGTTCGTACTAGAATAACACCTTAAGATACAAATCAACCAAAACCCTAATGTCACCTGGATACTCCAATGTCACCTCAAGTATCCGTGGGTATGATTATACGATATCACACAATCTCAGACTCATCTATTCAAACCAACACAAAGTACTTCAAAGAGTGCCCCAAAGTTTCTACGGGAGAGTCAAGACGAAAACGTGTGCCAACCCCTATGCATAAGTTCACAAACGGAACCCGCAAGTTGATCACCAAAACATACATCACGTAGATCACGTGAATATCCCATTGTCACCACATATAAGATCATGCAAGACATACATCAAGTGTTCTCAAATCCTTAAAGACTCAGTATGATAAGATAACTTCAAAGGGAAAACTCAATCCATTACAAGAGAGTAGAGGGGGTGAAACATCATAAGATCCAACTATAATAGCAAAGATCACGATACATCAAGATCGTGCCAAATCAAGAACACGAGAGAGAGAGAGAGATCAAACACATAGCTACTGGTACATACCCTCAGCCCCGAGAGTGAACTACTCCCTCCTCATCATGGAGAGCGCCGGGATGATGAAGATGGCCTCCGGTGAAGGATTCCCCCTCCTGCAGGGTGCCGGAACAGGGTCCCGATTGGTTTTTGGTGGCTACAGAGGCTTGCGACGGCGGAACTCCTGATCTATTCTGTCCCCCGATGGTTTTAGGGTATATGGATATATATATAGGCGAAAGAAGCCGGTCAGTGGAGCAACGAAGGGCCCACGAGGGTGGGGGCGCGCCCAGGGGGGCAGGTGCGCCTCCCTGCCTCGTGGCCAGCTCGAAGCTTCCTTGACTTCAACTCCAAGTCTCCTGGATCACGTTCGTTCCAAAAATCACGCTCCCGAAGGTTTCATTCCGTTTGGACTCCGTTTGATATTCCTTTTCTGCGAAACACTGAAACAAGGGAAAAAACAGAAACTGGCACTGGCTCTGGTTAATAGGTTAGTCCCAAAAATAATATAAAAGTGCATAGTAAAGCCCATTAAACATCCAAGATGGATAATATAATAGCATGAATACTTCATAAATTATAGATACGTTGGAGACGTATCAATGACCTAAACGGTAGTGCCACAAATATGTTGCACTATGTCGATGTACAAAAGTAGGGGCTCTCCTTTTGACCCCTTTACTTGTGCACGGGCAGTCAGAGCCGGGCGCCACGGCCGCACGTAGCAGGGCAAAGGAGGGAAGCCGGAGAAAAGCCGAAGCCTAAGACAAACAAGGCAACGCCCAGACCAAGAACCCGAAGAGCAGAGGGGCGAAGCAGGTTCCCCCGGCAAGAGCCTTGCCGGGGCAGCTCGCCCAACACCAGCGGAATGAGCCACCCTTGAGCCCAAGACTTCCAAACGCCGCCAACGACTACGTTGGGACCAAGGCTCGGGAGGCACCTCCGTGGTGGCATGCAGATCTTTGTCAAGATCATAAAAATGTGAGATCAGATGAGGACCACAAGACGGCGACCCTCGGCGGGATCCTAGCCGAGGAGATCCACAAGACCCCTGGCAAGCGCCTTGCCGGGGACGACTGCAATGCCACGGCAAGACCCTCGCCAGGCCCCCGGCAAGGCCCTTGCCGAGGGCATCAGCGGGGCCACTACCGGGCCCGCACCAGCCAAGACTCCACCGCCGTCCCCAAGCAGCCGCTAGCTCAACCAGCTGGGCAGGCACCTGCATGGCAACGGGTGGCCTCTACACCAATTCAGCAAGCACCTGCGTGGTGGCATGCAGATCTTCGTGAAGACCCTACCACCGCGCCTCCTCAGCTGCCTACCTGCCTACATGGTGTCGCATGCATCGATGGCCTGGGCGCGTCTCGAAGCAAGGCGAGGCGGCGACGGACGGGACAGGCCCCGTTCCCGTCCCCGATAAAGCTAAGGGACACCTAAGAGATGCATTAAATGCGTCTTGTCCTGTAATACTGGCGATAAGCTCGCAACACTATAGACCTTTCCACCTCCTGTGTGCCACTGTGGCAGCCCCTTTCGTATATAAAAGGAGGCCCATGGCATACTGGAGGGGGATTCAGCTCTTTTGGGCAACTTGCACCCCGTAGCTAGCTCAAGAACACTCAAATACATCCACCAAAGCAGGACTAGGGTATTACGCATCCTCGCGGCCCGAACCTGGGTAAACGACCCGTGTGCTTTCTGTTAGACCCGCTCTTCTCACAACCCCGTGCCCCGCCAACCGTAGTAGGGATTTTTGTGATCCCATAGGTGTCGTTCCCACCGACATCTTTGGCGCGCCAGGTAGGGGGCGCGGTTGAGAGAATCTGGTTTAGCAACCAGCTAAGCAGTTCCTCGTGGCCGTGGTTTCTAAGGAAGAAGACGACCAAGAGGACGGCGTTGCCTGCAAGCGCGAAGGGCGCCAGAGCGGCGACAAGAAAGCTAAGTCATGCCGAACTTTAAATGTTTCCTTTTTATACCAAGTTATTCCCCTCGGAGATCTCGTTCTTTGCATGGAAAACCTGCACGCAAAAGGGGCCCTCCCGCGATTGGCAACGCCCTTGTTCTGTTTCGAGTCCGCTCAACAGCTCAAGCGGCCGCGTCGAGAGTGGCAGGGTAGCCTTCCGCAATTGGCAATGCTCTCAATTCTGACTCGAGTCAAGCTCGACAGTTCGAGCGGCCGCGTTAAGGGTGGTAAGGTGGTTCGCCTGACAGCAAGCACACCCGGCAGACCATTGGGGATCCGTCCTTAAGACGCCGCCCTGGGTTTACGCGCCGGCAAGCCTACCTGATAAACGTAGGGTGGACATACAAAGAAAGGTTGAACAGGAAAATAACATGCACCATATCAAAAGTACTGCAGAGTTATATTACATCAATTGTCGCAGCGGTTCTAACTAAAGATAGAAATTTTCTTGGTCATGAACCTGCAGCGACGATAAGAAACGGGGTGCCTAACCCCAGCGCTGGCCCTCCACCCTCTGAATTCTGTCGATACCGCTGATGACGGGCTTGATACGCTCCTTGAGCGGCGCGAGGTCAGCATCCTCCGGCAAGCTCTCCAGCGCGGCATTGAAGTCGAGGTCGGGATACCAGTACGCCACCTTGGTGAGGACCTTGGTCATGGCACCCCGGCAAAGTTTCCGGGACTCATCGGCCAGGGAGGCTGCCCGGTTGGAGTGAAGCTGCTCCAGGGCCCCGAGGACACCCTCGAAGAACAGGGTTAGCTTGGCGTTGGTAGTCCCGCTGCGCTCTGGGGCGTACCTCACATTTGGCATCCCCATGGTAGCCAGCTGCGTGGTGATCCTGCCAGCGACGTCCACGAGACGGCCGATCCAGCGGTTCACACCCTCCACAGAATCCTTGTGGTTGGCAGCTTCGTTCGTCCGCAGCTGCTTCTCGGTCTCCAGCTCCTTGGCCAGGGTCCCCTCCCGAGCCTTGGCCTCCGATAGCATCCCCTCAAGGCCTTCCAGCTTCAGCTTCAGGTCCCTGATGGAGTTGTTGGCCGTGGAGAGCAGCTCGGCCTTGCCGAGGACTGCGGCCTGCGCGTCAGCCAAGGCGCCCTTGGCCGCGTCCCTCTCCCCCGTCAGCTCCAGGGCCTGCTTCTTCAGCTCGTCCCGCGCCACCTCCAGCTCCTTCACTCTGCCGGCGTGAACCAGAGCCTGGGCATCGAGCGCCTCTCTGTGCCTCTGCTCCAGCTCTTGGGTCCGCTGCACGACGAGCTTTTCCACCTCTTCATCCTTGCCGCGGAGCGTTGCGGCAAGCTTCTCCTCACGTGCAGCAAGGTCCTCCTCCTGGGAGTTCAGCGCGGCCTGGTGCTGGGTTCGAGTGGCCTCGGCTACGGCGGCCAAGTTCTCCGCCGTCTCCTGGGCCTTCTTGATGCCAGCCCGCTTCATGGTGAGCTCCACGTTGCGCTTGGCCAGCTCACCCTGGGCGACCTTCAGCTCCTCGCAAGCCTGGCGGAACCAAGTCTGCATCTCGGTGACGCGCACCTTGAGGTCCGCCTCCGCCTTGTCCACGTCGCCATCCTGGACTTGGCCTTGTCCAGGCGGGCGCGGTGGAGTGCCTGGAGCTTCCGGAAATTGGCACCCATGGCCTGGAGAAGTCACTCCTCCTGAGAACCATTGCCACCGGTGCTCGGCTCGTCAACAACCTTGAGCCCGGCGGCGGCAAGCACCTCCTCGTCGAACACCTCTCCCTCGACGGGCGCCCTGGAGCTCGACGACCCTGGGAGGTGGACGAAAAGGTCGTCAGTCACCCTCAGATACCTGCTAGAGCTAGAGGCAGCGGAGGAGGAAGGCTGGTCATCAACCACCTCCTCCTCGGCAGCGGCCTTGCTGGCCTCCCCGGCAGGCCCCTTACCGGGCTCCACGGCAGGCCCCTTGGCGGCGTCCTCAGCAGCGCCCTTGGCGGCCTCCTCGGCGACGATCTTCTCGGCCTCCGCCTCGGCGGCCTTGGCGACATCCTCGATGACGGTGTCTATGTCCTCCTGGTCCGCCGACGGGGGATCTGGATACCAAGGAAGGGGATGAGGCGAAGCCAAGACCAAGATTCAGAAAGAACGGAAAAAGAACAGGGATGGAAGGCGAGCAACTTACCCGTGCCGGGCTGGGAAGGAGAGGACCCCTCCCCGCCAACATTTGGCGCCGAGGCGAAGCCACCGGCGCCGGGGTTCTCCTCCTCCTCCTCCGTATGCATGGGCTCGGTGCTTGGCGCCGTTGCTAGGGACGCCCCTCGGGGCGGCGTGGTTGATGGGGGCGGCGTGTTGGGAGTAGCCCTCTGTGGCTCCTCCTGCTGATGTCCTCCTCCTACAACCATGACAAGGTCAGCACCAAGAGATTGTGACCCCAACACACGTCGACGAGGGGTGAGCGGTGAACTTACGCTGGGGGCTGTGCCGGGGGCTGCTATCCGGGCTGCTCAACACCACCAGCGGTGTACCGGAAATCCCTGCCGGGGGCTGGCCGTTCGCCGAAACCCTGGCCCTCTTCACCCTCTAGGCCAGTGTCTCCGCATCCCTGCAAAGATAAAGACGAATCAAGATAAGTGGCATGATCCGAGGAGACGAAGATGACGGAAAGGGACAAGATACTTACTCGTCCTCCACCTCCTCCTCTGCTGCTTTCGTCTTCCTCCTTGGGCTGAGGGACCCAAAGTCAAAGGTGACCTCCGCATCGACGTCCGCATCGACGTCTGCCGGGGGAGGGGAGGAAGGCGGAGTCTGGATGCGCTTGGATGAAGAGGAGGCAGATGCTTTCTCCTTCGCCATCGCGGCCTTCACCGATTTCTTCGCAGCTGCGGCACTCGTCTGGCGCGCGGACGCCTCCTGAGCTTGCCGGGGATGCACGACCCTGCCAGGTTGAACCGGCTCGCCAGAGGTGGCCCGCCGCAGGACCCGCCCTCTCCCCGTGGCCGGAGGGTCGACAGCCTTGGCCTCCTCCGACGACGACTCGTCGACCACATCTTCGATAAGAGGGGCCCCGGTGCCGGCGCTGCTGGCCTCCCCAGCTGCCTCCACCCAATGGGCGAGCTCCTTCTCCTCCGCCTCCGTCGCGGCCTTGTCCTCCACGCCGCCGGCGCTGCCGGCCTCCTTGGCGAGCTCTGCCTCCACCGCCCTGGTGGCGATGTAGTCCAGCTCCGTCTGGGTGGTGTCCTGGACGAGCCGCGGCTCGTCGGTGACGTACCCCTCATGCAAGGTGTCGAAGAACTCCTGCACTTGAATTTCCTCCGGCTCGACCCAGCTCGGGTCGAGGCCATGCGCATTGAAGTCCGGCATCATGGCGATGATGTCAGTCCGGCGAGAGTTGTTGCTCAGCGGGACCACTCCCGCCGGCAACTTAAACAAGGGCCCCTTGGCGAGCTTGCTGGCCTTTGCGGCGGCCCTTGCGGCCTTGCCGGACCGCTCGACCTCGCCATCGCGGTTCACGTCGAGCTGAAAGAACCACTGGCAGAATTGGGCATGCCCCATCACCGTGAAGTTGTGGTCGAGGCCGGGGCGAAGCCTCATGATGTCGGCGGCGTTCGTGAAAAGCCAGGCCGGCCTCCCCTTGTTGTGCAGCGGAGCGATTCGACGGCGGATGAAATCCGCCCCGATCATCTCAAGGGTGAGCCCGACCTCGGTGAGGCGAAGAATCCTGGTGGTGGCGACCATGAGCTTCGCATCGTCGGCATCAACATCGCTCCAGTCGCTACGCCGAACCGGCGGCGCCTGGCGAACCCGGCAGAAATCTTGTGGATCATCCTCCTCAATCCAGCACCACCGGCCCCGCCATTCTTCCCACCTCTCCTTCTGAGTGCCCTCCGGGTATGCCCCCTTGGAACGTGGGATCCAGGCGACGCAACCGGAAATGGCGCCCCCCTGTTGGATCCGAGGGACGAAGTAGTGGCGGAAGAGCACCGTGTTGGGATGCACCCCGACGAAACCCTCGCAGAGGTGCGCAAAGAGAGCCATGCACGCCACGGCATTTGGAGTAAAATCCAGAAGGTGGAAGCCGTAGGTGTGGATGACATCATTGAAGAAATCAGAGAAGGGGGGCAGAGGCCGCAAGAGAAGTAATCGACGAAGAATGGATACCGATTTGGGGCGGCCTCGACGCAATTGGCGGGGATGACACGCGTGGCTGGATGCCCCGTCGTCTCCCCCTCCTGTCTTGCACCCCCACAGGGGCTTGAAGCAGTCCCAGAGTTCAAACACGTCGACCGTCGAGGGGAAGTAGGCGAGCTGCGTCCGTCGCGCCGCCTGCTCACTCTCCGGCGGCTCCGTCGCCCCGGCATCTTTGGCCACTCCCTTGCCCTTGGTGGATTTGGGAGCCATGGCGGCTGCGAGAAGCGAGGGGCGGAGGACAGCGAAGACGCAGCGGCGGCAAGCAAAGGCGAAAAGCTCGAGAAAGAGGACGAAGGGAGGAGGCGGTGGCTCTGAGATTGGAGAAGACGCAGGAAGGGGGGTAAAGTGAGCAGCGCGCCCGCGGTTATCCCTTTTACGGGGAAGGCGCGGGCCGCCTCCTTTCCCATTAACTGCGACGTGACACATGCGTGCGGGAACCGCATCGCGCATGACCCCCACGTCACGCACGACCCCCCCCCCCCCCACGTCGCGCGTTCAACGCGGGATGTGGGGAAGCGCAGCGGACGGAACAATTACTGCGGTAAAATCCGCCCCACCTGCCCACGCACCGTTCTGGGCCTGGCCCAACAACGCGTCGTGCTTATGTGTGGCCCAGGCCCGGGGGCTCCTGTCGGTGTAGAAAAGTAGGGGCTCTCCTTTTGACCACTTTACTTGTGCACGGGCAGTCAGAGTCGCGCGCCACGGCCGCACGTAGCAGCGCAAAGGAGGGAAGCCGGAGAAAAGCCAAAGCCTAAGACAAACAAGGCAACGCCAAGACCAAGAACCCGAAGAGCGGAGGGGCGAAGCAAGTTCCCCTGGCAAGACCCTTGCTGGGGCAGCCTTAGCAGCCCTGGCAAGAGCCTTGCCGGGGCAACTCGCCCAACACCAGCGGAGTGAGCCACCCTTGAGCCCAAGAGTTCCAAACGCCGCCAACGAATACGTTGGGACCAAGGCTCGGGAGGCACCTCCGTGGTGGCATGCAGATCTTTGTCAAGATCATAAACATGTGAGATCAGATGAGGACCAGAAGACGGCGACCCTCGGCGGGATCCTAGCCGAGGAGATCCACAAGACCCCCGGCAAGCGCCTTGCCGGGGACGACTGCAATGCCACGGCATCCCCGGCAAGGCCCTTGCCGAGGGCATCAGCGGGGCCACTGCCGGGCCCGCACCAGCCAAGACTCCACCGCCGTCCCCAAGCAGCTGCTAGCTCAACGAGCTGGGCAGGCACCTGCGTGGCGACGGGCGGCCTCTACACCAATTCAGCAAGCACCTGCGTGGTGGCATGCAGATCTTCATGAAGACCCTACCACCGCGCCACCTCAGCTGCCTGCCTGCCTACATGGCGCTGCATGCATCGCTGGCCGGGGCGCGTCTCGAAGCAAGGCGAGGCGGCGACGGACGGGACGGGCCCCGTTCCCGTCCCCGATAAAGCTAAGGGACACCTAAGCGATGCATTAAATGCGTCTTGTCCTGTAATACGGGCGATAAGCTCGTAGCACTATAGACCTTTCCACCTCATGTGTGCCACTGTGGCAGCCCCTTTCGACTATAAAAGGAGGCCCATGGCATACTGGAGGGGGATTCGGCTCTTTTGGGCAAGTTGCACCCCGTAGCTAGCTCAAGAACACTCAAATACATCCACCAAAGCAGGACTAGGGTATTACGCATCCTCGTGGCCCGAACCTGGGTAAACGACCCGTGTGCTTTCTGTTAGACCAGCTCTTCTCATAACCCCGCGCCCCGCCAACCGTAGTAGGGATTTTTGTGATCCCATAGGTGTCGTTCCCACCGACACACTATCATTATAAACTTTGCATCTTTTGGCATCAATATTATGAATATGTGTATCACTACGATCGAGATTCAATAAACCATTCACCTTAGCTGTATGACCATAGAAGGGTTTATTCATGTAAACAAAATAACAATTATACCTTGACTTAAAGGAATGACCGTATTGCAATAAACAAGATCCAATCATATTCATGCTCAACGCAAACACCAAATAACATTTATTTAGGTTCAGCACTAATCCCGAAGATAGAGGGAGTGTGCGATGGTGATCTTATCAACCTTGGAATCACTTCCAACACACATCATCACCTCGCCCTTAACTAGTATCTGTTCATTTTACAACTCCTATTTCGAGTTACAAATCTTAGAAACTAAACCGGTATCAAATACCCAGGGGCTACTATGAACACTAGTAAAGTACACATCAATAACATGTATATCAAATATACCTTTGTTCACTTTGCCATCCTTCTTATCCGCCAATTTATGGGGTAGTTCCGCTTCCAGTGACCATTTCCTTTGCAGTAGAAGCACTCAGTTTCAGGTTTGGTTCTAGCTTTGGGCTTCTTCATGGGAGTGGAAACTTGCTTGCCATTCTTCTTGAAGTTCCCTTTCTTTCCCTTGCCCTTTTTCTTGAAACTAGTTTTCTTGTTTAACCATCAACACTTGATGCTATTTCTTGATTTCTACCTTCGCCGATTTCAGCATTGCGAAGAGTTGGGAATTGTTTTTGTTATCCCTTGCATATTATAGTTCATCACAAAGTTCTAGTAACTTGGTGATAATGACTAGAGAACTCTGTCAATCACTATCTTATCTGGAAGATTAACTCCCACTTGATTCAAGCGATTGTAGTACCCAGACATTTTGAGCGCATGCCCACCATCTGAGCTATTCTCCTCCATCTTGTAGGCAAAGTACTTGTCATAGGTTTCATACCTCTTAACACGGGCAAGAGTCTGAAATATCATTTTCAGCTCTTGGAACATCTCATAAGCTCCATGGCGTTCAAAACATTTTTGAAGTCCCGATTCTAAGCCGTAAAGCATGGTGCACTAAACTATCAAGTAGTCATCATACCGAGCTTGTCAAACA
Organism: Triticum aestivum; assembly: GCF_018294505.1. Classification (NCBI taxonomy): domain Eukaryota; kingdom Viridiplantae; phylum Streptophyta; class Magnoliopsida; order Poales; family Poaceae; genus Triticum; species Triticum aestivum. The sequence goes on from NC_057802.1 coordinate 157,885,978, forward strand.
TTCATAACATCTGCATCTGCTCCTACAATAGGTCTGTCACCTACCGGTGCATCAAGGACATAATTTTCGGTACATCAATGAGGATAATCCTCAGATCACGGACCCAATCCGCATCATTGCTACTATCATCTTTCAACTTAGTTTTCTCTAGGAACATATCAAAAATAAAACAGGGGAGCTATACGCGAGCTATTGATCTACAACATGGATATGCAAATACTATCCGGACTAAGTTCATGATAAATTAAGTTCAATTACTCATATTACGTAAGAACTCCCACTTAGATAGACATCCCTCGAGTCATCTAAATGATCACGCGATCCATATCAACTAAACCATGTCCGATCATCACGTGAGATGGAGTAGTCTTCAATGGTGAACATCTCTATGTTGATCATATCTACTATATGATTCACGTTCGACCTTTCGGTCTCCAGTGTTCCGAGGCCATGTCTGTACATGCTAGGCTCGTCAAGTTTAGCCCGAGTATTCCGCATGTGCCAAATTGTCTTGCACCCGTTGTATGTGAACGTAGAGCTTATATGCCCGATCATCACGTGGTGTCTCGGCACGATGAACTGTCGCAACGGTGCATACTCAGGGAGAACACTTATACCTTGAAATTTTTAGTGAGGGATCATCTTATAATGCTACCGCCGTACTAAGCAAAATAAGATGCATAAAAGATAAACATCACATGCAATCAAAATATGTGACATGATATGGCCATCATCATCTTGTGCCTTTGATCTCCATCTCCAAAGCACCGTCATGATTTCCATCGTCACCGGCTTGACACCTTGATCACCATCGTAGCGTCGTGATTGTCTCGCCAACTATTGCTTCTACAACTATTGCTAATGCATAGTGATAAAGTAAAGCAATTACATGGCCTTTGCATTTCATACAATAAAGAGACAACCATAAGGCTCCTGTCGGTTGCAAGTGACTTTTACAAAACATGATCATCTCATACAATAACATATATCACATCATGTCTTGACCATATCACATCACAGCATGCCCTGCAAAAACAAGTTAGACGTCCTCTACTTTGTTGTTGCAAGTTTTACGTGGCTGCTACGGGCTTCTAGTAAGAACCGTTCTTACCTACGCATCAAAACCACAACGGTGATTTATCAATTTTGTTGTTTTAACCTTCAACAAGGACCGGCCGTAGTAAACTTCGATTCAACTAAAGTTGAAACAGACACCCGCCAGCCACCTTTATGCAAAACTAGTTGCATGTCTGTCGGTGGAACCGGTCTCATGAACGTGGTCATGTAAGGTTGGTTCGGGCCGCAGATACGTCTCTGTCATATCTATAATTTTTGATTGTTCCATGCCAATATTATACAACTTCCATATACTTTTGGCAACTTTTTATACTATTTTTGGGACTAACATATTGATCCAGTGCCCAGTGCCAGTTCCTGTTTGTTGCATGTTTTTTGTTTCGCAGAAAATCCATATCAAACGGAGTCCAAACGGAACAAAACTGACGGAGATTTTTTGGAATATACACTACAAAAAAAAGACACATCCGTGACATTTTGGGCCGAACGAATTTTTTTTCTGTCATACATATGACACTTCTATGACGATAATTGTGACAAAACCCGGTATCATCATAGATGTGGTGGGCTCCTACTTCTATGACAAAAAATCATGACAGAAAATGGGCTTTTCGTCCTGGGCGGGCCGGAGACGCAGCTGCATGACATTCTTTGGGCCGTCCATGACGGAAAAAACCGTGGTAGAAGCGAGGGCGAGGAAAATTTCGGGGAGTTCCCGGTTACGGTGGGAGGTCGGGGGCCGAGCGATGCGCGTTTCTCTCGTACACGTACGCGTGTGTGCGAGGCGTTGGCTCTAACTGAACCCGAGCGAGGCGTTGGGCTCTAACTGAACCCGAGCGATTGCACTGCAGGCTACGCGTTACTGAACCCGAGCGATCGATCGATGGCTGTTAACTGAACCCGATCGAGCGATTCCTTCGCTACTGCTGCTAACTGAAGCCGATCGATGCTGCCTCTGGGATGAACAGTGAGCGTTGCGGGGGGGGGGGGTTTGGATGAACAGTGAGCGGTGGCGTTGCCTCTGGATGAACAGGACCCCGTGGTGTGGTGGAGGGCTGGATGAACAGTAGACGGTGGAGGGGTGCCCGTGGAGGGGTGTTTGAACAGGACCCCGTGGTGTGGAGGGCCGGATGAACAGTAGACGGTGGAGGGGTGCCCGTGGAGGGGTGGTTGAACAGGACCCCATGGTGTGGAGGGCTGGATGAACAGTAGACGGTGGGAGGGGTGGTTGAACAGTAGCCGGTGGAGTAGCGCGCGGTGGAGGCTGGATGAACAGGAGCCCGTGGAGGCTGGAGGAGGTCGACGGTAGCCCGTGGAGGCTGGAGGAGGTCGACGGTGGAGATGAACAGTATCCCGTGGAGTCCCATTTTGCGGTACGCCACACCCCTCCCGATGAACAAGACCCCCGTTTCGACCGTAGGAGGTCCGTTTCGTCCCTTTTGCGGTACGCCACACCCCTCCCGATCAACAGGACCCCTGTTTCGACCGTAGGAGGTCCGTTTCGTCCATTTTGCGGTACGCCACACCCCTCCCGATCAACAGGACCCCCATTTCGACCGTAGGAGGTCCGTTTCCTCCGTTTTGCGGTACGCCACACCCCTCCCGATCAATAGGGACCCCGTTCGAACGTAGGATGTCCGTTCCCTCCGTTGTGCGGTACGCCAGGCCTTGTTTCCATCGCTGTTCTGTCCAAGCCCTCCCGATGAACACGACCACGCATTTTGTTCCGACCCAGCGGTTGGCTCCCACGCGTTCCATTGCCTCCCGATGAACACGACGCATTTCCGTTGCCTCCCCATGAACACGACGCATTCCGTTGGCCTCCCCATGAACACGACGACGACGTTGTCTCCGTTCCGACCCAGCCATGTACACGAGCCCTGGCCGTACGTATGCGCGAGTAGGCGTTCGAGACTCCACCCATATGTACACATACGTGGCCGTATTTTCTTTCTTGCACCCTGGTCACTGTACGTACGTGTACATGCTACGTGCGCGCCTCTACTACGACACGTACGCGCCTCTACTACGACACGTGCGCGCCTCTACATCCACCAGTATATATGTACGTACACGTTCGCGACCAGAATGACAACGCTACGTACGCTTCGACCAGGTGGGTCCCGACTGTCAGGCACTTCCTTGCCTGCGAAGATGTAGCTGGTGGGTCCCAGCAGTCAGGGGGGCGAATCATTTTTTTTGCCCGGACGCACTTCCTTGCGTGCGAAGATGTAGCTGGTGGGTCCCAGCAGTCAGGGGCAAACGTTTTTTTCGCGAAATACGGTGGCCCGTCCGGTGGGTCCCCGCTGTCAGGTGGAGGAATAATTATTTTGCACGTAATAAGGAGGCACTTCCTTGCTGCGGCCGTGGACCCAGCTGTCAGCCTCTCCACGTACAGTCCACGTCCGATGGAAGCCGTTCCTTGACCACGTTGACCACGCCGCGCCGAGAGCACCAGGGCGGTGGACGACGGCGAGGCCTAGGAAGGGGACGACGCGGAGCCGGGGAAGACGCGGCAGTGGATGCCCACGCGTAGAGGAGTACGAGGGTTCACTGGTTCGCTGCGGTGTGAGGCTGCCGTCGCCGCAGAATAACAGGGGGTGTGGGTGAGTAGAGGGATGGCCTGGCCAGCGGTGGGAGTAGTAGGGGGCGGTGAGGCCTCCGCCGCATCGCAGCCGGCCACGGGAGGCAGGAGCACGAGGCACGACCGGCGCTGGTTTGGGCGGCTGGAGCAAGAAGACCAGAGGTTGAAGAAGCACTACGGCCGTTGGATGGACATCGTACGGTCACTGGAGCTAGAATCGTGCATATTGACTAAGTTGACAAAGCCCTCCGTCCCCGTCAACTTAGTAGGCCCACAAGTCAGCCTGCCACTATACTGGGTCCCAGCTAACAGGGGGAGTATTCATTTTTTTGTGCGTAATAAGGAGGCACTTCCTTGCGTGCGAAGATATAGCTGGTGGGTCCGAGCTGTCAGCGGCGGTAACGTTTTTTCGCGAAATACAGAGGCCCTTTCGGTGGGTCCCTGATGTCAGGTGGAGGAATCATTATTTTGCGCGTAATAAGGAGGCATTTCCTTGCGTGCGGCCGTGGACCCAGCTGTCGGCCTCTCCACGTACAGTCCACTTCAGATGCATGTCGGTCGTTGACCACGTTGACCAGGCCGCGCCGAGAGCACCAGGGCGGTGGACGACGGCGAGGCCTAGGAAGGGAACGACACGGAGGCAGGGAAGACTCGGCAGTTGTTTCCCACGCGGAGGGGAGTACGACTGTACGAGGGTTTACTGGTTCGTCTGCCGTCGCCGGAGAATAACAGCAGGTGTGGGTGAGTAGAGGGATGGCTAGGCCAGCGATGGGAGTACGGTGGGGCGGTGAGGCCTGCGCGGCAGCAGAGCCGGCCGCGGGGAGGAGGGAGCAGGCAGTCCCGCCGGCGCTTGTTTGAGCGGCTGGAGCAGGAAGAGCAGAGATTGAAGAAGCACGACGGCCGTTGGATGGCCATCCAACAGTCACTGCTTGTGCGTCAACCTTTTTTTAGGAAAGCCTCAAATCTGTGGAAAACAGCATACAGCCCATCTGCCATTATTTCTAATAATTTACAGCCCATTTGCTAATTATTAAGGTTTTTTTGGAGCCCATATTCTTTTTGTTAGCATTACAGCCCATATTGTGGCCACGGTTAAAAAATTATACGAAATTTTGCATATTTCGGTGCGGTCCGAACTGTTTTTAATCCCGAAATTTCGACTCACATTCAAACTGATTTTAAAAATAAATGTATATCAATATAAAATCCAACAAATTCTCCACGCATAAAAATTAATGTAATTTAAAATCTCGAAATGAAAAAAAAGATATTTGAAACTAATTGCCGGTTTGATGTGTTTTAAAAATGTACAGCCCATTTCTCATTACTGATGGGCCATTTTCTCGGCCAGCCGAATGAAAGCTCTCCTCGTCTTGAAAGATTTGCAGCCCAACAGGCCTGACAAAGCGACTTACTTGGCAAATCACAAAAAAACTGGGCTGTGGCCGTGGACCCAGCTGTCAGCCTCTCCACGTACAGTACTCTTCCGATGGAAGTCGTTCCTTGACCACGTTGACCACGCCGCGCGGAGAGCACCACGGCGGTGGACGACGGCGAGGCCTAGGAAGGGGACGACGCGGAGCCGGGGAAGACGCGGCAGTGGAAGCCCGCGCGGAGAGGAGTACGAGGGTTCACTGGTTCGGCTGCGGTGTGAGGCTGCCGTCGCCGCAGGGCCTGGCCAGCGGTGGGAATAGTAGGGGGCGGTGAGGCCTCCGCGGCAGCACAGCCGGCCACGGGAGGCAGGAGCATGCGGCACGACCGGCGCTGCTTTGGGCGGCTGGAGCAAGAAGACCAGAGGTTGAAGAAGCACTACGGCCGTTGGATGGACATCGTACGGTCACTGGAGCTAGAATCGTTCATATTGACTAAGTTGACAAAGCCCTTCGTCCCCGTCAACTTAGTAGGCCCACAAGTCAGCCTCCCACCAAGGTGGGTCCCAGCTAGCCGGGGGAGTATTCATTTTTTTGTGCGTAATAAGGAGGCACTTCCGGTGGGTCCGAGCTGACAGCGGGGGGAACGTTTTTTTCACGAAATACGGTGGCCCGTCAGGTGGGTCCCAGCAGTCAGGGGGCAAACGTTTTTTTCGCAAAATACGGTGGCCCGTCCAGTGGGTCCCTGCTGTCAGTTGGAGGAATCATTATTTTCCGCGTAATAAGGAGGCACTTACTTGCTGCGGCCGTGGACCCAGCTGAGACTCTCCACGTACAGTATACTTCCGATGGAAGTCGTTCCTTGACCACGTTGACCTCGCCGCGTTCCGTTGCATGCATGCGTCCATGGGCGTGGTGCGTCCCCACTGTCAGCCTCTCACGTACAGTCATCTTCCGATGACTCTCGGTTGTTGACCACGTTGACCACACCGTGCCGAGCGCACCCAGACTGGAACGACCCGGAGATGGGGAAGACGGGGCAGTGGAGTCGCAGATGGAGAGGAGTGGGAAACTTCACTGGTTCGGGTGCGCGGCAGCACAGCCGCGGTGCCGCCCACGGGAGACAGGAGCAAGAACAGAGGTTGAAGAAGGAGCACGGCTGTTGGATTAACATCCAACGGTCCAGCTGCTAGAATCATTTGTTGATTAAGTTGACAAAGCCGTGCGTACACGTCCGCTTAGTAGGCCCACAAGTCAGTCACCAAATCTGACGGGTCCCAGCTGTCAACGGGATGAATAATTTTTTTCGCAAAACAAGGAGGCACTTCCTTCCGTGCGAAGATACAGCCGGTGGGTCCCAGCTGTCAGGTGGAGAAATAATTTTTTTCGCAAAACAAGGAGGTCCCTCCTGTAGCTGGTTCGAATCCAAACCTAGACTATGACTATATATGGTGCTATGCTACTCTGCAAGTAATGAAACTGACATATCCAACGTTCGCTTCTCCTCTTCTCTACTTACTCTGCCTAGCATCAGAAGCTCTGGCCGCAGCAACCATGTCCGCTGGCTGCTCGTCCACCTGCTCTTCAGCAGGCAACAACCAGATATGCGCCAAGTCGCCACCCGTACCATCGCCTGTGGGTCTCATCACACCCCCGCCGGCACGCGCACCGCAGCCGATTGCTCATCGCAACCCGCTGCCGTTGGTGTGGTGCCACTGCTGCAAATCACGCAGAGTCATCCGTCGCGTCTCAACCACAATCCGCAACCCTGGCCGAGTCTTCTACAAATGCCCGAATCATGGGGTAATAATATGTTTAAGTGTTGTTCTGCTGCTTTCAGTTGCTGATTTTTTTAATAGTTTGGTTGATGATCTTCCAATTTGATTCGTGCAGAAAAGGGAAGATTCGTGTGATTTGTATTTCTGGGAAGTTGCTGATGTGGGGGAATGCAACTACGCTGATTATTTGGTTAGCCGAGGAATCCCAATACCAGCAGGTTGGGGTGTTGGACAAGTAACTGAAGGAACGGCAGAAGAGGAAGATGCAGAGCAGAAGGTTAAAGATGCAGTTCCTCTGATCATGGCCAAGCAACAGCTGCTGAACGGCCTTGACAGCAATGAGGAGATGAAAGAGCTTGTGAAGATAATGGGCAAAATCGATGTGCTCTGTAGGATGATTGTCTCTTTATTTGCAGTGTATGTAGCACTCGTGATGTATTCAGTGGCTACGACATGAGCACTTTGCTGAAACTAGTAATGAATGAAACCTGTGTAGCAGGCTGGGCGTAGTGTTGTGAACATCTAATGATTTCTATTAACGGAAATCAGGGGGTATCCCCTTTTGCTCATATAAATAAATAAATAGCAGAGGCCCTGTCGGGTCAGCTTTGTTCTCATTCGAAGACGTCGAGCAAATTGCAGTCCAACAGCAAACTATGTCATCAAATTCAAGTTTCACAGCCAAATATGAGTACAACTAAACAACAATGTCATCATGTTTTAGTTGTCATACAATCACCAAACACAAATCAGCATACATAACAAGTGATGTTCTCACAGCAAAATACTAAACAACATGTTCATCAGGTTTCAGTTGTCATAGCAAACACAATTTCACATAGTAGATAAAAAACGTCTTCTGACAGGCAAATACGACAAAAGCAATGTAATCATCATCCGCAGCAGCAGCGTCAACATCTTCGCCATGTGTATCAGTCTGAATCGTAATTCCCCACGGTGTCATCTTCTTCTTCGTCCTCAACGTCCTCGAACGTTGGCTTCTTCTTGATCAACTCTTGTATGTCCACAGCACGACAGGCAATCTTTTCGCCGGCGTCATTGACGTGATGGTTCTCAAAGATATTAGGAACATCTGTGTTATCTTGTACATCAGGAGCAGTGTAAGCATCATCTTGTTGTGCAACTTCATTAAACGAATTCCTCTGCTCAAACCTTTGCAATACTCTCCAGTCATCGCTACGTGCAAATGTGTCTTCCAAGAAAAATATCTGTGTTGCTTGATTTGCCAAAATAAAAGGCTCGTTGGTCTGGTACGCCGCCTTGACATTGATGGATTTGAAATAATCATCAGCTCTGGGTTTTGCGATCCTGGAAAACAGGTTATACCAACGACAGCACAACAGAACCACACACCGATGATCCTCGAAACTGGAGATATACTGCAACTGAACAATGTCTGTTATGTTAGCATACATTTCAGTTGTCTCTTTGTCATACGTATCCGTGCTCATGATGGCACTGTTTTGTGTCTTCCTGCCTTCGTCTCGTGCAAGGGTGTTGTAGCGCACATCTCCAACAACGCAAGATTCATAATGTCTTACCCGAGTATCAGGACCCATTGCTAGTGAGTAAAGGGCATCATCAACTGCCTGCCCATCCTCCCGCATCTTCTTAACCTATGGTTAGAAAATAGACAAGCTGATCATCTTATGTACTCAATATATTAAAAAAACTGACAGTGCACTTCAAAAGCTTACATGGTTCTTGAACCATTTCGCAAATCCTGCCATAACCAGTTTGTCAATGTTTCTTGGATTTTGCGGCAGTAACTCCTCTTTGTAGATGCTGCACAACATAGTGATCGCGTCAAACATCTAAATATATAAGAATGTGCTGCAAGTTTAGTAGATTACGATGTATAAGCTGCAGTACTGCACTTACTTGATATAAGGTAGTATCTCAGGACAGTTATTCAACACATACCAAACCATTTTGTCCAAATCTTTAGGTTTGTCCTCTTGTCGACTCTTCCCTGTAACTCGAACAGAATAATCGAAAACATTGAGCCCGGGATTGTCTTCACCCACCTCTTTGCTAAGCTGATCAGCTGTTTCAATGTATTTTGAGCAGAATGTCAACGCTTCTGTAGCAATGTAGGCCTCTGCAATGGAACCCTCGGGTCTAGCTCTGTTCCTAACATAGCCCTTGAAAGTGCCTAGCCGCCTTTCAATAGGGTACATCCAGCCATACTGTACTGGACCTCTAAGTAGTGCCTCATCAGGTAGATGAACAGCCAAATGCACCATCACATCAAAGAAGGCTGGAGGATATATCTTCTCAAGGTCGCATAGGATAGTTGGTATCTTGTCTCTAAGACGCTCCAAAGCATCTATCCTGATATTCCTACTGCAGAGTTCCCTGAAGAATTGTCCCAACTCTGCAACTGCTCTGTATAAGTCAGGGCGGCCCAATCCTCTAAGGATAACAGGTAAAACCCTTTGAAGTAGGACGTGGCAGTCATGAGTTTTCAACCCTTGTACCTTGTTTCCATCTGCACTGACTCTCCTTTCAGGGTTGGAAGCAAATCCATGTGGGAATCTCACACGTGACAGGACCTCGCAGAATTCTTTTCTTTTTACCTTGTCCAAGACGTACACAGCTGGTGCCATATCCCGTGGTTTACCTTCATCTTGCACCTGCAAATCCTTTCTGATACCCAGGTGTGTCAAATCAATCCTAGATTTTAAGGTATCTTTCGTCTTGCCTTCAATATTAAGAAGTGTGCCGATAATGCTGTCACATATATTTTTCTCGATGTGCATCACATCAAGATTATGCCGCAGATCCAAATCTTTCCAATACTCCAAGTCCCACAAAGTGGACCTGCGGGTAAACAATAATCTCTCTTCTACCCTGCCACGCTTCCTTTTCCCGCTACCATTACCAGGATGGTTTCCTGGTGTAATATGCCTGACCTTCTCTAATTCCACTTGCAACTCATCGGCGGTGAGCCTCTTTGGCGCATCACGGTTTTCATGCTTTGCATTGAACACATGTCTTCGGTATTTTCTAGGATGCGGCTTGTCCTTGGCAAGGAAACGGCGGTGTCCAATGTAACAGATCTTGCTAAGTATTGCGTATGACAGCGGATTCCTGTCACAGCGAACACATGCATTGTAACCATGTGTCGTTCGCCCTGACATAGTGCCCAAAGCCGGATAATCATGGATGCACCAAATTATAACAGCACGCAGAAAGAAATCAGCTGGTGGGCTGCTATATAGGTCTCGAGTGAGAACACCCTTCCATAGCTGTTGAAGTTCCTCCACAAGAGGCTCCATGAACAAATCAAAATCCTTTCCAGGACTTTTTGGACCTGGGATGAGCAAGGCCATCATGTAGTTTGATTCTTTGGTGCAGACATTTGGAGGCATGTTGTAAGGGATAACAAGCACTGGCCACATGCTATATGTGGCGCTCTGGTGGCCAAATGGGTTAAATCCATCTGAAGCTAAGCCAAGTCTAATGTGTCTCGGGTCAGCAGCAAACTCTTTGTGTTTATCATTGAAGCTTTTCCACTCACTACCATGAGATGGATGGCTCATTACATTCTGATCTCTGTACTCCTGGTTCCTAGAATGCCACAGTACATCCTCTCTTGTTTCAGCATCATGAAACAACCTCTGCAATCTTGGTATAATTGGAAAATGTCTCAGAACATTATGAGGAATCCTCTTCACAGCATCGCCATCTTTCCATCTTGATGATTTGCATTTCGGGCATTCACTTAAGTTGGCATAATCCTTCCGGAACAGAACACAATTATTCTTACAAACATGGATCATATCATATCCAATTCCAACTGCACGAAGGAAATTCTTCATTTTACTGTAGGTGTGTGGCAGCTCAGACGCATCTGGGAAAGATTCGCGGAAAGCAGCCAACATCGCATCGAATGATTTGTTGGTCATCCGCTCAGATGTCTTCACCTGAAGAAAGGTGACCATAGCTGAGAATACTGACAGCTTATTTCCTGGGGTGACAGCAACGTTGCATTGTTCCAACATGCGGGCCCACCGTTTTTCTTCTGCAGGTGAAAGTTCACGGAATGCACGAGCATTTCGTAGCATTGTTTCAATGTTGGTCAAACTCACTGGCTCCGCCACCACCACCTCCTCCTCCTCTTCCACCTGAGCATCAGGCAGATCAAGATGGTGATCTGCTGCTTCCACGTAGTCAATAACATTGACGTTCACAGCTTCACCATGATGAACCCACCTAGTATATGTGACCGACATCCCATACAAGTGTAGATGATTTTGCACAGTTGACTGGGGTCTTGTAACTGAATTCATACAACTGCTACACGGGCAGAGCACATCTGATTTCGGACCACCGTACTCAGCTCTGATAAAGTTCATGAAGTTTTCAACCCCCTCGACATATGCAGCGGAGAATCTTCGAGCAGAAGTTATCCAAGTCCTGTCCATCTGTTAGACATACAAATTAGTTCTTCTACTAGATATTACAGGAAAAACATATATGCTTTTTTATGAAGTCCAGAAAAAAATACCTAGGTCGATGTCTAAAGCTATGGCAAGATATTTGGACGAGCAGATCTAAGTAACGAAATATATGTAAAGCTAATTCAGCAAACAGATTTGAGTGCCAAATTATGGCAGGCTGTTTCAGCAGTCAATGAGGCCGAGCACACAGCCATCGAACTATCGAAGGCCATCGCAGCAACAAAGATCGAGTATAAAACGGTGTAGAGCTATTTCACCTAACAGATTGGCTACTAGACCATGGCAATCTACGTCACAATAAATATATGGCAGGATATTTTAGCAACTAATCGGCCTTGGCATGCCATCTCAGCTAAGCAGATTGAGTGCAGAACAGGGCAAGGAAGCTTCTTAAGCAGAGCATATTGACAGTAAACTACTTCGGCAAACAGTGAGATTAACAGCGTCTATCAGCTAACATTCAGCGCTACACCGACATGAACGGGGCCTCAGTCTAGAATGCGCGTACCGTGGGAGAAGCTGACCGCCGTGCGTCTCCACACGAACGTCGCCAGCGGTGGCGGCGCTGACCGCCGTGCGCCTCCACAAGAACGTAGCCAGAGGTGGCGGCGCGGCTAGAGGACGGCAGTCTACGAGAGCGTACTGTGGGAGCGAGAGGATCGCCGAACCGCGGCGCCGACGTATCGGCGCGGCGGGGAGGGCGGCTTTGGCGGAGCGAATGGAGTGGAGGGGGACAGGGGGGAGGGGGGTTTGGGGAATATTATTGGCTAGTTGGCCGAAGGGCGGTTGAATCGGATTTGGGGGGAATTTTTGGGTGTGGGGGGGGAGGATTTTCGCGCGGTGGGCGGGGGGAGTTTGGCGCATGGTCGGTTTCTCCAAGTGCAGTCCCACGTGTCAGTGAAGAGGCAAGCCGAAGCGCGTTCCGTTTGCGTGAGCCGTGTGCAGGACCGAACGTGTGTGGGGTGCAATGCGACCGCGACAGGAGTGCTGTGAGTGTACCGCCTTTTTTCCTTTTAAACTAGGTGCTTCGCCCCCTCAAAAAAAATTTGTTGCTTCGCGCGATCCATCGATACTACTACTAGTAATCCGGTAATCCCGACTAAAACGGCGCGGCCGGGTCTTTTCCCGCGCGATATGCTGGGAGGTTGGCTTAGTTGGGTTTTTTAGGACGAGTAATGCTACACCTACGTAATCCCAGTTACGTAATTAACGTAATGTGAAACGTGTGAGCTGTTGATTGTAGATTGGGGGGAGGGAGGGGCCCACCACCATGAAAATCAGGGGAGGAGAGAGAGAGGCAATTTACGTTAACCCTTTCGTAGGTTCCCGTAGATGTAGAAAGATGTGAAATGCGTGAATGTGTAGTGGACGTACTATTGGAGTGCCTAAGATAATTTGTGTATGTATAGACCCTATGTGTTTATTTTACTTCGCATGTTAGATTTGTCTCGGTTCAATAAAAAGCAGAGTTGGTGATGATGGTGTGCCTGTCATCCTGCAATATAGGCCGTCCGATCTATATCTAACGGATAGGAAGGAAACTATGACAATTTACCCGCACTCCTCTCCACATTTGCAGATAAGGCTTTCCCTCGTTCATCCTTTTCTCCCACAAGATCTTGATCTTCCGTGCAACGCACGGGCATCTTGCTAGTACTCCTACAATATGTATATTATTGTGAAAGTTCATATACACCGGCCGAGATTAATGCAAACACGGCAGATTTTCATTACATTTCGAACTTTTATAGGACAGAAAAATAAAAGAAACCCGACCCTAAACCTATTCTACGGCGGCGACCGACGTCCTCCATCTGCGATCTCTATGTACGGGGGCGGGGTTCAAGACCCGTGAAGTGAAGGTGCGGTCTCCGGCGAGGAAGAGTAGAACACGGGATACGGACCGGCCAGTTGGCACACCATGCCCTGCCGCCTCCCATGCCCTACTCATCCTCGGAGGAGTCCCCGACCTCGGCGGTGCCGGACGTTGGACGGCGGCAAGTAGGACGCGTGGCTGACGGTGCTCCCGTCGTCGGCCGCCAGCGTGGCCACCGCTTGTGCGGTCGCGTCCGCGTCCGGCTACGCCGCTATTGCGTCGCGAGAGGCGACTTGAGCGAGGGCGGCGACCTCGAGCTTCATCCCCGAAGACAAGCTCTCCCGCAGAGCGTTCGCACTTGCGGTCATGGCGGATGTGGTGCCAGGTAGGAGGACGATGCGCTATGGTGTGGAGGTTAGCTGGGCGTTGCCGCTTTAAGTAGCGCATTCCGGTGAGGCCAAGCGTCCGGGTGCGTCATTAAGTCGCCGGAGTTGGTTCCTCGGGCACCGAGCCTCTTAACGACGACATACGAACGGACGGCATGAATGCGGGCAGCTGGCGCCGACTGGGAACGCACCGCGCGACGGCGCGAGGGATGAGGGTTTTGGTGTGCCAGGGTAGTCAGCTGCGGTCGTGGCAATGTTGGAGATGCCCTTTGCTCACATGCGATCCCCGCATGTCATTGAAAAAGCAAGACGACCTGGCATGGTCTCAGGTCCAGAGGATGCAGTTGGCCGCGCTACACCACTCCGCGGACGTGTCGCGGCGCCCCGTGCATCCTCGACGAGCCGGGTGTTGGGGTGTGTTTGGATTGTGGACAGAGTGCACCTTACCAAAATTTTGGTCATGACCCAAAGATTGGTCTTTGTTTGTATGGTTGCCATTTTCTTGGCATGCCAATGAACTCTAGCCAACTCTAGTCCATTTTCTTGCCAATGTCGGCCAAATCATGGGCAACCAATACCTCAACCAAAATTTTGGTCATGACCCAAAAATTGGTCTTTGTTTGGATGGTTGCCATTTCTTTGGCATGCCAATGAACTCTAGCCAACTCTAGTTCATTTTTCTTGCCAATGTCGGCCAAATCATGGGCAACCAATACCTCAACCAAAATTTTGGTCATGACCCAAAAATTGGTCTTTGTTTGGATGGTTGCCATTTCTTTGGCATGCCAATGAACTCTAGCCAACTCTAGTTCATTTTTCTTGCCAATGTCGGCCAAATCATGGGCAACCAATACCTCAACCAAAATTTTGGCTACCCAATGCTTTGATGGGGCAACCTTGGGCACAAACCAAACATACCGTTGGTCGTGCCACAGCACTAACGCCACCCTCGGCACACTGAAACCGACCGTGTCTAGCGACGATATGAGCGTGTCGCTCACCGCGGTCGCCGTGTCCAGAGGCGGTGCTGGAGCTGCGCCCCGTTGTTGGCCCCAACGACCCACATGAACGGTTGTCGGTGGCGAGGAGGTCGTGGGCCAGCTCCTCCATTGGACTAGTCTGCGCTACGTCGTCCCGACGGGTGTGCCCCACATGTCGGTTTCCCTGTTTTCCCGGCCATATTCGAGCGTCAGTGCTCCGCGTTGCGCATTAGGCCTTTCACTATGTAGGCCAAGCGAGACAACTTATTGTTTATTTGAGCCGTTCAAGTATAATCATGTGGCGTTTGCTTATTTCTCATTCCTCTCCAACCCTCTTCTCCATCGATCATGTCGCCCTCCAGTCGAGTCCATCCTCCCGCATGCCTCATTTGAACATTCCGCCGAGTATCATTCGCATGTACCCACCCTAGTCCTCTTTCAATAGATCTCCGGACCCCGAGATGAAATCGAGAGGGAACGAGTGGGGGCACGTGATACCTAAGGCGGATTCAAAATTTTGAACCGGTGATCATAGCATCCGCAAATCATATATAAAGGGTATTCAATGTTCGTTTCGTTTTTGAACGTACAATATACTCCCCCTATCCTTTCTAGTTTACATATAAGTTTTATGTGTAGTCAAAGTATCTCTACTTTGATCAAAAAGGTATCAACATTCAACAACGCCCAATCAATATTGTTAGATTCGTACGTACTCCTAGATTTGTACTCGAGATGGTTTCCAATTTGACTATTGACAAGATTAATAGTACATGAGATGTATAATGTGAAAATTATATCATTGGAAACTCCTTTCACATACGAATTTGACCGTATGCTTTGTGTAAGTTGCATGTCATATATTATTACTCTAACATTTGGTCAAAGTTAGCCTCGAAAAACGCATTAGACCCTGTATGCTTTGTGTAAGTTGCATGTCATATATTATTACTCTAACATTTGTGTAAGTTGCATGTCATATATTATTACTCTAACATTTGGTCAAAGTAGTATAGTGGAAGTGGATCCTCTGACGTAGGTATCCCTGCCTTACCCTCCCTTTCGGTCACTTACTGGCGGACCCCATGCTTGCTAGGCCCCGCATGTCAGTTACTCAATGGGTTCGGCCACGTCAGGGGATCCTCATCCGTAGTATACTCCCTCTGTTTTTATTTACTCCGCATAAAACGGAGGGAGTGGTGGTATAATAAATGACGCGGGCGGGGGAGGGGGAGGGACGTCGGTTTGCTCTCAACTGCGGTCCCACAAGCGAGCGAAAACGCAAGACGAAGCGCGTTCCATTCGGTGAGCGACGTGGAGGGTCCAGCGTGCCGGGCTGCAACGCGAACGCGACAAGAGCGATGTACAGTCAAAACCGATTGACCGGTCGTCACCGGAACCACTATTCACACCAGAACCTTCGCTGCTCGGCCTACGCCAGCCACTGCCCTAAAACCACACCAAATCTCCAGCCCATTCCCCCACCTTTCGATCCCCTAGCCCGCATCAAGCGTCCCCTAGTTCGCCGGAAAGCCATGGTGCGCCGCAAGATCACTTACTACAAGATGCTGACGCCGGAGCGCCGCGCAGAAATCGCGGCGGCGGTCGGCGCCACAGACCTCCGTTCCCAAGCTCGCTTTGCGGCGGGCCAATCCCCGAGTTCTCTGGAGCCAAGCTACGAGGAGGAGGAAGCCGATCCAATGTTCATGGCGGAGGTCGCGGCGCAGAAGGCCCCCGATGGGTATGAGACGATGGACGTCGACTTCGTGCCGGCGTCCGAGTCCCCCATGGTGCAGGCGGACCAGCGGTTCAACATGGCGATACTAAAGGAGGACCGGGAGGCAGAGGCTCAACTCGACGCGGAGCGCGCGCATGCCGCTGCCATCGAGGCTCTCCTGCAGGCGGAACCGGATGTCGTGGATGTGAACCGGGCGGCGGAGGCTCAACTTGAGGCGGAGCGCGCGGATGCCGCTGCCATCGAGGCCCTCCTGCAGGCGGAACCGGACGTCCTGGACTTGAACGGGCGGCAGAGGCTCGACTCGACGCAGAGCGCGCGGATGCCGCTCTCATCGACGCCCTCCTGCAGGCGGAACCGGACGTCCTGGACTTGAACCGGGCGGCGGAGGCTCGACTCGACGCGGAGCGCGCGGATGCCGCTGCCATCGAGGCCCTCCTGCAGGCGGAACCGGACGTCCTCGACTTGAACCGGGCTGTGCTCTCGTCCGTGCAGAGCGCCCGCACGCTCCGCTTGAACGAGTAGCTGGAGGCCGAGGACAACCACGGTGCGGAGACACACGTCGGCAGCGACGGCTGGTTCGCGCCGGCAGCCAAAGACGACGAGGCCGTCTCTTTCCGCGAGCAGTGATAGTTTTTCTTTATGTTGTTGTTTTTATGGATCTTTTGCTGTGTAAAAACATATATTTGTTATGCAAGTCGCCTGACTTGGGTCAGTCTACCATTTCAGGCGGTTGGATGAATATCCTACGTCTCCTAACCCTTCTTTCCTTCTTCCTCACCTCTTCTTCTTCCCCAACAGACCACCGCACGGGCCGTACGGATACTCCCCAACATGCGGTTGGATAAACATACTCTATGAACGAAAATTATGTGTCAGCGATAGGATGGCTGAGTTTGGTTTGTTCACATGCGACAGCACGTGTCAGTGAGGGTGCGTTCCCTTGGTTGGGTTTGCGGCGTGCAGGAGCGACTGTGTGAGGGTGCGGTGCGACCGCGGCGTGCAGGAGCGACCGTGTGAGGGTGCGGTGCGACCGCGACAGCCGTGCGCAAGTGTACCTCCTTCTCATTTTGAAAACTTTAGGCAAGCTTGGCAAAAATGTGTGGCGAAGTTTGGCAATGCAAGGCCTAGACCCAAACAGGATAAGTACGTACGTACTAGGAGTACTAGTGTTAAAAAAGAAAGGCGGGGTTTTCCTTCGCGGGATTTAATCGATACAAATCCTCGTTTCACGTGTCAATTAATGCGTATTTTTTCTCCAAAGACCAAAGAGCTAACCATCTCACTCCTCATCGCTTGATTAATGCAGCGCCATGCAAACCAACCTTCTCACTTCCGCATGCATGCAGGGGATATTAATGTCCTTGGTTGCTAACCCCATCAATTTTGCCTCGATTAGTGTTAGTGGCCCTTTGCAAATTGTAATTTTGATATACTGGCCTTGTGTACAAAAAAATGGAGGTAGTAACTATATTTGACTTCCTTCCCCATTGCGGTGACGTCGACGATATCTTTTTTTTGGTGGTTTGGCGAAGTGCGTTCGACGGAGAACACCATTGAGGGAGACCACGGTAAGTCGTTCGCAAGTGCCGCCTGCAAGCCGAGACAACCGCCTTATTTGCATCCAGGAAGTCCTTTACTAGTACTACTAGGAGTACTAGTGCGGTGAGATGGTTTCTCGAAGAAGACGATGGAGAAGCGGAGTCAGCGAAGAGTGAAATGATGGTTGCTTCGTCCGTGCTTTTGTGATTTGACGCCTCACTGCTTTGTGATTTGTGATAGAAGGGACAGGGGAGTAGACTCTGTGCTCTATACTGTACTACATGCGTCCAAGCATGGGAGAAAGAGGAGAGACGTTGCATTTTTCTATTCCTTCAATCAATCAATCAGGGAGCTTCGGTTCCATCTTTTTGGCTTTGGCAACACCGTCCACAATGGTTCCCACGATGCCAAAAGCTATTTTCACATTTGGCTACACATTGTGGATGCCCTTAACCGTACCACTTGGTTTTGCTCCTGTGTGCTATCTATACAAATCTCAATTATATTGATCTAAAAAATTATAGAATCAAGATTAGTAAAAAGGAGGTGATTTTGCCGCGCGGATGGCGGGGGAGGTTTCTTATTTGAGCAATGCTACATCCACGTAATGGTTTACGTAAAGTTACGAACTGATGTGATGTGGGACTATTTGATTGGATTAAAGGAGAGGATTAGGCCCACCCCACCTGAAAATCAGGGGGGCATATATAGATTAGATGGAAAGTATACGTAGCAGCTACGTAGCCCTTTGTAAGTCTAGGATTAGGCTTCTTATTTTCGGAGGACGTTGTCCTGGCGGTTTGCTAACATGCGGTCCCACGTGTCAGTGCTTTACCAAGCCGATCCGCGTCCCACATGAGGCAGAACAACGGCAGAAGCAACACGTGGTTAAGTTGAAGAAGATGAGGGAGAAGCGGATTCAGCAACGAGTGAAATGATGGTTGCTTCGTCCCTCCAACTTAACTGCGGGAAAGGTGCAGCTTGTGATTTGACGCCTCATTGCTCATTACTACGCCGGCGCCATGACTGGGGTGCTTCACCCCGGCTGCTCTGCACTGTATTCCGGTATGGCACGTGGACCCGGTAGCTTGATGTCCCACATGTCGGCGAAAGGGACTAGAAGATTTATGAAAGCGAGCGCTCCACTCTTACGACGGAGGAGTAGACGACACGACGGCCCAGTGAACTGTCACTTGTAGTACTGTATAGTACTATAGTTTTGCTGTTTCGCACGATCCATCGATACAAACCCGATTAAACAGGAAAGGGCGGGATTTTTCCCGCGCGGTAGATGATACTGGCCATACATTTCAAAGGCAATTTTAATGTATGCAAACTGAATAATTATAAGTAACAATATGATATCTAGTAAAACTAAAAACACATATGATTTATTGTGTTAGAGTGTAGTAGTAGTGCTGTATTGCATAGTTGTTAGATGTAACATGCGAGAACGTGTAGAGATGTAGTTTTGGAGGGCCTACAGAGAGAAAAGCGTAATACGGTCACCGAACTTCAGAATAAGCTGATTACGGTCACTATATACGTTTTGCGGTGATTATACGGTCACTTGCTCACAGTTCAGCATCGGATTGCACTCTGTTGACCGGCCAAATAGTCTGCGTGGCGCCATGTTGACTAGTTAAATTGACCACGTTCCTTGTGGGTCCCACCTGTCAGTTCGCATAGGCAAAAGGTCAGATAAACACAAATTTACGCAGGCGCGACAAGGCTCCAACCCGTGCGCGGGAATCACCTGGTTGTGTATGTGTCTGTCAGGGCCTGATGTGTGCGCATGCACGTGTAGGTTGAGCACTTGAGCGTGAGAGTGTGTGTTGGTCGTGTGGTGTACTGGTGTGTGCATGCATGCGTGCGTGTGTGCGTGTGAGTGTTGCGTGCGTGTGAGTGTTGCGTGCGTGCGTGGCTGCGTGTGTACGTGTGAGTGTTGCGTGCGTGCGTGGGTGCATGTGTTTGTGTGAGTGTTGCGTGGATGCAGTTCGTGTGCATGCGTGCGTGTGTGTATAATCACCACACCAGCTCCTGTGTGTTAAAACAGACGGCTCAGCATACCAATACAAGGCCACCTTGTCCGCTGTGCCCGCGGTCATGACTTCGAACCACCGTCCAAATATTTTTTTGTCGTTTGTTTTCATTCTTACTAGCAAGATGCCCGTGCGTTGCACGTAACATCAAGATGCATTTGTATGACTTGTTTATCTTGTGAGAGAAAAGGATGAACGAGGGAAGGCCTTATTTGCAAATGTGGAGAGGTGTGTGGGTACCTTTTTGCAAAATTGCCATAGTTTCTTTCCTATCCGTCAGATATAAATCGGACGGCCTATATTGCAGGATGGCAGGCACACCATCATCACCAACTCTGTTTTTTATAAGAGTGTATTTTATGTATTTTATAAGAGTGTAGATGTAGAGTAGATACAAGTCGACAGGTGGGCACGATGGTAGTGAGATAATGTGATGCAACACTAGAGGTGCCACGTGGAGCGTTTAACTGGTCAACTAGTCATGTCATGAGCAAATACAGAGTTGTACGGTGAGCCCGTGACTGTATAATAACCACTAAACGTAAATGGTGACCGTAATGAGTGGATTCTGAAGTCCAATGTATGTATCGTGCTTTCGCTTCAAATACAATGATCGTCATTGCATATATCGCGAGAGAAAGATGAAACATGCGTGAATTTTCTGGGGGCTTACTTTTAGAGGACCTGGAGATAGTTTTGTGTGCATACGTGAAAGGGGCGTACAGGGGGGGTATGCGATGGAGAGAGAGATGCTCTTCGTTTCTCTTTATTATGACTAACTTTGTATATAGTATAAAAATATACAAATTCACAGTGCGGAATAAATATCATTGTGGGCACCATGCAATGCAAATTAGCGTTCGTACTCCTCCATATAACTTTGTAATGTTGTATATATGTAGAAACTCTAAAATAATTTTTTGGCCACACTTTATTCAAAAGGAATGTTGTATGCGAAATAAACGTGAAGAGAGGGCTTTTTAGATCAATGGGGTACGTGATGTAACATGTGTGAATGTGTAGTTGATGCATTTGGCGGGGCCTAGAGAGGTATGTGTGTGTATTACGTATTCGAGAGAGGCATGGATAGAGGGGCCGACGGGGGGGGGGCGTGGGAGAGATAGCACGAGAAATGAGAGTGGTCTAGAGAGAGAGAGACGAATATGACGTCACGACAAGAGATTCCATTCCCTTGAGTGTGTATATGCAAGGGGGAGGGAATAGAGGCACCAGGAGAAATTTTCTGTGTGTGTGGTGTTTGTGTTGGTATGTGTGGGTGTGAGAAGATAATGAGACGTGGGGGCAGAGGGTGTGTCACCGCGTGAGGTCCGGTGGGTCGAGGTGAGGCCCTTCGTTCGGTTCCGTCCTGCGCCACATTGGTCGGCCCGTGACGCATTTAGGAAGACCCATGGATGACTAGTCGTACAAGACAAAGATAGCAGAATTGTGAAGGACTCTGTGTCCACTGACAAAGCCGGCTAGGATTTGTAACCCTAGGTTCTCGGACTAAGGTAACCCCTTTATCTCTGATATTACTATTCATCCAACCTAACTTTAAGGGGCATCCTACAGAATGCTCTGCTAGAATCATACTCGTCGATTAGGAAGAGAGGTGTGAGACAATGCGTGAGAGACAGGCGTAAAGATAATGTGCGTACATGAGACACGTAGGCAGGTCCATGTATATAGAAAGGGTCGATGAGGATTGTGCGTGTGTATGTTTGCGAGAGGAAGAGTGCTTGTGATAAAGGTTAGTGAAAACAGTTGTAAATGGTTACGAGAGGGAGGGAGGGTTATATCTAGAGCATGTGTGCGAGAAAGACACCTCGGGAGAGAGTGTGTGAGCATGTGTGAGAGACCACCGATGGAGAGTGAAACTACACGTAAAAGACTGCTCTACACATTGATTAAAGATATAAATTGTATCCAAATATTAGGATGGGATCATGATATTTGCAATTCGCGTAAGGAGCGGTCATTGATCCATCAGACATCTAGATTCTATCGAATTTGAGCATGTCTATGTTATTATTCGACACAATTGATCCACATAGTTAGTATTTTGAACTCCAGACAATGCATCGCTTTAGCAATCGAATATAAACGTGAGTATAGTTCATGTTGTGTGTGTAAAGCACATTATACATACGAAAGTTACACAATGGACATTATAAATAGCTACCTATGAACTAGCATACATTTGAATTCAACTTAAGGTGGTTTAAAAAATCGAATTCAACATGAAGTCCATTCAATTATTTGAATTTGATGTCATGGCATTTGTAAACCATACCTAAATTATGGGGGCACCAATCTTTGCTCTGATTTTGTACATAATAGCATATGTAGTCGTGTACAAAATAGATTCAAATTTAGCTCCTCCATTCCAAAATAATCGTAGTTATAGGATTTTCAAGTGTCAAAATTTCAAAAAGAAGCGGATAATTTAATGAGGTTTTCAAACATACAAGGTTAACGTTGTCTATTTAGGTCAATCCTCATAGTTCAAGAGTACTCTAAACGTGAATGCTTGTGTTTCAAAATTTCGAACGAAGCGCCAAAAGAGCCTGTACTCGCCCGAAACCGCGTGAGACCAATGTTTGGTAGTACAAGGAAATTACTTTTCTAATAACTCCGACCCGTGAAACCTACCGGCCCGACGTCCAAAGGTCTAAACCGGGGTAGGTTCATAGCTTCATCTAGACGCCACACAACCGCATCCGAAAAACATTCATACATAATCGCCGCCTAAGCACACATGTGCGTGGCCGAAATCGCTCGCGCCCACTATTTGGGACACCTGGGATTACCATCCTACCCCCGACCCGCAGTAGGTCCGAAATTTAAGAGGGGGCAAAGTTTGTACTTTCCCCAAATTTCAAACAAGCGCGTCCCATCTTCTGTTCAAAAAATCCAAAAACAAGCGCGTCCCAGACCGAAACATGGTTCCCCCCCACCCGTCCGATTTCCCATTCGTACTCCGTGGGCGCCAAAACTACCTCTCCACCAGCCGCGAAACCCCGGTGTCCTCCGTCCGCCATCCCATCCCACCCATCAACCGCCGCCCTCCTCCATCACGCCGGAGCTGATACCCCGACGCCGTCGTCCACCGCAACCTCAACCGCAACGCCCTCCACGGCTAGTAGTTGAAGCCGAGGCCGAGCTGTCCGTACCCAAGCCAATTCAACCACGCCATCCTGTGCCTCACCGCTGCCGCTCCAACTTCGCCACCCTCCACCGCACCGGAGCTGTTCCTGCTATGCCGTCCTTCGCCGCCTCGGATCTGCTTCCCCTCCGCTGACATACGGCCACGGCAACACAGTCAACAATTTGTCCATGGGTTCGTCCAAGCCTGCACCCTCCAGAACATCGGTTTCCCCGGTAAAAAGAAGAAGATCGGCGCGACATGTGGAGGTGACCACACCGGCAACCGAAAAAGGTACTCCTCTTCCCTTGTTCGTGCAAAACTTACGTCTCTGCTTGCACGGTATTCATCCCACAGAAGACACTAGTTGACCGCTTCTTCTTGATACTAGATGTTCCTAGTAAGTCGCGATGCACAAGGTTTCTCCTCATATACTATTTCACCTTAGCTAGAGGTTCGTCGCCCCCCTGAATTTCAATTTCTGGCCAGTTGATTCCCAATTAACGGAAGCATTCCCCGGCGTAACAGGCGCTAGTACGCCTATTACGCTGGGGAAGCAGCGCCTTGGTGTTT
The DNA here is from genome assembly GCF_018294505.1 of Triticum aestivum. Lineage (NCBI taxonomy): Eukaryota > Viridiplantae > Streptophyta > Magnoliopsida > Poales > Poaceae > Triticum > Triticum aestivum. Next base: position 157,909,493 of record NC_057802.1, read on the forward strand.
ATCTTAGGGGCGTGCGGCCTAGAGCTGTTGGCGCCCGATCTGGAGGTCGGCCGGGATTAAAGGGATGGCCTGGGGGCGCTGCCAAGCACGGCGGTGGTGTGAGGTCGATGGAAGGGCGGGGCGGCGGAGGCAGGGGTCTGGGCCGGTGGTCGCTGGTGGTTCGAGAAAGATCGTCAACAGTGACTGGCGGGAGGTAGACGAAGGCCATCTGCCCGTTCCTTATAGATCGGACGGTTCATTAAAAAATCGACTGACCTATTTATTTTCAGTCGTCTGTTATCTTAGATATGACCACATGTGGTGGTGTGCTGGAGGAGTACCTGCATTTCCTGTGCTCATATATTACAAAATCATACGGAGTAGAATCTAATTTTGTTTGCCATGCAATGTTGTAGAGCTATCATATGTCTCCTGTCATTTATTTTTCAGCCACCTGCTATCTGCTACTTTTACAGTGCACTAGTTCTGCACACACTTCACCCTTACTCTCACTATTGTGTTTTTATGCAAGGGTATTTCAGACTCTGCTGCCATGAGAGAAGCCAAAAAGAAAAGAGAGAAGTCGCTCCAGCTTCGTGTGCGGGTAGGCAAGACACGTTATAGCGCTATAAAGGGTGCAGTGTCAGCAGATGGAGACGGTAAACATAGCTCTGGAGTTGATGACCTCGCTCGCAATGAACCACCATCCCAGGTGCTTGCTTTAACTTCGCGGTGTCATATGTGGTTGCATGTTCCATATGGTGTCTAGCTTGTATTCGAAAGGCCGCAGTCGGTAAGATAAGGAAATATATTTTTTTACATGAACCACCATCCCGTGAGCACCAGAAGACAAATAGCTAGTCAGGGCACTGGCCGAGCCAGTGACAAGCCCAGCAAAGATAGGCATCACCTGGAGGCCAACTAAAAAGCTGCGATGGTGGCGAAGCAGCCCGCCTCCCACCAGGCTCTCAGGTCCTAGATGATCATGCTCACCACTCCAGCCGGATGTCTAGCTTGTATTGCTTCCAATTTGGTTAAATTGCATCTGCTTAGCTTACACATTATACCTTTGAATATGACATGCCTTTCTGTTTTTGGTACATACTAGTACATATGTGTATTAACCATGTTCTTACATCAAACTAATGTTCTTGTGTATCCCTCATCAATCACTTATGACGAGGCAGACAGGCAAGGGGACTACTCCTCATTTAAAGAATGCAGCGTCAGCCTCCCGACATGATTCTCAAGAAACAGAAATGCTAGATGAAGATAGTGAACGCAGCTCTGTAGTTGATTACAGCATTTCCCCTACACTAGCATCGCAGGTGCTTGCTCTAACTTGGAAACGTGATATGTGGTTGCATGTTGCATATGGTGTCTAGATTGTAATTCTTCCAATCTGGTTAAACTACATGTGCTAGTCTGCTTAGCTTATACATTATACTTGTTAATGTGACATGCCTTCCTGTATTTAGTACATAGTACATCTGTCTATTAAGCATGTCCTTACACAAAACTACTTTTTTTGTATCCCGCATCAATCAACATGACGAGACACCTTTAGTATATGCAGTGCGATATTAGTTGCATCTTTCATATGATTTATAGCATGCGCTGCTTCTAATTTGTTGAAATTCCATTTATGATGGGACGCTTTTAACTTGGCAGAGTCATATTGGTTGCATCTTTCATGTGGTGTCTAGCTTGCATTGCTTCTTATTTGCTGGAATGGTTTCTACTTAGTTTACACAAACAGTTGTGAACATGCCATGTCGTCCTGTTTTTCGTACATATTCCATCCTGGTATCATGTGTTTGCCTTACATCAAAGTAGTGATTGTCAGTATCATGCATGAATGAGTTCTGAAGAGAGAATTTTATTGCTTTTTCTTGTCGGTTTTACTTGACAATTCAAAATCAATAAAGCGGAAGGAAGTTAGCAAGGCAGCGGATAAAGCTGCTCCTTCCGAACGGAGGGCCTCTACAGTTTCTACTCCTCCACACCCCCAAGATGATTTCCAAGACAACACATGCATAGACACTCAAAAAAGTTGTGTTTATGATGAGCACGGCTCCCCTAGTGCAGCATCACCGGTGCTCCCTCTAACTTGGCACTGTTATATGTGGTTTCATGTTATGTGTGATGTCTAGCTTGTATTGCTTCTAATTTTGTTGAATTCCATCTGCTTACTTTACACATTATACTTGAATAAGACACGTGTTCCTGTTTCTAGAACATACAATATTTGTCTATCACACCATGTTCTTACATCAAATTACTACTGTTGTGTAACCTGCAACAATCACTTATCATAAGACACGTTTGACTTCGGAGTGTGATATAGGTTACATCTCACATTCTTTTCTAGCTTGTACTACTAATTTGTTGAAATGGCACTTATGACGAGACAGTTTTAACTTGGTAGAGTGATATTCGTTGCATCTTTCATATGGTGTCTAGCTTTCATTACTTCTAATTTGTTGAAATGCCTTCTCCTTAGTTTACACATCATAAGCTGTGAATATGCAATGATGTGAATATGCAATGGCACTAATGACGAGAGACCTCTAACATGGTAGTGTGATGTTGTTTGCATCTTGCATATGATTTATTTCCTGTACTGCTTCACATTTGTTTAAACGCCATTTATGATGAGACACTGTTAACTTGGCAGAGCGATATTTGTAGCATCTTTCATATGGTGTCTACCTTCCATTGCATTGCTTCTAATTTGGTGAAATGTCTTCTTCTTAGTTTACACATCATAGTTCTGGTTATCTCTTCCGTCCTGTTTTTCATACATATTACATCATCCTATCATGTGGTTGTCTAACATCAAAGTTCAGTTCATCTGCATCACGCATCAATTTGTTCTGAAGAACTAAATTGTAATACATTTTTCTTGTAGGCTTGACTTAACATGGCACAAAGAAAGAGGAAGAAACACAGAATGGCAGGGAATGAGAAGCGGATGAATCCTGCAGATTCTGCTGGTACTGATGGTGCAATAGAAGGTCAAAGTCCAGCGGAAAATTCTACAAACACGGCATCCCATGCTACACGAGTTGCAAAAAAGCCAAACAGAAACAAATAGCTGCCACCAAACAAGCAGAGACAGCCCTAGTTCTTGCAACACCTACCACAGTACTACCAGCTGCACGACTTACTCGTGTGTCAACTGAGCTAGCAGCACGTTCCCAAGCTCCCTTGCCACCTGACACTACTTCCCAAGCACTCTTGACACGAGACAAGTTGGCAATATCAGATGAACCTTGTGAGCTTCAACAGCAAGAAGGTAGTTACTGGAGTCAAGTTAGAGTTGCATGCTTCTTTATATGTAGTCTCACAGTTTGATGTACACTAACACTTCCTATGTTTGTTGTTGGACTAGCACCTAGGCGCAAGAGGAAACAAACATCAGGGATAATGCTCGATAGGTTAACTAAATCTAGAGGAGGAAGAATGGAGATCCGTTTTGAGGCAGGTTTAAAAAGGCCACGTGATGCTACAGAGTCAGCCAAGTTAGTATCAGAGGCAGCGGTTGCCGTTAGGTGTCATGTACGTATCCTCCCAACATGGATTCAGTACAGGAATGACAAAGATGAAACCCAGTTCAACACCTTCCTCGACCATTTATCTGTAAGTATGGTTATGTATGGAAACTAGTAATATCGTCTTGCTCTGTCCCATACTTTCTAGGTTGCTGATAATGAGACTCCCATAATTTTCAACAGATGAGGTTCAAGTTGGATAGCCAAGATGATGCAACCAGACAAGCTTGCACCCATGTTTTCAAGTCTGCTCTGCGACAGTATCGGTATAACTTGAGGAAAACTCACTTTGAAGGCAAGGCTAACAGTGAACATTCCCAAACATCTCCAGTGGAAAATATATCGGATGAAGACTGGAGGGGCCTTGTTAAACACTGGTCTGATCCGAAGTATCAGGTACATTATATATATGTGATCAGATCACATGTTGAAGTCCTATTTACGCATGTGCCACACAAATCTATCTTCTTGTAGGTGAACTTTTCAAAGAACAAGGCCAACCGTACGAAAGTGAAATTCCAACAGACGACAGGATCTCGTAGCTATATTGCACACTGTGAGGCTCTTGTAATTAGCTGTTGTTTCACTCTTTTCGCTATACCATATTATCAGATCTATATTGACTTGTTCGAAATGCAGAGGAAAGCCTGCAAGGACCAAAAAGTACCTGAACCAAATGTTGTGGAAATCTTCAAGGACTGTCACACCAGCAAGAAGAAGGGCATCACTACACCAGTCAAAGCCGCTGTTGTAAGTCCTTAATCCTCATGCCTTTTAACTACTACTTACTCTGACTTGTGCCTTGAACTGCATGGTTTGCAGCCAATGTCTATTACTCTTTTCAATTTTATACACAATTGTCTTAGCGTATCATTGCACCTTACAAGGTTTAAAAGAGAGGAGTGATGTTCCTTTGATCTTGACCCGTAATCTAGTTCCGTGCTGGACTTGCCCACACAATGTTACAATTGCCTGTTTGTCCGTTCTCAGTTGTTTTGTGATATGAATGATGTCATACTATGCTTACCGTATTATAAACTTCGTCTCTTTATCCTTAGCCCTCAATACAATGTGAAGAAATAGACAATACATTAGCGATGGTACATGGTCATATGTTTGGAACCTGGTTTTATTATGTAGTTTGCAATAAAATACAACTAATATTTTACATGGGTTCACCAGAATAAGTTCTGTATATAGACCAAAGCTATTTTGTTTGGTTTTGCTGCCTCCTTAATATCTTTTGTTCTGGTACTACTAATGTAAAACCTCAATTTTTCAGCAAGCTATGGAAAAAATGGTGGAACCGCCACCTTCTGAAGGTGGCGACGCAACTATAACTGCAATGTCAGCTCTTGCTGCAGTGGGTCAGTACCTATCCACTAACAGTGCCAAAAGCACATTCCTGCGTAATACTGGGTTGGTTGTTAAGGCAATATCATCCAAACTGCCTCATGATCAAGATATGCAAGCTCAAAGCAATGTTGTATCTGCGCTCCAGACACAAGTCCATTCCCTAACAGAGACCCTTTGTGAAACAAGGAGAAACATTGCTCAATGTCGTCAAGATATGCATGGTTTTGAAACCAGACTATCAGACATTTGCTATGTTGTTCAGGAGCCTAGGGGAAATGAAGGCGAGGGTTATGGTGCTCCATCGGACAATACAGCATGAAAACGTAACAGTCAGGTCAAAGTATTATGAGTTTTTGTGTTTTGATGTATCAAAGGTAGTTCGGAGTCCCGGATATGATCACAGACATGACGAGGAGTCTTGAAATGGTCGAGATGTAAAGATCGATATATTGGACGACTATGTTCGGACACCGGAAGTGTTTCGGGAAGTTTCGGACATACTGAGCTTCTGAACTTCTGGTGGTGCATTTATCTGCTAGATTGTTAAGTTTTATGCCAACCTTCCTTTTGTTATATAGTTGTAATTTGTTTTGGTGCGATACAAAATTTATTCTTAACATGCAGCCACCGGCTGAAGAAAACAGCAAGCCATTTTTGTATAGTGTAGGGTGTTCCCTATATTTGCACTGGTGGCGATCTTTGATGCCGAGTGGATGTAATCTGTGCAATCGCCTTAATAGCCTAGCATTAGTTTCGGCCTTATTTATTTCCTAGTCTTCTTTTTCCCTGGTTTGCTAGTGGCCGCAACTACCATGGGCCATATACGGGCCGTAGGATCCATGGGCCTCCTACGGGCCGTCGATAAATGGGCCTGTAATCGGTGGGCCTCGGGCCGTCGGATAAATGGGTCTACATGGGTCATAATCGGGTGTAATTGGTATCGGCCCAGCACGGTAACAGGCCGTTAACAGGCCGTAGGACAGCAAAGGCTTAATTCTATCACAGGCATAACGGGTCGTTAATGGGCCAGAATATAGGACGGGCTGGAAACGGCGCAACGGGTTAACAGGCCAGAAACGGGCCGACTCTTGCCATGGGCCGAATTTGCCCCATTAGGGTAACAGGCCAGTAACGGGCCAACTCTTGCCATGGGCCGACTTTGACCCATTAGGGGAACAGGCCAATAACGGGCCGACTCTTGCCATGGGCCGAATTTGGCCCATTAGGGGAACAGGCCAGTAACAGGCCGGAAGTAATCGAGGGCCGAAAAGGAGCCCGAGAACGTATGGGCCGTCAATAGGCCGAAAGCTAACACGGGCTGGAAATGGCCCATGTAAATCACGGGCCGTTAACGGGTATAAAGAAAATTACTGTTCATTATGGGCTAGAGTCACCGTGGGCCTGTAAAGGGCCGAAAGATACGAAGGCCTCATATGGGCCGAAAGACGTCGTGGGCCATACATGGGCCAAAAGTGAAATGGGCTGGTGTTATATTCGACGGCCCACATGACGTTGTTGGGCCGATTTCCTTTAGGGCCTAATGGGCCGTGAGTTAACGGGCCGTAAAATGGGCTATTTGCGAAGAGATCGTTAACAGGCTTTTCATGGGCCAGCCCGTTAACTTTTGAGCAAGTCAAACGGGCCGGCTTTGTAAGCTAAATGGGCCAGTGGTGGGCCATGGCACGTGTCGACATCTCATAGGCGCCTATCTGACCCACTGACGAGCTGACACGTGTTTCGTCCGGCCAATAAGAATTTTACACGTGGAAATTTCCCATTGGTCGGGGCTGTTAATGGGTTATCAGATCCAAAACCCGACCCGATAGCTTAACGAAGTTCCGTTACGGTCGATGCCACGTGTCGGTCACCCTTGACGAAAGCACTTCTGTGATATTTATCGTCATGGAAGTGGACACTTCCGTGATGATAATTTTGGTAATGTCATGGAACACTTCTACGACAGCACAGGTATGACTATCTTGATTCTGTCATAAAATCGTCATGGATGTACATGCATGACAAAAAACGCGACCTACTGTGAAAAACACATATCATCACGGAAGTGTATTTTTTTGTAGTGATATGTGATTTTTGGGAAGAAGAATCAATGCGATACGATGCCCGAGGGGGGCACGAGGCAGGGGGCGCGCCCCAGGGGGTCAGGCGTGCCTTGGACACTCGTGGCCACCCCGTAAGGCGGTTGGAGCCCTTCTTTCGCCGCAAGAAAGAAAATTTCCGGATAGAGATCGTGTCCAAGATTCAGCCCAATCGGAGTTACGGATCTCCGGTTATAAAAGAAACGGTGAAAGGCCAGATCTGGAAACGCAGAAACAGAGAGAGATAGAGAGACAGATCCAACCTCAGAGGGGCTCTCGCCCCTCCCATGCCATGGAGGCCAAGGACCAGAGGGGAAACCCTTCTCCCATCTAGGGAGGAGGTCAAGGAAGAAGAAGAAGAAGAAGAAGAAGAAGGGGGCCCCTCTCCCCCTCTCTTCCGGTGGCGCCGGAACGCTGCCGTGGCCACCATCATCATCACCGCGATCTTCACCAACACCTCCGCCATCTTCACCAACATCTCCATCACCTTCCCCCATCTATCTACAGCGGTCCACTCTCCCGCAACCTGCTGTACCCTCTACTTCAACATGGTGCTTTATGCTTCATATTATTATCCAATGATGTGTTGCCATCCTATGATGTCTGAGTAGATTTTCGTTGTCCATCGGTGGTTGATAAATTGCTATGATTGATTTAATTTGCTTGTGGTTATGTTGCTGTCCTTTGGTGCCCATCACATGAGCGCGCGCGTGGATCACACCATAGGGTTAGTTGTATGTTGATAGGACTATGTATTGGAGGGCAAGAGTGACAGAAGCTTCAACCTAGCATAGAAATTGATGCATACGGGATTGAAGGGGGGCCAATATAACTTAATGCTATGGTTGGGTTTTACCTTAATGAACGTTAGTATTTGCGGATGCTTGCTAATAGTTCCAATCATAAGTGCATAGAATTCCAAGTCAGGGATGACATGCTAGCAGTGGCCTCTCCCACATAAAACTTGCTATCGGTCTAGTAACGTAGTCAATTGCTTAGGGACAATTTCGCAACTCCTACCACCACATTTCCACACTCTCTATACTAACTTTATTGTGTCTTTATCTAAACAGCCCCTACTTTTTATTTACGTGCTCTTTATATTCTTTCAAACCTATCCAAAAACACCTACAAAGTACGTCTAGTTTCATACTTGTTCTAGGTAAGGCGAATGTTAAGCGTGCGTAGAGTTGTATCGGTGGTCGATAGAACTTGAGGGAATATTTGTTCTACCTTTAGCTCCTCGTTGGGTTCGACACTCTTACTTATCGAAAGAGGCTACAATTGATCCCCTATACTTGTGGGTTATCAACCGCTTCATCCAACAATATCGCCGAATCAAAATAAGACATTGGTGGTAAGCAGTATGACTATCACCGCCCACAACTCATTGTGTTCTACTCGTGCATATCATCTACGCATAGACCTGGCTCTGATGCCACTGTTGGGGAACTTAGCATGCAATTTCAAAAAAATTCCTACGCTCACGCAAGATCTATCTAGGATATGTATAGCAACGAGAGGGAGAGAGTGTGTCCACGTACCCTCGTAGACCGAAAGTGGAAGCGTTTGACAACGCGGTTGATGTAGTTGAACTTCTTCTCGTTCCGACCGATCAAGCACCGAACGTACGGCACCTCCGAGTTCTGCACACGTTCAGCTCGATGACGTCCCTCAAACTCTTGATCCAGCAAAGTTTTGAGGGAGAGTTCCGTCAGCACGACGGCGTGGTGACGGTGATGGTGAAGTGACCCGCGCAGGGCTTCGCCTAAGCACTACGTGAATATGACCGGAGGCGTAAACTGTGGAGGGGGGCACCGCACACGGCTAACAATGTTTGTTGTGTGTTCTAGGCAGCCCCTCCCCACATATATATAGGTGGGAGGGGGAGGGGGACAGCCATTGGGCGCCCCAAGTAGGAGGTATCCTACTTGGGGGCCTTGTCCAATTCGCCCCCCCTACCATCTTTTTCGGAGAGCGAAGGAAAGGGGGGAGAGGAGGGAAGGAAGGGGGAGGCCGAATTGCCTTCCCTTCCTTCTCTCTTCCCCCTTCCTTTCCCCTTCCTATTCAGCCAGCAAGGGGGGCTCAGCAGCCCATGCTGGCTGCTGCGTTTCCTCTATTGGCCCAATAGGCCCATATAGTTTGCCGGGGGTAGCCTGGAACCCCTTCCGGTGATCCGATACGTATCCGGTACCCCAAGAACACTTCCGGTGTCCGAATACTATCGTCCTATATATGAATCTTTACCTCTTGACCATTTCGAGACTCCTCATCATGTCCGTGATCTCATCCGGGACTCCGAACAACATTCGGTCACCAAATCACATAACTCATATAATATAAATCGTCATCGAATGTTAAGCGTGCGGACCCTACGGGTTCGAGAACTATGTAGACATGACCGAGACACCTCTCTGGTCAATAACCAATAGAGGAACCTGGATGTTCATATTGGTTCCTACATATTCTATGAAGATCTTTATCGGTCAAACCGTAATGACAACATACGTTATTCGCTTTGTCATCGGTATGTTGCTTGCCTGAAATTCGATCGTCAGTATCTTCATACCTAGTTCAATCTAGTTACCGGCAAGTCTCTTTACTCGTTCCGTAATGCATCATCCTGCAAATAACTCATTAGTCACATTTCTTGCATGGCTTATCATGATGTGCATTACCGAGAGGGCCCAGATAAACCTCTCTGATACTTGGAGTGACAAATCCTAATCTCGATCTATGCCAACCCAACAAACACCTTTGGATATACCTGTAGAGCATCTTTATAATCACCCAGTTACATTGTGACGTTTGATAGCACACAAGGTATTCCTCCGGTATCCGGGAGTTGCATAATCACATAGTCAAAGGAATATGTATAAGTCATGAAGAAGGCAATAGCAATAAAACTTAACGATCATTATGCTAAGCTAACGGATGGGTCTTGTCCATCACATCATTCTCCTAATGATGTGATCAAGTTCATCAAATGACAACACATGTCTATGGTTAGGAAACTTAACCATCTTTGATTAATGAGCTAGTCTATTAGAGGCTTACTAGGGACATTGTGTTTTGTCTATGTATTCACACATGTATCAAATATCCGGTTAATACAATTCTAGCATGAATAATAAACATTTATCATGATATAAGGAAATATAAATAACAACTTTATTATTGCCTCTAGGGCATATTTCCCTCAGTGATAGTGCTTCCTCTAGAACATATAACTTGTCTATATCCTCTGATCATGAACACAATTATGATTTGTGAGTAGTTCTATGTAAGTGCATCTAGTGCCCCTTAGTGATTTTGGTGAATTAAAGACTTATAGGTTAAGGGACTAATGTGGTTGTGAGTGTACACAGGTCTATAAGTCTATGAGGAGTTTGATATTTACAGAGAAAGTGGACCCCTAAAAATGAATGTCTTCAACTGAAGACTTTGGCTTTCTGAAGACTTTGAAAGTGAAGAAATTGGTGTGACCCTGAAGACTTGATATTCATGTGAGGAACATGAAGCATGAAGACTTTTGTTTTCATAGTTTCATTTTCTCTTTCTTGAGTCATAGAAAACACCGTACTATTAAAGGGGCTCGAGGAAAAACTAAGGAAAAGTTTCCAAGTGATGCTCATCTCAACCTACCAATCCCTTCGAGTGAAGCCATTGGAAATCTCATACAGTTCAGTCAATTTCTTCAGTGACAGAGACGAAGATCTTCTGGTCTCTGAGGAATTTGTTTTGATTGAGGAGTTAGGAATTCGCCAGTGCGGATTTCCTACAAGTGAGGAATATGATAGCCTTGAGGAATTTGTACCTCAAATTTCCGACCGTTGTTGTGCTATGCGCCAGCTGTCCCAAAATATCTTATCCACCTAACGGTCATATCATTAAAGGGCATTTATGTCTTATCATGTCGGGCTGCTCCCTAGGCTATAAATAGCCGCCCCCTACAACCATTAGCTAGTTGGCTTCTCCGAGAGAAACTGACACTTGTCATTGAGAGCATCCCATCCTCCGAGGACTTTGAGTGAAAATCATCAAGTGAGGAAAACCCAAACACCTACAAACCAAAAGTGATTGAGCATCACTGAAGAGATTGTTCTTGTGTGGATCTGACGCTTGTTACCTTTGAAGACTGTGCATCTTCTAGACGGTTAGGCGTCATGGTCTAGAGCATCCAAGAGGAAATTGTGAATCACCGAGTGACCAAGTTTGTGAAGGTTTGGAAGTCACCTGAAGACTTACCACGAGTGATTGGGCGAGGTCTGTGTGATCTTAGCTCAAGGAAAATACGATGAGGACTGTGTGTCCGGGACTATGTGTCCTCAGGTTTAAATACCCAGCCGCTCCAACTAGACGTACAACTGTCACAGCAGTTGGAATGGGTCTACCAAATCATTGTCTTCACCGAGCTAACTGGTTCTATTTCCTCAACCCTTTCATTTCCTCATTACTATGTTGTGTACCTGATCGTTACTAATTGAAGACTTTGACTGAAGACTTTCCCAATTTGCTCAGTTCAATTTCTTCAGTCAGTTTGTCTTCAGCCTGCTTATCATGTGTTTACGCTTTCTATACTCTGTGCTTGTTTTTCATTTCATCATGATGACTGTGCTTCTGTTCTATTATGTTTGCATCTGAGTACTTATTCCGCTGCTAGTCGTTCGTGACTTAGGAATTTCCTCACCCTGAAATTCCTTAGTGACGATTTTGTAAAATTCACCTATTCACCCCCTCTAGTCGACTTAACGCACTTTCAATTGGTATCAGAGCGAGGTACTCCCTTGTTCTGTGTGATTTTGGTTTAACTGCCTAGAGTTTTAGTTATGTCGACCACAGGTATGATCAAGGTCTCTGCTGGGTGTCCTACCTTTGATGGGATGGACTACCCCTACTGGAAGAATAAGATGCGAATGCATCTTGAGGCAATTGACTATGATCTCTGGTACGTTGTGGAAAATGGCGTTCCCTTTGTCACTCCTACCATCAGCGCTGCTGACGTGAAGAGATTCAAGCAACTCGACTCTCAAGCGAAGAACATCATATGTGGCCATCTAAGCAAAGGGCAGTATGGCAGAGTGAGTGCTTTGGAGACAGCAAAGCTTATCTGGGATAGGCCGTCCAAGGTCAATGAAGGAGTCTCAACACAACGTGACTCTCGAGTTAACGTTCTTCGCAATCTCTTCAACCGCTTCAAAAGACTCGACAATGAAAATATTCAGCAAACCTTTGATCACCTCACTAACATTTCAAATGAGCTTCAAGCACTTGGTGCCACTGACATCACCGACCATGAGGTGGTGAAAAAATTGCTGAGATCGCTTGATTCCTCATTCGACACCCTTGCACTGATGATACAAGAACGTGGAGACTACAAGTCACTTGATCCCGCTGATATCCTCGAGAGGCTAAACACTCATGAGTTCTAGCTTGCTGAGAAGAGAGAACTCTATGGACCGAGCTATGGCAGATCACGCGCTCTAAAGGCCAAGGCGGTGTCTAAATCAGAAGGTGAGGATTCTGGTAGCAGCCTTGGTGATCCTGAAGAACTGAGCCAGGAGCTAGAAATGCTCGTGAGGAAATTCCAGAAATTCTCAAGACGTGGTCGCTTTGGAAAATTCTCAAGAAATGATGACATGATATCAGATTCCTCATCTCGTGACTACAAAAAGACAACTTGCCACAAATGCAAGAAACCTGGTCACTACATTCAAGATTGTCCTTAGTGGGAAAATGAACCAAAGAACAAGAAATACAAGGATTACAGTTCTGATGACTCAAAGAAGAAGAAGAAATCTTCAAAGTCCTCATCATCAAAATCCTCGAAGTCTTCATCTCACAAGAAGAGCAGCTCCAAGAAGGCTCGGGCATTCATTGGCAAGGAAATGGACTCTGAGGCCGAATCTGAGGAAATTGAGGAAGAGGAGTCGGAATCTGGTGTGACGAGCCTAGCCCTCGCTACTGCGTTCGTGAGCAAGTCCATCTTCAACTCTGAGGAAAATGGCTTCCACAACAAGGCTGATGACGACGATGATGACTACGCTACCACCTATTGCTTCATGGAAAAGGGTGCCAAGGTACTCAAATATCCCTCCTCTGAATCAAGTGAGGATGAATCTGATGAAAACCCCAAGCCTAGCTACTCTAAACTTGCTAAAATTGCTGTGAAACAACAAACGGCTTTTGAAAAGGTTCAAAACATGCTAGACAAGAGCGATGATATGTTGGGTGAAGAAATGGATCGCACTAAAACTTTGACTAAAAATCTTCAGAGACTTCAGTCCAAGTTTGATAACCTTCAGAGTCATCATAACACTCTCTTATCTGATCATGAGAAGCTTTCTTATGAATTTCTTCAAAGAACGCAAGATCTTGAGAAGCTAAGGGTGAGTTATGAAGATCTTCAGAAGGAGCATGATTCGTTACTTGCTCAACAAATCAGCGCTGCTCAGGAAGAATTCATTCCTCCATGTTTGAAGTGCATTGAACGTGAATCTGCTAATTCTTCACCTGAAAGTTCAAATGCTTCTATTGCTGCAAATTCTTCACCTGTCTCTGCTATCACTAATTCCTCATCTGAGGATATTGCTAGTGTCACTGACAATGCAGGGCTGGAGGAATTGTATATGACAGGCATGTACAAAAGCCTCAAAGGGCATCAGGCTCTTTGTGATGTGCTTAAAAAGCAGATCCTCAACAGAAACCCTAGGAAAGAGGGTATTGCCTTTGAGAGGAAACTCAATGCTGATGGAGCATATTGGAAGCCTGAGCAGTACCCCAAAACATCATGGGTTGCTGCAAAGGGACCTCCAGTAGATCCATCTACTTTATCTGGCTTTTCATGTGAATCTTCATATTCTACTGATGAGTCATTTGACTCCAACTATAAGCTATTCAAAACTCAGAATGGTGAAGTATTTGCTAGATATGTTGGCACTAACTGCAGGAATGGTCCCCCTATGAAGAAAATCTGTGTTCCCAAAAGGTGCCTTGAAAGTCTTCAGGTGAATGTCATCATGACACCACCAGTGAAGAATAGGAACCCCATATCAAATTCTTCATATGGATCAAAGTCTTCACATGGACCACATTCCTCACGTGGATCAAATTCCTCATACAGATCAAAGTCCTCATATGAACATCATCGTGCTAACACTTCTGTCTCGCAGGGAAAGACTAAGGGTTACGAATATGTGCATTATTCTTCAAATCATTATGTTCATAAGTCCTCAAAGAATTTCACTGCTTATTCATATGCTTACCCTAACTCCTCTTATGTGAAACAGAGTGGATTGGCATCTATGCCACCTTTCTCTTATGGAGCTCGTAGAATGATGAACTCTTTGCCACCCCTTCAGATGTGGGTGGTGGAGAAAAAGAACTAATTTCTTATGCAGGGCCAGGTCTCCAAAGGAACTTAAACGTCTGAAGAATTTGCTGGAGACCCGAAATATGCTTGAAAGGACGCAAGCTAATCACAAAGAAATGAATTTTAATTTCTCACGTCCTAATACTACTTTACCTGTTATATTGCTTGATGAAATTGATCTGATGAATTTGATGTCATATTCTTCACTGATGAAGTATATGAGTTCGTAAGCTGCACTAATTCATCTGCAGGATGATCAACCCAAAGCCACTGAGTGGGTCCTTGATAGTGGATGTACAAATCACATGACTGGTGACAAGAACTTATTGATGGACGCTCCCTTATCTCCATCGCATCTGAAGCATATCACCTACGCTGACAAAGGCAAAAGCAAGGTATTGGGTCTAGGTAAGGTTGCAATCTCAAAGGATCGACACATGGACAAAGTCATGCTTGTCGAGTCCTTAGGATTCAACCTCATGTCAGTCTCAATGCTTTGTGATCTTGATATGGTTGTTATCTTTGGCAAGTATCGTTGTGTTGTGATCATGGAAGCTGACCATTCCAAAGTCTTCGAAGGCTTTAGGAGAGGAGATCTGTATATTATTGATTTCTCTAGAGGACCACAACCTGCCACATGTCTACTTGCAAAAGCTTCAGAAGGCTGGCTATGGCATCGACGACTCGGTCATGCTGGCATGAGGAACTTGCACACTCTCGCGAAGAAAAAGCATGTCATTGGCATCGAGGATGTCAACTTCCTCAAAGATCACCTGTGTGGAGCCTGTGAAGCTGGAAAGATGACCAAGGCCAAGCATCCCGCGAAGACTATCATGACTACCACTCGTCCATTTGAATTGCTTCACATGGATCTTTTTGGTCCCAATCACTATTCTGCATTCACCAATGAAGCATCTCTATATGGCTTTGTTATTGTTGATGATTACTCTCGATACACATGGGTGCATATCATCACTTACAAACGTGAAGTGCAGGAAGTCTTCAAATGATTTTCCTCGAGGGCTTCAACCAACTTTGGTGTGAAGATCAAGCACATCAGAAGTGACAATGGAACTGAGTTCAAGAACACTGGTCTTGATGACTATCTTGATGAACTTGGTATCACTCATGAGTTATTTGCTCCTTATACTCCTCAGCAGAATGGCGTCGTGGAGTGCAAGAACCGGACTCTTGTTGAGATGGCTTGCACTATGCTTGATGAATACAAGACGCCTCGTGATTTCTGGATTGAGGCAATTGATACTGCATGCCACATCATCAACAAGGTATATCTTCATAGATTCTTCAAAAAGACTGCATATGAACTCCTCACTGGCAAGAAACCCAATGTGAGTTATTTCAAAGTCTTCGGTGCTAAATGTTGGATTAGAGATCCTCATCACAATTCTAAATTTGCACCGAAAGCACATGAAGGTTTTATGCTTGGCTACGGAAAGGACTCGCACACTTACAGAGTCTTCAACAACTTTCACCACAAGGTTATTGAAACTGTAGATGTGCGGTTCGATGAAACTAATGGCTCGCAAAGAGAGCACCTACCTCCTGTGCTAGATGAAAAATCACCTGAGGAAACCATCGGGTTCAAGGCTACTGAGGATGTCATTCCTACTGAAGAATCTGCTGAAGAAGTCATTCCAGATCGTGAAGATCACCATGCTGGTGCACCTGAAGAAAATGGCTCTAAAGAAAATGTTGAGCAAATTCCTCGTGTTACAAATGAAGTGCAGACTGAGAAGATCATCAGTGACATCAACGCACCAGGTCCTCTCACATGCTCAAAAGCTTCACATTTGTCTAACTTTTGTGGGCACTTTGCTTTTGTCTCTATCACAGAGCCCACTAAGGTAGATGAAGCATTTCTGGAGCCTGAGTGGATTCAAGCGATGCAAGAGGAATTACATCAGTTCGAGCTCAACAATGTCTGGGAACTTGTCAAGCGACCAGACCCTCGCAAGCACAATATCGTCGGCACAAAATGGATCTACCGCAACAAGAAGATGAAAATGGCCTTGTGGTGAGGAATAAGGCACGGCTTGTAGCTCAAGGCTACACATAGGTTGAAGGAATTGATTTCGATGAAACTTTTGCACCTGTTGCTAGACTTGAGGCTATTCGCATATTGCTTGCTTATGCTAACCATCATAATATCATCTTATATCAAATGGATGTGAAAAGTGCATTCCTCAATGGTAAGCTTGAGGAAGAAGTATATGTTGCTCAACCCCCAGGTTTTGAAGATCCAAAGCATCCTGACAAAGTCTTCAGACTCAATAAGGTCGTCTATGGCCTCAAGCAGGCCCCTCGGGCATGGTATGATACTTTGAAGGAATTCCTCATAAAGAAAGGCTTCAAACCCGGTTCACTTGACCCAACTCTTTTCACCAAAACCTATGATGATGAATTATTCGTGTGCCAAATATATGTTGATGATATCATCTTTGGCTGTACTGATCAATGTCACAGTGATGAATTTGCCTATATGATGAGTGAAGAATATCAAATGTCTATGATGCGGGAATTGAAATTCTTCTTAGGTCTTCAGATACGTCAACAGCGCAACGGCATCTTCATATCTCAGGAGAAATACCTCAAGGATGTATTGCGGAAATTCGGCATGCAAGATTGCAAAGGCGTCAAAATCCCTATGCCCACAAATGGCCATCTATGCACTGATGAAAATGGTATTGACTTCGATCAAAATATATACTGCTCCATGATTGGCTATTTATTGTATTTATGTGCATCTAGGCCAGATATTATGCTTAGTGTTTTCATGTGTGCCCGCTTTCAAGCTACACTGGAAGAATCACACCATAAGGCTGTGAAGCATATTCTTCGATATCTAGCTCATACTCCAACACTTGGATTATGGTATCCCAAGGGCTCGGCTTTTGATATCATTGGATATTCGGCTCTGACTATGCTAATGATCGTGTGGACCGCAAGTCAACATCTGGCACATGCCATTTCCTCGGACGATCCTTGGTATGTTGGTCCTCGAAGAAACAGAACTGCGTATCACTGTCAACTGCTGAAGCTGAGTACATTGCTGCTGGTTCGTGTTGTGCACAATTGCTATGGATGAAGCAAACCCTCAAGGACTACGGCATCAACGTGAAGAATGTGCCTCTCTACTGTGACAATGAGAGTGCCATCAAGATTGATCATAACCCAACTCAGCACTCGAAGACAAAGCACATTCAGATTCCTCATCATTTTCTTCGTGATCATGTGTTGAAGGGCGACATCTCTATCGAGCACGTGAAGACTGAAGAACAGCTAGCCGATATCTTCACAAAGCCCTTGGATGAGAAGAGATTTAGCAAGTTGCAGTGTGAGCTAAATATCTTAGAATCTTCGAATGTCCTTTGAAAAGGACACACATCCTAACACTTATGTTAAATTGATGACTTAGATGTGCAACACACGAAGTAAGGTTTTTCTTCAATCAATGAAGACTAACCCTCTAAGTGTGAAGAAATTAACGAAGAATTTGATTCTCAGAGCCCTACGACAATTGTACGCGGCGTCTGAAATCATCATTCTTATACGGTGGGTTTCGCCATCAACAAAAGTTGAAAATCTTCAATTTGAGTTTTCTTCAGTTTTTTAATTCCTCAATTGTTCAATTTCTTCAACTTTGCATTGTCTTCACTCTTTCCATCGTTGTTCTTCATTGACTATATATATATTTGAGTTTTCAGTCCTCTACAGCATTCACTTATTGCTATTTCTTCAAGTTGCTTTTTCTGCTAAGTGAATGTGATCGGACCCTTCCCCCTCTATGCTAAACTCAACCCAATCTGTTCACAAATTCTTCATGTGCATTCTATTTGAAACCCGTTCAAAGTCTTCACTCTGTCCTTGTCAGCTGAAGAATTTGTGAATGAAACATTAAAATATTCTTATCTGAATTTTTGGCTTTTGCCGCTCAAACCGTTCCACATTCCACGATATGATTATCCTATTCACCCACGATCTCGCACGATCTCCACCGCTCTGTGCGTGAGTGACACGTGTTGCTAGGATGAGAAGGGTCAGGGGCACGTTCGTCCAATTTCCTCGGGCGAGCGGTTTTTCACCTCGGCTATATATACCCCCCTCCGCAGACTGCATTTACCCCGCTCGACCTCACTCCCCTCGCTCGAGCTTCCAGACCTAGCGCCGCCGCTACTTCCATCGTCGCTGGTGAGGAAGAGCTTCACTGCCTCGACCTCGTCGCCGTCGTACTCGCGCCGTCCGCGGATTTCTTCTCTCTGATACGCCTCCAACGTATCTATAATTTTTTATTGTTCCATTCTGTTTTATTATCAATCTTGGATGTTTTATAATCATTTTATAGTCATTTTATATCTTTTTTTGGGACTAACCTATTGACATAGTGCCAAGTGCCAGTTGCTGTTTTTTCCATGTTTTTACATCGCAGGAAATCAATATCAAACGGAGTCCAAATGCCACGAAACTCCACGATGATTTTTTATGGGCCAGAAGGAAGGCAATGGCCCTGGTTGCACCTGGGGGGTGCCCCGAGGGGGGCATAACCCACCAGGGCGTGCCAGGAGGACTAGGCGCGCCCTGGTGGGTTGTGCCCACCTCGGGTGCCCCCCGGGCCGCCTCTTTGATCTATAAATACCCCAAAAATCCACAAACCCTAGGGGAGTCGACGAAATATTCATCCAGCCGCCGCAGAGTCCAGAACCACCAGATCCAATCTAGGCACCATCACGGAGGGGTTCACCACTTCCATTGGTGCCTCTCCGATGATGCGTGAGTAGTTCTTTGTAGACCTTCGGGTCTGTAGTTAGTAGCTAGATGGCTTCCTCTCTCTCGCTGAATTCTCAATACAATGGTCTCTTGGAGATCCATATGATGTAACTCTTTTGCGTTATGTTTGTTGGGATCTGATGAACTTCGAGTTTATGATCAGTTATATCTTTTTATATCCATGAAAGTTATTTGAGTTTCTTTGATCTCTTATAGCCTCGTATTTCTTCTCCAATATTTGGGTTTTGTTTGGCCAAATTGATCTATTTATCTTGCAATGGGAAGAGGTGCCCGGTAGTGGGTTCGATCTTATGGTGCTTGATCCCAGTGACAGAAAGGGAACCGACACGTATGTATCGTTGCTACTAAGGATAAAAAGACGAGATCTATATCTACCGCCATATAGATAAACGGATCTTGTCTACATCATGTCATCGTTCTTATTGCATTACTCCATTTTTCCATGAACTTAATACACTAGATGCATGCTAGATACCGATCGATGTGTGGAGTAATAGTAGTAGATGCAGGCAGGAGTCGGTTTACTAACCTTGGACGTGATGCCTATGTAATGATCATTGCCTGGATATCGTCATGATTATTTGAAGTTCTATCAATTGCCCAACAGTAATTTGTTTACCCACCGTTTGCTATTTTTTTCTCGAGAGAAGCCACTAGTGAAACCTACGGCCCCCGGGTCTTATTTCTCATATATTTGCCTTGCGGTCTACTTTTCCTTTGCATTTTTATTCAGATCTATTAAACCAAAAATACAAAAATATCTTGCTGCACTTTATTTTATTTGCAATCTATTATAATTTTTGTGCCTTGAGGCGCCGTACCCCGGAAGGGATTGACAACCCCTTTAACATGTCGGTTGCGAGTGGCTGTTATTTGTGTGCAGGGGCTGTTTACATTTTGTTGCTTGGTTCTCCTACTGGTTCGATACCTTGGTTTCATTACTGAGGGAAATACCTACCATTGTTGTGCTACATCATCCTCTCCTCTTGGGGGAAACACCGACGTAGTCTTAGCAAACATCATCACTCTCCGCCGTCGCCGTAGTTGTCTTCCTCTGCCAAGGTAGGACGTGGAAGATCTGGACTGACGAACTTCCAATCTACTATTCTAGTTCGTCGTATTCTTCGTCAAGGGTAATTAAAAGTTACTTTTACTGCCCTTCTAGATTTAGATGATTTCTACAAAATCTTCAAAAGGTGTTTGTTCTTCAATCTTCACACTCTAAACACCTCACACAAGCATCTGTTCTTGATTTCTTTCTCTAAGCAACATTTTTCTTCAAGATTCCTCAATTGTGTGGATTTTCAATCTATACAACTCTGGAACCTAAGTCAAAGAATGCTTAGTGAAATTCCTCAAGACACCACTGGTCAAATTCCTCAAACTTGTTCTTTTTTGCAAAAACTTCTGAGAACGCATATGACCTCTCCAAATTCTTCGCACCTATACTTTGTTCACAAGTACTCATGTCTGCTGCTGAATCACTAGGTTCTCATCAATTTAACTCATTTGTAGCGTTCCTCGAAGAAAAGCTGCATACCTCTTCAGAGAACTCAATTGTTCAAAATCCTCAGCTGAAGAAAATGGTTGACGGCAAGAAACCTCAGAAGGGAGGGAAGAAATTGGAGGTCAACACTGCTTTTGAAATCCCTGAAGATATCTATGCAGGGTACTGCACACCCCCTCAAGAAACAAAGAATGAGCGCAAAGTGCGCATTCAGAAGATTGAGAGGAGATGGGCCAGAGGATGGAGGGAATATCACTATGTCACTCCCAAGTACATGAAGAAATTCGTTGTACACCCTCCATGCCCAAGACCTCCATTGGCACCAGGCCAAGTGGTTGATCCCTCTAGCATCAGAAGAGGTGAGGAATTTCCTGCTGAATGGGCCAAGCGTCAAGATAAATTGGCCAAAGTGGCCAAAGAGGCAGTGAGGAAATTCAAAAAAGTCTCTGCTACCTCTGAGGCTTCTGCTAGCAAGCCCAAAAAGTCTATGCAAAAGAAGCCAGCTCGCAAGCCCAGTTATTCACCAATGCCCTTACGGCCAAGCTCATCTATGCCCTCACGGCCAATTCCTCAAGCTGCCCCTGTTCCTCAAGTTGCAAAGTCCTCAGCTCCTCCGGCAAAGTCCTCAGCACCTATGCATCTTGCCTCGTGTCAAAGGACGACTGGCATCTCAATTGCCTAAGGAGCCTCTGCAATTTCTTCTGCTCCTCTGCAATCCTCAACAGGCCCCACCTTGCTGAAGACTAAGGCCACTACTGGACAAGGCTCTAGACCAAGTCCACATAAGAAGCAGGTTGCATTCCATGTTCTGTCCAGTGATGACGAAGCTGATGATGAAGAACTCGCCGAAATCATCGAAGACAGACAGCAAAGGGCCGCTAAAGCCAAAGGAAGTGAAGTGCCTCTTCTGCTGGATCCCAAGTTGATCCTTGAGTACATTGATCTCTGGCACAAGGACCCCAACACTCCTATGCCTGACTTCAAGCTCACTCCTGGCTAAAGTCACATGTTGACCGCCTTCATAGGCGAAGAAAAATGGAAGTTTGAGAAGGCCAGACAGCTGAAGAAAGCTCAATACAAAAAGGAGCGCTTTCTGAAGAAGAACGTTGTCAAAATGACAACTGATGAACTTGTAGCTGGACAAGCTGAGATCAAAGGACTCAATGATGAATTCCAAGCCTACCGTGCAGATTGGCTTGGAGCCAAAGTCAGATTCGTCAAGATGGCGAAGGGATTCACCTCAAATGTTGCAGCTCCATCGCAACATGAATCTACTCAGGCTGAAGCATCTGCTCAGCCGATTGAAGAACATGCCAGCACCGCTGATGAAAATCAGGCTGCTGATGAAAATGAAAGTACCAGGGCTGATGAAGCTATTCCAGCCGCTGATGACATTGCCAGGGCAACCACTAGTGTTGCGCCTGAAGATCAAGCCAGGCCAGCTGTAGCATCAACCGCTGAGCCTGAAGAAACTGAACAAGCCAGGGCAACTGCATCAGTTGCGCCTGAGGTAAATGAACCAATTTCCTCTGCTCCTCCTGCCCCAACGCCAAGTCCAGTTCTTCCTTCTACATCAGAAGGGAAGAAAACCAAAGCTGCGGAGCGAGCAGCTGTGAAGAAAAGGAAAGCATCTGCTTCCTCAGAGTCTTCAGCACCAAAGAAGACGAAGACTTTGACATGCTCATTTGAAAATCATTGATGATGTTCCAGTTTCAAGTATGCGATCAAAGGAAATCGTTCCTTTTGGTGAAGATTATGAGATCCCAAGCGGATCTGATGAAGATGTTCCTTCTGCTGCTTCGTCAGAGCAGTTGGACGAAGAAATTAAAGTGGATAATATCCCTTCAACCCCACTGGTATCATCGCCCATGCCTCAGTTCATAGCTGAAGAGGCAGGTGTTGAAGAAATCAATGAAGAAGATGAAGTCGTGGACATTGGGAGCACCACTCCTGTTCTGAACGATGACTATTGGGAAAGTCATCACCCCAACTCTCCAATGTTCACCCCATTGCAACAGATTCCTCAGTCCCCAGTCTAGACTGAAGAAATTCATACAGGCTCTGATGAACCTCAAGCTTCACTTCTTACCATCCCTGAAGTAATTCCAGCCACTAGTGCTGAAGTCAATACTGCTGAAGAGATGGAGACCCAGGCTGCCACTGAAGATGTTGGCACTGAAATTCTTCAGCTTGCGGCTCCTGAGACTGTGATTCTTGAGCCTGTGCAGACATTGACTGATACTCCTCAGCCCAAGCCGAAGAATCCCTTCTCACAGAAGCAGAAGTTCAAGGCTGACGACTTCTTTCACGAGCATGTATTCTTCACCGACTACAACCCGTATGACTCTGCTCGTCTTTGAAGGAAGCGGTTCTGGACAGCTAGCCAAGCAAACTTCTACTCTTCACTGCTATTTGATAAGGACAAGATCTTTGACCATGAGCATATTCCTCATGTTGACATGGAGTCGCTGCCTTGCTTTACGAAAGACCAAGGAAAGGAAGAAGAATGCACCAAAATGCAAGTGCTGCACCAAATCCTCAGTGTTCTTCATGACGCTGGGATGCTCAACTTATGCACTGACATATGTGATTGGAATGAAGAGCTAATTCTTCAGTTCTATGCGACGCTGCACATCACCGGCAATGCTGAAGATATGAATTCTTGGGTGTTGGACTGGATGACAAAAAACACACACTTCAAAGCACCGGCCTCTGAACTGCTTCATGCCCTGCCTGTCAGTCCTCCTCTTGAAGGTGCACGTCTCATCTATCATGAACCTGAGCTCTCTGATCACTACATGCAAGTATTGATGAAGCCGCTGAAGCCTGGTCAAGCCCCCAGAACCAAATTCCTCGTGTTGGAATTGCTATATGTGCCAAGGACTGTCGATCGCATTCTGACCAACCCTGAGTCCTATCAAAGGCCACAATTCTAATGAAGAAGAAGTCGTTGGCATCATGAAGAATTTGCTATTCAACATCATGCACGGCATTCCAATCAACTACCATGATTTCTTCATGAGGACTCTGGCAAATGTAGCATTGTCGCCTTTTGAGTTGAAGCCTTACGCTCCTTGGATTATGAGATTCCTTAGATCAAGGTCTTCAATCAATTACAAGTCCGACACACTGAACCATGGCAGCTTCTTGCCCCCTATTGAAGTCCTCAAGAGGACATATTCCTTAGCTGATGAAAAGGGCAAGGCGACTGCGATTATCGATGAAGGCATTCGTCCATTGGATGGTCAGTTCCGCAAAGCTGCATCTTACTCCACCAATGATGACTCTGCCACTCATGACTCTGCCGCAAATGCTTCAAAGCAAAATCCTCAAGGCACAGCTCCAAGGGTGATGACTGATCGTGAGCTTCTCCTCAGTCTTCACCAGAAGGTCGATCGCAATCACAAATGGGTCAAGCGTCAGTTTGGTTCAATTCTTCAGAACATGACCATCACTCAGAATTCAGTGAAGAAAAACCATTACTACCTCCATGAAGTATTTGATCGTACCTGGGCTGTTCTGTTCATCTCTACGGTGAAGAAGATCTAAAACAGATGGGCTTCAAGCAGGACTTTGACTGGTCTCAGCCACCTTCGAAGAAATTCAAGAAGGTCAAAGTTCCTCACTTGGTGGCCAGCTCTTATTCTTCATCGCGCGAGACTGATGGAAATGAAGACTTGGACGACACTGCGGCAGGCCCTACTTCAACAACTGACCCCAACAATGCTGGCGCTCCTACATCGACTTCATGATGATATTCTTCAGGGGCGTTAGTCCTCATTTTACCTTCCCTTTTGGTCATTCGATGACAAAGGGGGAAATTTTGAGTTAGTCTTCAAGCTGGTCTATATATATGGGTGTTTTTTTGCTAAGTTACAACTCTCGTTCTTTTGAAGACTTTGTTGGATCGAGTTGTAATCTTAACTCCGATGGTGGTCTGATACTTTTGCTATGTTGTTCTGCATGCTATTTCCTCATAAATGTTAATGCACGCATGGTGAATTACATCAGTCACCATATTTCATAATGCATTTCAAATTCTTCATATTATATGTTAAATGTGTGTATGAATTACAAGATATAGGGGGAGGTCTCCATGATTCTACTCTTCAATGTGCATTGCTTCTCAAGAGCAAATTCCTCACATATGCACATCTTCAGGGGGAGTTCTTATATATCTTGCAATCAAATTCCTCAATATTAGTATTTACACTTCATATGTTTATCCCCGTTGAAAACTTAACCTATATTGTCATCAATCACCAAAAAGGGGGGAGATTGTAAGTGCATCTAGTGCCCCTTAGTCATTTTGGTGAATTGAAGACTTATAGGTTAAGGGACTAATGTGGTTGTGAGTGTACACAGGTCTATAAGTCTATGAGGAGTTTGATATTTACAGAGAAAGCTGGCCCCTAAAAATGAATGTCTTCAACTAAAGACTTTGGCTTTCTGAAGACTTTGAAGTGAAGAAATTGGTGTGACCCTGAAGACTTGATATGCATGCGAGGAACATGAAGCGTGAAGACTTTTGTTTTCGTAGATTCATTTTCTCTTTCTTGAGTCATAGGAAACACCGTACTGTTAAAGGGGGTCGAGGAAAAACTAAGGAAAAGTTTCCAAGTGATGCTCATCTCAAAATCCTACACCTACCAATCCCTTCGATTGAAGCCATTGGAAATCTCATACAGTTTAGTCAATTTCTTCAGTGACAGAGATGAAAATCTTCTCGTCTCTGAGGAATTTGTTCTGACTGAGGAGTTAGGAATTCACCAGTGCGGATTGCCTACAAGTGAGGAACATGATAGCCCTGAGGAATTTGTACATCAAATTTCCGACCGTTGCTGTGCTATGCTCTAGCTATCCCAAAATATCTTATCCACCTAACGGTCATATCATTGAAGGGCATTTATGTCTTATCATGTCGGGCTGCTCCCTAGGCTATAAATAGCCGCCCCCTACAACCACTAGCTGGTTGGCTGCTCCGAGAGAAACAGACACTTGTCATTGAGAGCATCCCATCCTCCGAGGACTTTGAGTGAAAATCATCAAGTGAGGAACACCCAAACCCAAACACCTACAAACCAAAAGTGATTGAGCATCACTGAAGAGATTGTTCCTGTGTGGATCCGACGCTTGTTACCTTTGAAGACTGTGCATCTTCCAGACGGTTAGGCGTCATGGTCTAGAGCATCCAAGAGGAAATTGTGGATCGCCAAGTGACTGAGTTTGTGAAGGTTTGGAAGTCACCTAAAGACTTACCACGAGTGATTGGGTGGGGTCTGTTGGGGAACGTAGTAATTTCAAAAAAATTCCTACGCACACGCAAGATCATGGTGATGCATAGCAACGAGAGGGGAGAGTGTTGTCCACGTACCCTCGTAGACCGAAAGCGGAAGCGTTAGCACAACGCGGTTGATGTAGTCGTACGTCTTCACGATCCGACCGATCAAGTACCGAACGCACGGCACCTCCGAGTTCAGCACATGTTCAGTCCGATGACATCCCTCGAACTCCGATCCAGCCGAGTGTTGAGGGAGAGTTTCGTCAGCACGACGGCGTGGTGACGATGATGATGTTCTACCGACGCAGGGCTTCGCCTAAGCACCGCTACAGTATTATCGAGGTGGACTATGGTGGAGGGGGGCACCGCACACGGCTAAAAGATCAAACGATCAATTGTTGTGTCTCTAGGGTGCCCCCCTGCCCCCGTATATAAAGGAGCAAGGGGGGAGGTGCGGCCGGCCAGGAGGGGGCGCGCCAGGAGGAGTCCTACTCCCACCGAGTGGGAGTAGGACTCCCTCCCTTTTCCTTGTTGGATTAGGAGAAGAGGGGGAAAGAGGTGGAGGAGAAGAAGGAAAGGGGGCGGCGCCCCCCTCTCCTTGTCCTATTCGGACTAGGGGGAGGGGCGCGTGGCCCTTGCCCTCGCCGCCTCTCCTCTTCTCCACTAAGGCCCACTATGGCCCATTAACCCCCGGGGGGGTTCCGGTAACCCCTCCGGTACTCCGGTAAAATCCTGATTTCACCCGGAACACTTCCGATATCCAAATATAGGCTTCCAATATATCAATCTTCATGTCTCGACCATTTGGAGACTCCTCGTCATGTCCGTGATCACATCCGGGACTCCGAACAACCTTCGGTACATCAAAACATATAAACTCATAATATAACTGTCATCGAAACGTTAAGCGTGCGGACCCTACGGGTTCGAGAACTATGTAGACATGACCGAGACACGTCTCCGGTCAATAACCAATAGCGGAACCTGGATGCTCATATTGGCTCCCACATATTCTACGAAGATCTTTATCGGTCAAACCGCATAACAACATATGTTGTTCCCTTTGTCATCGGTATGTTACTTGCCCAAGATTCGATCGTCGGTATCTCAATACCTAGTTCAATCTCGTTACCGGCAAGTCTCTTTACTCGTTCCGTAATACATCATCCCGCAACTAACTCATTAGTTGGAATGCTTGCAAGGCTTAAGTGATGTGCATTACCGAGTGGGCCCAGAGATACCTCTCCGACAATCGGAGTGACAAATCCTAATCTCGAAATACGCCAACCCAACAAGTACCTTCGGAGACACCTGTAGAGCACCTTTATAATCACCCAGTTACGTTGTGACGTTTGGTAGCACACAAAGTGTTCCTCCGGTAAACGGGAGTTGCATAATCTCATAGTCATAGGAACATGTATAAGTTATGAAGAAAGCAATAGCAACATACTAAACGATCGAGTGCTAAGCTAACGGAATGGGTCAAGTCAATCACATCATTCACCTAATGATGTGATCCCGTTAATCAAATGACAACCCATGTCAATGGCTAGGAAACTTAACCATCTTTGATCAACGAGCTAGTCAAGTAGAGGCATACTAGTGACACTCTGTTTGTCTATGTATTCACACATGTATTATGTTTCCGGTTAATACAATTCTAGCATGAATAATAAACATTTATCATGATATAAGGAAATAAATAATAACTTTATTATTGCCTCTAGGGCATATTTCCTTTAGTCTCCCACTTGCACTAGAGTCAATAATCTAGATTACACAGTAATGATTCTAACACCCATGGAGCCTTGGTGCTGATCAGGTTTTGCTCGTGGAAGAGGCTTAGTCAACGGGTCTGCAACATTCAGTATGTATCTTGCAAATTTCTATGTCTCCCACCTGGACTAAATCCCGGATGGAATTGAAGCGTCTCTTGATGTGTTTGGTTCTCTTGTGAAATCTGGATTCCTTCGCCAAGGCAATTGCACCAGTATTATCACAAAAGATTTTCATTGGACCCGATGCACTAGGTATGACACCTAGGTCGGATATGAACTCCTTGATCCAGACTCCTTCATTTTCCACTTCCGAATCAGCTATGTACTCCGCTTCACACGTAGATCCCGCCACGACGCTTTGTTTAGAACTGCACCAACTGACAGCTCCACCGTTCAATGTAAACACGTATCCGGTTTGCGATTTAGAATCGTCCGGATCAGTGTCAAAGCTTGCATCAACGTAACCATTTACGATGAGCTCTTTGTCACCTTGATAAACGTGAAACATATCCTTAGTCCTTTTCAGGTATTTCAGGATGTTCTTGACCGCTGTCCAGTGATCCACTCCTGGATTACTTTGGTACCTTCCTGCTAGACTTATAGCAAGGCACACATCAGGTCTGGTACACAGCATTGCATACATGATAGAGCCTATGGCTGAAGCATAGGGAACATGTTTCATTTTCTCTCTATCTTCTGCAGTGGTCGGGCATTGAGTCTTACTCAACTTCACACCTTGTAACACAGGCAAGAACCCTTTCTTTGCTTGATCCATTTTGAACTTCTTCAAAACTTTGTCAAGGTATGTGTTTTGTGAAAGTCCAATTAAGCGTCTTGATCTATCTCTATAGATCTTGATGCCCAATATATACGCAGCTTCACCGAGGTCTTTCATTGAAAAACTCTTATTCAAGTATCCCTTTATGCTATCCAGAAATTCCATATCATTTCCAATCAGCAATATGTCATCCACATATAATATCTGAAATGCTACAGAGCTCCCACTCACTTTCTTGTAAATACAGGCTTCTCCAAAAGTCTGTACAAAACCAAATGCTTTGATCACACTATCAAAGCGTTTATTCCAACTCCGAGAGGCTTGCACTAGTCCATAAATGGATCGCTGGAGCTTGCACACTTTGTTAGCTCCCTTTGATCGACAGAACCTTCCGATTGCATCATATACAACTCTTCTTCCAAAAATCCATTCAGGAATGTAGTTTTGACATCCATTTGCCAAATTTCATAATCATAAAATGCGGCAATTGCTAACATGATTCGGACAGACTTAAGCATCGCTACGGGTGAGAAGGTCTCATCGTAGTCAATCCCTTGAACTTGTCGAAAACCTTTTGCAACAAGTCGAGCTTTATAGACAGTAACATTACCGTCAGCGTCAGTCTTCTTCTTGAAGATCCATTTATTCGCAATTGCTTGCCGATCATCGGGCAAGTCAACCAAAGTCCACACTTTGTTCTCATAAATGGATCCCATCTCAGATTTCATGGCCTCAAGCCATTTTGCGGAATCTGGGCTCACCATTGCTTCTTCATAGTTCGTAGGTTCATCATGGTCTAGTAACATAACCTCCAGAACAGGATTACCGTACCACTCTAGTGAGGATCTTACTCTGGTTGACCTACGAGGTTTAGTAACAACTTGATCTGAAGTTCCATGATCATCATCATTAACTTCCTCACTAATTGGTGTAGGCGTCACAGGAACAGATTTTTGTGATGAGCTACTTTCCAATAAGGGAGCAGGTACAGTTACCTCATCAAGTTCTACTTTCCTCCCACTCACTTCTTTCGAGAGAAACTCCTTCTCTAGAAAGGATCCATTCTTAGCAACGAATGTCTTGCCTTCGGATCTGTGATAGAAGGTGTACCCAACAGTCTCCTTTGGGTATCCTATGAAGACACATTTCTCCGATTTGGGTTCGAGCTTATCAGGTTGAAGCTTTTTCACATAAGCATCGCAGCCCCAAACTTTAAGAAACGACAACTTTGGTTTCTTGCCAAACCACAGTTCATAAGGCGTCGTCTCAACGGATTTTGATGGTGCCCTATCTAACGTGAATGCAGCCGTCTCTAAAGCATAACCCCAAAACGATAGCGGTAAATCAGTAAGAGCCATCATAGACCGCACCATATCTAGTAAAGTACGATTACGATGTTCGGACACACCATTACGCTGTGGTGTTCCGGCTGGCGTGAGTTGCGAAACTATTCCGCATTATTTTAAATGTAGACCAAACTCGTAACTCAAATATTCTCCTCCACGATCAGATCGTAGAAACTTTATTTTCTTGTTACGATGATTTCAACTTCACTCTGAAATTCTTTGAACCTTTCAAACGTTTCAGACTTATGTTTCATTAAGTAGATATACCCATATCTGCTTAAATCATCTGTGAAGGTGAGAAAATAACGATATCCGCCACGAGCCTCAACATTCATCGGACCACATACATCTGTATGTATGATTTCCAACAAATCTGTTGCTCTCTCCATAGTACCGGAGAACGGCGTTTTAGTCATCTTGCCCATGAGGCACGGTTCGCAAGTACCAAGTGATTCATAATCAAGTGGTTCCAAAAGTCCATCAATATGGAGTTTCTTCATGCGCTTTATACCGATATGACCTAAACGGCAGTGCCACAAATAAGTTGCACTATCATTATCAACTCTGCATCTTTTGGCTTCAACATTATGCATATGTGTATCACTACTATCGAGATTCATCAAAAATAGACCACTCTTTAAGGGTGCATGACCATAAAAGATACTACTCATATAAATAGAACAACCATTATTTTCTGATTTAAATGAATAACCGTCTCGCATCAAACAAGATCCAGATATAATTTTCATGCTCAACGCTGGCACCAAATAACAATTATTTAGGTCTAATACTAATCCCGAAGGTAGATGTAGAGGTAGCGTGCCGACGGCGATCACATCGACTTTGGAACCGTTTCCCACGCGCATCGTCACCTCGTCCTTAGCCAGTGTTCGCTTAATCCGTAGTCCCTGTTTTGAGTTGCAAATATTAGCAACAGAACCAGTATCAAATACCCAGGTGCTACTGCGAGCTCTGGTAAGGTACACATCATGTATATCACATATACCTTTGTTCACCTTGCCATCCTTCTTATCCGCCAAATACTTGGGGCAGTTCCGCTTCCAGTGACCAGTCTGCTTGCAGTAGAAGCACTCAGTCTCAGGCTTAGGTCCAGACTTGGGTTTCTTCTCTTGAGCAGCAACTTGTTTGATGTTCTTCTTGAAGTTCCCCTTGTTCTTCCCTTTACCCTTTTTCTTGAAACTGGTGGTCTTATTGACCATCAACACTTGATGCTCCTTCTTGATTTCTACCTCCGCAGCTTTTAGCATTGCGAAGAGCTCGGGAATCGTCTTATCCATCCCTTGCATGTTATAGTTCATCACGAAGCTCTTGTAGCTTGGTGGCAGTGATTGAAGAATTCTGTCAATGACACTATCATCCGGAAGATTAACTCCCAGTTGAATCAAGTGATTGTTATACCCCAGACATTCTGAGTATATGCTCACTGACAGAACTATTCTCCTCCATCTTGGAGTTGTAGAACTTATTGGAGACTTCATATCTCTCAATCTGGGCATTTGCTTGAAATATTAACTTCAACTCCTGGAACATCTCATATGCTCCATGACATTCAAAACGTCGTTGAAGTCCCGGTTCTAAGCCGTAAAGCATGGCACACTGAACTATCGAGTAGTCATCAGCTTTGCTTTGCCAGACGTTCTTAACTCGTCAGTTGCATCTGCAGCAGGCCTGGCACCCAGCGGTGCTTCCAGGACGTGATTCTTCTGTGCAGCAATGAGGATAATCCTCAAGTTACGGACCCAGTCCATGTAATTGCTACCATCATCTTTCAACTTTGCTTTCTCAAGGAACGCATTAAAATTCAACGGAACAACAGCACGGGCCATCTATCTGCAATCAACATAGACAAGCAAGATACTATCAGGTACTAAGTTCATGATAAATTTAAGTTCAATTAATCATATTACTTAAGAACTCCCACTTAGATAGACATCCCTCTAATCCTCTAAGTGATCACGTGATCCAAATCAACTAAACCATAACCGATGATCACGTGAAATGGATTAGCTTTCAATGGTTAACATCACTATGTTGATCATATCTACTATATGATTCACGCTCGACCTTTCGGTCTCAGTGTTCCGAGGCCATATCTGCATATGCTAGGCTCGTCAAGTTTAACCTGAGTATTCCGCGTGTGCAAAACTGTCTTGCACCCGTTGTAGATGGACGTAGAGCTCATCACACCCGATCATCACGTGGTGTCTGGGCATGACAAACTTTGGCAACGGTGCATACTCAGGGAGAACACTTTTATCTTGAAATTTAGTGAGAGATCATCTTATAATTCTACCGTCAATCAAAGCAAGATAAGATGCATAAAAGATAAACATCACATCCAATCAATATAAGTGATATGATATGGCCATCATCATCTTGTGCTTGTGATCTCCATCTCCGAACCACCGTCATGATCACCATCGTCACCGGCGCGACACCTTGATCTCCATCGTAGCATCGTTGTCGTCTCGTCAATCTTATGCTTCTACGACTATCGCTACCGCTTAGTGATAAAGTAAAGCATTACAGGGCGATTGCATTGCATACAATAAAGCGACAACCATATGGCTCCTGCCAGTTGCCGATAACTCGGTTACAAAACATGATCATCTCATACAATAAAATTTAGCATCATGTCTTGACCATATCACATCACAACATGCCCTGCAAAAACAAGTTAGACATCCTCTACTTTGTTGTTGCAAGTTTTACGTGGCTACTACGGGCTTAGCAAGAACCGTTCTTACCTACGCATCAAAACCATAACGATAGTTTGTCAAGTTGGTGTTGTTTTAACCTTCACAAGGACCGGGCGTAGCCACACTCGGTTCAACTAAAGTTGGAGAAACTGACACCCGCCAGCCACCTGTGTGCAAAGCACGTCAGTAGAACCAGTCTCGCGTAAGCGTACGCGTAATGTCGGTCCGGGCCGCTTCATCCAACAATACCGCCGAACCAAAGTATGACATGCTGGTAAGCAGTATGACTTATATTGCCCACAACTCACTTGTGTTCTACTCGTGCATATGACATCTACACATAAAACCAGGCTCCGATACCACTGTTGGGGAACGTAGTAATTTCAAAAAAATTCCTACGCACACGCAAGATCATGGTGATGCATAGCAACGAGAGGGGAGAGTGTTGTCCACGTACCCTCGTAGACCGAAAGCGGAAGCGTTAGCACAACGCGGTTGATGTAGTCGTACGTCTTCACGATCCGACCGATCAAGTACCGAACGCACGGCACCTCCGAGTTCAGCACACGTTCAGCCCGATGACATCCCTCGAACTCCGATCCAGCCGAGTGTTGAGGGAGAGTTTCGTCAGCACGACGGCGTGGTGACGATGATGATGTTCTACCGACGCAGGGCTTCGCCTAAGCACCGCTACAGTATTATCGAGGTGGACTATGGTGGAGGGGGGCACCGCACACGGCTAAAATATCAAACGATCAATTGTTGTGTCTCTAGGGTTCCCCCTGCCCCCGTATATAAAGGAGCAAGGGGGGAGGTGCGGCCGGCCAGGAGGGGGCGCGCCAGGAGGAGTCCTACTACCACCGGGAGTAGGACTCCCTCCCTTTTCCTTGTTGGATTAGGAGAAGAGGGGGAAAGAGGTGGAGGAGAAGAAGGAAAGGGGGCGCCGCCCCCCTCTCCTTGTCCTATTCGGACTAGGGGGAGGGGCGCGCGACCCTTGCCCTGGCCGCCTCTCCTCTTCTCCACTAAGGCCCACTATGGCCCATTAACCCCCGGGGGGTTCCGGTAACCCCTCCGGTACTCCGGTAAAATCCCGATTTCACCCGGAACACTTCCGATATCCAAATATAGGCTTCCAATATATCAATCGTCATGTCTCGACCATTTCGAGACTCCTCGTCATGTCCGTGATCACATCCGGGACTCCGAACAACCTTCGGTACATCAAAACATATAAACTCATAATATAATTGTCATCGAAACGTTAAGCGTGCGGACCCTACGGGTTCGAGAACTATGTAGACTGTTGGAAATATGCCCTAGAGGCAATAATAAATAGGTTATTATTATATTTCCTTGTTCATGATAATCGTTTATTATCCACGCTAGAATTGTATTGATAGGAAACTCAGATACATGTGTGGATACATAGACAACACCATGTCCCTAGTAAGCCTCTCGTAGACTAGCTCGTTGATCAATAGATGGTTACGGTTTTCTAACCATGGACATTGGATGTCGTTGATAACGGGATCACATCATTAGGAGAATGATGTGATGGACAAGACCCAATCCTAAGCCTAGCACTAGATCGTGTAGTTCGTTTGCTCAGAGCTTTTCTAATGTCAAGTATCATTTCCTTAGACCATGAGATTGTGCAACTCCCGGATACCGTAGGAATGCTTTGGGTGTACCAAACGTCACAACGTAACTGGGTGACTATAAAGGTGCACTACAAGTATCTCCGAAAGTGTCTGTTGGGTTGGCACGAATCGAGACTGGGATTTGTCACTCCGTGTAAACGGAGACGTATCTCTGGGCCCACTCGGTAGGACATCATCATAATGTGCACAGTGTGACCAAGGAGTTGATCACGGGATGATGTGAGTTACGGAACGAGTAAAGAGACTTGCCGGTAACGAGATTGAACAAGGTATAGGGATACCGACGATCGAATCTCGGGCAAGTAACATATCGATAGACAAAGGGAATTGCATACGGGATTGATTGAATCCCCGACATCGTGGTTCATCCGATGAGATCATCGTGGAACATGTGGGAGTCAACATGGGTATCCAGATCCCGCTGTTGGTTATTGACCGGAGAATGTCTCGGTCATGTCTGCATGGTTCCCGAACCCGTAGGGTCTACACGCTTAAGGTTCGATGACGCTAGGGTTATAGGGAAAGCATGTACGTGGTTACCGAATGTAGTTCGGAGTCCCGGATGAGATCCCGGACGTCACGAGGAGTTCCGGAATGGTCCGGAGGTAAAGATTTATATATGGAAAGTTGTTGTTCGGGTTCCGGGAAAAGTTCGGGTTTTTTCGGTATTGTACCGGGAAGCTTCCAGAAGGTTCCGGAGGATTCCGGAGGGGTCCGGAGGTCCGGAAAATGTTCCACCACGTCCAATACAGCAGCATGGGCTGTAAGGGGGCGCCCTAGCCTTAATGGGCCAGGGGCACCAGCCCCCCCAAGGCCCATGCGCATGGGAGAGGGGAAACCCTAAGGGGGAGGGCCTCCACTTGACTTGGGAGGCACTCCTCCCCCCTTTGGCCGCCCCCCAAGCCCCATCTAGGGCTGGCCGCACCCCTTGAGGGGGAAACCCTAGATGGGGGGCGCAGCCCTCCCCCTCCCCTATATATATTGGGGTTTTGTGGCTGCCCAACACATGAGAACGTCTCTATTTCGGCGCAGCCCTACCCCTCTCCCTCCTCCTCCTCCTCTCCCGCGGTGCTTGGCGAAGCCCTGCGGGATCGCCACGCTCCTCCACCACCACCACGCTGCCGTGCTGCTGCTGGATGGAGTCTTCCCCAACCTCTTCCTCTCTCCTTGCTGGATCAAGGCGTGGGAGACGTCACCGGGCTGCACGTGTGTTGAACGCGGAGGCACCGTTCTTCGGTGCTTAGATCGGAATCAACCGCGATCTGAATCGCTACGAGTACGACTCCCTCATCCGCGTTCTTGCAATGCTTCCGCATCGCGATCTACAATGGTATGTAGATGCACTCCCCTTCCCCTCGTTGCTAGATTACTCCATAGATTGATCTTGGTGATGCGTAGAAAATTTTGAATTTCTGCTACGTTCCCCAACATAGACATGACCGAGACACGTCTCCGGTCAATAACCAATAGCGGAACCTAGATGCTCATATTGGCTCCCACATATTCTACGAAGATCTTTATCGGTCAGACCGCATAACAACATACGTTGTTCCCTTTGTCATCGGTATGTTACTTGCCCGAGATTCGATCGTCGGTATCTCAATACCTAGTTCAATCTCGTTCCAGGCAAGTCTCTTTACTCGTTCCATCATACATCATCCCGCAACTAACTCATTAGTTGCAATGCTTGCAAGGCTTAAGTGATGTGCATTACCGAGTGGGCCCAGAGATACCTCTCCGACAATCGGAGTGACAAATCCTAATCTCGAAATACGCCAACCCAACAAGTACCTTCGGAGACACCTGTAGAGCACCTTTATAATCACCGTGTTACGTTGTGACGTTTGGTAGAACACAAAGTATTCCTCCGATAAACGGGAGTTGCATAATCTCATAGTCATAGGAACATGTATAAGTCATGAAGAAAGCAATAGCAACATACTAAATGATTGAGTGCTAAGCTAACGGAATGGGTCAAGTCAATCACATCATTCACCTAATGATGTGATCCCGTTAATCAAATGAAAACCCATGTCAATGGCTAGGAAACTTAACCATCTTTGATCAACGAGCTAGTCAAGTAGAGGCATACTAGTGGCACTCTATTTGTCTATGTATTCACACATGTATTATGTTTCCGGTTAATACAATTCTAGCATGAATAATAAACATTTATCATGATATAAAGAAATAAATAATAACTTTATTATTGCCTCTAGGGCATATTTCCTTCAGGGTCTGTGTGATCTTAGCTCAAGGAGAATACGGTGAGGACTGTGCGTCCTCAGATTTAAATACCTAGCCGCTCCAACCAGATGTACAACTGTCACAGCTGTTGGAACTGGTCTACCAAATCATTGTCTTCACCGAGCTAACTGGTTCTATTCCTCAACCCTTTCATTTCCTCATTACTGTGTTGTGTACTTGATCGTTACTGATTGAAGACTTTGACTGAAGACTTTCTCAATTTCCTCAGTTCAATTTCTTCAGTCAGTTTATCTTCAGCCTGCTTATCATGTGTTTACGCTTTCTGTACTCTGTGCTTCATGATGGTTGTGCTTCTGTTCTGTTATGTTTGCATCTGAGTACTTATTCCGCTGCTAGTCGTTCGTGACTTAGGAATTTCCTCACCCTGAAATTCCTCAGTGACGAATTTGTAAAAATCGCCTATTCACCCCCCTCTAGTCGACTTAACGCACTTTCATTCTATTTGTTCTTGAGGACATGGGGAAAGTCTTGCTATTAGTAATCATGTGAAGTTGATCCTCTAATGGTGTCATGTGAATGTTGACTGTATGACACTTCACCATCTCTGGTCCTAGGGGAAGGCATTGTGAAATTAGTTTCTAGATGATGGGTTGTGGGAGTGACTGAAGCCTAAACCCCAGTTTATGAATTATTTCGTAAGGGGCTATTTGGGTCCATATGTTTAACGCTATGGTTAGATTTATCTTAGTTACTTCATTTATGTTTACGGATGCTTGCATGGAGAATGTAATAAAAAGTAGGTTGTTTGTGAAGGAAATATGCCCTAGAGGCAATAATAAAGTTGTTATTTATATTTCCTTATATCATGATAAATGTTTATTATTCATGCTAGAATTGTATTAACCGGAAACTTGATACATGTGTGGATGCATAGACAAAACACAGTGTCCCTAGTAAGCCTCTACTAGACTAGCTCGTTAATCAAAGATGGTTAAGTTTTCTAACCATAGACATGTCTTGTGATTTGATGAACGGGATCACATCATTCAGAGAATGATGTGATGGACAAGACCCATACGTTAGCTTAGCATAATGATCGATAAGTTTTATTGCTATTGATTTCTTCATGTCATATACATATTCCTTTGACTATGAGATTATGCAACTCCCGGATACCGGAGGAATGCCTTGTGTGCTATCAAACGTCACAACGTAATTGGGTGATTATAAAGATGCTCTACAGGTATCTCCGAAGGTGTTTGTTGGGTTGGCATAGATCGAGATTAGGATTTGTCACTCCGAGTATCAGAGAGGTATCTCTGGGCCCACTCTATAATACACATCATAATAAGCCTTGCAAGCAATGTGACTAGTGAGTTAGTTACGGGATGATGCATTACAGAACGAGTAAAGATACTTGCCGATAATTAGATTGAACTAGGTATGAATATACCGACGATCGAATCCCGGGCAAGTAACATACCGATGACAAAGGGAATAACAGATGTTGTCATTACGGTACGACCGATAAAGATCTTCATAGAATATGTGGGAACCAATATGAGCATCCAGGTTCCGTTATTGGTTATTGACCGGAGAGGTGTCTCGGTCATGTCTACATAGTTCTCGAACCCGTAGGGTCCGCACGCTTAATGTTCGATGACGATTTTGTATTATATGAGTTATGTGATTTGGTGACCGAATGTTGTTCGGAGTCCCGGATGAGATAACGTACATGACGAGGAGTCTCGAAATGGTCTAAAGGTAAAGATTCATATATAGGATGATGATATTCGAACACCGGAAGTGTTCTGGGGGTACCGGGTACATATCGGGGGACCGGAAGGGGTTCCGGGCACCCCTCGACAAACTATATGGGCCTAATGGGCCAAGAGAGGGGCAGACCAGCCCCTTAGGGGCTGGTGCGCCCCCTATAGGCCGAATAGGAGGAGAAGGAAAGGGGAGGATTCGGCCTCCCCTTTTCCTTCCCTCCCACCTTCTCTTTCCTTCCCCCTCCGATGAATATGGAAGGGGGGAGGCCGACTTGGAGGAGGCGCCCAACTAGGATCCCTCCTACTTGGGGTGCCCCTTGCTGCTCCCCTCCCTCTCCCACCTATATAAATGTGGGGGGCACCGCTAGAACACATAACATTGATTCCTAGCCGTGTGCGGCGCCCCCCTCCACGGTTTACGCCTCCGGTCATATTGTCGTAGTGCTTAGGCGAAGCCCTGCGCGGATCACTTCACCATCACCATCACCACGCCGTCGTGCTGACGAAACTCTCCCTCGACACTTTGCTGGATCAAGAGTTCGAGGGACGTCATCGAGCTGAACGTGTGCAGAACTCGTAGGTGTCGTACGTTTGATGCTTGATCGGTCGGAACGAGAAGAAGTTCGACTACATCAACCGCATTGTCAAACGCTTCCGCTTTCGGTCTACAAGGGTACGTGGACACAATCTCCCCCTCTCGTTGATATGCATCTCCTAGATAGATCTTGCGTGAGCGTAGGAATTTTTTTGAAATTGCATGGTACGTTCCCCAACAGTTTGTTCAAGTAAGGATGGTAACTTAGCTCCGGTCCAACCACACAACAACTTATCAAGGCAATGAATGCAAGTCGATGAATCATAGTGAAAGTTACTAGACGAAATTCCTGTGTGTCCTCAAGAGCGTTTTAATCACTATAAGAAGTTTCACCGGCTTGTCCTTAGCAACATTAAGGATTGGGCCACCTTGCTGCACCATGTTACTTTGGTTACTTATTACTCACTATCAATTATCTTGCTATCAAACTATCTTACAACACTAGCAGAGATTACCTTGTTAAAAACTGCTTATTGATTCTTTTTGCTCCTTGTTGGGTGCTACACTCTTACTTATTGAAAGGACTACGATTGATTCCCTATATTTGTGCGCCATCGCACACCATGCTGCGTAGGTGTGTGCCGCTCCCAATCCCTAGCCTGCAGCGTGTCGAACCGAACAATGCAAGCAAGGGAGCATTGGCAAGTGATCCAGCGTCTCTGGTTCCTGCAGGCATAATGGATATCAAGGCTGATGCAGGAGGCTCCTAGCTACAAGGAGGTCTGGCGTCTAGTGCCGTTCTTGATGACCAGCCATGCAAAGAATTTTAGCTGGGGTGGCGCGCAACAACTCCAAATCTCCTCGGCACTTGGCATGGTCGTAAGCCCGAAGAAGAAGGAGCGATAATCCATTCTCTCTGAGTAGCACCCTGATTCGGGCTACTTCCACCGGAAGGAGTCCGGCCCCTCACACATTTATCGCCTTGATGTTGAATTTCGATCCAAAGCAAGCAGAACTA
Organism: Triticum aestivum; assembly: GCF_018294505.1. Taxonomy (NCBI): domain Eukaryota; kingdom Viridiplantae; phylum Streptophyta; class Magnoliopsida; order Poales; family Poaceae; genus Triticum; species Triticum aestivum. The sequence goes on from NC_057802.1 coordinate 157,949,260, forward strand.
GAAAATCATGGCGCAAGAAAACTGGGCCTTAATGTGCATGATCTAGCTGTTCTGTCATAGGCCCTCACTGACTGTTCATGTAGTGGGGATTGTCAGAGGTATTGAAAAAGAGTTTCCCCCTGCTTTATATATAAAGCAACCAACACCGATCACATAGCACCGCTGGGACGAGAAGCACGCCAAGCCCAAAAGAAACAAGAAAGAAAGAAGAAAAAGGAATAAATGCCAACAACGGCAGCACGAAAAAGCGCGGATGACCCGACACCGTTGCACCCTCGAAATTAGTCCCACCACCGCCCAGGGCTCCGCACTGCAGCGTACCAAGCAGCACCTCCAAGAAGGAATGCAACACCGACGATGATGTTGTCCGGACGTGTCCTAGGGTTTCCCCTGTCATGCAGAGGGGAGTGGGGGCTGAGCACCACCGACACCCTTCACGAAGGAATGGTGGCACCCGCAGGCGTCACCGTGTCGATGCCGGAAGAACTGGCAGGGATTTCTTCTGCACCCCAAACTCCACGGTCAACCGATCCAGAGCCAACCATCCAACTTGCCACCCACCAGCATACGCCACCGCGGTCTTGATCCCCCCCCCCACGCCTCGCACTAAGATCACCGCCATGAGGCCGGGAGGACGGAGAGAGGTGCACCAGGAATCGGGAGCGGTAGCACTGGGGCCCGTAGGAGGGAACCACCTCCACCGCCATCATGGCCGCCGTCCGGACGCGGCAGCGGGGTATACCAGGCCACCATTGGCCGCCCAGCCCCAAAATGGGCCCGCAAAGCCCTGGCCGCCACGCTGCAGCGGGCCGGCGCCAGAGCCGCCACCGCCCACTAGCTCAACACCGCTCCTCCGCCTCCCGGGAGCACACCGACGACACGCCCCGCTGCCGGCCCGCCCAGACATAGACGAGGCTCAAAGGCCCAGACCTGGGCCGAGTGGGCGCCGCCTACCAGCAGATCCCCCGCACTCGCGACAGTCACCCCATCGCCGCACCGGACCGCCGCCGCCTAGGTGCACCCCCAGCGCCGCTCCGCCCCGCCTCGGTGCGTCATTGAGAGGGAAAAGGCCGGGGCGGCGCCGTACGCCAGCGATAACGACGGGAAGGAAGGAGTTGGGGAGGGCTTGAGGGGGGAGGAGCCGGGGACGCGGCCGGTCGCCCGCAGGGGCGACGCGGCCGCGAGAGGGGTGGCGAGACCAGATCTTAAGGCTGTAAAGAAGAGCATGTTCAGAGGTACCACATCGACAGTGTCACGCCAGCTCAGCGCCGAGACCCCCTCGATCCACCGGTCTACCCAAAAAACCGCCGCCTTGCTGTGCCCATTCTGCAAGTAGATTAACTCATTTGTTCAAGGAAAAAAATAAGCGATGTCGATATTCGTATGTCATCAAGATTGAAAAGCTCTAGTTTTCATGCAAGTTCAAACATAGAACATGTACTGTTTTGGAATCAAACATGCGCACTCCTACATGACTAAACAACAACAGTACGGGAGTATTCTTTAATTCAAATTGGGACCAGGTATATGCAATGGAGGACTAGTCCCTCCATTCCTAAATATAAGATGTTCTAATTTGTTTCAGTATCGGATGTATATAGATAGACACATTTTAGTGTGTACGTTCACTCATTGTAGTTCGTAAGTGATACATATTAAAATATCCAAAACATCTTATATTTATGAATAGAGAGATTATTTGATATTCTCATAGTTACATATACTACTTGTACAGAACACACTTCTAGGACAGCAGAGAAATGCATGCTGACAAGAGCTACACGGATGAGCATTTATGCTATGACAATATACTGAGGTTTGCAAGTTTATAGAAACATGTTCTAACCGGTGGACATGGGCTTATGGTGAATGGCTATGATCCTGTGAGGTAGTATAATCCCAAATAGGTGGCTGCTTATATATTATTTTTCGTGATCAGGGTTACATCATCCAACGGTATAATTGCAAGCTCGCTATCAAGGTTCGAAGACTAATACATTGTTCTATCATCTTGCATGAAAAAATGAACTTGAAACTGAAGTGTTTCTATCCTTCAACCCAAGTGACGGAGTCAATTGTGGCAGATCTCGGGTAAGGGATCCCAAGCTACTAGTCTAGATGCTATGGTAACAGAAACAATGAATTTTACCCGAGCTCTTTTACGGTACCCCAAAATTAATATGGACCGTCTATTTCTCCCGATCCAATGGCCATCGTGATTTTACCCAGGTTAGGACTCTGATGAGATAAAACCCTACGTCATGCTTGTGTTGTATTGATTTGGAATGAAGTACGAAGTACATGTTGCTTATGCGGTTGCATTTTTAGTTTCCCTTTGGGTGAAGAACCATCAGCACGAACTGTCTTTTTTAACACAGTATAGACATAAGCGCTCATACATACGTGCATACACTCATCCCTATGAACGCACACACTCACACCCTACCCGTATGAGCACCTTCGAGTGACTGAGCCGTCATATCATCTTGGGATTTACGAAGCCACCGTAGGTTCCTCGTCGTCGACGAGAACGTCTCCTCCCACTGAAAGCGCATCGCAGTCGCCGGAAATTCTGAAATAAATCTAGGAATAATGCGAGCACCGGGACTTGAACCCTGATGGACCGGGGATAGTACTGTCCCTCTAACCATCCAAGATTCGCAACTGTCTCTTTCATAAGAGTAAAGATTGGGACCTAAACATGTCTTTGTAAAGTGTTAAGATTAATTGTTTTTAACACAGTACAGACGCAAGCGCTCATACATACGTGCATACACTCACCCGTATGAATGCACACCCGCACACCCTACCCCTATGGGCATCTTCGAGAGACTGAGACAGCATATAACTCTGGTGGGATAGGGATACCACTTTTCCTCGAACCATCCAACCACACGTTGGTTCGCAACTGTCTCTTTTATAGGAGTAATAATAAAGATTGGGACCTAAACGTGTCTTTGTAAAGTGTTGAGACTAACTTAGCATTAATCAGGTAGAACTAAAACCTCCAACATATTTAACTCAACATACATACTAGTTGACAACATAAAACTGGTGTTACATGATTGTAATTCTCGTAGAAATATTATGTATGAATCTATTCCGCTATATCTGACTCTCTGTCACTCTTCATGTCCCTTGTATCATAAGTACGGCATCTGAATAACGCCTTCAGGTTTTTCCCCCTGTTTTCTTCGCCTTTACTCACAATCATGCCTAGCAAATGCACATTCAAATCGCTGGCCCAGATAAATTTAACGATCTACAATGACTACACGTGCCATTGGGTGGCACATGCGAACTGTAAAAAAGGAAAGCTAATACCCACGAACTTATGACAACCATGTACGTATGCATGTTTTTCTTTACATCGGTAGTGCTATTAACACAGTGCTTTTTTTTCTGGAAAAGTGCGTGCTAGAATGGGACACATACACTCAACGTCAGAATAAATTTTGAACAAGGTTATTTGGAGAAAGGAAAAAAAAATTGTGGTAATTTGCACATAGCGGTGTTGGTTTTAGAACTGATCATAAATTGTAATGCACCCTGGATCAAGAGCCGAGCCGAGAGGCAGATGACAGCGCCACTGCCTGCGCCCACACCTTGAGCCTCGCCTTCACGTCCTTGGGATCGTCTCCTGCTCCAAAGTATATGAAGCACATGCATGCATTGATCTGTTAGCCCCACATGGTACAATAGAAGAGAAAGCGAGAAACTTCGCAACACAACAACATCTAATAATATGGTTTTTCTACAAACGATAGTTTAAAAACTAGCTGGTGTTTGGCACCAACAATTATCATAGTTTTATAAACTGTAGTATTCCCAACAGTGGCCCGATTGGCTAATCTTCGTGCTGGAGACCATGTCGGAAAAGATATGTATGGTTCTGCTGATGACTTTTTGGCGCGCTTGGCATGTTCCTAAGCAGCTATGCCACATCATTGTTTTGTATCAAAGATTTTCGTCAAGGGAATCCGGAGAAAGGGAAGATGGTGCTAGAGCCATACGCTAATGCTAGGACGTCCAGACTGGATGTTGCACCATCAAGGGAGGGTTGGTTGAAACTTAAGTGTGATGGGAGCTACATAATGTAGACTAGCCAAGCAAGCCGCCACATGGTCCTACGCGATCATATGGCCTCCATTCGGTTCACGGCCTGCAGAGAGTTCCACACCTTTTCTCAAAAAAAGAGCTTCACACATGTGATAGTTCACTAGAAGCGGAGCTGGAGGCGTGTAGAGAGGAGAACTCCTAATCGGCGCCCATAGCGCCGGTTTTCCTCCTAATGCACATAGCATCCCAACTGGGCCGCCCCCATTTGCAAAGAACTGTAGCGGTGGCGAGGGACTGTGTTGTCTGGCATAATACTGTAGCGATTTTAGTCACTGTACCATCACGAGGTACCGTAGTAGTTGAAAAAAGTCGGCTCATTTGAAAAACAAATCACGAATTTAAAAAACTTCATGAATATTAGAAATTGTTCACGAGTTTGGAAAAAAGTTCATGAAAATTGAAAAAAAAAATCACAAATTACGCACAGATTTTCATAAAAATCAAAAATTACAAAAAAAGGTCAGAAATGAGAAGAATATTCATGAATTTGAAAAAAGTTTATGAATTCTAAATTTTTTCATAGATTTCAAATGTGTTCGCGAATTTCAAAAAGGTTCGTGTATTTGAAAATTGGTCATGAAAATGGGAAACAAATCTTAAATTTGCAAAATGTTAGCAGTTTAAAAAATCATGGAAAATTTAAAATTTTCATGAGTTTGAAAAAGTTCACGAGTTGGAAAAAGATCAAGAATTTTAGAAAAGTTCCCTACTTAAAAAATTTCATTATTGGAGAAAAGTTCATGAAAATTTGAAAAAAGTCGATGAATTTGAAAAGGTTCCAAATTTTAGAAAGTTCATGGCTTGAAAAAGTTCAAAAATTGAAAAAGTTCGCAAAAATGAAAAAAGTTCATAACTTCAAAAACGCTCATGAATATTTGAAAAGGTTCATGAATTTGAGACAAAATCACAAATTTACAAAAAGATTCTGAATTTGAAAATTTTCACGCATTGAAAAAGAAAGATGGAAATAGAATGAAAAGAAAAAGGAAAATAAAAGAAAAACAAAAAGTGAGTAAAACCCATGCCAAAACACCACAAGAAAAAACGGCCAGAAAACCCTGGAAAAACACCCTACATGTGCCGGCTCGTTTGCCACGTAGTGTGGGAGGGGTGTGCACCAGGTAGTAAAATTGCCTATAATTGGTGCTTAGGACGCCAAATAGAATCTGGGTGTAGAGAGGGGCTTCATCTCGCAATGCAAAGAACCCGCTACCCATTATAGAAGAGATGGATTACTCTGAGGCGGTTTCTATGATCAAGGACGACATATGGATCGATCGAACATATGGTACTGGTGAGTGAGATCAAATCTGTGATGTGTGAGGAAAGGAACTTGTGTTTAGTAGTTTGGTCAGCCTATCACAAAATACGGTAAGTCGTAGCCTTGTTTCCTATGAACGAGCTACGCCGTGCACTGTAGTGTGGTTGGGGTCTGAGCATTGGCGGGGATGTAGAGAGTAGATGATGTGTTGGGCCTCTGCCCTGATTGTAAAATTATGAATTGGTTTCTTTATCTTTTCATTAAAAAAATATTTCTTTATCTTTTCTTCTCCTAATATATGATACATATACTTGTGCGTATTCTAAACGAAATCACTTTATCTATCATATTATATAACATGTATGTGTCAGACCATTAGCGAGTGCTTTGCACGTTCTCTGAAGTCGGTGGCATACAAGATGCCGACAAACTAGCGGTAGCATATAGCGTCGTGTCGTCCTACAAGTGTCCTTGTTACCAATGAATGTGAACAGAATTAGCAAAAGGTGCGTGGAATGATCATTGGCAGCAAGTCGAGGGAACCAGCTAGCAAACGTGGCGAACGAACACTAGCGAGCACAAAGCAGCCGGTCATCCAGGGCAGTGCACGACGCACATACACATGCGTCTGTCGCCATCCATCGCCCATCGGAAACTCGGAGCAAACGGCATGCATGCACCTCCGTTCATTGCCACGAATCAACGAAGATGAGGGAGGAACGGTCGCGTCACTCAAATAAATTCTGTGCACGCCCACGTGTGTAGGTGCTTTTGTTTGAAAAGACTTGTGAATGAACCGGAAATGCGCGTGCGGGGCACTCACATGTCAAGCCCCGCCGCCCGTTTGTTTTGCCTCGTGCCTCGCGCAGTTGTTCAATCACGCACGAGGACACAATACAAATGAAAATCCCTCAAGAAGTTCTAAATTTTAAATTTTAACGATGAAATTTACGGTTTTTGCATCTAAAACAGACAAGTTTCAACCAGTTTCAGAGATAGTATAATTTCAAGCGATTTTTTCTGTCGGTAGTAGACACAAAATAATTGAACTTTATCGATCGCTCGTACTAAGTTTTAGTGTTGAAACTTAACATATTTTTTTAAAGTCATCAAAATATATTTGAAATGATTTTTATTTGAAAGCGCTGGTCACGTGAAACACGAATATGAAAACAGAACTTAATTTTGAATTTTTATTTAAATAATACTATAAAACTTTGAAAATCGGAAGCCAAGAAAAAAGTGGGCACCAGGGACATGTGTGCCCCTACACTTGTGTTTCACAAATCCTCGTCCGTAATGAACGCATGATATACTCGTTTCTGTTTGAACAGGGTTGCTCGGGAGCTAGGCTCCGCTCCGGGGCAACTTCAAAGCCTTTCATCAATTGGACAATGTTAAATATCCGCGGACACCTCTGGATGTATTCGTGAATATCAGTAAGAGAGGCGGACATCCAACCATATTCATTAAATGTTTGCCACTTGTTGAATAAAGCGAGGAGGTCGAAGGAAGAAGGGCAAAAAATGTGTTTGTGATGGGGTTCAACGCTGCGTTGGCTTGTCCGCGGCATGTCTGGACTCCTCAAAACTTACACAAGTTTAAATGTAGTTCGTGGGATTTCGGACGTCTGGACGTGTCCAGAGAATGCGGGGCGTTGGATGATCAAAAAATGTTCGGGCCACGCGGAAAGAACATTTGAGGGTGCTTTGGTAAACCGTGTTGGAGTTGCCCTTACCTTCCATGTTACCTAGATCAGCGAGTGCTCAGTGAACGAGGGCTTCGACGGTGTTGAGCGGTGTCATTTTACTTTTTTTCTTGTTCATAGTCTTTTTCTCCTTTGCACTCCCTCTGTCATATACAAATTAACGCTAAAACAGATGTATCTAGCGGTTAGATACATCTCGTTTGAGTATCAATTAATATGAAACGGAGTACCTATTTATCTTGTTTGGCTGTTCGGGGTTTTGATCTTACCTACTTTTGTATGTGTTGGTTAATGTTTTATATATAAGGCATAGCGAAAGTCTAACTTTGATCAATAACTTATGAATCATGCACCATGGAACAACCACACATCAATACAGTGCCCGATAAGTGAGGCAAATCGGCTAGCTAAAAGTAAAGTAGACAAACGGGCGGCAAAAAATAATTTTATTTTTTTGTTTTGACCATAATCAATTTGTATTAAGCTGCACATTTAGAGCATCTCCAGCTGCGCCCCCAACAGGCCCCCCCAGGCGACTTTTTCGGCGCCGGCGCAAAAAAACGGCCCAGTCGCGCCCCCAGGACGACGAAAAGCGCCGGTTCGGCCCTTTTTTCCGCCCGGCGGCAGCAGGCCGAACCCGGCGCGCTGGGGGGCGCTTGGGGGCTCCGGCGCAAGGGAAAAGCGCGGTTGGCCCACGCCGTCAGGTGAAAAGTCAAGATTTTCTTCCCCGACTCGCCTCCCACCCCCCGCGCTCTCGGCCGCCACTAGGTATATCCCGGCGCCGCCCCGCTGCCCTTCACCGGTAGATAGCCATTCCCCGCCGGAAAAATAGCAGAGGTTCGCCGCGGCAGCCCCTCCGACACCAGTTGGGCGTTTCCGGCCGCGGAGGAGCAGTTTAGCGGCGGGTGCACGCCCACCGTGCGCAAGGTGTTCGGCGATTTGCCTGCCTCGGCGATGGACTCGGATGATGAGGAAGTGCTCGCCGCGCTGCTGGAGGAGGAAGCCGAGGTCGACGTCCAGGAAGAAGAGCATCTCATGGTGCTCGCCGCCCTCGCCCAGCTACTGGCGAGCAATGAAAAGGCGCGGCGAGGTGGCTCGGCGCCGGGGCGGGTGAAAGCAAAGAACCGGCATCGTCTCGAAGGCTACTGCATGCTCTACTCCGACTACTTCGCCGATGCTCCACTTCACGGCGACAGAACATTTCGGCGCCGTTATCGGATGAGTAGAAAGCTTTTCCTCAGGATTGTGAATTCCATCCGGGAGTTCGACAACTACTTCAAATGCAAGATGGATTGCACCGGCAAACTTGGATTCACCTCCATCCAGAAATGCACGACAGCGATGAGGATGTTTGCATACGGAGCTCTCGGTGACTCACAGGACGACTATGGGCGCATGGCCGAGTCCACCAGCATAGAGTGTTTCTACAAGTTCTGTCGGGCAGTGGTGGCAGTGTTTGGACCGCAATACTTGAGAACACCCAATGCGGAAGACACTGCTCGGATCCTAGCACAGAATGCAGCAAGAGGATTTCCTGGGATGCTTGGAAGCATCGACTGGATGCATTGGAAATGGAAGAATTGCCCATTTGCTTGGCAGGGGATGTACAAAGGCGCCAAAGGCGGTTGCAGTGTGGTACTTGAGGCGGTGGCCACACAGGACCTCTGGATTTGGCACTCCTTCTTTGGTATGCCAGGAACTCACAATGACATCAACGTGCTGCAGTGCTCTCCTGTCTTTGCCAAGCTTGTTGAAGGTCATTCTCCTCCGGTGAACTTCGAGATCAATGGGCGGCACTACAACAAGGGGTACTATCTAACTGATGGCATCTATCCGAGATGGCCGACATTTGTGAAGACCATCAAAAACCCTGTGCCTGGAGGCAAGAACGCCTGGTTTGCGAAGATTCAGGAGGCTTGCAGGAAGGATGTCGAGCGGCCATTTGGTGTGCTCCAATCTCGATTTGCTGTTGTCCGGTACCCCGCTCAGACCTGGTCGAAAGATCAAATGTGGGAGATCATGACCTGTTGTGTCATCTTGCACAACATGATCATTGAGAGCGAGCAGGAAGAGCCAGTATTTGACACTGAACCATACCACAGGCAGGATCCTCTTGCCCAAATTGATCACCGGCTACCGGCAACCTGGACTGCCTACCTCAGTATGCGTCAAGAGATCCGAGACCCACAGGTGCATCATCAACTGCAGCAAGATCTGATAGAGCACCTATGGAGGCTCAAGAGCGACACCGGGCGCGACGTGTGATGAAATATGAGTTTTTATTTATTGAACTATATAATTTGTAGTGAACTATTTGTTGTTGAACTATTTTGTTGAAGTATTTGAATTTTCTGTGATGAAATATGTGATAAAAAATATTTATGCTGATAATTGAACGCCGAGCCACGGCGAACCACGCCGAATATGGGCCTATTCTCGTCCATATGGGCCTTTTTCGCCAAAATGGGGCTTCAAAAGTGGGCCAAAATTGGCGACTGGAGGCGACGACTGGGCGCAAAACCGCCCCCAGCGCTGAACGAATCGCCGGCTCGCCCCCAGGAGGCGATTTTTATGCGTCCTGGAGGGGCCAACGGCTGGAGATGCTCTTATATGATACGTATATGAGAGGCGATATGTGGTTTATGAGAGGTGAAAGCCCCATATGTCCAATTCGGCTCCATGGGAGCATTTGTTCATGTGTTTTTTTTTTGCAAATGTAAAAAATAAACAAATATTGGACATGTGCATGTCAAAATGTTATATGCAAATGTTTGGGTGAAATCCAATCATTTTGACCTATGTAAAACAATAAGTTGAGTGTCAAATATTTGGCCTTTTTAGATCACTGAACTTTTTTTTTCGGGCAAAGGACTGTTCTGTTTGGGGCGAAAATTGTCAAACACGATGTATTAGACACTAACATGAACGCAAGTACTCCAAAAGAAAATCAGAATTTTAATTTAGCGTTCTGGAAGCCAAAACGCCGTGCCCCGAAAGCCCGGCTGAGTTGATGTGAAATGGACGTGTGACGAACTAGCCGAGGGAACTGACCGGTAAACCGAGCCGATCGATCTCCGGCAGACGGATGAAACCCTTGTATGCTGGCCAGTCATTTTTTGTTTGTTTGTACAAGTAACAGTTCTATGGAAAATTAATTAGCAAGCTGGTGGTAGTGGTTGTGGTTAATGATTTGCGATGATGAGGGTACTAACCGGGGCTGGAGATGCGCCAGCTGCCGGAGGCCGGGGAGTTGCCGCCGCTGCTGGCGGTGTCGACGTTGGGGGCCGCGTAGGAGGGGATCTCCACCGTCCAGTCGCACGGCAGGCCGAAGCCGAGGTCCTTGCAAGCACGCAGCTCCTCCGTGTCCATGGCCACGCTGCCCCGCGCAGGGGACTCGCCGCCCTTCCCGACCACCACCGTCACCTCATCGCCGCGCTCGCCCAGCTGCTGCCGCTGCTTCCTCATCTGCCACGCGCGATCGAGCCACACCTCCCGCATCATCCGCTGGCGCCGGTAGTGCTGCCGGCGCCTGTCGTGGGGGGCGCCGGGCCACCACCCCGCCTCTGTCTCGCTGGCGTAGTCCTTGGAGTAGCGCCACGGCGACTGCGACGGCGCCCCGCGCTCCGGCGTGCCCGGTAGCGACGCCGAGGAGGGAGGCTTCAGATTTCCTGGGCTATCGTACGGGTGCCAGGGCTGGCTCTCGTACTCGCCGTTGAGACCATCGGACCTCACCTCGTCCTCATCCTCCTCATCGACGTCTGCCGACCCGTCTTCCTCATCGTCGGCGTCACCGCCGTCGGAGCCTTCGACGGTGAGGAGGGACATGCGCTTCCTGATGTCCCAGTCCTCATCGTCGTCGTCCTCCTCCTCCTCCTCCTCGACGAAGTCATCTTCTTCGTCGTGCTCGATGAGATCCCGGAGCCTGGGAAGAGGGAACGTCGTTGTCCTTGCCGACTTGGACGGGGACGCCATTTCGATCCAGGCGAGGGAGAGGACTTGGCGAGCCAAGACCCTGACAAGTAAACGCGTTTGTTTGCTTGCTCTCTTGTTTCGTTAGGTGTGGAAGGAGGGAGGATATGCTAGCAATGTGCTCACTGGCTGCGACGTCGATCGGGTGATGGATAGGTTTTTATATGTGGACTCAACCACAGGCGCGACCGTCACCATCCTTCCTCCCCGGAAGGTCATATTAGACGCTCTGTGTCAAGATGAAGCGGCAACCGCGAAGAGGGTCCTGACTGGGCCGACCCTAGTATGACGCTACTCACTTTGGCAGACTTCAAACGATGTATAAGTTCGTTTTTCTGCTTCTTTGAAAAAAATGTTGCAGTATTTTTTCTCGAAAAGTTATTAAAAGAAATACTCAATTTGTAAAGTTCTCATGAATATAAAAAATATTTTTTCAATTTAAAACCATATTCTAGTTTACAAAAGATGTTATCAAAATTAAAATGTGTTTGAAAATTTTATTAAATACCCATATTTTCATAAAATGTGATTGAATTAAAATAAATATATGTATATTTTAAAAAAGTTCCTCTAATTATAAAAATTTAAAATATATAAAAATGCTTGAGAATTAAAAAAACGTGTATTCCAAATATGATCACGAAATTTAAAAACAATGTTCTTATTTCTCGAAAACTGTTCTTCAGTTTAATAGAATAGTGTTGAATTTTAAAAAATGTTTGTATATTTCAGAATTGTTGGTTTTTAATGAAATTCTATTTCACCATTTTGTAAAATTAAAAATAATAATAATAAATAAGAAAAAACAAAAGTAAAATAAATAAATAAAAAGGAATATAAAAAAGGAAAATCCAACCAAACAGAAAGAACGAACCAAAAATTACAAATATGATCAAGCCAGAAAAAGAAACTAAAAAAAGGGATATGATCCAACCAGAAAAAAGGAACAAAAGTTGTAATACAAACAAACAAATCAAAGAAAATCAGTGGAAACTGACAAATACATGGGCCAGCCCCATCGAGCGATGTGTTGCGCGGACTTGCCGTGCAAGTCGGTCCATAGCACTTGTGCATATGCCAGTGGCCCGCACCCCTTGACGCCCGGCAGGCTCGCTCGCTAGGTGCTCGCCCTCGGTGAATCCAATTTGGCGCTTTGCAAACGGGTGCCTGAAGAACACCCCCCCCCTCCCTGCTGGACTTTTTTTGTGTTTTTTATCCGCAAAAAGGCGAGCTTTCGGCAAATCAAACCAGCGACCTCTGGCATCGAGGTAAGCTGGTATAAGCAACACGCCACCCAGCGGGATGTGGTAAACTTCATTTTTTCTTTATTTTATTCTTTCATCCCCTTTTCCTTTTTTTTGTTTTCCTTGTGTTCCTTTTTCATTGTCTGTTTTTTCTTTTCTTCTTCTTCCGGGTAGATGAATTGTTTGCAAATACGTGAATGTTTTCTTCAAAATAGATGATTTTTTTAAAATTTGATGAACATTTTTTTCAAAAGTGATGAACTTTTCTTCAAATAGATGAACTTTTTTGCAAAATCGACGAACTTTTTTCAGAGTCGACGATTTTTTTCAAATCTGATGATTTTTTTTCAAATTCGATTAACTTTTTTCAAATCGGTTAACCTTTTTTAAAGAGACGAACTTTTTTTCAAAATGGATGAACTTTTTTCTTTAAATTTGTAAACCATTTTTGATTTCACAATTTTTTTCATAAGAAATAGAAAAACTGGGCGGTTTTTCTTGGGATAATTAATTATGTGCCCTTAGTTGTGTCCCCCTCGGTAGGTTTACCCCTAGTTTTCGAAAACACTCGTTCCTGGCCAAACCACTTTGCTCATCTTATGCTTTTGCCCTTTGACCGTTTGATCGTCATTTTCAATAAATCATAAAAAAGTCATACTAACTCAGAAAAATATGAACAAGATATCAAAATATTCAGAAAAACATCACCTATATGGGCATGCCATTTGCATTCATGGCAAAGGTGATAGAAGGTACCCATCTCAGTTTGAGCTCATATGATCTCAGCATGAACAGTAAAAGCTGAAATAATTGAAAACAATATCTAAAAATTCTAAAAAAAATGGTGGCTAACATTGACCAATGTTTTGAATTGCTAAGTTTCATAAGGGAATGACATTGATGGAAGTCGTGGAGAAAAACAAAACCGATGCTGCAAAACAAAAGCATTATGGAGTGCTAATTTTGTTTTTTGGCCACGACTTTCATGAATGTCATTCCCTAATGAAACTTAACAAGCACTCGAAACATTGGCCAATGTTTGCCACCAAAACAATCAAGAATTTTTTGATTTTTTTAAAAAAATTCACATTTTACTATTCGTGTTGAGATCATATGAGCTCAAACTGAGATGGTTTTTTTATGAATGCAAATCACATGCCCATGTAGGTTATGTTTTTCTTAATATTTTCATATAGTATTCACATTTTTTTGAGTTAGTATGAATTTTTCAAAATAACGGTCAAACGGTCAAAGGGTAAAAGCATAAGACGAGCAAAGTGGTTTGGGCGAGAACGAGTATTTTCGAAAACTAGGGGTAAACCGGCCAAGTGTGACCCAACTAGGGGCACAAAACCAATTATCCCTTTTTTCTTACCGAATCAACAGCAAAAAAAATGGAAAAACTTGGGATGGTAGCTTGCGGCCGATCTAGTGAAGCGAGCGACCGAACTCAGTAGTAGCGACTTTTTTTGTTTTCCGGAGTGAGCAAGCGCGCTCGTGGCCCGGCCCATGCTAGCGACGGTGCCAGTGCCAGCTCGATAACGGGCGCCGGCAGCGCTACATAGGAGCTCCCCTCACCCTCTGGCTTCCCTCGCCCCGTCGCCCGTCAGCTACTGGTTAACCTTCGAAAAACAAACTTCGGCTTTTTACAGATTAAAAAAGGTGTACATTAAAAAACTGTTTGCATGTTTGAAAAACATTAATGAATTTTAAAAAAGTTGACAAAATTGAAGAAATGATCCTAATTTACCAATATGCTCACAAATATGAAAAATATTTATTATTTTTTAAAAATATAATGAATTTATTTGTTTATTCAATGCATCTATGAAAAGGTAATCACATTGAAAACTCTCCACAAGTTTTAGGAAATTCGTGGATTTTAAAAAGTTAACTAGTTTTAAATGAAGTTTATGAATTTGAGAAATATCATGAACTTAAAAAAGATGCCACCACTTATTAATCAAAGTCACGAACTAAAGAAATGCTCATAAATTTCACATTTTTTATAAATTTGAAAATGAGAAGTAAAAAAGTAAAAGTAAAACAAGCAAAAATACAAAACCAAATTTTTTTGCCCAAAAGCTTCCTGAATCCTCCCAAAACTGAGACCAGACGAAAGCTAATGGGCTGACCCATTACAAAGTGCTACTTTATGAAAATTATGGAAACTCTGAACACCTTTTGCAAATTATAAATTTTGGAAGAAACGGAAACATAAATAAAAGACGAGAAGAAACAAAAATAAAGTGAAAAAAAACAAAAAATTCATAAAAGCTGCTAAAGAGAAAACCCCAATCCAGGAACATTTTGGATGGTTCCAAAACCGGCTAGCGCGCTTGTGTAACACGTCAAAATGCAGTGGCCCATCTTAGCTTCAGTCGCTTTGCGCACTTGTGCGAAGCTGTGGCAATTTGCTGCGGCGAGCGAAGAATAGGAAATGGGGTCCTCTTATATGAATCAGTTTCAAAATTAACAAAATTGTTTGGATTTTGCGAAATGTAGGGGCGCGGCACACAAGAGTTAACGCAACTGGGCCGGCCCATTGAGGCACGAGCAAGTTGTTTTTTTAGCGCGCGACCTAAAAGTCCTAAAAATGCAGTGTGCGGGCGAGGAATCGAACTCGCAACCTAATACTCCTAAGCGCCGGCTAGTAGCCACTATAACTGATGGTTGTTGGCAATGTATATGAAGTGCAAAATATTTAAGAACACACTACAGCATCAAGATTTGAAAACATTTTAAAAATTGTGAACATATTTGAAATGCTGAATATTTTTTAAAAGAATTGAAACTCCAAACATTTTTTGAATTTGCAGATATTAATTAAGAATTGTGAACCAAATTTGAAACCCGGAACAATTTTTAAAAGAACGAAACAAATATTGAATTACGGGAGGTAGAAAAAATGAAATCCAAACCATTTAAATTTTAACAATTTAAAGTTCTTAAAAAATGGATTTATGAAAAATGAAAAATAGAACAAATGAAAAAAATGGGTACAGAAAAAACCAAGTAACCTTGCATGTACGACAAGTGGGCCCTTTCAGGGGAGCGACAAATAGGAGACTCGTGTACGTTTTGGCTCGGCAAATAGGAGATTCCTCGGAAATGTGCCCTTCCATGGGAGCGACTATGTATCGTCGGGATCCTATTTGGCGCGCGACTCACTGGTTAACTATCGTGCGCACACCCATTCCTTACACATACAATTATAGGCCAGGCCAACTAGAGTGTGGCGATAGAGCTCACGGGCTCGCCTGCACCTGTTACCTTTTTTTTTTGTTGAGACAAGCCTGCACCTGTTACCTGGATCAATAGTACAGCTCGTAGATGGGGCTAGCATTATTGTGTTTGGAAAATACTGGAGATTATACGCGGTGGAAATTTAGTGTACAGGAATAGGCCCGTATGCCAGGGCAGCGGAGTGATGCATCGCCGTGACGACTGGATCGAAAATGTTCCATTGGTCCATGATGGTTGCGGTCCAGCCGTACCGACCTACCGGGCTAGCACAACGGCGTCTTCGTGACGACCGAGCGATTTTTTTTTGACAAACTGGGTCCACTGCAATCTCCACCCCTTTGCGTGCTCTGCTCTGCGCGCGGGCGGTTCAACCTATGACGATGGCGGAGGCGGTCAGGGATGGATTCGAGTTCTTATCAGATCCGGTCGACGGGTATGCTAAGATGTTCTAGTCTTTTGCATGTGCGTATCTTAGGTGTGCGGTCTGGTTTGGACAGATTTCCAGTGTCGGCGATTGGCACGGCGAGTGCATTTCGGAAGTGCAGCCGGTTTTAGATCTGTTGGACAAGATCGACGAGTCCAGCATTGGGGATGTCGGCGATGCGCCGGCGAAAGTACTGCTGGACCTGAACGGCGTTTGCACGGGATTGAGCTTGTCGGCGGCCGACTCGGACCAGTCAATGGGCAAGGACGACCCGCAGGCGCCGGGGTTGATGGAGAGGTAATTCCCCCATAAGCTATACAGATTGTATTGTTGGCACCGTTGTTCTGCGGTTCCTCAAGTCTGGACGGGGCTGCTTAGAACCAATTAGTTTAGACTAGCTAAACCCGCGCGGCAACACGCCGCGCTTGTGGATTAATCCTGACTATTTAAGCAATAGATTGATGAATAATCACTCGCTATTAATTAAAGAGAGTGAGAACAATACGCAAAAAGGTTGAAGATGGCAAGTAACTAAATTTATTATGACCATGCAAATGCATGGATACAAGGTTAATATTGACACACCTCTAAGGAGAACTATCTATTGAAAACATATGCAGCTCACTCTACGCAGCAAACTGTATACATTGATACTAACACAATGTGATAAGAAGTTGCACATAATCTTCGATAGATTAGATCCTCCTGGTATATCCTCCTGTAGGATTAGTGCCCATAATAAAGTGATACATAGCATTTGCAAATTCTTGGACATGTCTGACAGGTGGATGTGCTCATGTATATGTAGTGAGAGGATCCTTGATGTGGAGACAGTAAGGGTACATGTGAAGTGGTAATACATCAGAGAAATTGTTGCATATTTTTGCTAGAATCATTGTATGCCTTTAAACTCGTTGTGTAGCTATCTGTTGATGGGTCATGTTAAACTGCCATTGTTTTGTTTGTGCTTTCTCTCTTGCTGTAAATAATTTCTCCTTCATGACCTCTAGGGCATAGTAGTTATGGTCGTTGATAGAAATATTGTAATATGCACAGATACATTCCAAGGCTACCTGAGCTGCTTTCTCTTTGGCTTCATCTTTTGTGCTAGCTGGTTCTCCTTCAAATGTGATAGATGATTCTCCGCGGTTGTCCTTTTCACGCGGGAGGCCTATCAATACGGACGCTTGCACCATGTCCCCATGGAGATACCAGTGAGTGTAGCCTTGTATTTTTAGGCCAACTGCCGAAGTTATTGTCTCAAGTTACTTCCTGCATAGAAAGATACTCACACCAGGCTGTATTTGCATTTGTAAGTGAGGAAGCCAAATTGAATTTAAGTCCTTCAAAACAAAAAATATTCACGTACGATATAGGCACATCTTATGGGATTTGCGATCCAATGAATAACATCTGGCTGGTTTTCAAGCGGGCACCAACTTCGTTAAGTCTCTCTTTTGCTTCTTAAGGCATGCCTTCACCTACCCAACTATGGAAAAATTTAACATGCTCCCTGTGACCCTCTCTTTTTACATGTCAGGTAAGAAGGTAAGAGTTAATCAGACCACTAATTATGAGATCGACGACTCAGATCTATTATATACTCTTACCTCTTATGTGAAAAGAGAGGGTAAGAGGGAGCATCTTAAAATTGCTCACCAACTATAAAGATGAATGAGCAAAGTAATTGGGAATGTGCAGCAAACAAAGACAGCTAAATATGACTAAATAGATAAAGTAATCTGAAAGTGGGCATGTGTTGTCGAGCGCGAGCAGCGGCTCAAGAGCCTCTGCCACGTCGCACATCCAGGACTGCGTTTTAGGCACGCTCTCCAGGTCAGAAGTGTGACACGGCCGCGGCAGCGCGCCAATTCCGCAGCCGGATCCCGCCCATAATCCCGGCCGATGCCGAGAACAAACCGCACGAGACCTGGTATCTATGAAAACACAAATGCCCGAGAAGAATCGGACCCGAGGTAGCAAATTTACCAAAAAAGTGTCCACAGCCAAATCCCGCAGTAATGCACATGTCAATCATAATTTAGTCTAGTGGAAGGTTTTTTTCTTCAAAAGTCCACATAACAGAAACTTGGCAGCAACAAAATTTCACCATGTACACCAGAATACCATCCACCAACAAATGAATAATCATCAAAAAAATGGTATGCAAAAGGTAGCGCCTAAATCAGCTAGGTGTAGCGCAGTAAGATCACCTTGCAAGTCTTAACAGTTGTAATTCTATGTTGCATAGGGGATTGTTTCATAGAGTTTTAAGAACTTAATTGTTAATATATGAAAATTATACATGGTTAACATAGTATAGACCTTTTTGGTGCAAACGTTACAATAATATGAACATTTAGTAAGCAAGGTTGTAGACCATATGATCGAGTGCTAGCACAAATGTTGTATCCTAGTCGCTCCTTCTCTTGTTTCTCTGTTTTGCTTTGTTCTGAACATTCTGAATTGTTAACATTTTCATGTACGCTTCTGAACTGAACTTCTTGCTCACCCGCAAAAAAAAGAGAACTGAACTTCTTGCAGATAACTTCAGGTTTCAGCATCAGGTAGATGGGGGTTACGACGGTAAGCAAACTTGATGGTGACGCCGCAGCTACCAGGGAGGGGCGCGGCAATGACTCTGGAGCGGCTGGCGAAAGAAGGAACAGTCAGCACCTGCACCACACGCACGCAAACTCACCCAGCACACTGCACACTGCGCACATCCAAACATAGCGGTCCTTGAGCGCACAAGAAAGAAGCAATGTGCCCGCTCAAGCAAGCTCGAGGCGGGAGATGCTAATACCAAATACTTTCACCTTAGGGTGAATGCGAGGAGGAGGAAAAACCATATTCATCGCCTCAAACATAACAACGGTTGGGTTACGAACCATGAGCAAAAAGAGAAAATCATTCATGGCCACTTCGCCGAGGCCATTGGAAGAGGGGGCCCTCGAACCAAGGACTTCAACTGGCAGAACCTCGAATTTGAGGAAATAGATCTTCACGGTCTCGATGACCCTTTCACCTCAGAAGAGGTGTGGAATGCCATCAAACAAATGCCCAGTGACACAGCCCCGGCCCGGATGGTTTCACAGGGGCATTCTTCAAAAAATGTTGGCATATCATCAAAATTGATGTCATGCGTGTCATCGATCTGTTTGGAAATCTACATGTGGGAAACCTCCATTGGTTAAACTCCGCAAATGTCATCTTGCTGCCCAAAAAGGAAGGGGCGGAAGGAATCTCCAACTATAGGCCCATTAGCCTCTTCCACGCCATTGCCAAGATTATTGCTAAAGTGCTTGCCCTACGACTCGCCCCCCTCATGAACAACCTTGTCACGCATGCCCAAAGCGCGTTCATTAAGGGACGAAGTATCCACGATAACTTCATGTATGTGCGAAATCTCGCGCGACGGCTTCACAAGAGCAAGACTCATTCCCTCCTCTTCAAGCTTGACATCCGCAAAGCGTTCGACTCCGTGTGGTGGGAATACATCCTCGACCTCCTTCAAAGGAGAGGCTTCCCAAACAAGTTCAGGGAGTGGATCACCGCTCTTCTTAAGACATCTTCCTCGAGAATGCTTCTAAATGGGATTCCCGGCAATGCCATCAAACACGGGAAGGGATTTCGACAAGGAGATCCACTATCTCCTCTCCTCTTTGTCATTGCCATTGATCCTCTCCAACAAGTTCTTAATGTGGCCACTCGCTGCGGGATTCTTCACAAGATCAGAGGGCGTGGCACTTGCTTCCGGACCTCCCTTTATGCGGACGACGCGGCTGTTTTTGTCAAGCCTTTAAAGGAGGATGTTTCGAACCTTGCAACCATCCTGGATTGCTTTGGTCGGGCCACGGGATTATGCACAAACTTCTAGAAAAGCTCTGTCGTCCCCATAAGATGTGGGAGCTTGAACTTGGACGAGATCCTCCATGAGCTTCCGGCCTCCCGAGCCTCTTTCCCAGTGAAGTATTTGGGCCTTCCTCTCTCCGTGTGGCAGCTCAAGAGGGCCGACTGCCAATACCTTGAGGACAAGGTCGCAAGCAACCTTGTCTCTTGGGAAGGTGGGAATATCACCACAAAGGATCGGTGCGTTCTTGTCAAATCAGTGCTCACCTCGCAGGTGATCTTTCACGCCACTGCCCTCATCATCCCGCCCGACACGGTTGCTAGCATCAACAAGATTGAGAGGGCTTTCCTCTGGTCTGGGACGGATAAGACGACCGGAGCCAAGTGCAAGGTCAATTGGGAGACGGTGTGCCGCCCCAAGGATCTAGGGGGCATTGGTGTGCTTCATCTTGGGAAATTTTCCCCTGCACTAAGATTACGATGGCCTTGGTATGAGTGGAATGACTCCCATCGGATGTGGGTGGGAATGGGCAATCCCTGTGACGAGGACGACATGGACCTCTTCTATGCTTCGACCACTATCACTATTGGCAATGGGGCTATTGCGCCTTTTTGGGACTCCCCTTGGTTATTTGGTAGGAAACCAAAAGATGTGGCTCCACTCATCTTTGAGTGCTCTACGAGGAAAAATTGGAAGGTACGCTAAGCCTTACTTGAGGGCGCATGGATTGGCAAAGTCAAAATTTCGACCTCCTTTACTCTCGAACATATCCGTCAATTTGTCCATCTTTGGACCTTGCTTCGGAATGTTCATCTCGAGGAGGATAGGGTGGATTCCGTCGCATGGAAGCACACAATGAATGGTGAATACACCACAACCTCGGCGTATAGGGCGCAATTCTTGGGACATTGCACCCACATAGATGAATAAAATCATTTGGAAGGTTTGGGCTCCTCCAAAAATCAAGTTCTTTGCTTGGCTAGCAATTCAAAATCGTGTTTGGACCGCCGACCGCTTGGCCAAGCGAGGTTGGGACAATTGCGGACTTTGCCCTTTATGCAAGAGGGAGCAAGAATCTGTGGCTCACCTCTTCTACAAGTGCCGATACACGTTGAGGCTCTGGGAAATGCTGAAAGTATGGCTACGATTAGATACCATGAATATTACTACTTGGCCAGGGGAACGATCGATCAAGGATTGGTGGACAAGGATGTCTAGCGCAACGAGGGTTAGGAAAGCTATGGCCTCCCTCACAATGCTTGTTAGCTGGACTATATGAAATGAGAGGAACGCGAGGATTTTCCGTAACAAGTTCAAGCCACCCAATATCCTATTTATCAACATAAAGAGCGAGGCTAAACTTTGGATCACCGCCGGGGCAAAAAATGTGGGTCTTTTGATGCCGGGAGAGTAATGACCATGATGTAATATTTTCCCTTTTTCTTTCACAATGTGTTGCAAACTCTTGTCCGTTTCCTTCTTAATTAATGGATGAGGCAAAGCTTTTGCCTCCGTTTCAAAAAAAAAACATTGCACCTAGCGTATCACGGACGATACAGCAGCAGCACGCGAGCCGCAACGCACGCCACGCAGCGCACTGGGGCAGTAGGGCGCACGGCTATGAGAATGAGGCAGCCGCCGCGCGAGCGCCGTCCTGTGAGTGAAGTCTAATTTAAACCTTGTGGTTGTAGAGGTTGTCGGGAATAAACCCTCACGTCCAAATCCCTGAAGTCTATACCATGTACTCTTCAATCCCGGTCGTTTTTAACCTTAGAGTCGCATCCAAACAGAATTGGCGGGGTGGGGATGAGACCCACATGTCAGCACGAGAAATGCACGGAGCGGGTGGCGCTGCAGTGCGGCTCGGCCGCTCGGGACGAGCTAGTGCGCAATTATGAGCGAGGACAAGGCTGCGTCCATGCTCGTGGTGGGCCGAGGCCACAGCAGCGAGCAGTTTAAGCGGCGGAAGACGGCTCTAGGCAGGAGCGAGCAAGCGCAGTTGGACAATGGCGTACTCGACGGCGAGCAAGTGCGGTTGCACAATGGCCGCCTCGGAGGCGAGTAAGCAGGACGTCACGCTGGCTTCCTGTCCACCCTGCAATGCGCCGTCCATGCCTGGCCGCGCACGCCGTCCACGAGCTCTGCTTTGTCCAAAGAGCCCATATTTGTGCATCTGTGTGAATCATAGGAAGAAGTGGGCCGCCTCGGGGCGCGACGACTCCGAGTTCACCTTGCAGCCGGCGCCCGCTCGCCTAGGACCCCGCTATAGAGAAGAACACTTTTTAGTTGTAGCACAGCTTTGCCTTCGCCGGCGTCGAGCACAGCTTCTGCGTCGTACGCCTTCGCTGCTGTCCATCTCTGCTACAACACGTCTAGGCGGAACAAGCCTTGAACAACACCCCCTCTGCGTGGCATGGCTCGTCTACGTGCTCTTCCTCCTCACTTACATGGAGGTGCCGCTGCTCTTCTTGCTCCGAGTCGGCCGAGCTTTGCTGGCATGGGACACCGGGACTACGCGTGTGGTGCGCTCGTCCACTGGCACTGGCCGTACGGGAGGAACTTGTTCCGCGGCTTCCCGGCAGCCAACTCGTTGCCCACGTCCTTTAACCATCCATCGATCCATGCAAATAAAAACCATGCATGTGTGCTCTGAAATCCAAGTTCAGTCAACAATCCCCGTGTCTCCGTGCCATGTCATCAAATCCCCTCCTAAAAAGGCATCAAGGTTAAAAACGACTGGGATTGAAGAGTACAGGGTATAGACTGGGATTGAAGAGTACAGGGTATAGACTTCAGGGATTTAGACATGAGGGTTCGTATGTATACGACTGGGTTCGTATACGACGATCTCTGCAACCTCAAGGTCTCCTCGCGTCATCTTTGACGGAGAGCCAGCGTCCTGGCATGCAAGAGGTCGACACGGCGGGCGTGAGCTAGAGCCGGGTTGGATGGGTCCCAGGCGCCAGCGGGTTGGGCGAGCTCGAGGTCAAGAACACGGGCGCCTCGGCCTCAGCGTCGACACGGCAGAAACAGTCCAATAAGTCCAATAACGTCTTCTCCCACTGCTTCTTGGAGTCGAGAGAGCTCATCATCGGAGGCGCTGACGCGGTCCTCTATGGCACACAGCTCCTCGGCGAGCGGGGTGTGTAGCCTGTCCTGGCGGTATTCGATGACCTGGGCGCCACTGTGGCCGTCGTACACGATCGAAGAAGTGCGCGGGTAGTATGTTGAGCAAGATCAAGAAAGAGAAGGAGGTGCACGTCGTGAGAAGATGAAGGAATACAGCTCGCCCGGTGACGACTGGGAGAAGCACATAGAGAGAGGATGCGCCGAACCTCGAGGCGCCGCTTCCCAGCTCTCGGGTCTCGGCGGCCGATCTTAATCCGTTTGGACGCATCGTGGGAAGAAGGCGCGCGTGGAGTAGGAGTGCGAGCACTATGGTCCAGTTTGGAGTTGCGTGTCGCTCTTGTCCGCGGACCTCCGTGGCATCGCACTCTCGGTCACCTCAAGGCTCAGGCACGGCCTCTGCTGCGGCGTCGCCGTCCTTGCCGACCCTTCGGACGGCCAGACGATCTTCCTCCCACAAGATGCTAAGCGTCCTCACCGTGAGCAGTGATCCTGGGCTGCTCGCGGCCACGATCACATGGACGCCGCAAGCGACACAGCTTGACAGTCGACACGTCCATTGCAGGGGAGCAGCGACGCTAGGTTGGACAAAGGATCTGTATACTGTGGCTCCGTCGTGGACCTGCGTTGTCTTGCGATCACGCCCGCTGCCGGCCGCCGCCGCCATTCAGCCCGCCATTGTCCAGGCCGGCGCTCGGAGAAAACCCGATAACCTTGCCCACCTCCATGGATCCACGTCGTCGTTCATGTCCTGAACTCCACGAGATGGGGCTGACGAAGCTTTGTAGGCAGCGGCGGCCTCCCCACCGCCCCGCCAGTCTTGTCGCCTTCGACCA
The DNA here is from genome assembly GCF_018294505.1 of Triticum aestivum. Taxonomy (NCBI): domain Eukaryota; kingdom Viridiplantae; phylum Streptophyta; class Magnoliopsida; order Poales; family Poaceae; genus Triticum; species Triticum aestivum. Next base: position 157,973,046 of record NC_057802.1, read on the forward strand.
GGTCAGCATCCCGGGCGTATACCGTCACCTGCACCGCAAGTTGCGCACAGAACCCCGCCGGTCACGTGCACCGGCCCCAAGGTGCGCACAGAACCCCGTCGGCCCGGCGGACACGCAGGGCCGTACATAGAGCGTCGATGCCGCGACACTGGAGCAGGAGGCACCGTGAGAGTGCGGTGAGGGTGTTTATGTGCCCACTCAAGCGTGGCGAAGGCGATGGGTGACAACTCCGTGAACGTGGTGAGGGTTTGAGAAAGAGGCGTGCCACTCTACCGTATATATAGATCAGTTTCTGAAGAAGAAAAAACAAAATATAAAGCAGCAGAAAGACCAGAATGGTCGAGAAAGCAGCATCCAGAACAGACTGTCTGGGCGGCACCGTCTGAAAGTTCCAGACAACATGCACCTGTCAGTCAACTAACGAAGAGTGTAGCCAATGAACAACTTAGCAATCTCCACGTAGGCCAACACAAATGGATAAGCCCGACACGTACACAATCAATCCCGCAAGCGGACGACACGCATCAATCTTGACCAGACCACATGCAAATCAATTGTTTTAAGCACACCATGAAGAAAGCACAGAGCCATCGCATGCAAGACTGAATCCGTAGAAGAAAAGATCAAATGGGAAACATGCACCCCACGTTCTAGACAGAAAGAATGTCTAGGATCTAGTAAAAAATAGCTAGATCCACTAAACGCCTACACGGCCATGTCCCCAAGTAAAAAACGTGGCAGCCTCTCATTGGACGTTTTTCACTGATAGAAAAAGTCAAAAAAACCAGAAAAACTAAACCTAGCTAGGTTTAGTATATTAATAATTAAATCATAGTTGTGCCCGCTGTTCGAAGAAGACAGACTATAGTTGTGCCCGCTGTCCGAAGAAGACAGAGAGTCAGAGACTATAGTTGTGCCCGCTCTGGGAAGAAGCTTTGATTCATTGGGTTCAGAATTCAAATTCCTTCTCACCTATATGGCTATATCAGCATTTTCTAGAAAAAAATATTTTTCTCGTTTGCCAACTGTCTACCAGTGTTGTTGGTGCTGTCTACTTTAGTTGAAAATTATACAATGCTAATCTGATTGTACCTGGGCCTACTTAAATTTGATGCCATGCTAACCATATAGCATGGTGGTGGATCCATTTCCCTTCTAGTTTAACTCTTGGTTTAGCATGTATTTAAGTGCCGTTCAATCAGATAGCAAAGGCTTTCGCTGCTAGGGTAGGGTAGCAGATGATACTGAACTACTACAAACTTCAGGTGTTAATAAATGATATATGATCGTTGCTTTACAAAATTTGGATAAAATGAAATTTAGGTACAAAATTCTATTTGGACTGATGTTTCTAAAAGCTAGCCTATCAGCGCTTCAGATTGATTTTGCAAATTGTATAGGATGCAAACTTCATGAAACGTTCTCTTGGATATAGCTTTTTGATGCTACCAAAAATTGCCTGTATTAGTGTCGAGGATCACTCTTAAAATGAAAAGAATTGGCATCCAGAAGATAGTTTTGAGGCGTGTTAAAATTCTGAAACAGCCCGGTAGGACGAGGTGTTCTATTGTATTTGAGTAAGGATCTGGAGTATTAGTTGTGTTCTTGCACGAAGCACTTGTTTTATCCTAGACTATTAAGATAAAGGGTTTCCCCCGCTTTATATTATAAAGCAAACATTCGATACATCCAGCTTGCTGGGACCGCAGCACAGATAAGCCCAAAAGAAAACAAGAAGAAGAAGAAAGAGAAATAAATGCCGACACCGGTAGATCAACGAAGAGAGGAAGACCGGCAACCGCTGCACCCTCCGAAGAAGTACCATCACGCTCCCAGCATCTCGAAGCGCCGCGCCCCAAGCAACACCTTCAAGAAGGAATGCGACGATGCCGCCGCTGTTGCCCGAACAAGTTCTAGGGTTTCCCCCGGTACGCGAGGGATAGTGGGGAAGGGGTATACCCGATGCCCCTCAGGAAGGTCCGACGACGCCCGCAGGCGTCATCGCATCGGTGCCGGACAGGCCGACAGGGGTTTCTCCCGACCCACAACCACCACCACCACCCCAGGCATTTCGAAATGCACTACCCTCGCAGCCACCCACCAGCTTGTGCCACCACGATTACCGGACAACCCTCACCGCCTCACTGGAGCTGTCAACACGAGACCTGGAGATGGATATGAGACACCGGCCACGGGAGCGAACACAACTCGACCGAAGGGAGGGGACTGCCTCCACCGCCGCAGCGGAGCCGACCGGACGCGGCGACGAGGACTTGTCGAGCCACGACGGCCCGACCAGGCTCACTGGACCCGGATAGTCCTGTCACCATGTTGCAGCACGCCGACCAACGAGTCCTCACCGCCCGAGACCGCCGCCACCACGCCACCACCAGGGAACGTCGCCGCCGAACGCCAAGCCACCGGCCCGCCCCAACCCAGATGGGGCCCAAATGGGCCAAGATCTGGGCTAGGCGGGCGCCGCCAGCCACAGCGCCACCGCGCCGCCCCACGGCCAACGGCCGCACCGCCGCGTCGAGAGCCACCGGGCCCACGGCACCTCCACCAACGGGCCGCACCGAAGCCGGCTGAGGGGCACCGCCGCCAACAACCACCGTCCGAGCAGGGTGGTGCTGCGCGCGGGGTAAGGCAGGCCTGCCGCCGCCAGCTCCCCGCGGCCGAGGACCGGCGCGCTCGCTGGCGGCGGCGGGAGGAGGCAGGGCGAGGGCGGCGAGCTGGAGAGGAGCAGGGAGGAAGCCCCCGGTCGCCTCGCTCGGGGAGGCGACGCGGGGGTACGGGGAAGGGAGAAGAGGGGAGGGGGAGGGGTAGGGGAGCGGGGGAGAGCTCGCGGCGACGGTGGGCTCCGGCGGCGGCGGCGGCGGCTCCGCGCAGGGGAGCCGGCGGCGGCGGCGCAGGAACCCTAGTCGCGGGTCGCGGGAGCGGGGGTCGCGGGGTCTTTATCCTAGACTATTTGCAGATTGAGAGCGACATTCACATGTGAATTACTTAGTTCAATATTACACCTTAAGAACGTACTGAATTCAGTACTATTACTGACTTTGGCTGATTGACTGACCTTGCATCAGTACTATATTTAGCATCTCAAGAACACTTGTGGAGTTTCTTGGTTTTAAACTTTTATAATCAGCTTCCATCCACTTCAAATGTAGTTAATTGGCCTTAGTTTTATCAGCAGTCCATGGTTATTTGATACTAATTGTTAGACTTAGAATTGAAGTAGCTTTTGTACAGCATGGCAACTCCCGTCACACATGTCCGCATGGAAAAGCCCTTTTTATCCTCTGCCTACTGTTAGCAAAACCTGAACAGTTCACAAATTTTTAGACTTCTATGTTTGGTATGTTTGCAGAATGGTTATTTAGCCCTTTTTAGACTTCTGAGCTGCCAACACAGCCAATTTTTTTTTTGGATATATGTTTGCAGAATGGATAAGCTGCATTCACTTTATCAAGTCTTTGCATGCTTGTTCATGCAAAGATCATTTGCACGCTGCATTCATGCATGCCAGGACTTTGAACTCATTTACGTCTCTCTTTTCACTTCACACGAATTAACTTTAACCCTTGTCGCAGGTACGATCTATGCAGCATCCAGAAAATAGATGCCTCACATTTGTCATGGGTTTGGTCTATGTAGCATCCAGAAAAAAAAATGCCTGACATTTGTTGCAGGTTTGATCTAATGTTTGGTATATGAGGCCATGAACTGGGATTCCAGCCGTTGGTGGCGTGGCCGCACTTGTCCTCGCGAGAGGGAGTGTGGTGGCGCATGGAAGGGCCTGCCAGCCCGACGCGGTGCTAAGCACGGATCTGCAGCCTGCTGGTCGCCTGCTCCGGCGTAGTGGAGCCCCGGGGGGACACTTGGCAGAGGGGCTCGGGTGGCCTGTGTGGCGCTCGGACTGTGGCTTCGGCCGCGAGGGGCACGATGATGCGCGGATCGGGGGCCCGGAATGGCGAGGAAGGGCGCCTCCAGCTACGGATGTTGCACATCCGGTCTCCGACGGCCGCGGTGGCGCGCATGGGGCGCGTCGGCGCTTCTTATGATCGGCTTGCGGCTCGAAACCGAGGTGGTTCCTGGCTTCGGGCAGCCTCCTCTGTTCCTGTTGGCATGGTGCTCGGCAAGGCACGGCGGCTTGCGTTGCGTCCGGTGGCTCTTGCTGAAACACCAATCCGGCTAGAGGGGACAGTTGTGTAGTTACTTTGTTGCTAGTTTTGCGTCCAATTTGTACAGTTTGATGCTGTCTTGTGAGCTACGTAGTACGATTTTTCTAAACCGGTGTACATTTTACGTAACCCTGTGTCACTCGAAAAATAAGCCACCCTTGGTAAAATGATGATTGCCAACAAGGCCTGTTCCGTTCTCTGAATCGTCATTGTGCCTAATGAAACGGTTTTCCTATTTATTCCATGATGGAAATGACTGGTCCTGTACGCCAGCGGGCACGCATGCTCTCCGATACGATCGAGGTCACCTTCTTATGCGCCGGGCAGCGAAAAAACTGGGTTGTTTGAACTCGAATACGGCGCCCGCCGTTTTGTCCAAACGGCCGCGTGTGGGGCCAACATGGTTTTTCCTCACACCTAATACTCGCCCATACGCGCTGGATACTTCACGGATGCCGCACTTAATACGGCCGTGTTCTGTGATCCCGAGACGAACGAGCGAGTGGAGATAACATGAGCATACGAGGACGAGCGCTCCTACCAATTTTCGAGGCCAACTAACCTTTCCCCAGATCTGGAAGGTTCTCCAGGCATTTTTATTTTCTTTTTATGTTTTTTTCATTTCAGTTTTTCATTTTCGTTCTTTACTTTATTTTTACTTTTCTTTTTTTCTCTTGTTCATTGCTCATGTTCATTTTTTTTTCAAACATCTGTTTAAACTTTTGGACACAACTGTGAACATTCTTCGAAATCATGAATATTTTTCAAATTAGTGAATATTCTTATGTAATCTTGAATATTTTGTAAAAATTCATAAACATTTTTTAAAACTGTTAAAAGTTTCAAATACGTGAGTATTTTTTAAAAATTGTGAACATTTTTTGGATCGACAAATATATTTTTGGAACAGTTTTTTAATTACGAAATTTATTTTGTTTTACGGCACTTTTTGTAATGCATGAACATTTTTTGAATGAGTTTTCAATTGATGAACTTTGTTGGTATTCCTATAAATCCCGATTGACGCCATGATCACGCACGCGAGCTCCATTAAGCAATCCACGTACAGTCGGATCCAAATTTCTACGGGGGTAATTAATTAGTCTTCCCCGCCAATTCCGTTTCTGTCACCCTGCCTAGTTCCCACGCTTCTTTCCCACTCCGATGCCGAGGCGAGCTCTCCCTCCCGCCACCGCCTCGTGCTAGCTTATAGCTTGATAAAATAGCATAGCGCCTCCCATCTTCTCATCGTAATCTCCTGCCGATCGACTCCTCCTCCGCAACCACAACCACCACCAAAGAGGCAAAGACCAAGCCATGCCGGCTCTCATGGCGAAGCGCTCTTCCTCGGAGCGGTGCGTGATCCGCCGCGAGCTCCACCGGCGCAGGAAGCTCGCCGCCGCGCCCAAAGGAGGGATCGTCAAGCCGAGGAAGCCGTCGTCCATGACCATGCCGATGCCACGCCCGCAAGCCGGAGTCGCGACGTCGCCTGCGTCAATCCTGCAGCACGCGCCAGCGGCAGTGGCCGCCAAGAAGCAGATTGCCGCCGTGGCCAAGGAGATCGCCGCGTCTGTGCCGCTGGGACAGGTTGCCAAGAGGTGCACCGCCCTGCCGCGCCGATCCGCGCTCATCCCGGCCGCGTCCAAGATGAAAGTTTCCGCTGTCAAGAGGGTCTCGGGAGTTCCCAGCAAGTCCGCGTCACCCTGCCCATCGGATTCAAGTGGAGCTGACACCACGGAGCTATCCGCCACCGCCGGAGCAGCGTACATCAAGAACATGCCAACCATACCGACCCGGCCGCGCTCTTCGTCGATCTCGGTGAAGAAGGGCATGACGGTGAAGGTGCGCACGCGCGCCGGGATGGTGCCGACGGGGCAATGCCTCGTGCTCTGGCTCGCCGCCCGCGTCGTCTCCGACGCAGCAGATGACGGGTTCCTCGAAGTGATGTACAGCGGCAACTTCCCACGCGACGACCCCCTCCGAACCGTGCGCGTCGCCATGGACGACGTCAGGAGCATGCCCGCCATCGGCGAGAGTTAGAGCCGGATGCATGGATGGCCAACTACGAGGAGTACAAAGCTGATCAACAATTCAGAGTTTCAGACTGCATGGAGGTGCTGCATCTGCATGATGGAGGCTTTTCAGCTACAGAAGCTTGGGCGGTTTATGAGGAGTGTAGTCATCTGGACAGGAGCTAGATCGCCCGGCCGGACTTTATTGTTTCTCGTCTAGTCTAGTAGATGATGTAATGAAACTATATTTGAGAATCAATAAAGCTTCCTGCAATGATGGCTATTTTTCCCCTAGAAGAAGAGAGGAGGTTCTATTGTTATGTGAACCTTCGTCACTCATTTACTACCTCTTCTCTACAAAAATATAAGATGTTTTTGCAGTTTACGGCAGAGAATGCAAATGAAATTAGCTGCTCAACTGGTCTTAAAGAGATTGTAGAGAACTAAAATTATAGAACAATCAAATACTTCCTCTATCTCATAATGTAAGACTTTTTTTGGCTTTAGACCGGGGAGTACTTATTTGTTATATTGGTTTTTTTAGGGTAAACTATTAGGTTCTGCAATTGCATCTAGCTCTGTTATATAGTTTATCACAAAAGCATGTGTCGCATGCGGACTTTGCAAAACCCCCTCATGTATAACTTTACACCGAGCTACCCAGATTGCCCAAAGGGTGACGACCAACTTGATGAGACTAGCATGCGGTAGATCATCTATAAGTGAAAATAACCACAACTTAGCATTTGGTTCCTCCGAAGCTTGGAAGTACTCAACCACATCCTCATCTACTAGTGCCCACACGCACCATACTATTGAGCAATCCAATAGTGAATGACGCCAAGAGTCTGGCATCCCACATAACTGACACTTATCCTCCTCGGCCATGTTCCTACTATGTCTAACATCCTCTGTAGGGATTGAATGTTTGGCAAGCCTCCAAAGAAACTTACGGATCTTCCCCGGTACCTTAACCGACCACAAAGAGATCCAACTATTCGCTTGTGCTTCATAATCCGAACTTCCCGCATTACCTTCTAGCCAATCTTCTCTCCTTCTCTTTGTGTCAATTAACATGCGATAAGCTGATCCCACTGTGAACATACCATTCTTCTCAAAATTCCACGCCCATAAATCGTCCATCCGCCGGGTGCAAATACAGATACTCAGGATCGTACTCTTGTCCGCTGCCAGAAAGATTTGGTCAATGATCTCCCTCCTCCAAGTAGCACTTGTATTATCTATGAGTTCACTTACCATCGTGGGTGGGCTAGCAGACAAACAAGCAATAGGTCTCATTGTTGCATTCCGTGGTAACCAGTTATCAACCCAGATTTTCGTTGTTGTTCCATCACCTATTCTCCTTATCAAACATTGGCACATGACCTCCCTCCCTTCCATGATAGCACGTCACACCTGCGAGGGTCTGCTGCCTAGCTCAGCTAAAAGTATCGTTCCGCACGGGTAGTATATCGCCTTAAGCATACACACACACACAAAGAGCTCGACTGCTGTAGTAACCTCCATGACTGCCATGCAAGAAGGGCAAGGTTAAACAGTTCAAAATCTTGGAATCCTAGCCCTCCCATAAATTTTGGTTGAGTCATGGTCTTCCATGATACCCATGCCGGTTTTCGTTTTCCTTGTTTACTCCCCCACTAAAATTGTCTGATTAGTTTATTTAGGTGCTCGCACAGACCCCTTGCCAATTTGAAGCAAGACATAGAGAAAACCGGGACTAATTGTGCAACAGATTTAACCAGGGCCTCCTTACCCGCCGAAGATAATGTTTTCTCAATCCGTTCCTTCACCTTGCTCCACAATCTATCCTTGAGATATTTGAATGCATCAAATTTTGAAGTACCTATGTCCGAAGGCATACCAAGATACCTATCATTTAATGTCTCGTTTGACACATCTAGGATTCCTTTGATCTCATCTTTGATATTAGCTGGGCATCCTTTGTTGAAAAATATCATTGATTTAGAAGGATTAATTCTCTGACCTGAAGCTTGACAGTATACATCTAACAGGTTTGACAACTCAGTCGCCCCTCCATCATTTGCTTTGAAGAGCAACCGGCTATCATTTGTGAATAAAAAGGTGATTGACAGGTGGTAACGATGACGCCATTTGTATCCCCTCCACCATTTGTTATATTGGTGATTTAGGCATTTAGCTGTCCTCGTGACTTTTGGGCTACGAGCACGGGCTAAACGGGCCAACGAGAATGGGTGGGTCGCCTCAGTCCGTCCAATGGGCTGAAAATTAATCTTCCCAAATTGCCCTCAAATCACATATACCGCTGACGTTGAACAAGCAGTGCACGCCAAAACTGGCCAAACGGGCCGGGATAGATGGGCCGGCCCGGTAGCACGCCCGCCGACACGTCTAAACGGGCCAGGCTCGGCACGCGGCACGTCAGGGGTTGTGCCTGGGTCTGAAGGTTGAGCACGCGGGCCAACACGACATGGACCGTTTATGTACTTTATTCTTATTTAGATTTTTGTAAGTATATATGGCTGAAAAATAGCCAAAAAACTGCCTAGCAGGCCGGCAGCCTAATAGGCCTGGCGTGCCTGGCATGCCGTCGGGCCGGCCCGCATAGCTTCTAGGCCGTACCTGGGCTAGAGGGGGCAACACGTGGGCCAGCACGGTATGGCCTGACTAATAATCGTGCCACGTCGGGCCGGGCCAGCCTGTTTTGCCATCTCTGATGTATGCTATACTGCTTACCCAAATCGAGCATTATACATCTCTCTCGGATGTTGGATCTTTAGGAATGGAGGGTCAACATTCATTATAAGGTACCACAAAAGAGCTCTCCAACCAAACAGAACAAATGGGTCGGCCGGTTGGGCGCATCGCTCAGATTGGCGCGGACACGGGCCAAACTGGCGACGCAAACAGACGAAAAACATGCCAGTTTGTGTCCCTGCCAGTTGGCCTAACAGAGCCAATCAAGAGATCAGTGCAATCTGCAAAAAGTTACACTCCGTATGCGGTGTTTCCTGCAAAATCTTTGTAAAAACATCTTTTTTGTGAGTGATGCCACAAATGTGATGGTTTTATTGCATTTAACTCGCCATGGCAGCAGTTGGGTGACGTGGATGAACGAAATGTGATGGCAGACTCCATGTGACCGTGGCAGAGAAAGTGTGGAGGAGCCGGTGCCGCCGGTGCCGGCGTAGGATCGGCGTCGCCGCTGACGAAACGACTTGGAGGAGTTGGGAGGGGGCAGGCGCCGGCGGCCGCGGCCACTGAGGAGTCGAGGCGAGGTGAGGAGAGTGGCGTCCATGTACATTGCCACACGTGCGGCGTCCCGACGCCCTGATGACGCACGCGATCAAGCTCATCGGGCCATTGAGCTGATCAGGGCGTCGAATCCGGTAGTCAATCGGTGCCTTGATAAGCAATCTAGTACGTACCTACGTGCAGTCCAATCCGAATACTATCAGATAATCCGGTGGTAACCAGTCTTCCCCGCCATTGCTTAGTTCCTACGCCTCCGGTCGAATAAATAGCATAAAACTACTATTTTACAGGCTAGGGTTCCAAAAAATTACCGGTTTTTATTTTTTCTCAGATAACTATCAAATGAGCGGTCCGCTGTTTCAAAAAAATCTAATCATAGAGTGCTTTAAAATTGATCGCGATTATGACAGTTGGGATCCACATGTAAAAAAACCATTTGTTTGACCGTCTATTTGACTGTTACCTTACATATGGGTCCGCATGTCAGTGTCTCTTTGTAATATTCTAATATAAAAAATCTGTTCTTTTACACATTTACAGACAACCCCTGTAAGTTCTAAAAAAAGCAATTCGGGTCCCTGGATGTTTTCAGACAAAGCAATCGGGCCCTTGAGGATAACTCGCCCAGAGAAACGATGTCGGCAGCTCGCCGGCAAGGCGAAAGGAGGCGGCTCGGCCGCCTCGTTCCTCAACGCGAGGCGGGCGACGGACTGGGTGGTGGAGTTCCCTGCTGACCGCTGCCACTGCTCCTTGCCATGGCGCGCAGTGGCCCATGCTCCTGGGCGCGGCAGCCCGAGCCCCTGGCCATGGCGCGGCTGGTGTCGACCCGTGCTCCTTGCCGCGACTGGTGGCAACCCATTCTCCTTCGCGCTCTTGGCGGCGGCCCTTGCTCCTCGGCATCACGAGCGCGCTCCTGTCCATGGCACATGGATGGCAGCGACCCGTGTTCCTACGCTGCAGCTACTCCTCCGCGCGTCCTTCGTTCCCGCCGTCGTCCTTGTCTTAGCGCGTGACGGAATGTGGAGGTGGCCGTCGGCGGGTGGGGGTAGTCGGGCAGGGGGGAGGAAGAAGAAAGAGCCAGAGAAGAGAAGAGAAGATAGAGGAAGAAGAGACAACTTACACGGGGTCCCACATGTAAGGTAACAGTCAAACAAAACGGTCAAACAAATGGATTGTTTAGGGGTGGACCCGACCTGTCATAAAACAGTTTAAATCGCAAGCAAGGAATGTTTTGGGTTTTCTGAAACAGCCGACCGCTTATCTGGTAGTTATCTGAGAAAAATAAAAAATAGATAGTTTTTTAAAACCGTAGCCTGTAAAGTAGTAGTTTTATGCTATTTACTCCCTCCGGCCAGTCCCACTCCGACGACAACATGGCGAGGCCACCGCCTCGTGCGAGCTTGATATATAGCACAGCGCCTCTCCTCTTTTCATCGCAATCTTCTCGCCGATCGACTCCTCCCCCTCCTCCGCAACCACAACCACCACCAAAGAGGCAAAGACCAGGCCATGCCGGCTCTTACGGCGAAGCGAGCGTCCTCGGAGCGGTGCGCGATCCGCCGCGAGCTCCACCGGCGCAGGAAGCTCGCCGCCGCGCCCAAAGGCGGAATCATCAGCAAGGACGCATCGATCCAGAGCAAGCCGTCGTCCCTGCACGCGCACGCGCGGGGCGGAGTGGCCATGCCGTCTGCGTCGACACTGCACGCGCCAGCCCTAGTGGCCGCCTGCGCACCGACGGCGACGGGAGAGGTTACCAAGAGAAGGTGCACCACCCCGCCGCGCCGACCCGCGCCGGCTCCATCTCGAGCTGCCACAAGGGAGACGTCGACCCAAGACACGACACCAAGGGCAGAGCACGTCAAGAAGAAGATGCCATCTTCGTCGATCCGGGTGAAAAAGGGCATGACGGTGAAGGTGCGCACGCGCGCCGGGATCCTGCCGACGGGGCACTGCCTCCTGCTCTGGCTCGCCGCCCGCGTCGTCTCCGACGCAGCAGATGACGACGGCTACATCGAAGTGATCTACAACGGCAACTTCCCCTGCGACGACCCATTCCGAACCGTACGCGTCGCCATGGACGACGTCAGGAGCATGCCCGCCATCGTCGAGAGTTCCTAGGAGCTGCTAAGGCGTTCTGATCAACTCCGTGTCTGGAGTTCCTAGAGTTGGAAGCCAGAGAGATTCAGAACAGGCCCTTAGAGAGTCGCTCAAGCAAGGGCGCTCAACGATGTCCTCGCTCGCTAGCTATTCTTTGTAAACCACACATGATGCATCAAGCTACAGTCTGCAGAAGCAAGGATGGACGGCCAAATTGGCTGCATACAATGCACCAATTCAGAGTGTCAGACTGCATGGAAGGAGGTTTTGGAAGCTTAGGCGGAGGCGTGTAGCCTTCCAAGGACTGCCTCGTGCACTGTCATAGAGAGAGTACTACTGTAGCCCGTTTGTTAGCTGCCAATGTTTAACGCCCCTAACTAGGCATAAAAATAAGAATAGATTTAGGTATTGCCATAGTAATGATAGGGCAAATCGCGAAAACTCATCTCATATTCACTACGTTCAGCAGCAAGTTTTCTTTGTGGCAGGCAAAATTAATCAAAAGGGCTAAATTTAATGGGACAAAAGTCCCCAAGATCAAGCTCGGAAGGTATTAGTTCCTTCTTTGGCCCCTCATATTGCACAACCAATTCATCATTATAAGCATTCTTTTGTCAAAAAGTCATGAGCCTTTGTTCAAGAGAAAAACCTAACCCATTGTTTTGAATAGCAAAATTATCATTAAGTTCAGAAATCTTATCAACTAGAACATCAGTAGGAACCCTTTTTCTAAGGTTTTTATTATAAGCAACATGATCTAAAAATCGTAAACGCATTATGTCTTCTTGATTAAAAAGAATTGCTTCTATGGGAGGACGGCCGACATCCACTCTATAATGCGCAAAAATTTCGTTGGCCTCTTTTATTATAAATATGAACTCATGTGCTAAAAAGATAGTAGCTGCTCCCTTAACAGAAGAATGCTCAATATTGGAAAATTCTAGAAAAATCCTTTGTATGCAAGGATGCATGTGGACAAATTGTCATTCAAGTTCAACTACGAGCAAAGATATAGCATCCGCAAGACTACTAGTTCTATGAAGAATAGACACACCCATAGTGGGCAAAGCACCGGCATAAGTAAAGAAATCTTGAATAACTCCTTTTCCAATAATATTACCACTACCAATTTGAAACCATTTAGTGTGTAAAATAGTAGGTTCTTTAAAAGCATCAAAGTTTCCGCCATCGTTACTATTATCTTTTTCAATGATAACCTCCCCAGTTTCAGACATGACGACAACACACCACGCAAAGAATGAACACACAAGAGGCAAGCGGAAAGAGACGAACGGAAGAGAGGCGAAGAAATGGCAAAGGTTTTTGAAAATTGTTTTAGGGTGGGGGAGAGGAAAACGAGAGGCGAATGGCAAATAATGTAATGCGAGGGAGAAGAGTTTATGATGGGTACTTGGTATGTCTTGACTTGAGCGTAGATCTCCCCGGCAATGGCGCCAGAAATCCTTCTTGCTACCTCTTGAGTATGCGTTGGTTTTTCCTTGAAGAGGAAAGGGTGATGCAGCAAAGTAGTGTAAGTATTTCCCTCAGTTTTTGAGAACCAAGGTATCAATCCAGTAGGAGACAACACACAAGTCACCTAGTACCTGCACAAACAATCAAGAATCTTGCAACCAACGTGATAAAGGGGTTGTCAATCCCTTCAAGGTCGCTCGCAAAAGTGAGATTTAATAAAGATAACAAAGTAAATATTTTTGGTATTTTTGTTGTATAGATTGGAATGTAAAGATTACAAAATAAAAGGCGACGGAAATTGGCAAATTGATGAGAAACTAATATGATGTAAAATAGACCCGAGGGCCATAGGTTTCACTAGTGGCTTCTCTCATGATAGCATGTATTACGGTGGGTGAACAAATTACTGCCGAGCAATTGATAGAAAAGCGCATAGTTATGAGAATATCTAGGCAATGGTCATGAATATAGGCATCACGTCCGTGTCAAGTAGACCGAAACGATTCTGCATCTACTACTATTACTCCACACATCGACCACTATCCAGCATGCATCTAGAGTATTAAGTTCATGAGAACAGAGTAACGCATTAAGCAAGATGACATGATGTAGAGGGATAAACTCAAGCAATATGATATAAACCCCATCTTTTTATCCTCGATGGCAACAATAAAATACGCGCGTTGCCGCCCCTACTGTCACTGGGAAAGGACACCGCAAGATTGAACCCAAAACTAAGCACTTTTCCCATTGCAAGAAAGATCAATCTAGTAGGCCAAACTAAACCGATAATTTGAAGAGACTTGCAAAGATATTAAATCATGCATGTAAGAATTCAGAGAAGAACCAAATATTATTCATAGATAAACTTGATCATAAATCCACAATTCATCGGATCTCGGCAAACACACCGCAAAAGGTATTACATCGAATAGATCTCCAAGAACATCGAGGAGAACTTTGTATTGAGAATCAAAGAGAGAGAAGAAGCTGATGCGGAGCATCCTATGGACATCACCATGTCAAGAGTCCGTTCGGCGAGTGACACGTGCGACATCTACTTCACATACACAAAGGTGAATCATCTCCTTTACACGTGCTCACTTGACACCTTCGAGGATGGTATACTACTTGACACTCCACTCGTGTGCATGCGTAGGTATTGTCGGAACACTACGGACGAGGAGGAGGAGTGCAAGCGCCAATGAACAACTACACCATCCGCGTGGGAAGCCTGGAAGCGACGACGGAAGAAGACGGAGTTGCTGAAGCTACAGCGGCCGGACATCCGGCGCCTGGGCAGCCGCGCAAGAGCTGCCCCAACAGACGGCCAACGGCATCAGCGGCCAGACATCCGGTCCGTGTGCCCGGACATCTGGCGCCCCGCCAACTCCCGGACATCCGGCCTCTCCCCCGGAAATCCGGCATCGATGACAGAACGCATCAGAAGTTTGGCCACTTCAGCCCGGGCATCCGGCCCGAGCCCCGGACATCCGGCGCCTCCTGAAGCCCCGGACATCTGGCACCTGCGCGTGCACAGCCGGGCCAGAGGCCCATGTATCCCCTCCTCACTTACCCTTTCGTGGCCTTAGACTATATATACTCCTCCACCTCCTCCTAGTTAGGGTTAGCAAAGGGTTAGCTCATTTGAGATAGAGATTTGCTCATCCATATCGGATCTACTCCACGAGAGAGACCGCGGCCTCTACGGAGAAGATCCACCTTGGATTCAAGACCCCTTCATGGGAAGATCCCCTCGTGGATTCAAGACCTCCTCACGGAGATGAACTTTATCTTGTATATTTCCCTTTGTTGTTCATGTACCTTGTGGATCTTGTGTGTTTGATTGTCTAGTGGATGTGTGATTGGACTTGTTCTTGAGTGTTTTCCCTTGTGATTTCTCTTCGTTCTTCCCCGTGTTCATCGTGTTCTATGAGGGAACCCACTCCAATCGTGAAAAATCGGCCTACACCGGGTTAGCCCCGTATCATATGGTATCATGAGCCACGTTGATCATGATTTCGGAGCCCCTCTCTTTGTTTTTTAGCCTTGTTTGTTTATTTTGTCCCAAATTCAAAAATTCCCCACAAAAATAGCCTCCAATTTTTTTGTGATTTGTTGGTTTGATGATGTTTTGTTGCTTTTGATCCATGGATTTGCTTTGTTTTGAGTGGATCTAGCATTTCCCCAAGTTTCCCCACTTTTCATCCATGAAATCTCTCCAATTTTGCCCTTGAAATCATCCATTTCCGCCCCAAATCGAGTTTCGAAGTCCAAATCCAGATCTAGAATCGTCGGGCCAGACATCCGGGCCTCAGGCCGGACATCCGG
Organism: Triticum aestivum; assembly: GCF_018294505.1. Taxonomy (NCBI): domain Eukaryota; kingdom Viridiplantae; phylum Streptophyta; class Magnoliopsida; order Poales; family Poaceae; genus Triticum; species Triticum aestivum. The sequence goes on from NC_057802.1 coordinate 157,988,395, forward strand.
GCCCCAAGCCGGACATCCGGCTCCTGGAGCACAAAATCTGCACGGTTCTGGACATCAGCCCCCGGATTTCCGGCCCCCACCCCCGGATGTCCGACCCCTGGGAATTCAGCCTCCTGTGTTTCACCGTTTTGCCCATAACTTTCACATCCGGAGTCCGATTTTCATGTTCTTTAGCTCGTTGAGTAGCTATTGACATCCTCTATCCTCCTATATTGGTCTCAACACCATTTGACTCCATCAAATTTTCCAAAATTTGGCAAGTTTGCTTAGGCCCTCCACCATAACATCCGCAAAACCATCATAGCCTTCCGCAACCTAACCCATTTTGTTCCCCATAGCATTAGTGGTTGCTTCAGTAGTGATTCGAGTCTCCTAAGGTGTTTAGGCTACTTAGGGACGATTATTTCTTCATCAACCACTACCATAACTTCGGCATAGGCTTGCCCACCATACACTTCCACCACCCCAACTTAACCCAATTTTGTTTGAGTTGTGAGTTGTGTCTCCTAAGGTGTTTCGGCTACTTAGGGACCGTACTTCCAACTCCGACACCGTGTATAGTACACCACCTAACCCTCCATTTCCGCATTGCGTACTCCAAAACCCATCATTGCATTTCCGCAATCCCATTGAGCTTCCAAAAAACCACCACCGCTTTCCGCTACCACCATTTGACATTTGACATTTGAGATTTTGAGTTCGCGGTTTTTCCGTTTCCTAAGGTTTTTCGGCTAATTAGGGATGGTTCGACATCAAGAACACCGCCACTCATCATCGCCACAGATGGTAATGTAACGCCCCAAGACCGACGCTCCAGACGCCTTCCATGTTCTTTGTGATCGTTGTGTGTATTTATTTGTTGGTTGCATTTCATCATGGCATCATCCGCATTGCATCGGCACCTCGTTGCCGTCATTGTTTTTAAAGCTTGCATCCACTCGTAGTTGCCGCTCCTCCCTTCCCTCCGTTGCGTCCGTTGACCCTTTCAAGACCAACCGTGTTTTTGGTTCCCTCTTGTCAAACCACCTAACCCCTCCTTGCATAGTGCATCGACCCTCTTGCGCGCATCCGAAACTCCCCCGAACCCGACTCAGACTATCGTTACCAAGGGATCCGGATCATCCTCAAACATCTATAAAATATCTCCGTTTTCTTTTTTGGACTCCCTATCTATTTATTTCTCGACCGTCCGATTAAAATCGGAGGGACCAAATACCCCTACCTAAAATCCATCTGCTATAAATAGTCCTAACCCTAGACCAATCCCTAAAACCTAGGCTTCTTGTTCCATCGCGCCGCCACCCGCTCAATCCCCATCGGGATCACCCACAGCCAACCACCATCCTCTCGTGCCTCCCTCGTTTTCCTCGGCGCCGTCGCCACCCCGATCCTCTTCCTTGGGATCCATCCCCGACCCAGCCACCTCGCCCGAGCCTCCTTCCAGGGCAGCCGAGGACCTCCCCGACCCCGCTGTACCTCGCCGCTCTTGCTCAAGGTCACGTCGCCGATCCCCGTGCCCTCTCTCTTTTCTTTTCTCTCTCTAACCTCTCGGCATCTCTCTTCATCCTCCTCCCAGGAACAAAGCCATGGCGCCCGAGGCCTCCCCTGGCTCGTCTCGTCGGAGCCCTTCCAGCAGCTGCTCCAGGCCGTCGCCCTCGTCCCTCCTCGTCCTCCAGCAGCTCCTCCCTGTGCGCCTCCTCTGGTTCCCGAGGCCGAGCCGCCCCGTGCCCGCAACCCTCGCGCGAGCCGGCGACCAACCCGCAGGCCGCGCCCTCCGGCGACCCCGCCGTCGGCAACAACGTTCAGGACCGGATTTGTCCCGCTCCTCTCCTCCCCTGTCTCTCTCCCTTCCCTAACGCTCTCTCTCACATCTCTCTCTCTCTCTCTGTACTTGCCACAGCAAGGAACCGCCGAGCTCGCCAAGCCCTGCCGCCAGAGACCTCCTCTGCGCCCCGTTGACCTGCGGCTCCACCGCCCCGTCGAGTTCCCGGAGCCACCGCCGCCTCGCCAGCGCCGCTCGCCTCCACTGCCGTCCTCTGCATCGCAGCCGTGCAGGACCGCGTCGACCTCTCCTGCTCGCCCGCCTCATCCCTGCGTTGACCCGCGCCTCTGCCTCTACCGCTCGTTCCCCTGCTTCGCACGCTGGGCCGTGTCCCCTTCGCCAGACCGAGAGGCCCAGCGCCAAGCGAGCCGCCCTGCTTCCTCGTCGGCCCAGATCCGCCGGCCCACCGCTCTGCTTCCCCTTCGGCCAGTTTTGGCCCGATGTGAGCAGCTTCCCCAGCCCAGTTTAGTTCTGTTTCGGCCCATTTTTTTTCCTGCGCTCCGAATTTGTCTATTTATCCCAGGATTTACAGTTTTACAGAAAAACCCTCAAACATCATGCATATAATAACTCTTTAACAGTGCATCATATGTTAAAACTTTATATATGAAAAATGCTCAGAATTTTATCTAGTTTCATAATATGCTGCTTGCATCCATGTTCAAAATGTTTAAATTTTTGTTTGATTAAATTTGCTCAAATGCCATGTTAAAATGATTTATTTCATAAATAAATAACCGTAGCTCGGATTTTAATAAATTATATATGTAAATGGGGTAGAAAAATGCATAGATTAACTTGGTGCATTTTATTTTGCTGTTTAACAACATTAAAATTGTGCTTATGACAGAATAGTACCAAATCTAAAATATGCATATGGGGATTTTCCGGAATTGTTGTTTGTTGTTCCGGCCTCATTTAAATTTGCCTAGATAGGTAGTTTTCATATGCCTCACCTCTTGCCATGTTAATCAACATTTAATATTGTTGGGTACATAAACGAGAGAGAACTAAATAATTGATGTGGTGTTTCTTCAATATTTGCATATTGAGCTCCATTTAATTTGTAGTGTTGTTTGGTGCACTTTGCCATGCATATTTAAATCGGACATGCATCATACTTGTTTTTGCATCATGCCTTGCTTATGTGATGGTTGTTTACTATGTTGTTTGTTTCTTTCCGGGTTGCTTCTCTCGTTAGCTTCGGTTTCGTTCCGGAGTTGTGAGGATTTGTTCGACTACATCCGTTTGTCTTCTTCATGGACTCGTTCTTCTTCCTAGCGGGATTTCAGGCAAGATGACCATACCCTCAAAATCACTTCTATCTTTGCTTGCTAGTTGTTCGCTCTATTGCTATGCTGCGCTACCTACCACTTGCTATATCATGCCTCCCAAATTTCCACGAAACCACCTCTAACCTTTGTCACCCTTCCTAGCAAACCATTGTTTGGCTATGTTACCGCTTTTGCTCAGCCCCTCTTATAGCGTTGCTAGTTGCAGGTGAAGATGAAGATTGCTCCATGTTGGATTATGTTTATGTTGGGATATCACAATATCTCTTATTTAATTAATGCATCTATATACTTGGTAAAGGGTGGAAGGCTCGGCCTTATGCCTGGTGTTTTGTTCCACTCTTGCCGCCCTAGTTTCCGTCATAGCGGTGTTATGTTCCTTGATTTTGCGTTCCTTACGCGGTTGGGTGATTTATGGGACCCCCTCGACAGTTCGCTTTGAATAAAACTCCTCCAGCAAGGCCCAACCTTGGTTTTACCATTTGCCTACCTAAGCCTTTTTCCCTTGGGTTCTGCAGACTCAAGGGTCATCTTTATTTTAAACCCCGGGCCAGTGCTCCTCTGAGTGTTGGTCCAACCCGTCAGTCGCCGGTGGCCACCAGGGGCAACTCTGGGCTCGCCTATCGGAAGCTTGGACAATCCGGTGTGCCCTGAGAACGAGATATGTGCAACTCCTATCAGGATTTGTCGGCACATTCGGGCGGCTTTGCTGGTCTTGTTTTACCATTGTCGAAATGTCTTGTAAACCGGGATTCCGAGACTGATCGGGTCTTCCCGGGAGAAGGTTTATCCTTCGTTGACCGTGAGAGCTTATAATGGGCTAAGTTGGGACACCCCTACAGTGTATTATCTTTCGAAAGCCGTGCCCGCGGTTATGTGGCAGATGGGAATTTGTTAACATCCGGTTGTAGAGAACTTGAAAATCGACTTAATTAAAATGCATCAACCATGTGTGTAGCCGTGATGGTCTCTTTTCGGCGGAGTCCGGGAAGTGAACACGACTTTTGGGTTATGTTTGATGTAAGTCAGAGTTCAGGATCACTTCTTGATCATTACTAGTTGACGACCGTTCCGTTGCTTCTCTTCTCGCTCTTATTTGCGTATGTTAGCCACCATATATGCTTAGTGCTTGCTGCAGCTCCACCTCACTACCCTTTCCTTCCTATAAGCTTAAATAGTCTTGATCTCGCGGGTGTGAGATTGCTGAGTCCTCGTGACTCACAGATACTTCCAAACAGTTGCAGGTGTCGACGATACCAGTGCAGGTGATGCTACCGGACTCAAGTGGGAGTTCGACGAGGAACTTGGTCGTTACTATGTTTCGTTTCCCGTTGATCAGTAGTGGTGCCCAGTTGGGACGATCAGGGATCTAGCATTTGGGGTTGTCTTCTTTTATTTTGGTTCCGTAGTCGGACCTATGTGTGTACTCTGATTGATGTATGATTTATTTATGTATTGTGTGAAGTGGCGATTGTAAGCCAACTCTTTATCCCATTCTTGTTCATTACATGGGATTGTGTGAAGATGACCCTTCTTGCGACAAAATCACAATGCGGTTATGCCTCTAAGTCGTACCTCAACACGTGGGAGATATAGCCGCATCGGGGGCGTTACAAGTTGGTAATCAGAGCCATCCCCGACTTAGGAGCCCCCTGCTTGATCGAATCGCTAACGTTGTTGAGTCTAGAACAAAAATGTTTTGAGTCTTAGGATTATATATATCGGAGAGTAGGATTCTTTTTACTCCTCAGTCCCTTCGTCGCTCTGGTGAGGTGTCCTGACGTAGAAGTTTTGACCTTTCTCTCCTCAAATTTCACTAAAAAAAATTTAGGATCACGCGGGTATCTTGGAATCGTTCCGATGGTTTTGTGAAGAGAACATTGTTCTTGGTGCCTCCTGACATTTAGGGGTTGTGGCAGTGTCCCGGGGAGTTGAGCTCCGAGGTGTTGTCGTCACAATTTTATCGTTGCAGTTCTGGAATACCTGAGTTTCGCCGACATCGAAAATCTCTTTTATGCAGTTGTTGGTGAGATCACCTCGACGCCACCCAGTACTGGGGCGGGAGTTCGGGAGTATTGCCATAAATCGTATAACGGATGCTTTTCGAAGGTTGAGGTAAATGATTTCCGAAGGTTTCTTGGTTATGTGTTGAAGGATGGATACAGCTGGATCTAGGTATTGTTAGTTTGGGTGATATATTTTGTGTCCCTTGTATCCCCAACACCTGATTGCATAACCAGAAAGTTTCGGGAGTTTATAAGTGGGAATTCAAGTAGCTCCTAGGATATCTTTCCGACAGATGCATGATATGAGATTGGGGTTCGACGTCTAGTGGTCCGCCTTTCCACGGTTGGTTTTACAGTGGTCTCGTAGTGTCTTAAAGAGTCCTTGGCTATGCCGACTCGGGGACGCTTCGTATGTCATGTGCACTGCCTTGTACATGATGGTGTTGTACGATCGAGCCCGTGTGGGCCCCACCATGAAAACTTCGGACGAAATCTCTATCATATGTTTGTTCCGGCTTATTCTGCAAGCCAAATCCTGTGTTTTGTTTTAAGTTGTGGTATTCGAGTTGCTTCGAAGTCAAGTGTTGATTCCATACCTTATTCTAAGTGGTGTTCTCATATTTTTAGGTGGATGCTAATCCTTCTTGATCATCAAGGTTGTCTTTTCAATCCTTTCCAACCGGTGTGCTTCTCTTCAAGTGGATCCGATCTTTTCAACATCCGCAAGATCAACTCTAAATTTTCTCAATGGTGTTTTTTCATCCGTCCCAAGTTGCCTTTGTTTTTCCCGCCCTCCCACCCTTTTCTTCAAGGACTCAGTTTTCTCAATCATGTATCCTTTTATTGATGGGAAGCCTCTCCATCCTTTTCCATCAATGTTTCCTATCCGGTGATTCTCAGGAAGATGTTCTTCAAGTTTATCATTCTTCATTCTTTTTCTTCTCCGGTGGACTCAAGTCAAGCTTTCAGTGTTGATCGTATTCTTTTCCTCGTTTCAAATGCTTTCTCATGTCGGTGCATCTCTTAATCATCCACCTCTTTCTATTCATGTTATCTGGAGTGCTGAAGTTATCTCAGAAGATTCGCATTTCCATTCCCAATCTGTTCAAGCTATTTCGAGGTTGTTATCTCATTCAAGCCATTTAATTCAACCGGCGCAATCTTTCTTTTAATCATTCAACGGTATATCTTTTGAGTGGGCCCTAACCCACAGGTCTTTTCCCAGGATCTTACCTGACTCTTCTAATTTTCCCGGAGCTTCTAAAAAATTCTTTTCAAAGTTTGACGTAAGAATGGGTTATCATCAGTCATATGTCTTTCTCCAAGATCTTTCAAATTCTTTCATCATTGGTTCAACATTTCTAATTTTCATCCCGGAGTATCTCAACAATTCATGGTGGTGTTTCTCATGGTCATTCTCAACATTTGAAGACCGAAGAAGAGTTCCTCTTCAGTCTTATCCATTCTCTCAAAGATATGTGGTTCTAACTTGTTGCCATCCTCTCATAATTGTTTTTGACTGCGAGTATTCTTTTCACCCATCTGGAGCAATTCAGGAGTCTTTTCAGTTTGATTCTCCGGAGCCCATCATCTCAGAATTATTCATTCTCAGCTTTCAGATCTCATTCTCCAAATCTTACCGGTGCATCATTCAAATATCCTCTAATCAGTTCATGGTCTCTTCGTTCTCATGTATCTAAATTCTGTCAAGTATCTTTATTCGTTTTCTAATTCTTCCCGGTGAATTGCGCCTTTGCTACTTTCATTTCCAATTCTTACGATGGTTCGTTCAAGAGTTCTCTTTCTTGGTTATCATATTAATTCATTCGTTGTTTCCAAATCCCACTGGTGGTTCCATCAAGACCTTATTCAAGTTTGCGCTATATCTATCTTAATCCTTTCTACGAGAATAAGTAGTATGCCAAATCCGTTGCTTGTCATCAATCTAAATTGGTGAAGGATACGCGTAATGTAATTCTTATTCTTGTTTCCTCCAAGTGATTAATTCCTTCTTCCGGAGTTCGTTCATGATATCAAATTCTCGGTTCCAAGTTGTTCATCTCTTCTTTCTGGAGCTCCAAGTTATTTCAATTATATCATTTCAAAGCTTCATCTAATCATTGCAAGGCTTCACCTTGTGTTGTCAACTTCTCTTTCTTTTTATCATCCTTTTATTACCGGAGTTCTTCATGGAGGCTCTACATGGTGGTTCATCAAAGATTCTTTTTATTCTTCAATTGTTCTTCAAGATTTCTCTCGAAGTTAAGATCCGTCAAGCTATACTCAAAAATAAACATGGTGCTCAACAAATGTGTTGTTTTGAGGAGTTCAAGCATTCTTCATCTCGCATTCCGAAGTGCAATTCGTTTTACCTTATCATTTGAGGTGGTGTTATGTCATTCTTGACAGGTTGAGTTCGCGTTTCAGGATTCACATGTTGTCAAGAATGAGATATTTTAAATCCACCAATCTCTTCGTTGGATTTTATCTTCTGTCATGTTTCACCTAAAGCTTTCCCTAAGGATTTTTGCTATTTATGGTGCTCATAAATGAACCAAGTTCTTCATTTATCCTCCCGGCGAAATAAGTTTCTCGTCTCCTTGTTCATACCAATCCAATCTATTATTTTTCCGTTAGTGGCAGAATTTCACCTCAAGTTTTTGGGATGTTTTCCTTAAGCCCACAACAAGCTTGTTCTTTTCGTTGTTGATTTTTCCAACAACTCCGTTCAATCCTACTTCGTAAGGATGCTCTTTAAAATTCATTTATGGTAGGAGATGTTGGTTTCATTCTTCGTTCTATTCACTCCAACTATCTAACTATTATGCATCGTTTCCGGAGGCTTTGTGATGTTGCTCTCTTCGACCAATCATCTTGTTTTGTCAAGATCATGTAATTTTTCCTTTCTCGTCCGTTTAGCCGGAGTGTCGTGTTTTCATTCGAGTTCTCTCATCTTATCAAGTTTTGTCTCCTTCCTCAACCGGAGTGCTGTCTGAAATCTTTCTTACCCCTTGTGCCATTCTTTCATTAGTTCCGGAGGCAATGTGTTGTTAATTTCATCGAGTATCCTCTCATCTTGTCAAGATCATGTTCAATTCCTTCCATTTACAGTCGGAGTGCTGCCCAAATTATATCATTCTCATTCCTTCTTTATCTTGTTTTAACCGGAGTGTTGTGTCTATCATTCCTCTTCTAACCGGAGTCTCATCCAAGTGCTTTCATTTTGCCAAGTCCATATTCTACCCCTTCCATTTTCCAACCGGAGCGTTATCGTAATTGATCATTATCGTTCCTTGTACATCTCGTTTCAACCGGAGTGCTTGCATGTGTTGGGGATCGTAGCAGAATTTAAAAATTTTCTACGCATCACCAAGATCCATCTATGGAGTATACTAGCAACGAGGGGAAAGGAGTGCATCTACATACCCTTGTAGATCGCGAGCGGAAGCGTTCCAATGAACGGGGTTGATGGAGTCGTACTCGCCGTGATCCAAATCACCGATGACCGAGTGCCGAACGGACGGCACCTCCGCGTTCAACACACGTACGGAGCAGCGACGTCTCCTCTTTCTTGATCCAGCAAGGGGGAAGGAGAGGTTGATGGAGATCCAGCAGCACGACGGCGTGGTGGTGGAAGTAGCGGGGTCTCGGCAGGGCTTCGCCAAGCTTCTGCGAGAGGGAGAGGTGTTGCAGGGGGAGAGGGAGGCGCCAGGGGCTGTCTTGCTGCTGCCCTCCCTCCCCCCACTATATATAGGCCCCCTGGGAGGGGGGGCGCCGGCCTGGATCCCATCTGCAAGGGGGGGCGGCGGCCAGGGGGAAACTTACCCCCCAAGGCAAGTGGGGCGCCCCCCCCACCCTAGGGTTTCCAACCCTGGGCGCAGGGGGGAGGCCCATGGGGGGGCGCCCCAGCCCACTAAGGGCTGGTTCCCTTCCCACTTCAGCCCATGGGGCCCTCCGGGATAGGTGGCCCCACCCGGTGGACCCCCGGGACCCTTCCGGTGGTCCCGGTACAATACCGGTGACCCCCGAAACTTTCCCGGTGGCCGAAACTTGACTTCCTATATATAATTCTTCACCTCCGGACCATTCCGGAGCTCCTCGTGACGTCCGGGATCTCATCCGGGACTCCGAACAACTTTCGGGTTTCCGCATACTAATATCTCTACAACCCTAGCGTCACCGAACCTTAAGTGTGTAGACCCTACGGGTTCGGGAGACATGCAGACATGACCGAGACGCCTCTCCGGTCAATAACCAACAGCGGGATCTGGATACCCATGTTGGCTCCCACATGTTCCACGATGATCTCATCGGATGAACCACGATGTCGAGGATTCAATCAATCCCGTATACAATTCCCTTTGTCAATCGGTATGTTACTTGCCCGAGATTCGATCGTCGGTATCCCAATACCTTGTTCAATCTCGTTACCGGCAAGTCACTTTACTCGTACCGTAATGCATGATCCCGTGGCTAACTCCTTAGTCACATTGAGCTCATTATGATGATGCATTACCGAGTGGGCCCAGAGATACCTCTCCGTCATACGGAGTGACAAATCCCAGTCTCGATCCGTGCCAACCCAACACACACTTTCGGAGATACCCGTAGTGTACCTTTATAGTCACCCAGTTACGTTGTGACGTTTGGTACACCCAAAGCACTCCTACGGTATCCGGGAGTTGCACGATCTCATGGTCTAAGGAAATGATACTTGACATTGGAAAAGCTCTAGCAAACGAACTACACGATCTTTTATGCTATGCTTAGGATTGGGTCTTGTCCATCACATCATTCTCCTAATGATGTGATCCCGTTATCAACGACATCCAATGTCCATGGTCAGGACACCGTAACCATCTATTGATCAATGAGCTAGTCAACTAGAGGCTTACTAGGGACATGGTGTTGTCTATGTATCCACACATGTATCTGAGTTTCCTATCAATACAATCCTAGCATGGATAATAAACGATTATCATGAACAAGGAAATATAATAATAACCAATTTATTATTGCCTCTAGGGCATATTTCCAACAGCATGTACTTCTCGTCCATTCTTCTCGTCATTCATAGCTTTGCGAACTCCAAAGTTCACATGGTGTTCCTTGTTTCTCTTTTCTACCGGAGTCTTCTCAATTTTGTTCAACTCTGTCGTATTCTTCTTTCAAGTTTTCAACCTCTGAAGGTTCTTTGGTTTCACTCGTTTGTCAAAGAAGCAACTTTGTCTTACCTCTTCCTCTTCCGTTTCTCTCCGGCGCCATCCTTAGATCTCGGGACGAGATCCTCTTGTGGTGGAGTGTTGTAACGCCCCAAGACCGACGCTCCAGATGCCTTCCATGTTCTTTGTGATCGTTGTGTGTATTTATTTGTTGGTTGCATTTCATCATGGCATCATCCGCATTGCATCGGCACCTCGTTGCCATCATTGTTTTTAAAGCTTGCATCCGCTCGTAGTTGCCGCTCCTCGCTTCCCTCCGTTGCGTCCGTTGACCCTTTCGAGACCAACCATGTTTTCGGTTCCCTCTTGTCAAACCACCTAACCCCTCCTTGCACAGTGCATCGACCCTCTTGCGCGCATCCGAAACTCCCCCGAACCCGACTCAGACTGTCGTTACCAGTGGATCCGGATCATCCTCAAACATCTATAAAATATCTCCCACTTTATTATTGCCTCTAGGGCATATTTCCAACAGTCTCCCACTTGCACTAGAGTCAATAATCTAGTTCACATCACCATGTGATTAACACTCACAGGTCACATCACCATGTGACCAACATCCAAAGAGTTCACTAGAGTCAACAATCTAGTTCACATCATTATGTGATTAACACTCAATGAGTTCTGGTTTGATAATGTCATGCTTGTGAGAGAGGTTATTAGTCAATGGGTCTGAACCTTTCAGATCCGTGTGTGCTTTACGAATATCTATGTCATCTTGTGGATGCTACCACGCGCTACTTGGAGCCATTTCAAATAACTGCTCTACTATACGAATCCGGTTTACTACTCAGAGTCATCCGGATTAGTGTCAAAGTTCGCATCGACGTAACCCTTTACGACGAACTCCTTTTCACCTCCATAATCGAGAAAATTCCTTAGTCTACTAGATACTAAGGATAAGTTCGACCGCTGTCATGTGATCCATTCCCGGATCACTATTGTACCCCTTGACCAACTCATGGCAAGGCACACTTCATGTGCGGTACACAGCATAGCATACTGTAGAGCCTACGTCTAAAGCATAGGGGACGACCTTCGTCCTTTCTCTCTCTTCTGCTGTGGTCAGGTCTTGAGTCTTACTCAATACTCACACCTTGTAACACAGCCAAGAACTCCTTCTTTGCTGATCTATTTTGAACTCTTTCAAAATCATGTCAAGGTGTGCGTTCTTTGAAAGTATCATCAGGCGTCTTGATCTATCTCTATAGATCTTGATGCCCAATATGTAAGCAGCTTTATCCAGGTCTTCCTTTGAAAAACTCCTTTCAAACAACCCTTTATGCTTTCCAGAAATTTTACATCATTTCGGATCAACAATATGTCATTCACATATACTTATCAGAAATGTTGTAGCGCTCCCACTCACTTTATTGTAAATACAAGTTTCTGACAAACTTTGTATAAACCCAAAAACTTTGATCACTCCATCAAAGCGTATATTCTGACTCCGAGATGCTTGCTCTAGTCCATGGAAGGATCGCTGGAGCTAGCATACCTTTTAGCATCCTTAGGATCGACAAAACCTTTCTGATTGTATCACATACAACCTTTCCTTACGAAAACTGGTAAGGAAACTTGTTTTGACATCCATCTGCCAGATTTCATAAATGCAGCTAATGCTAACATGATTCCGACGGACTTAAGCATCGCTATGGATGAGAAAATCTCATCGTAGTCAACTCCTTGAACTTGTGAAAATACTCTTTGCCACAAGTCGAGCTTCATAGACGGTAACATTACCGTCCACGTCCGTCTTCTTCTTAAAGATCCATTTGTCTCAATGGCTTGCCGATCATCGGGCAAGTTCACCAAAGTCCATGCTTTGTTCTGATACATGGATTCTATCTCGGATTTCATGGTTTCTAACCATTTGTCGGAATATGGGCCCACCATCGCTTCTCCATAGCTCGTAGGTTCATTGTTGTCTAACAACATGATATCTAAGACAGGATTACCGTACCACTCAGGAGTAGTACATATCCTCGTCGACCTACGAGGTTTGGTAGTGACTTGATCCGAAGTTTCATGATCACTATCATAAGCTTCCACTTCAATTGGTGTAGGTGCCACAGGAACAACTTCCTGTGCCCTGCTACACACTAGTTGAAGTTATGGTTCAATAACCTCATCAAGTCTCCACCATCCTCCCACTCAATTCTTTCGAGAGAAACTTTTCCTCGAGAAAGGACTCGTTTCTAGAAGCAATTACTTTTGCTTCCAGATCTGAAATAGGAGGTATACCCAACTGTTTTGGGTTTTCTATGAAGATGCATTTATCCGCTTTGGGTTCGAGCTTATCAGCTTGAAACTCTTTCACATAAGCATCGCAGCCCCAATCTTTTAAGAAACGACAACTTAGGTTTCTCTAAACGGTGTCGTCTCAACGGAATTGCGTGGTGCCCCTTTTAAAGTGAATGCGGTTGATCTCTAATGCCTAACCCATAAACGATAGTTGTAATTTGATAAGAGACATCATGGTATGCACCATATCCAATAGGGTGCAGTTATGATGTTCGGACACACCATCACACTGTGGTGTTCCAGGCGGTATTAATTGTGAAACACTTTCCACAATGTCTTAATTGTGTGCCAAACTCGTAACTCAGATATCTCTATGATCATATCATAGACATTTTATCCTCTTGTCACGACGATCTTCAACTTCACTCTGAAATTACTTGAACCTTTCAATAATTCAGACTTGTGTTTCATCAAGTAAATATTCTCAGCATCTACTCAAATCATCTGTGAAGTAAGAACATAACGATATCCACTGCATGCCTCAGCACTCATTGGACTGCATACATCAAAATGTATTACTTCCAATAAGTTGCTCTCTTGTTCCATCTTACTGAAAACGAGGCCTTTCAGTCATCTTGCCCATGTGGTATGATTTGCATGTCTCAAGTGATTCAAAATCAAGTGAGTACAAACGATCCATTTGCATGGAGTTTCTTCATGCATATATACCAATAGACATGGTTCGCATGTCTCAATCTTTTCAAAAACGAGTGAGTCCAAAGATCCATCTACATGGAGCTTCTTCATGCGTTCTATACCAATATGACTCAAATGGCAGTGCCACAAGTATGTGGAACTATCATTACTATTTTATATCTTTTGGCACGAACATGTGTATCACTACGATCGAGATTCATTTTAGGTGCAAGACCATTGAAGGTATTATTCAAATAAACAGAGTAACCATTATTCTCCTTAAATGAATAACCGTATTGCGATAAACATAATCCAATCATGCTCAACGCAAACACCAAATCTCGATGGTAGAGGGAGCATGCGATGCTTGATCACATCAACCTTGGAAACACTTCCAACACATATCGTCATCTCACCTTTAGCTAGTCTCCGTTTATTCCGCAGCTTTTATTTCGAGTTACTAACACTTAGCAACCGAACCGGTATCTAATACCCTGGTGCTGCTAGGAGTACTAGTAAAGTACACATTCATTTAATGTATATCCAATATACTTCTGTCGACCTTGCCTGCCTTCTCATCTACCAAGTATCTAGGGTAGTTCTGCTTCAGTGACCGTTCCCCTCATTACAGGAGCACTTAGTCTCGGGTTTGGGTTTAACTTTGGGATTCTTCGCTAGAGCAGCAAATGATTTGCTGTTTCATGAAGTATCCCTTCTTGCCCTTGCCCTTCTAGAAACTAGTGGTTTTACTAACCATCAACAATTGATGCTCCTTCTTGATTTCTACTTTCGCGGTGTCAAACATCGCGAGTTGCTCAAGGATCATCATATCTATCCCTGATATGTTATAGTTCATCACGAAGCTCTAATAGCTTGGTGGCAGTGACTATGGAGAACCATCACTATCTCATCTGGAAGATTAACTCCCACTCGATTCAAGCGATTGTGGTACTCAGACAATCTGAGCACATGCTCAACGATTGAGCTTTTCTCCCTCAGTTTGCAGGCTTAAGAAACTTGTCAGAGGTCTCATACCTCTTGACGTGGGCACTAGTCCGAAATCCCAATTTCAGTCTTCGGAACATCTCATATGTTCTGCGACGTTTCAAAAACCGTCTTTGGTGCCACAATTCTAAACCGTTAGCATTACGCACTGAACTATCACGTAGTCATCAAAACGTGTATGTCAGATGTTTCGCAACATCTACAGACGACGCTGAGGTTCAGCACACCGAGCGGTGCATTAAGGACATAAGCCTTCTGTGCAGCAATGAGGACAATCCTCAGTTTACGGACCCAGTCCGCATAATTGCTACTACCAACTTTCAACTAAATTTTCTCTAGGAACATATCTTAACCAGTAGAACTAAAGCGCAAGCTATGACATAATTTGCAAAGACCTTCTGACTATGTTCATGATAATTAAGTTCATCTGATTAATGAACTCCCACTCAGATAGACATCCCTCTAGTCATCTAAGTGATACATGATCCGAGTCAAACTAGGCCGTGTCCGATCATCACGTGAGACGGACTAGTCATCATCGGTGAACATCTCCATGTTGATCGTATCTACTATACGACTCATGTTCGACCTTTCGATCTCTTGTGTTCCGAGGCCATGTCTGTACATGCTAGGCTCGTCAAGTCAACCTAAGTGTTTCGCATGTGTTCCGAGGCCATGTCTGTACATGCTAGGCTCGTCAACACCCGTTGTATTCGAACGTTAGAATCTATCACACCCGATCATCACGTGGTGCTTCGAAACAACGAACCTTCGCAACGGTGCACAGTTAGGGGGAACACGTCTCTTGAAATTTTAGTGAGGGATCATCTTATTTATGCTACCGTCGTTCTAAGCAAATAAGATGTAAACATGATAAACATCACATGCAAATCATAAAGTGACGTGATATGGCCAATATCATCTTGCGCCTTTGATCTCCATCTTTGAGGCGCGGCATGATCACCTTCGTCACCGGCATGACACCATGATCTCCATCATTGTGTCTTCATGAAGTTGTCTCGCCAACTATTACTTCTACTACTATGGCTAACGGTTAGCAATAAAGTAAAGTAATTACATGGCGTTTTCATTGACACGCAGGTCATACAATAAATTAAGACAACTCCTATGGCTCCTGCCGGTTGTCATTCTCATCGACATGCAAGTCGTGATTCCTATTACAAGAACATGATCAATCTCATACATCACATATATCATTCATCACATCCTTTTTGGCCATATCACATCACATAGCATACCCTGCAAAAACAAGTTAGACGTCCTCTAATTGTTGTTGCATGTTTTACGTGGCTGCTATGGGTTTCTAGCAAGAACGTTTCTTACCTACGCAAAAGCCACAACGTGATATGCCAATTTCTATTTACCCTTCATAAGGACCCTTTTCATCGAATCCGATCCGACTAAAGTGGGAGAGACAGACACCCGCTAGCCACCTTATGCAACTAGTGCATGTCAGTCGGTGGAACCTGTCTCACGTAAGAGTACGTGTAAGGTCGGTCCGGGCCGCTTCATCCCACGATGCCGCCGAATCAAGATAAGACTAGTAACGGCAAGAAGAATTGGCAACATCAACGCCCACAACTGCTTTGTGTTCTACTCGTGCATAGTAACTACGCATAGGCCTGGCTCATGATGCCACTGTTGGGGATCGTAGCAGAATTTAAAATTTTTCTACGCATCACCAAGATCCATCTATGGAGTATACTAGCAACGAGGGGAAAGGAGTGCATCTACATACCCTTGTAGATCGCGAGCGGAAGCGTTCCAATGAACGGGGTTGATGGAGTCGTACTCGCCGTGATCCAAATCACCGATGACCGAGTGCCGAACGGACGGCACCTCCGCGTTCAACACACGTACGGAGCAGCGACGTCTCCTCCTTCTTGATCCAGCAAGGGGGAAGGAGAGGTTGATGGAGATCCAGCAGCACGACGGCGTGGTGGTGGAAGTAGCGGGGTCTCGGCAGGGCTTCGCCAAGCTTCTGCGAGAGGGAGAGGTGTTGCAGGGGGAGAGGGAGGCGCCAGGGGCTGTCATGCTGCTGCCCTCCCTCCCCCCACTATATATAGGCCCCCTGGGAGGGGGGGCGCCGGCCTGGATCCCATCTGCAAGGGGGGGGGCGGCCAGGGGGAAACTTACCCCCCAAGGCAAGTGGGGCGCCCCCCACCCTAGGGTTTCCAACCCTAGGCGCAGGGGGGAGGCCCATGGGGGGGCGCCCCAGCCCACTAAGGGCTGGTTCCCTTCCCACTTCAGCCCATGGGGCCCTCCGGGATAGGTGGCCCCACCCGGTGGACCCCCGGGACCCTTCCGGTGGTCCCGGTACAATACCGGTGACCCCTGAAACTTTCCCGGTGGCCGAAACTTGACTTCCTATATATAATTCTTCACCTCCGGACCATTCCGGAGCTCCTCGTGACGTCCGGGATCTCATCCGGGACTCCGAACAACTTTCGGGTTTCCGCATACTAATATCTCTACAACCCTAGCGTCACCGAACCTTAAGTGTGTAGACCCTACGGGTTCGGGAGACATGCAGACATGACCGAGACGCCTCTCCGGTCAATAACCAACAGCGGGATCTGGATACCCATGTTGGCTCCCACATGTTCCACGATGATCTCATCGGATGAACCACGATGTCGAGGATTCAATCAATCCCGTATACAATTCCCTTTGTCAATCGATATGTTACTTGCCCGAGATTCGATCGTCGGTATCCCAATACCTTGTTCAATCTCGTTACCGGCAAGTCACTTTACTCGTACCGTAATGCATGATCCCGTGGCTAACTCCTTAGTCACATTGAGCTCATTATGATGATGCATTACCGAGTGGGCCCAGAGATACCTCTCCGTCATACGGAGTGACAAATCCCAGTCTCGATCCGTGCCAACCCAACACACACTTTCGGAGATACCCGTAGTGTACCTTTATAGTCACCCAGTTACGTTGTGACGTTTGGTACACCCAAAGCACTCCTACGGTATCCGGGAGTTGCACGATCTCATGGTCTAAGGAAATGATACTTGACATTGGAAAAGCTCTAGCAAACGAACCTCACGATCTTTTATGCTATGCTTAGGATTGGGTCTTGTCCATCACATCATTCTCCTAATGATGTGATCCCGTTATCAACGACATCCAATGTCCATGGTCAGGAAACCGTAACCATCTATTGATCAACGAGCTAGTCAACTAGAGGCTTACTAGGGACATGGTGTTGTCTATGTATCCACACATGTATCTGAGTTTCCTATCAATACAATTCTACATGGATAATAAACGATTATCATGAACAAGGAAATATAATAATAACCAATTTATTATTGCCTCTAGGACATATTTCCAACAGCATGTACTTCTCGTCCATTCTTCTCGTCATTCATAGCTTTGCAAACTCCAAAGTTCACATGGTGTTCCTTGTTTCTCTTTTCTACCGGAGTCTTCTCAATTTTGTTCAACTCTGTCGTATTCTTCTTTCAAGTTTTCAACCTCTGAAGGTTCTTTGGTTTCACTCGTTTGTCAAAGAAGCAACTTTGTCTTACCTCTTCCTCTTCCGTTTCTCTCCGGCGCCATCCTTAGATCTCGGGACGAGATCCTCTTGTAGTGGTGGAGTGTTGTAACGCCCCAAGACCGACGCTCCAGACGCCTTCCATGTTCTTTGTGATCGTTGTGTGTATTTATTTGTTGGTTGCATTTCATCATGGCATCATCCGCATTGCATCGGCACCTCGTTGCCATCATTGTTTTGAAAGCTTGCATCCGCTCGTAGTTGCCGCTCTTCGCTTCCCTCCGTTGCGTCCGTTGACCCTTTCGAGACCAACCGTGTTTTCGGTTCCCTCTTGTCAAACCACCTAACCCCTCCTTGCACAGTGCATCGACCCTCTTGCGCGCATCCGAAACTCCCCCGATCATCCTCAAACATCAATAAAATATCTCCGTTTTCTTTTTTGGACTCCCTATCTATTTATTTCTCGACCGTCCGATTAAAATCGGAGGGACCAAATACCCCTACCTAAAATCCATCTGCTATAAATAGTCCTAACCCTAGACCAATCCCTAAAACCTAGGCTTCTTGTTCCATCGCGCCGCCACCCGCTCAATCCCCATCGGGATCACCCTCAGCCAACCACCATCCTCTCGTGCCTCCCTCATTTTCCTTGGCGCCGTCGCCACCCCGATCCTCTTCCTTGGGATCCATCCCCGACCCAGCCACCTCGCCCGAGCCTCCTTCCAGGGCAGCCGAGGACCTCCCCGACCCCGCTGTACCTCGCCGCTCTTGCTCAAGGTCACGCCGCCGATCCCCGTGCCCTCTCTCTTTTCTTTTCTCTCTCTAACCTCTCGGCATCTCTCTTCATCCTCCTCCCAGGAACAAAGCCATGGCGCCCGAGGCCTCCCCTGGCTCGTCTCGTCGGAGCCCTTCCAGCAGCTGCTCCAGGCCATCGCCTTCGTCCCTCCTCGTCCTCTAGCAGCTCCTTCCTGTGCGCCTCCTCTGGTTCCCGAGGCCGAGCCGCCCCGTGCCCGCAATCCTCGCGCGAGCCGGCAAGCTCTGCTACCTGAGCCGGCGACCCCGCCGTCGGCAACAACATCTAGGACCGGCCTCGTCCCGCTCCTCTCCTCCCCTGTCTCTCTCCCTTCCCTAACGCTCTCTATCACATCTCTCTCTCTCTGTGTACTTGCCACAGCAAGGAACCGCCGAGCTCGCCAAGCCCTGCCGCCAGAGACCTCCCCTGCGCCCCGTTGACCTGCGGCTCCACCGCCCCGTCGAGTTCCCGGAGCCACCGCCGCCTCGCTAGCGCTGCTCGCCTCCACTGCTGTCCTCTGCATCGCAGCCGTGCAGGACCGCGTCGACCTCCCCTGCTCGCCAGCCTCATCCCTGCGTTGACCCGCGCCTCTGCCTCTACCACTCGTTCCCCTGCTTCGCACGCTGGGCCGTGTCCCCTTCGCCAGACCGAGAGGCCCAGCGCCAAGCGAGCCGCCCTGCTTCCTCGTCGGCCCAGATCCGCCGGCCCACCGCTCTGCTTCCCCTTCGGCCAGTTTTGGCCCGATGTGAGCAGCTTCCCCAGCCCAGTTCAGTTCTGTTTCGGCCCATGTATTTTTTTCCTGCGCTGTGAATTTGTCTATTTATCCCAGGATTTACAGTTTTACAGAAAAACCCTCAAACATCATGCATATAATAACTCTTTAACAGTGCATCATATGTTAAAACTTTATATATGAAAAATGCTCAGAATTTTATCTAGTTTCATAATATGCTGCTTGCATCCATGTTTAAAATGTTTAAATTGCTGTTTGATTAAATTTGCTCAAATGCCATGTTAAAATGATTTATTTCATAACTAAATAACCGTAGCTCGGATTTCAATAAATTATATATGTAAATGGGCTAGAAAAATGCATAGATTAACTTGGTGCATTTTATTTTGCTGTTTAAAAACATTAATATTGTGTTTATGGTAGAACAGTACCAAATCTAAAATATGCATATGGGGATTTTCCGGAATTGTTGTTTGTTGTTCCGGCCTCATTTAAATTTGCCTAGATAGGTAGTTTTCATATGCCTCACCTCTTGCCATGTTAATCAACATTTAATATTGTTGGGTACATAAGCGAGAGAGAACTAAATAATTGATGTGGTGTTTCTTCAATATGCAACTCGTTGCATATTGAGCTCCATTTAATTTGTAGTGTTGTTTGGTGCACTTTGCCATGCCATGCATATTTAAACCGGACATGCATCATACTTGTTTTTGCATCATGCCTTGCTTATGTGATGGTTGTTTACTATGTTGTTTGTTTCTTTCCGGGTTGCTTCTCTCGTTAGCTTCGGTTTCGTTCCGGAGTTGTGAGGATTTGTTCGACTACATCCGTTTGTCTTCTTCATGGACTCGTTCTTCTTCCTAGCGGGATTTCAGGCAAGATGACCATACCCTCGAAATCACTTCTATCTTTGCTTGCTAGTTGTTCGCTCTATTGCTATGCTGTGCTACCTACCACTTGCTATATCATGCCTCCCAAATTTCCATGAAACCACCTCTAACCTTTGTCACCCTTCCTAGCAAACCATTGTTTGGCTATGTTACCGCTTTTGCTCAGCCCCTCTTATAGCGTTGCTAGTTGCAGGTGAAGATGAAGATTGCTCCATGTTGGATTATGTTTATGTTGGGATATCACAATATCTCTTATTTAATTAATGCATCTATATACTTGGTAAAGGGTGGAAGGCTCGGCCTTATGCCTGGTGTTTTGTTCCACTCTTGCCGCCCTAGTTTCCGTCATAGCGGTGCTATGTTCCTTGATTTTGCGTTCCTTACGCGGTTGGGTGATTTATGGGACCCCCTCGATAGTTCGCTTTGAATAAAACTCCTCCAGCAAGGCCCAGCCTTGGTTTTACCATTTGCCTACCTAAGCCTTTTTCCCTTGGGTTCTGCAGACTCAAGGGTCATCTTTATTTTAAAGCCCGGGCCAGTGCTCCTCTGAGTGTTGGTCCAACCCGTCAGTCGCCGGTGGCCACCAGGGGCAACTCTGGGCTCGCCTATCGGAAGCTTGGACAATCCGGTGTGCCCTGAGAATGAGATATGTGCAGCTCCTATCAGGATTTGTCGGCACATTCGGGCGGCTTTGCTGGTCTTGTTTTACCATTGTCGAAATGTCTTGTAAACCGGGATTCCGAGACTGATCGGGTCTTCCCGGGAGAAGGTTTATCCTTCGTTGACCGTGAGAGCTTATAATGGGCTAAGTTGGGACACCCCTGCAGGGTATTATCTTTCAAAAGCCGTGCCCGCGGTTATGTGGCAGATGGGAATTTGTTAATATCCGGTTGTAGAGAACTTGACAATCGACTTAATTAAAATGCATCAACCGTGTGTGTAGCCGTGATGGTCTCTTTTCGGCGGAGTCCGGGAAGTGAACACGGCTTTTGGGTTATGTTTGACGTAAGTAGGAGTTCAGGATCACTTCTTGATCATTACTAGTTGACGACCGTTCCGTTGCTTCTCTTCTCGCTCTTATTTGCGTATGTTAGCCACCATATATGCTTAGTGCTTGCTGCAGCTCCACCTCACTACCCTTTCCTTCCTATAAGCTTAAATAGTCTTGATCTCGCGGGTGTGAGATTGCTGAGTCCTTGTGACTCACAGATACTTCCAAACAGTTGCAGGTGCCGACGATACCAGTGCAGGTGATGCTACCGGACTCAAGTGGGAGTTCGACGAGGAACTTGGTCGTTACTATGTTTCGTTTCCCGTTGATCAGTAGTGGTGCCCAGTTGGGACGATCAGGGATCTAGCATTTGGGGTTGTCTACTTTTATTTTGGTTCCGTAGTCGGACCTATGTGTGTACTCTGATTGATGTATGATTTATTTATGTATTGTGTGAAGTGGCGATTGTAAGCCACCTTTTTATCCCATTCTTGTTCATTACATGGGTGTAGCGACCAGACCTCAAATGGTCTGTGCTGCTGTGCACCAGTGTCATCCCTGGATCAGTAATGCTGACACGCACAGTACAAATGGAGGATTTATAACAGAGTAGCAATCACACACTTATTACATCGAACATCTCCAAAGAGATTAAGTATGATAAATATGGCTTAGGGCCATCTAAATACGATAACAGCAGAAGACTTGGAAGATAAGTGAGTCCATCAACTCCAGCGGCATCACTGAGTATAAGACCACGACCTAAGGCACCTTACTCGTCGTCTGAAAAGTCTGCAACATGAAACGTTGCAGCCCAAAAACGGGTCAGCACATAGAATATGCTGGCAAAGTAACACATAGAGAATAATGAACAATAATAATGCTATACTACATGCATATATGGCTGGTGGAAAGCTCTACGGTTAAGTTTTTGCGAAAAGCCAATTTTTCCCTACTTCAAAGGAATAACATTTATTTAACTATCATGGTGGTTGTGAAACATTGAGATGGTTGACGGCATCTCAATCCCAATTAAAAATCATCATTACCCAACAAAATTAATTCAAAGTAACATGGTGATGAGATTCAAATGATAATCCAGGTACTAGATACTCAAATTGTCCATAACCGGGGACACGGCTAACCATGATTAGTTTATACACTCTGCAGAGGTTTGCGCACTTTTCCCCACAAGACGCGATCGCCTCCGCTTGATTCTCGCGCTGCATGATGTTTGAGAAACGGATGACCGAGACACAGTCTTTCAGGAACAATCACTCTTTACTCCGGGTGGACCGGTACACCTACTTTCCCCTACATCTGCTAGCCCACCTCTTCAAGAGATCATGTAACCTACTCAACTATGCTAGAGCCCATAATAGCTTGTGGCTGCACACGGAAGTTTCTAGCTTGAATAATCTTATGATCCCTTTGAGCCTGGGTGGCGGTCCTTATACAAACAGACAACACTGGATTCTCCAGGTGCCTCAATCCACCCAGATGTGAGTTTTAGTTGCCACCTTAGGTAAACCATTATTAACAATCTCACATCTGTCATGAATATCTCTCAAACCCAATCCACGTCTACGAGCATAGCATGGCAATATAATAGCAACGTAGAAGTAACTCCCAAGGGTTTGATAAGAAAACAGGTAATAGGTACTACCTCAACTACTTCCCAATACCCACAATTTAAATTTTGATCCTAACCATGCAATTGTTTGAGGAATAGATCTAATGCAATAAAACTGGGTATGGAAGGTATGATCAAAGTGTTACTTGCCTTGCTGATGATCCGCGAAACCTAGCGATTCGAAGTAACAAGCGGCACACTTCGGGTACTCTATCGCAAACAAACAAGCAAACAATCAGTACTCATCTAATGCATAGGTAAAACTCGAATGAAAGATCCAACCAGAAAGTTCAACTTAAGAACTCCGGTTTGCTAAAAGAATCAACTCGAACGAAGCAACGAAAGTCAAACTGCGAAAGAAACAAGCTTCGTTTACTAATCTGGATCTAGGTCAAATTTTACAGTAGCAAAAACTTGTTTGAGTAGGTTAAACGGAAAGAGAATTTCGAGACGAAACTCTAGGCGCTTGAATCGCCTGATTCCGATAAACGAGCGAAAAGTTAAACAGAAACGAAGATTCGATCAGAAATCGAGATCTGAGATAATCGCGGAAAAATCCGACGAAAAAGAAAAACGGACGAACGGTTAAAGAACGGATGTTCGTTAACAGAGAAAATCCGACGAACGCGTTCGTTAAAACGAACGAGTCGGTGAACGCTCACAAAATAACAAAACCGAAAAAACCGATCTAGGGTTTTTTTTAAACGAACGGTTTTTTTTAAAACAAAACTGGCAAACGACGGCGAGGTAATACCTCGTCGGGACGGGCTCCGGCGGGGCTCGGCTGGCTCCGGCGAGGGGCGGCGGGGTGCGGCGGGGTGCGGCGGGGCTCGGGGCGGCGGCGCGGGCTCCCAGCGGCGGCGGCTCGGGCGGGCTCGGGTGAGAGGGAAGGCGGCGGCGGCGGGGTATTTATGAGGGGGGGGCTGGTGGTGTGGGGAAGGGGGCAAGGCGGCGGGGCTCCCGTGCTCGAGCCGGACACGGCGCATCGGCGGCGCTGGCGTACGCGGGGAGGAGACGCGGGGGTGGGCCGGCGGCTCGGCTGGGCCTCGGCCCAGTCGGGCGCGGCGCGGTTTTTTTTTAAACGTTCCGCCAAAAAATTCGTAGAAAAATAAATAAAAATCCAAAAAAGATAAAACAAATTTTCCCCGTCTAGTTAGAATATTTAGAACAGGGTGAACATTTTTTGACACAAAATAAATGTTTTGAAAACATGCTATATTTTTTTAATGCAATTAAAATTGCAAACAAAACTCCGAATAAAATCCAACAAATGATTTTAACACTTTTCCTCCAATATTTCAATTGTTTTGGAGAAG
Organism: Triticum aestivum; assembly: GCF_018294505.1. NCBI lineage: Eukaryota > Viridiplantae > Streptophyta > Magnoliopsida > Poales > Poaceae > Triticum > Triticum aestivum. Next base: position 158,012,570 of record NC_057802.1, read on the forward strand.
TCATATTTTCTCCTCTCGTTTATTTTTAAATGAAATATTTTTCCCGGAGAGAAAATATTTAAAACCAAAATCCTCGTTTTATTATTTGATGAAAATCAAATATGAAAATTTGAGAAAATCCCCAACTCTCTCCGAGGGTCCTTGAGTTGCTTAGGATTTATCGAGGATTCGTCAAATGCAATAAAATATGATATGCAATGATGATCTATGTATAAGATACCAAATTGAAAATTTGGGATGTTACAATGAGATTGTGTGAAGATGACCCTTCTTGCGACAAAACCACAATGCGGTTATGCCTCTAAGTCGTGCCTCGGCACGTGGGAGATATAGCCGCATCGGGGGCGTTACAGGTAACCTCCATATCATCTTGGTATCATGGTATCCCTCCATTGTATATTCCCTTGCAATTGCATTGTTAACCCCTAGCCAATTTTGCGTCACTTGCCTATCGAGACTAGCCATTTGAGTATTGCCGGCAACGTTACTTGTGCACATTAGTGATCTACACCATCCATTGCATACATACCATATCATATTGGTATCATATCATCCCTTGTGCCACAAGATTGTTCCCGCATATACACAATTGCTATCTTGGTTTGTGCATCGTGGCCATATAAAAAAAGAATAAAGCTTTTAAGCAAAAGAGAAAGAGCAAAGAGCTTGTAAGCAAGAGCCATAGCATCGTATCATAGTGCATTACAATATATCATATGGTATCATACTTGATCATCTTGGATCATCGTGTGAGAAACACCGGGAACCATACATACATAGCATACTTGGGATAAAAAGTTTATCCATTTTGCATCTTATAGATTGTGCACAAGTGTCGTATCCACCTATTTAGCAATCGTGCTAGCGTCTCTCTTGAGTTGTGCAACACGAGCATTTTCCGTGGACTCCACATTTTGTGCTCATTCCTTGGTTGCACGACCCCATTTATCTATCCGTGTGTCACATATTGCTATAGGTCTACTTGTTTCACTTGCGAATTTGTGAATCTCTTTCAACATTATTGACTCTTGCTAACATTTTTCATTAAATTTTTGTGCCACTATCCTCACCAAGCTACTCCATAAGCTTTAGTTTGTAGGTGTGAGTGAACAAGTCCGGTACCAATTCCACTATTCTTTCATCTCACATTGAGTGAAACGGGATACATTCTCAACTTTGGGAAAAGGTAACTTGGTATTGTTTATCTCATTTCCAACTCACCTCTACTCGAGTCTTGTGATGGATAGGCAAGGCATTTCACCCTCGGTCTACAACAACAACAACGAGTTCGATGCCATGAACAACTCCAACGACGCCAAGATGAATGCTCAAATGGAGGAGATCAAAGCCCTCATCAAGTCCTACAAGCGATCTTCCTCATCTTCGAGAAGACACTCAAGAGCACATGCTTCCGAGCTACCATCTCTGGCAAAATCACATCGGCATCGACACCATCACCAACAAGAACGTGAAGGTCACGAGCTCAACACCAACAACCGCTCAACGACTTCACCATCTCCCTTGGCATCTTCCCCAAGCAACTTCAAGGCATCTTCGCCTACGGACATACGACATCTTCGCCAACAAGCACCTCAAGACTACGCTCAAGAGAAGCTCCCCAAGCTCAAGTCCGCAACTTCCACGAGCTAATACGACCTCGACACCGACCATAAGATTCCTTTCTATGGGACCCAAGAACCCGAGGAGTATCTCGAGTGGGAGCGCCTAATGGACGACTACCTCAAGCTACATCAAGTTCCCCTGGAAGATCAAGTGAAGTGCTCCACAACGAACTTCCACGACTACGCGTCCACATGGTGGTTTCACACACCTTCGGAGAGCTACGACATGAAGACGAAGAAAGCTTCGCAGCGAGAGTTTGTTCCTCCAACCTACACGGAACAACTTCTACGCCAATTGGAGAACACCACCCAAGGATCCAAGTCCATCAACGGGTACTTCAAGGAGATGAAGCGTGCCTTGCGACGAACCGGCATGGACGACCCCATGTCTATGAAGTTCCACTTCATGATGGGATTGAACAACGACATCTCCAAGACTATCTTCCTCGAGAACTACAAGTCCCTCGACGACAACTACATTGGTGCTCTCAAGGCGGAACAAGAACTCGTGAAGTCCAAGGCTTCTCCACCCCAAGCATACTTCTCAAAGGCCAAGCTCTACGACAACGAGCATGAGGCTAGTACCACCACGATGTCCAAGCCCGACGAGCTCCAAGACGATGCTCCCAAGTTCGAATCCACCCCCACCCCTCTTTGTGGCCTTGACGATGCCGAGTCTACTTTGACTCTTTTTCAAGATGGTGCGGCGATGACTATGACTACGGAGACCATCAAGGACCAAGCTTTGGAGGCGAGCGACATGGTGACGAGCAAGGATGATGCTTCCATCTTAAGAGGCGAGAGTGATGATGTGCCATCTTCGGCCTTCATCCATGGCGACGATGACGAGATGATCGAGCATGGGATTTTCCCTTCGGTCATAGAGGAGAGTGATGATGTGCCATCTTCGGCCTTCATCCACGGTGACGGCGATGAGATGGTTGAGTATTTCACTTCGACCACGGCGATGTATGATGATTTGAGTGATTTATGCCACCATATTGAGAGTGAGAGTGACTTCACCACTAGCCCCATATACGATGTGTTGCCCCAATTCCCATGTGAGGAGAGCCACAACCCCCACCATTTGAGTGAGACGAGTGACTCCACCATATGTGAGTTTGAGTGCACCTACCTTGAGGGAGTGAGTGAGCCACTACATAGAGAGAGTGAGGCCACTATGATTTCCAACGACTTAACCTCTACCTCTATTGTGTCTTCTCATTTGGTGCTAGGTCTCATATATGATGACGCGCCAATCCTCGACGACTTCGTCCTCCCTTTGGACAAGACGATGGCCATGGTGGAATATGATGCACCCCCACATGGTTCCATCAAGTTGATGACGATGACCACCATTTGGTCTTTCCCACCTCACCTACACCACTTGAGTGGAATGAACAAGGTTACATAGGAGAAGGTGATGCTCTAGTCCCACTAGTGGACATTCTTGACATTGATTGCTTGCATGATGTTGATAAACCTATTACCATGCTTCATGCTAGTATGATTTCCTCATGCGATGATTTACCCATTTATTATGAGTATGATGATTGCCATGTGGAGTCTCTTAGTTGTGATGCCATGTTACATAGGATTTCTTATGACAATTCTTTAGGTCACATCATGTTTGACAATCCGCTTGACTTGTCATATGCTATGCATGAGATCCACCATATGTCATATTTGCAATCTCATCGTAGTGACTATGCATATGCCATTAAAATTAACCCAATTTGCACTTATGGCATAGATGACAAGCCCATGGTTATTGGCATTTGTTTTTCTTGTGATGATATTGATATGCTCCCTTTGCATCATTTATCTCATATGCCATGCCATGACCACCTAGCATCGGATATGCATTGTTTTGGATGTTGTCCATTTTCTCAATATGATGTTTCCAATATTGCTCATGAGGAGACCCTCATAGTTTCCTCATACATGTTAGGAGATTTTGATTCGTCCCATTCATTGCATGATCCCAATACTTGTGTGCACAATATGCTCCCCATGAATAAAAATGCTATTGTTGTGCCACACACTTTCTATACCTGTATGCTCAATTTGCATCCCCATCGTGTTATACATAACAACTATTATTTCATGATGGATGACATGTTCTTATACCATGCATCAAATTTATTTGAGCGATGCTTATCTTGTACTAACTCACACGTGCACATACACATCATGACGGATGATGTGTACATTTACCACGCGCACAATTTATTTCGTTTGTGTATTTGTTGTGTAGGTACCCATGCTTACTTGTCAACCTCACAATCCCATGAGTTGACAAAACGAGCTCTAGAGAGCAACGATGATTTGGGATCCCATGGATTGTCTTTCCCACCGCTCTCTTCGCGCAAAGACTTCGCGCATTCATTCTACATGACCCTCACATGGTTATGGGTTATTGTCCATTACATACTCTATGCCCATCTTGCCATGTTCACTTTGCATGCTATGCTCATTCCTATGCCTTTGCCATGCATTTGTGACCCATGCTTTGCACTACACATGATGATTGATTCTAGTACTTGCATGTGTATTTGCAAACTTGGTGGAGATATCAGTTGTTATTGCCATGTTTGCTTTGTGCCCCATCCCTATGATTATACTATGATCTTGCTTTGTGTTCGTGCTTGCGATATGTCATGTGCATTGCCTATGCCTATTATTTGCTCACATGACATGATTGCCATGATTTCCTCTAGTATGTTGCATCTTCGCACTACTAGCTTGCACGACTTGATTACTATGATTGCTTGCTTTCTTGCATCACCGATGATTCATACTTGCTCCTTTCATGCGGTTGATGACAACCATTACCATGCTTTGCACATGATTATTCTTGCTTCTTGTCATATATCTCCATATGTTGTCTCTCTCATGATAGATTATTTGACATGTCTTGAGTGCAACAATGTTTCTAATCTTGCTAATGAGATTGCCCCCATAGCATTCTCGCATATATTTGGAGATTTTGACATATTCCTTGTGAAGCACGCTTGTCTTACCTCTTTGCACCATATACCTAGTGCCATGAATATTGCCATTGTTGCATCATATTATTCATACACTTGTGCTTCTAATGGTTATGTGCAAGAGAAGAGAACCATCGTGATGGATGATGTGTTTATCTACCATGCGCATACATTCTTTGCTTTCTTTTGTGCATGTGTAGGATACTTGGACTTTGTGTCGACTTCCGCTTCACGTGAGTTGACCATTCGAGCTCTTGAGAGCGAGCCTCATACATTCGACCATGACTCGCTTCTACACCACCTTTCCTACCACTTCGGCATTGCGAAGAATGCACAAGGACACACCTTCGAGGTGACATCTTTCTTGAGCATGGATATTGCGGATCATACTACTTGTGTTGCTTGCACCATGAGACTTATCGGTCATCTTGGACCATTTGATTGTGCACATGTTAGAGATCTTGGTTTGTCTTGTCATTTTCTCTGTTCCATGCATCATGATATATATATATATATGCCTTGTGTGTTGCATCCGACTTGTGGATTACTTGCTCCTATCATATGTTTGGTTGCAACAATATCATTTGTTCACATATGCCATGTCCCATTGCTTGTCACATGCTTGACTTGATTGCCTCACACATGATGAACACTTGCTCTTTCTATTGTGTTGAGTGCCACATGATATTCACTACACCCTATGCACGTTATGCTTGGATTGTCTTGCACTTGTCCCATGTGTTTAGACACTTCATTTTATTTGGTGTTGTAAATGACTCTTATGCCTACCATAGACCTTTCATTGAGCAATTTGTGAATGCTTGCTATGACCTCGAGGTAGATGCTTATTCTCTTGACACACATACTTGCATCACCACCTCACATTTGCATACTTGTCCCCATGATATCTTTGCTTGTGCTCGCTTGATATGCTTACATGCCATGTCACAATCCTTTGTCACACCATGCGCTTTGCATGATGACGACACTTGTTTGGTGAATCACCTCTTGAATGCTTGGTTTTGCACTAATGCTAACCACATTTGTTTTTCCAAGTGTTTGTTGTCCTTACTCCTTTTGAAGGAATCACTAGACGGTGCGACATTGGAGAGTGCCCATTTTGAGCTTCAAGATGACAAGTACTTGGTGAACGTCCACTTCTACACGGCGAAGCCATCTCTTTCCCATGGTGATTTGGTTTTTGATCCGAGTTCGGATCTTTCCCAAGGGAGGGGAGATGATGTGGAGCATCCTATGGACATCACCATGTCAAGAGTCCGTTCGGCGAGTGACACGTGCGACATCTACTTCACATACACAAAGGTGAATCATCTCCTTTACACGTGCTCACCTGACACCTTCGAGGATGGTATACTACTTGACACTCCACTCGTGTGCATGCATAGGTATTGTCGGAACACTACGGACGACGAGGAGGAGTGCAAGCGCCAAGGAACAACTACACCATCCGCGAGGGAAGCGTGGAAGCGACGACGGAAGAAGACGGAGCTGCTGAAGCTACAGCGGCCGGACATCCGGGCCAAAGGCCGGACATCCAGCGCCTGGGCAGCCGCGCAAGAGCTGCCCCAACAGACGGCCAACGGCATCAGCGGCCAGACATCCGGCCCGTGTGCCCGGACATCCGGCGCCCCGCCAACTCCCGGACATCCGGCCTCTCCCTTGGAAATCCGGCATCGACGACAGAACGCACCAAGAGTTTGGCCACTTCAGCCCGGACATCCAGCCCGAGCCCCGGACATCCGGCGCCTCCTGAAGCCCCGGACATCCAGCCCCCAGCCCGGACATCCGGCACCTGCGCGTGCACAGCTGGGCCAGAGGCCCATGTATCCCCTCCTCACTTACCCTTTCGTGGCCTTAGACTATATATACTCCTCCACCTCCTCCTAGTTAGGGTTAGCAAAGGATTAGCTCATTTGAGATAGAGATTTGCTCATCCATATCGGATCTACTCCACGAGAGAGACCGCGGTCTCTACGGAGAAGATCCACCTTGGATTCAAGACCCCTTCATGGGAAGATCCCCTCGTGGATTCAAGACCTCCTCACGGAGATGAACTTTATCTTGTATCTTTCCCTTTGTTGTTCATGTACCTTGTGGATCTTGTGTCTTTGATTGTCTAGTGGATGTGTGATTGGACTTGTTCTTGAGTGTTTCCCCTTGTGATTTCTCTCTGTTCTTCCCCATGTTCATCGTGTTCTATGAGGGAACCCACTCCAATCGTGAAAGATCGGCCTACACCGGGTTAGCCCCGTATCAGAAGCCATCTAGCTAATAACTATGGACCCGAAGGTCTGTGGTAAACTACTCACGCTTCATCGGAGAGGCTATGGTGTTGATGTAGAAGCCCTCCGTGATCGAATCCCCCTCCGGCAGATCGCCGGAAAAGGCCCCAAGATGGGATTTCATGGGTACAGAAGGTTGCGGCGGTGGAAAAGTGGTTTCGTGGCTCCCCCTGATGTTTTTAGGGTATAAGAGTATATATATACAGGCGAAAGAAGTACGTTGGTGGAGCTCCGTGGGGCCCACGAGGGTGGGGGGCGCGCCCTCCTTCCTCGTGGCCACCTCGCGGAGTTCCAGACTTCAACTCCAAGTCTTCTGGATTTCTTTCGGTCCAAGAAAGATCATCGCGAAGGTTTCATTCCGTTTGGATTCTGTTTGATATTCCTTTTCTGTAAAACACTAAAATAGGCAAAAAAAATCAGAAACTGGCACTGGGCCTTCGGTTAATAGGTTAGTCCCAAAAATAATATAAAAGAGCATAATAAAGCCCGTTAAACATCCAAAACAGATAATATAATAGCATGGAACAATAAAAAATTATATACGTTGGAGACGTATCAAGCATCCCCAAGCTTAATTCCTGCTCGTCCTCGAGTAGGTAAATGATAAAAACAGAATTTTTGATGTGGAATGCTACCTAACATAATCATCAATGTAATTCTCTTTATTGTGGCATGAATGTTCAGATCCATAAGATTCAAAACAAAAGTTTAATATTGGCATAAAAACAATAATACTTCAAGCATACTAATAAAGCAATCATGTCTTCTCAAAATAACATGGCCAAAGAAAGTTATCCCTACAAAATCATATAGTCTGGCTATGCTCTATCTTCATCACACAAAATATTTAAATCATGCACAACCCCGATGACAAGCCAAGCAATTGTTTCATACTTTTGATGTTCTCAAACCTTCTCAACTTTCACGCAATACATGAGCGTGAGCCATGGACATAGCACTAGAGGTGGAATAGAACGGTGGTTGTGGAGAAGACAAAAAGGAGAAGATAGTCTCACATCAACTAGGCGTATCAACGGGCTATGGAGATGCCCATTAATAGATATCAATGTGAGTGAGTAGGGATTGCCATGCAACGGATGCACTAGAGCTATAAGTGTATGAAAGCTCAACAAAAGAAACTAGGTGGGTGTGCATCCAACTTGCTTGCTCACGAAGACCTAGGGCAATTTGAGGAAGCCCGTCATTGGAATATACAAGCCAAGTTATATAATGTAAAATTCCCACCAGTATAAGTGACAACATAGGAGACTCTCTATCATGAAATACATGGTGCTACTTTGAAGCACAAGTGTGGAAAAAGGATAGTAGAATTGTCCCTTCTCTTTTTTTCCTCATTTTTTTATTTGGGCCTTTCTCTCTTTTTCTATGGCCTCTTTTTTTCGTCCGGAGTCTCATCCCAACTTGTGGGGGAATCATAGTCTCCATCATCCTTTCCTCACTGGGACAATGCTCTAATAATGATGATCATCACACTTTTATTTACTTACAACTCAAGAATTACAACTCGATACTTAGAACAAAATATGACTCTATGTGAATGCCTCCGGTGGTGTACCGGGATGTGCAATGAATCAAGAGTGACATCTATGAAAGAATTATGAACGGTGGCTTTGCCACAAATACGATGTCAACTACATGATCATGCAAAGCAATATGACAATGATGGAGCGTGTCATAATAAACGGAACGGTGGAGAGTTGCATGGCAATATATCTCGGGATGGCTATGGAAATGCCATAATAGGTAGGTATGGTGGATGTTTTGAGGAAGGTATATGGTGGGTGTATGATACCGGTGAAAAGTGCGTAGTATTAGAGAGGCTAGCAATGGTGGAAGGGTGAGAGTGCGTATAATCCATGGACTCAACATTAGTCATAAAGAACTCACATACTTATTGCAAAACTCTATTAGTTATCGAAACGAAGTACTACGCGCATGCTCCTAGGGGGATAGATTGGTAGGAAAAGACCATCGCTCGTCCTCGACCGCCACTCATAAGGAAGACAATCAATAAATAAATCATGCTCCGACTTCATCACATAACGGTTCACCATACGTGCATGCTACGGGAATCACAAACTTTAACACAAGTATCCCTCAAATTCACAACTACTCAACTAGCATGACTCTAATATCACTATCTTCATGTTGGGGAACGTAGTAATTTCAAAAAAAATCCTACGCACACGCAAGATCATGGTGATGCATAGCAACAAGAGGGGAGAGTGTTGTCCACGTACCCTCGTAGACCAAAAGCGGAAGTGTTAGCACAATGCGGTTGATGTAGTCATACGTCTTCACGATCCGACCGATCAAGTACTGAACGCACGGCACCTCCGAGTTCAGCACACGTTCAGCCCGATGACGTCCCTCGAACTCTGATCCAGCCGAGTGTTGAGGGAGAGTTTCGTCAGCACGACGGCGTGGTGACGATGATGATGTTCTACCGACGCAGGGCTTCGCCTAAGCACCGCTACAGTATTATCGAGGTGGACTATGGTGGAGGGAGGCACCACACACGGCTACAAGATCAAATCAATTGTTGTGTCTAGGGTGCCCCCTGCCCTCGTATATAAAGGAGCAAAGGGGGGAGGTGCGGCCGACCAGGAGGAGGCGCGCCAGGAGGAGTCCTACTCCCACCGGGAGTAGGACTCCCTCCCTTCCTTGTTGGAATAGGAGAAGGGGGGAAAGAGGTGGAGGAGAGGAAGGAAAGGGGGCGCCGCCCCCCTCTCCTTGTCCTATTCGGACTAGGGGGGAGGGGGGCACGGCCCTAACCTGGCCGCCTCTCCTCTTCTCCACTAAGGCCCACTACGGCCCATTAATCCCCGGGGGGTTTCGGTAACCCCTCCGGTACTCCGGTAAAATCCCGATTTCGCCCGGAACACTTCCGATATCCAAATATAGGCTTCCAATATATCAATCTTCATGTCTCGACCATTTCGAGACTCCTCATCATGTCCGTGATCACATCCGGGACTCCGAACAACCTTCGGTACATCAAAACATATAAACTCATAATATAACTATCATCGAAACTTTAAGCGTGCGGACCCTTCGGGTTCGAGAACTATATAGACATGACCGAGACATGTCTCCGGTCAATAATCAATAGCGGAACCTGGATACTCATATTGGCTCCCACATATTCTACGAAGATCTTTATCGGTCAGACCGAATAACAACATACGTTGTTCCCTTTGTGATCGGTATGTTACTTGCCCGAGATTCGATCGTCGGTATCGCAATACCTAGTTCAATCTCGTTACTGGCAAGTCTCTTTACTCGTTCCGTAATACATCATCCCGCAACTAACTTAGTTGCAATGCTTGCAAGGCTTGAGTGATGTGCATTACCGAGTGGGCCCAGAGATACCTCTCCGACAATCGGAGTGACAAATCCTAATCTCGAAATATGCCAACCCAACAAGTACCTTCAGAGACACCTGTAGAGCACCTTTATAATCACTCAGTTATGTTGTGACATTTGGTAGCACACAAAGTGTTCCTCCGGTAAACGGGAGTTGCATAATCTCATAATTATAGGAACATGTATAAGTCATGAAGAAAGCAATAGCAACATACTAAACGATCGAGTGCTAAGCTAACGGAATGGGTCAAGTCAATCACATCATTCTCCTAATGATGTGATCCCGTTAATCAAATGGCAACTCATGTCAATGGCTAGGAAACATAACCATCTTTGATCAACGAGCTAGTCAAGTAGAGGCATACTAGTGACACTCTGTTTGTCTATGTATTCACACATGTATCATGTTTCCGGTTAATACAATTCTAGCATGAATAAGAAACATTTATCATGATATAAGGAAATAAATAATAACTTTATTATTGCCTCTAGGGCATATTTCCTTCACTTCATAACTCAAAACAATCATAAGGAATCAAACTTCTCATAGTATTCAATGCACTTTATATGGAAGTTTTTATTATACCCATCTTGGATGCTCATCATATTAGGACTAATTTTATAGCCAAAGAAAATTACCATGCTGTTCTAAAAGACTCTCAAAATAATATAAGTGAATAATGAGAGATCAATAATTTCTATAAAATAAAACCACCACCGTGCTCTAAAAAGATATAAGTGAAGCACTTAGAGCAAAATTATCTGGCTCAAAAGATATAAGTGAAGCACATAGAGTATTCTAATAAATTCCGATTCATGCGTGTCTCTCCAAAAGGTGTATACAGCAAGGATGATTGTGGTAAACTAAAAAGAAAAGACTCAAATCATACAAGACGCTCCAAGCAAAACACATATCATGTGGTGAATAAAATATAGCCTCAAGTAAAGTTACCGATAGACGAAGACGAAAGAGGGGATGCCTTCCGGGGCATCCCCAAGCTTAGGATTTTGGTTGTCCTTGAATTTTACCTTGGGGTGCCTTTGGAATCCCCAAGCTTAGGCTCTTGCCACTCCTTATTCCAAAATCCATCAAATCTTTACCCAAAACTTGAAAACTTCACAACACAAAACTTCAACAGAAATCTCATGAGCTCCGTTAGTATAAGAAAATAAACCACCACTTTAGGGTACTGTAATGAACTCATTATTTGTTTATATTGGTGTTAAACCTACTGTATTCCAACTTCTCTATGGTTCATACCCCCCGATACTACTCATAGATTCATCAAAATAAGCAAACAACACACGAAAAACAAAATCTGTCAAAACAGAACAGTCTGTACCAATCTGATATGTTCGAATACTTCTGTAACTCCAAAAATTCTGAAATAAATTGGTGGACGTGAGGAATTTGTCTATTAATCATGTGTAAAAAGAATCAACCTAAAATCACTCTCCAGTAAAAAATGGCAGCTAATCTCGTGAGCGCAAAAGTTTCTGTTTTTTACAGCAAGATCGCAAAGACTTCACCCATGTCTTTCCAAAGGTTCTACTTGGCACAAACACTAATTAAAACATAAAACCACATCTAAAAAAAGCTAGATGAATTATTTATTACTAAACAGGAACAAAAAAGCAAGAAAAAAGTAAAATTGGGTTGCCTCCCAACTAGCACTATCGTTTAACGCCCCTAGCTAGGCATAAAAACAAGAATATATCTAGGTATTGCCATAGTAATGATAGGGAAAATCGCGAAAACTCATCTCATATTCCCTACGTTCAGCAGCAAGTTTTCTTTGTCGCAGGCAAAAGTAATCAAAAAGGCTAAATTTAATGGGACAAAAGTCCCCAAGATCAAGCTCGGGAGGTATTGGTTCCTCCTTTGGCCCCTCATATTGCACAACCAATTCATCATTATAAGCATTCTTTTGGCAAAAATTCATGAGCCTTTGTTCAAGAGAAAAAACTAACCCATTGTTCTGAATAGCAAAATTATCATTAAGTTCAGAAATCTTATCAACTAGAATATCGGTAGGAACCCTTTTTCTAAGGTTTTCATTATAAGCAACATGATCTAAAGATCGTAAACGCATTATGTCTTCTTGATTAAAAAGAATTGCTTCTATGGGAGGACGGCCGGCATCCACTCTATAATGCGCAAAATTTTCATTGGCCTCTTTTATTATAAATATGAACTCATGTGCTAAAAAGATAGTAGCTGCTCGCTTAACAGAAGAATGCTCAATATTGGAAAATTCTAGAAAAATCCTTTGTATGCAAGGATGCATGTGGACAAATTGTCTTTCAAGTTCAACTATGAGCAAAGATATAGCATCCGCAAGACTACTAGTTCTATGAAGAATAGAGCCACCCATAGTGGGCAAAGCACCGGCACAAGTAAAGAAATCTTGAATAACTCCTTTTCCAATAATATTACCACTACCATTCTGAAACCTTTTAGTGTGTAAAATAGTAGGTTCTTCAAAAGCATCAAAGTTTCCCCCATCGTTACTACTATCTTTTTCAATGATAACCTCCCCACTTTCAGACATGACGACAACACACCACGCTAAGAATGAACACACAAGAGGCAAGCGGAAAGAGACGAACGGAAGAGAGGCGAAGAAAAGACAAAGGTTTTCGAAAATCGTTTTAGAGGTGGGGGAGAGGAAAACGAGAGGTGAATGGCAAATAATGTAATGCGAGGGAGAAGAGTTTATGATGGGTACTTGGTATGTCTTGACTTGAGCGTAGATCTCCCCGGCAACGGCGCTAGAAATCCTTCTTGCTACCTCTTGAGCATGCGTTGGTTTTCCCTTGAAGAGGAAAGGTTGATGCAGCAAAGTAGCGTAAGTATTTCTCTAGGTTTTTGAGAAGCAAGGTATCAATCCAGTAGGAGACAACACACAAGTCACCTAGTACCTGCACAAACAATCAAGAACCTTGCAACCAACGCGATAAAGGGGTTGTCAATCGCTTCACGATCACTCGCAAAAGTGAGATCTAATAAAGATAAAAAATGTAAATATTTTTGGTATTTTTGTTGTATAGATTGGAAAGTAAAGATTGCAAAATAAAAGGCGACAGAAATTGGCAAATTGATGAGAAACTAATATGATGTAAAATAGACCCGGGGGCCATAGGTTTCACTAGTGGCTTATCTCATGATAGCATGTATTACGGTGGGTGAACAAATTACTGCCGAGCAATTGATAGAAAAGCGCATAGTTATGAGGATATCTAGGCAATGATCATGAATATAGGCATCACGTCCGTGTCAAGTAGACCAAAACAATTCTGCATCTACTACTATTACTCCACACATCGACCACTATCCAGCATGCATCTAGAGTATTAAGTTTATGAGAATAGAGTAACGCATTAAGCAAGATGACATGATGTAGAGGGATAAACTCAAGCAATATGATATAAACCCCATCTTTTTATCCTCGATGGCAACAATAAAATACGTGCCTTGCTGCCCCTACTGTCACTGGGAAATGACACCGCAAGATTGAACCCAAAGCTAAGCACTTCTCCCATTGCAAGAAAGATCAATCTAGTAGGCCAAACTGAATCGATAATTCGAAGAGACTTGCAAAGATATCAAATCATGCATATAAGAATTCAGAGAAGAACCAATTATTATTCATAGATAAAATTGATCATAAATACACGATTCATCGGATCTCGGCAAACACACCGCAAAAAGGTATTGCATCGAATAGATCTCCAAGAACATCGAGGAGAACTTTGTATTGGGAATCAAAGAGAGAGAAGAAGCCATCTAGCTAATAACTATGGACCCGAAGGTCTGTGGTAAACTACTCACGCTTCATCGGAGATGCTATGGTGTTGATGTAGAAGCCCTCCGTGATCGAATCCCCCTCCGGCAGATCGCCGGAAAAGGCCCCAAGATGGGATCTCACGGGTACAGAAGGTTGCGGCGGTGGAAAAGTGGGTTTGTGGCTCCCCTGATGTTTTTAGGGTATAAGAGTATATATAGGCAAAAGAAGTATGTCGGTGGAGCTCCGTGGGGCCCACGAGGGTGGGGGCGCGCCTACCCCCCTGGGCGCGCCCTCCTGCCTCGTGGCCGCCTCGCGGAGTTGCATATTTCAACTCCAAGTCTTCTGGATTGCTTTCGGTCCAAGAAAGATCATCGCGAAGGTTTGATTTCGTTTGATATTCCTTTTCCGCAAAACACTAAAATAGGCAAAAAACAGAAACTGGCACTAGGCCTCCGGTTAATAGGTTAGTCCCAAAAATAATATAAAAGAGCATAATAAGGCCCATTAAACATCCAAAACAGATAATATAATAGCATGGAACAATAAAAAATTATAGATACGTTGGAGACGTATCACTGTCGAACTCCCGGATGGAATTCATAATCCAGAGGAAAAGCTTTCGGCTCATCCGATAACAGCGCCGAAATACTTTGTCCCCGTGCAATGGAGCGTCGGCGAAGTAGTGGGAGTAGAGCATGAAATAGCCTTCCAGATGATGCCAGTTCTTTGCTTTCAGCCGCCCCGGCGCCGAGCTACCTCGCCGCGGCTTTTCATTGCTCGCGGGCAGGCCGGCGAGGGCAGCGAGGACCATGAGATGCTCCTCGTCCTGGACGTCGGCATCGGTTCCTCCTCCAGCAATGCCGCAAGCGCCTCGTCGTCGTCCGAGTCCATCGCCGAGCATACAAATCACCGAACACCTGGCGGGTGTGGTGGGTGCACATGAAGGAAATATGCCCTAGAGGCAATAATAAAGTTGTTATTTATATTTCCTTATATCATGATAAATGTTTATTATTCATGCTAGAATTGTATTAACCGGAAACTTAGTACATGTGTGAATACATAGACAAATAGAGTGTCACTAGTATGCCTCTACTTGACTAGCTCGTTGAATCAAAGATGGTTAAGTTTCCCAGCCATAGACATGAGTTGTCATTTGATTAACGGGATCACATCATTAGAGAATGATGTGATTGACTTGACCCATTCCGTTAGCTTAGCACTTGATCGTTTAGTATATTGCTATTGCTTTCTTCATGACTTATACATGTACCTATGACTATGAGATTATGCAACTCCCGAATACCGGAGGAACACTTTGTGTGCTACCAAACATCATAACATAACTGGGTGATTATGAAGGTGCACTACAGGTATCTCCGATGGTACTTGTTGAGTTGGCATAAATCGAGATTAGGATTTGTCACTCCGAATGTCGGGGAGGTATCTCTGGGCCCTCTCGGTAATGCACATCACTATAAGCCTTGCAAGCAATGTGACTAATGAGTTAGTTGCGGGATGATAAATTACGGAACGAGTAAAGAGACTTGCCGGTAACGAGATTAAACTAGGTATTGAGACACCGACGATCGAATCTCGGGCAAGTAACATACCGATGACAAAGGGAACAACGTATGTTGTTATGCGGTTTGACCGACAAAGATCTTCGTAGAATATGTGGGAACCAATATGAACATCTAGGTTCCGCTATTGGTTATTGACCGGAAACGTGTCTCGGTCATGTCTACATAGTTCTTGAACCCGTAGGGTCCGCACGCTTAACGTTCGGTGACGATCGGTATTATGAGTTTATGTGTTTTGATGTACCGAAGGTTGTTCGGAGTCCCGGATGTGACCACGGACATGAGGAGGAGTCTCGAAATGGTCGAGACATAAAGATCGATATATTGGATGGCTATGTTTGGACATCGGAATGGTTCCGGGTGAGTTCGGGCATTTACCGGAGTACCGGGAGGTTACCGGAAACCCCCCGGGGAGTATATGGGCCTTATTGGGCCTTAGTGGAATAGAGGAGAGGAAGGCCAAGGTGGAGGGCGTGCCCCCCTAGCCCAATCCGAATTGGGTGGGGGGGGCGCCCCCCCTTTCCTTCCCTCTCTCTCCCCCTTCCTTCTCTCCTACTCCAACAAGGGAAAGGGGGAATCCTACTCCCACCGGGAGTAGGACTCCCCCCTTGGGCGCGCCTAGGAGGCCGGCCCTCTCCCCCTCCTCCACTCCTTTATATACGGGGGAGGGGGCACCCCATAGACACACAAGTTGATCATTGATCTCTTAGCCGTGTGCAGTGCCCCCCTCCACCATAATCCACCTCGGTCATATCGTTGTAGTGCTTAGGCGAAGCCCTGCGCCAGTAGCTTCATCATCACCGTCATCATGTCGTCGCGCGGACGAAGCTCTCCCTCGACACTCTGCTGGATCGTGAGTTTGTGGGACGTCACCGAGCCAAACGTGTGCAGATCGCGGAGGTGCCGTACTTTCGGTACTAGGAACGGTCGATCGTGAAGACGTACGACTACATCAACCATGTTGTCATAACGCTTCCGCTTACGGTCTATGAGGGTACATGGACAACACTCTCCCCTCTCGTTGCTATGCATCACCATGATCTTACGGTCTATGAGGATTTTTTTTTTGAAATTACTACGTTCCCCAACAGTGGCATCCAAGCCAGGTTTATGCGTAGATGTTATATGCACGAGTAGAACACAAGTGAGTTGTGGGCGATAATAGTCATACTGCTTACCAGCATGTCATACTTTGATTCGGCGGTATTGTTGGATGAAGCGGCCCGGACCGACATTACGCGTACGCTTACGCGAGACTGGTTCTACCGACGTGCTTCGCACACAGGTGGCTGGCGGGTGTCAGTTTCTCCAACTTTAGTTGAATCGAATGTGGCTACGCCCGGTCCTTGTTGAAGGTTAAAACAGCACATACTTGACGAAAAATCGTTGTGGTTTTGATGTGTAGGTAAGAACGGTTCTTGCTCAGCCCATAGCAGCCACGTAAAACTTGCAACAACAAAGTAGAGGACGTCTAACTTGTTTTTGCAGGGCATGTTGTGATGTGATATGGTCAAGACATGATGCTAAATTTTATTGTATGAGATGATCATGTTTTGTAACAAGTTATCGGCAACTGGCAGGAGCCATATGGTTGTCGCTTTATTGTATGAAATGCAATCGCCATGTAATTGCTTTACTTTATCACTAAGCGGTAGCGATAGTCGTAGAAGCAATAGTTGGCGAGACGGCAACGATGCTACGATGGAGATCAAGGTGTCGCGCCGGTGACAATGGTGATCATGACGGTGCTTTGGAGATGGAGATCAAAGGCACAAGATGATGATGGCCATATCATATCACTTATATTGATTGCATGTGATGTTTATCCTTTATGCATCTTATTTTGCTTAGTTCGACGGTAGCATTATAAGATGATCTCTCACTAAATTTCAAGGTATAAGTGTTCTCCCTGAGTATGCACCATTGCGAAAGTTCGTCGTGCCGAGACACCACGTGATGATCGGGTGTGATAAGCTCTACGTTCACATACAACGGGTGCAAGCCAGTTTTGCACACGCAGAATACTCGGGTTAAACTTGACGAGCCTAGCATATGCAGATATGGCCTCGGAACACTGAGACCGAAAGGTCGAGCGTGAATCATATAGTAGATATGATCAACATAGTGATGTTCACCATTGAAAACTACTCCATCTCACGTGATGATCGGACATGGTTCAGTTGATATGGATCACGTGATCATTTAGATGACTAGAGGGATGTCTATCTAAGTGGGAGTTCTTAAGTAATATGATTAATTGAACTTTAATTTATCATGAACTTAGTCCTGATAGTATTTGCATAACTATGTTGTAGATCAATAGCTCGCGATGTAGCTCCCCGTTTATTTTTGATATGTTCCTAGAGAAAAATAAGTTGAAAGATGATAGTAGCAATGATGCGGACTTGGTCCGTGATCTGAGGATTATCCTCATTGCTGCACAGAAGAATTATGTCCTTGATGCACCGCTAGGTGACAGACCTATTGCAGGAGCAGATGCAGACGTTATGAACGTTTGACAAAGCTCGGTATGATGACTACTTGATAGTTTAAGTGCACCATGCTTTACGGCTTAGAACCGGGACTTCAAAAATGTTTTGAACGCCATGGAGCATATAAGATGTTCCAAGAGTTGAAATTGGTATTTCATACTCATGCCCGTGTCGAGAGGTATGAGACCTCTGACAGTACTTTGCCTACAAGATGGAGGAGAATAGCTCAACCAGTGAGCATGTGCTCAGATTGTCTGGGTACTACAATTGCTTGAATCAAGTGGGAGTTAATCTTCCAGATAAGATAGTAATTGACAAAGTTCTCTAGTCACTATCACCAAGTTACTAGAACTTCATGATGAACTATAATATGCAAGGGATGACGAAAGTAATTCCTGAGCTCTTCGCGATGCTGAAATCGGCGAAGGTAGAAATCAGGAAAGAGCATCAAATGTTGATGGTTTACAAGACCACTAGTTTCAAGAAAAGGGCAAAGGAATAGAAAGGGAACTTCAAGAAAGAATGACAAACAAGTTGTCACTCCCGTGAAGAAACCCAAAGCTAGACTCAAGCCTGAAACTGAGTGCTTCTACTGCAAAGGAAATGGTCACTGGAAGTGGAACTGCCCCTAGATACTTGGCGGATAATAAGGATGGAAAAGTGGACAAAGGTATATTTGATATACATGTTATTGACGTGTACTTTACTAGTGTTTATAGCAACACCTTGGTATTTGATACTAGTTCGGTTGCTAAGAGTAGTAACTCGAAATAAGAGTTGCAAAATAAACAGACTAGTTAAGGGCGAGGTGACGATGTGTGTTGCAAATGATTCCAAGGATGATAAGATCACCATCGCACACTCCCTTTACCTTCGGGATTAGTGTTGAACCTAAAATAAATGTTATTTGGTGTTTGCGTTGAGCATGAATATGATTAGATCATGTTTATTGCAATATGGTTATTCATTTAAGTTAAAGAATAATTGTTGTTCTGTTTACATGAATAAAACCTTCTATGGTCATACACTAAAAATAAATGGTTTATTGAATCTCGATCGTGTTGATACACATATTCATAATATTGATGCCAAAAGATGCAAAGTTGATAATGATAGTGCAACATATTTGTGGCACTGCCGTTTAGGTCATATTGGTGTAAAGCGCATGAAGAAACTCCATGCTGATGGGCTTTTGGAATCACTTGATTATGAATCACTTGATGCTTGCGAACCATGCCTCATGGGCAAGATGACTAAGACTCCGTTCTCCGGAACAATGGAGCGAGCCACTGACTTATTGGAAATAATACATACCGATGTATGCGGTCCAATGAGTGTTGAGGCTCACGGCGGGTATCATTGTTTTCTGACCTTCACAGATGATTTGAGTAGATATGTGTATATCTACTTGATGAAACACAAGTCTGAAACACTTGAAAAGTTCAAAGATTTTCAGAGTGAAGTAGAGAATCATCGTAACAAGAAAATAAAGTTTCTACGATCTGATCACAGAGGCAAATATTTGAGTTACGAGTTTGGCCTTCAATTAAAACAATGTGGAATAGTTTCACAAACTCATGCCACCTGGAACACCACAGCATAATGGTGTGTCCAAACGTCATAACCGTACTTTATTGGATATAGTGCAATCTATGATGTCTCTTACCGATGTACCACTATCATTTTGGGGTTATGCATTAGAGACAGCTACATTCACGTTAAATACGGCACCATCTAAATCCGTTGAGATGACACTGTATGAACTATGGTTTGGCAAGAAACCTAAGCTGTCGTTTCTTAAAGTTTGAGGTTGCAATGCTTATTTGAAAAAGTTTCAACCTGATAAGCTCAAACCCAAATCAGAGAAGTGCGTCTTCAAAGGATACCCAAAAGATAATGTTGGGTATACCTTCTACCACAGATCCGAAGGCAAGATCTTTGTTGCTAAGAATGGATCCTTTCTAGAGGAGTTTCTCTCGAAAGAAGTGAGTGGGAGGAAAGTAGAACTTGATGAGGTAACTGTACATGTTCCCTTATTGGAAAGTAGTTCATCACAGAAATTTGTTCCTGTGACTCCTACACCAATTAGTGAGGAAGCTAATGATGATGATCATGTAACTTCAGATCA
Source organism: Triticum aestivum (assembly GCF_018294505.1). Classification (NCBI taxonomy): domain Eukaryota; kingdom Viridiplantae; phylum Streptophyta; class Magnoliopsida; order Poales; family Poaceae; genus Triticum; species Triticum aestivum. The sequence goes on from NC_057802.1 coordinate 158,032,863, forward strand.
AGTTATTACCGAACCTCGTAGGTCAACCAGAGTACGGTCCGCACCAGAGTGGTACGGTAATCCTGTTCTGGAGGTCATGTTACTTGACCATGATGAACCTACGAACTATGAGGAAGCGATGATGAGCTCAGATTCCGTGAAATGGCTTGAGGCCATGAGATCTGAGATGGGATCCATGCATGAGAACAAAGTGTGGACTTTGGTTGACTTGCCCGATGATCGGCAAGCCATAGAAAATAAATGGATTTTCAAGAGGTAGACGGACGCTGATAGTAGTGTTACTATCTACAAAGCTAGACATGTCGAAAAAGGTTTTTGACAAAGTTCAAGGTGTTGACTACGATGAGATTTTCTCACTCGTAGCAATGCTTAAGTCTGTCCGAATCATGTTAGCAATTGCCACATTTTATGAAATCTGGCAAATGGATGTCAAAACTACATTCCTTAATGGATTACTTAAAGAAGAGTTGTATATGATGCAATCAGAAGGTTTTGTTGATCCTAAAAGTGCTAACAAAATGTGCAAGCTCCAGCGATCCATCTATGGACTGGTGCAAGAATCTCGGAGTTGGAATATACGCTTTGATGAGTTGATCAAAGCATATAATTTTTTACAGACTTGCGATAAAGCCTGTATTTACAAGAAAGTGAGTGGGAGCACTACATCCTTTCTGATAAGTATATGTGAATGACATATTGTTGATCGGAAATGATGTAGAATTTTCTGGAAATCATAAAGGAGTGTTTGAAAGGAGTTTTTCAATGAAAGACCTCGATGAAGCTGCTTACATATTGAGCATCAAGATCTATAGAGATAGATCAAGACGCTTGATAAGTTTTTTCAATGAGTACATACCTTGACAAATTTTTGAAGTAGTTCAAAATGGAATAGTCAAAGAAGGAGTTCTTGCCTGTGTTGTAAGGTTTGAAGTTGAGTAAGACTCAAAGCCCGACCACAGCAGAAGATAGGAAGAGAATGAAAGTCATTCCTTATGCCTCAGCCATAGGTTCTATAAAAGTATGCCATGCTGTGTACCAGACCTATTGTATACCCTGCACTGTGTTTGGCAAAGGAGTACAATACTGATCTAGGAGTATATCACTGGACAGTGGTCAAAATTATCCTTAGAGGAATAAGGATATGTTTCTCGATTATGGAGGTGACAAAAGGTTTGTCGTAAAGGGTTACGTCGATGCAATTTTTGACACTGATCCAGATGACTCTAAGTCTCAATCTGGATACATATTGAAAGTGGGAGCAATTAGCTAGAGTAGCTCCGTGCAGAGCATTGTTGACATAGAAATTTGCAAAATACATACGGATCTGAATATGGCAGACCCGTTGACTAAACTTCTCTCACAAGCAAAACATGATCACACCTTAGTACTCTTGGGTGTTAATCACATGGCGATGTGAACTAAGATTACTGACTCTAGTAAACCCTTTGAGTGTTGGTCACATGGCGATGTGAACTATGGGTGTTAATCACATGGTGATGTGAACTATTGGTGTTAAATCACATGGCGATGTGAACTAGATTATTGACTCTAGTGCAAGTGGGAGACTGAAGGAAATATGCCCTAGAGGCAATAATAAAGTTGTTATTTATATTTCCTTATATCATGATAAATGTTTATTATTCATGCTAGAATTGTATTAACCGGAAACTTAGTACATGTGTGAATACATAGACAAACCGAGTGTCACTAGTATGCCTCTACTTGACTAGCTCATTGAATCAAAGATGGTTAAGTTTCCTAGCCATAGACATGAGTTGTCATTTGATTAACGGGATCACATCATTAGAGAATGATGTGATTGACTTGACCCATTCCGTTAGCTTAGCACTTGATCGTTTAGTATATTGCTATTGCTTTCTTCGTGACTTATACATGTTCCTCTGACTATGAGATTATGCAACTCCTGAATACCGGAGGAACACTTTGTGTGCTACCAAATGTCACAACGTAACTGGGTGATTATAAAGGTGCTCTACAGGTGTCTCCGATGGTACTTGTTGAGTTGGCATAAATCGAGATTAGGATTTGTCACTCCGAATGTCGGGGAGGTATCTCTGGGCCCTCTCGGTAATGCACATCACTATAAGCCTTGCAAGCAATGTGACTAATGAGTTAGTTGCGGGATGATGCATTACGGAACGAGTAAAGAGTCTTGCCAGTAACGAGATTAAACTAGGTATTGAGATACCGACGATCGAATCTCGGGCAAGTAACATACCGATTACAAAGGGAACAACGTATCTTGTTATGTGGTTTGACCGATAAAGATCTTCGTAGAATATGTGGGAGCCAATATGAACATCCAGGTTCCACTATTGGTTATTGACCGGAAACGTGTCTCGGTCATGTCTACATAGTTCTCGAACCCGTAGGGTCCGCACGCTTAACGTTCGGTGACGATCAGCATTATGAGTTTATGTGTTTTGATGTACCGAAGGTTCTTCGGTGTCCCGGATGTGATCACGGACATGACGAGGAGTCTTGAAATGGTCGAGACATAAAGATCGATATATTGGATGGCTATGTTTGGACATCGAAATGGTTCCGGGTGAGTTCGGGCATTTACCGGAGTACCCGGAGGTTACCGGAACCTCCCGGGGAGTACATGGGCCTTATTGGGCCTTAGTGGAATAGAGGAGAGGAAGGCCAAGGTGGAGGGCGCGCCCCCCTAGCGCAATCCGAATTGGGTGGGGGGCCGGCCCCCCTTTCCTTCCCTCTCTCTCCCCCTTCCTTCCCTCCTACTCCAACAAGGGAAAGGGGGAATCCTACTCCCACCGGGAGTAAGACTCCCCCCTTGGTTGCGCCTAGGAGGCCGGCCCTCTCCCCCTCCTCCACTCCTTTATATACGGGGGAGGGGGCACCCCATAGACACACAAGTTGATCATTGATCTCTTAGCCGTGTGCGGTGCCCCCCTCCACCATAATCCACCTCGGTCATATCGTTGCAGTGCTTAGGCGAAGGCCTGCGCCAGTAGCTTCATCATCACTGTCATCACGCCGTTGTGCTGACGAAGCTCTCCCTCGACACTCTGCTGGATCGTGAGTTCGTGGGACGTCACCGAGCCGAACGTGTGCAGATCGCGGAGGTGTCGTACTTTCGGTACTAGGATCGGTCGATCGTGAAGACGTACGACTACATCAACCGCGTTGTCATAACGCTTCCGCTTACGGTCTACGAGGGTACATGGACAACACTCTCCCCTCTCATCGCTATGCATCACCATGATCTTGCGTGTGCGTAGGATTTTTTTTGAAATTACTACGTTCCCCAACAGCACAGCCGCCGGTATACCGCCCTGCGCGGCCGGAGCACCGGAAAACTCGCCCGGAAGGTGGTGGAGAGGTTGCCGCGACGAAACCTTCTCTCTTTTCCGGCAGGGAATGGCCTATCTAGTGGTGCTGGGCGGTGGGCAGCACCGGGATCGGTAGGGTGGTGGCCGAGCGCGCGGGGGGCCGGGGGCGAATCCGGACGATTGCCTTGACTTTTCGCCTGACAATGTGGCCCAGGTGTGTTTTCCCCTTCCTCCGGAGCCCCCGAGCACCCCCCCTAGTGTGCTAGGTTCGGCCTGGGATCGCCGGGCCCAAAAACGGGCCGAGCCGGCGGATTTCGGTGTCTTGGGGCCGCGACTGGGGGGGGGGGGTTCGGAGCCGGCGCGAAAAAATCGCCCTGGGGGGCCTGTTGGGGGTGCGGCTGGAGATGCTCTGACTATGCTATTGGTTCGAGCATTTATATGCGATGGCATGATCATCGCTTTCCAATGAGAGTTGCAAAAAATGTATTTGTTATAGGTTGTAATTTAACACCCGTGCTTGACACGGCCAACAAGACCAACCATTGCCCTGATTCACTTGTTTGCAGGAGGAGGATAGCGTTGATCACATCCTCGCCCAGTGTACCTATGCGAGAGTGGTCTGGCACTGATGCTTTGAGGCACTACAGATCAACATCCAGGTCCCACTTCAGACATAGACTTTCACAGATTGGTGGCTATTGAAGAGGAGGAGCTTCTCCGGTAGATTCTTACGAGGTTTCGACTCCTTTGTGATCGGGACAGCGTGGGCCTTATGGAAGCAGAGGAACGCGAGGGTGTTCAACAGACAGCAGGACCAGAGATCACCGCCTCAGCTAGTTAATCAGGTGCTTGTAGAGGTCAGAGATTGTAGACTTGCGGGTTTTGGTGTTGGAGGCCTAGATCCTTTTATGAGAGAGTGACCTAGAGAGAGTACCTGGTGTGGGTGTGGGGTTTCGCCAGTCGGGTTGTTTGCAACCAGATTTGGCATCTTGTAATTCTAACAATTTGCCTTCTATAAAAATATGGTAACGCCATTGGCATACTCTCAAAAATAAAACATGCCTGTATTTTCAACATTTTCGCACGTCTTCAGGTTATTTGTTGTTTCTAGAGTTACAGTTATGATGTGCTGCCATTTGCTCAAATAAAGTGTGCCTGTGAATATTACCTACAGATATCAAATATCATGTAAGCATGCATCAACCCCCTGTGCATGTTGAGCTCTATAAAAGGTTAATGTAACAAGCTTCTTTTCAGGGTTTAAGCAGCATGAAGAACTTGTTCCAATGACCCAAGGAGCCAACATTTTGCTGCAGAGGGCATTTTTTGCTAGCAACTTGGAATAAGCTACAGAGGATTCAGGACGGAACTTAGTTTTCTGTTTAACTCAAATGATGTCATGATTTTTCAACATAACTTGCCTGTATATTCTTGTTTGGGAGCCTGATCTACATGAGCAACAAGAACACATAGAAGGTACATACTCCACAGTTACATATAACACAAAGAACTTGCTGGAGATATCCATCATGTTCAGAATTTTTTGGCAACATTAACCCACATTTTCCCATAACGAACTATCACAAGGCATCACAGAATAAATTGCCTTTCATATGACAAGCATAGGTTACATAATTTGATAGAAAGAAATTCGTTCAAAAGTAATTCCCATGGCATGGCTTTGACAATATATGTAGATTATTTTCGGCTAAATGTCCTCACATATCTCTGAAACAAAATGATCGAAATGCACGAGGTAACATGACAGCTTCATCTAAGTAAACTGGCCAAACATAAATATCTTGAGGACAACAATATCTCTCGAAACAGTGGAGGTTATTTCATTGACACTTCAGGTTTGTTCAGGATCCCTTCTTGATCATTACTAGGTTTGCATCCGATTATGCGTAGTTTACTCTTCTTATTCTTGTACTCGTAAGTTAGCCACCTACAAATGCTTAGTGATTGTTGCAGCCTCACCACTTAATCATTTCTCACCCATTAAGCTTTGTTAGTTTTGATACCCATGGTAATGAGATTGCTGAGTCCCCGTGGCTCACAGATTAGTACAACAACATGTGCAGGTACAGGTAAAGCGATGCTTTGACGTGAGAGCGATGACTGTTTGTTTTTTGGAGTTTTTCTTCTTCTTCTTCATCAATCATAGGATGAGTTCCCTGTTGGCAGTCTGCGACTAGCAGGGTGGAAGTCGTTCTTCTTTTTCGTTTGATTTCATCCATAGTCGGATCGTGCTCTTTTGTATGATGTTTGCTATGTATTGATGTATTGGTGTATTCATGTTGTAGCTTGTGGCGAGTATAAGTCTTTATCTGGTATTCTCATCTATTCAGTACATGATATGTTGTAATGATATCCACCTTATGAAGCATCTCTGTTACGCGTTTCTATCCTTGGCGGGACTTCCAAGTTCCTCGAGGATAGGACCACATATTAGGCGTTAAACTTTCCCTATCTGGGTGCCACATACACCTCACTATGGTCGACTGTAATATAATGATTTGACATAGTGTCATATGGTTGTTCCCAAATGGTAGTGGATTATAGGCAAACCCTTTGAAATTGAAAAGTGTTCAAGTTCTTGAGAATCTACTACTGGCAGAAAGATAGGGTGCTACTGCGCTCCAACACGCAATCAACATGTTGAGGAGTAAAATACGGAAATTAAATGCATCGCTCACGAGATGGAGGAAGTAGGAAAGAAGCAAGCAGACACATTCTGCTGTTTGTACCGTATTAATTCCATGTCTTAAAGAGATCACCGTTCCAATGGTCATTATGTTAGTGTACACAACATATTGTGTGATGTGTGCTGGAATTTTATCTATTTATGGGCCAGCCCAATAACAATTTCAGAAATTCCTAATAAATCCTAGAGGCCCACTTAGCCCATTCGTGCAAGGCAGGGGACACTACTAAAGTTTAGTCCCACATTGCTAGTTTAGAGGGAGTTGGACCTCTTTATAAGGGAGGTTCTTTCCTCACATGTATGAGCATGAGAACAAGAGGGACATCCACGCGCGGTCCTCCTCCGCCGCCCGCCGCGCCGCGGTTTGCGGGAATGAGCCGAGCCGATGTCTAAATTTTTTGCCACGCACTACGGGTATACGAAAGGTCACTCGGGAGCTGGAAAGTTTTTGCTGTAGTGGATATTGAATACGAACGCTGCACCCATCGGCTGCTGTCTCTTGCGCCTATAAAAGGGAGGTCGCTCCTCTCAGAGAGATGCACCGGAACTTCTTCTTCCTCTCGCCACCGGTTCCATTTTCTGAGTTGCTGCAGTCTTCCTCATCTTGGCTTGCGGCGTGCACCGCGAGTCGGGACAGTAGGCCTCCGAAACCACACCACTTTGAGTCCTGTACGGGAGAAGGGTGATAAGGATTTTGGGGAGCGCTCCGCGCGACTACTGACTTCTTCATCACGGGCTCCGACGACTACTTCCCCGATGACGACTTCTTCCCCGACGTCGACAACCTCATCGACGACATGGCTGGAGAGGATGTCGACCCCAAGTCCAGTGCTTCTGCTGCTGCTGTCCCGTACGTGTTCTTGTTCTTTCTGTTAGGAGTCCTGTTACAGTTCTTGGCTCTAGTTTCTGCCCTACATATGTTAGGTTCTATGTCGTATAAGCAACTTCATCTAGTGTCTGTTCAAGATGTGTTTAGCTCAAGTTCATATATGCAGACGTTGTTTACCTTCTCTCTGTGAGATTGCATGACTTGCTTTATATTTGCTATATTAGTCATGCTTTATCTAGTATTTCCGTTAGCAAAATTATTTGGTAAATTGCTCACATTTCCAACAATCCAAAAACCTTATCATAGGCAATTTACACCAAGTGGTTTTGCTGCTTCCATGAGACCTCCTATGTTTGAGGGTATCCACTATAAGAGGTGGCGCGTGAGAGCAGTCTTATGGTTTCAAACCATGAGTTGCTATGAAGCCACTCTTGGCAAACCTGAAGGAGAGCTTGATGCTCAAAAGGCACAAGCTTTTCAGAAAATGGATACTCTGTTTAAGGCTGCTCTCTTGAGTGTTCTTGGTGAGAACATAGTTGATGCTTATGCGTCAATTGCTAATGGAAAAGATATGTGGGATGCACTCGAGGCCAAGTTTGGGGTCTCGGATGTTGGCACTGAGCTGTACATCATGGAGCAATTCTATGATTACAGGATGACTGAAGAGCGCTCCGTGGTTGAGCAAGCTCATGAGATACAGTCATTTGCTAGAGAACTTGAGCACTTCAGTTGTATGCTACCGGACAAGTTTGTTGCCGGAGGTATCATCAATAAGCTTCCTCCTTCATGGAGGAACTTTGCTACCTTACTGAAGCATAAGAGGCAGGAGTTTTCCTCCTTTATGGACAAGTTTGTTGGCACAGTCGATCTGAAGTTTACTTCGGGGAAGATCGTGCGGCTGAAGAACGTGCATTATGTCCCATCCGTCAATAAAAATCTTGTTAGCGGATCTCCTCTGTGTAGAGATGGCTACAAGCTTGTCTTTGAGTCGAATAAATTTGTAATATCCAAGTATGGAACCTTCGTTGGTAAAGGCTATGAGTCAGGAGGCCTATTTCGTTTATCCTTATCAGACGTTTGCAATAAAGTTGTTAATCATATTTGCAACAATAGTGAATCAAATGTGTGGCATTCACGTCTTTGTCATGTTAACTTTGGTTGCATGTCGCGACTAGCGAAGTTGAACTTAATCCCTAGTTTCACCACTGTCACGGGATCCAAGTGTCAAGTGTGTGTGCAAGCTAAGAAACCTCGTAAGTCTCATGTGACTGCGGAAACAAGAAATCTTGCACCACTAGAACTCATACATTCAGATTTATGTGAAATGAATGGTGTTTTGACAAAAGGTGGAAAGAAATATTTCAATTGACGACTCCACTAGATACTGCCGTGTGTATCTTCTGAAATCTAAGGATGAGGCTTTGAACTTTTTCAAGATCTATAAAGCTGAAGTGGAAAACCAACTTGATCAAAAAATCAAGAGGCTTAGGTCCGACCGTGGTGGAGAGTATTTTTTCAATGAATTTGATGTTTTTTGTGTGGAACATGGTATAATCCATGAGAGGACGCCTCCCTATTCACCTCAGTCAAATGGGGTGGCCGAAAGAAAGAACTGTACTCTAACTGATTTGGTTAACGCCATGTTAGACACATCGGGTCTCTCCAAGGCATGGTGGGGGGAGTCGATATTGACGGCATGTCATGTCCTAAACCGAGTCCCCACAAAGAACAAAGAGATAACTCCATTCGAGGAATGGGAGAAGAAAAGGTTAAAACTCTCTTATCTACGAACATGGGGTTGTTTGGCGAAAGTCAATGTTCCAATTCCAAAGAAGCGGAAGCTTGGACCAAAGACTGTGGATTGTGTTTTCCTGGGATATGCTTTTCATAGCATTGGCTATAGATTCATGGTTGTAAAATCTAAGGTACCTGACATGCATGTCAGTATGATCATGGAGTCGAATGATGCGACTTCTTTGAAGATATTTTTCCCATGAAGGATATGGCTACCTCATCTAATCAGGAGATGCCTAGTTCATCGAATCAGGAACCAGTTACAATTACCGAACCTGCAATTTCGATGGAACACTTTGAAAGTCCTGTGGAGGAGAACAATGAAGTTCCTACTAGGAGCAAGAGACAGAGGACTGCAAAGTCCTTTGGTGATGATTTTCTTGTGTATCTCATAGATGACACTCCCAGTTCTATTTCAGAGGCCTATGCATATGAAGATGCTGACTACTGGAAGGAAGCGGTTCGTAGCGAGATGGATTCCATCTTGGCGAATGAAACTGGGAGATAACTGATCGTCCTTATGGGTGCAAACCTATAGGATGCAAATGGGTATTCAAGAAGAAGCTTAGGCCTGATGGTACTATTGCAAAGTACAAGGCTCGGCTCGTGGCTAAGGGTTATACCCAAAAGGAATGTGAAGACTTCTTTGATACTTACTCACCTGTGGCTCGACTGACCACTATTCGAGTTCTACTTTCACTAGCTGCCTCACATGGTCTTCTCGTTCATCAAATGGATGTTAAGACTGCTTTCCTAAATGGAGAGTTGGACGAGGAAATTTATATGGAACAACCAGATGGGTTTGTACTAGATGGTCAGGAAGGAAAAGTGTGCAAGTTGCTGAAGTCTTTGTATGGACTCAAGCAAGCACCCAAACAGTGGCATGAGAAGTTTGAAAGAACTTTAACAGCTGCAGGCTTTGTTGTGAACGAAGCTGACAAATGTGTGTACTATCGCCATGGTGGGGGCGAGGGAGTTATCCTTTGCTTGTATGTTGACGACATACTGATTTTCGGAACAAATCTGAATGTTATCAAGGAGGTCAAGGATTTCCTATCTCGTTGTTTTGAGATGAAGGATTTAGGAGTGGCTGGTGTCATTCTAAGCATCAAGTTGTTGAGAGACGATGATGGTGGGATTACATTGCTTCAATCCCACTATGTGGAAAAGATCTTGAGTCGCTTTGGCTATAGTGACTGCAAGCCCTCTCCAACACCATATGATGCGAGTGTTTACTTCGAAAGAATCGAAGAATTGCTAGAGATCAATTGAAATATTCTCAGATTATTGGCTCACTTATGTACTTAGCCAGTGCTACAAGACCTGACATCTCTTTTGCTGTTAGCAAACTGAGTCGGTTTGTCTCAAAACCAGGAGATGTGCATTGGAAAGCTCTAGAGAGAGTTTTGCGTTATTTGAAAGGCACTGCGAATTATGGAATTCACTACACCGGGCACCCAAAGGTGCTTGAAGGGTATAGGGACTCAAACTGGATCTCAGATGCTAATGAGATAAAGGCCACGAGCGGATATGTATTCACTCATGGAGGTGGCGCTGTTTCTTGGAAGTCTTGCAAGCAGACCATCTTAACGAGGTCAACAATGGAAGCAGAACTCACAGCACTAGATACAGCTACGGTCGAAGCAGATTGGCTTCGCCGGCTCTTGAATGACTTGCCAGTTGTTGAGAAACCTATACCGGGTATCCTTATGAACTGCGACAATCAAACTGTGATCACGAAAGTGAGCAGCTCAAAGGATAACATGAAGTCATCAAGACACGTTCAAAGAAGGTTAAAGTCTGTCAGGAAAATGAGAAACTCCGGAGTTATTGCATTGGATTATATCCAAACGTCTAAAAATCTGGCAGATCCTTTTACTAAGGGTCTATCACGTAATGTGATAGATAATGCGTCGAGGGAGATGGGTATGAGAACCACAATATGAGTTGTTCACAGTGGTAACCTATTCTTTGTGATCGGAGATCCCGTGAATTAGATGTGGAAGACAAGCTGTTGATTAACTGAGAGGAGAGTATCTTTACTATTAACAATACCACTCCATGAAGATGCAACACTCTCCTAAAACTGCATGGCAGGTTGATGTATATCTTAATGTGTTCTAAGTGGCTCATTTAAGCAGAGATGTTGTCCTGCAGAACATCTTTTGAAGAACACACCTATATGAATCTGATTGTTAAACGTTGCAATCTATGAGAGTATGGTTCTCTCTAGTAAACTCATGAAAGGTCTCGAAGTATGACGCATAAGCTCCACTCGTGGGGAAGACCCACGGTAGCCACGTATCGGTCAAGGCTTTATGTGAAGCTAGATTCGCAGAAAACTTGCAGTTCAAGGCCCAGTCCACTGTTCAATTTGCTTACTAGTGTAGCATAGAGTTCTAGGTGGAAGTTCAACTTAACAGCCTCCATTGCAGTACCGGTATATAAAACAGTGTTTTAGAACTAAAGGCAAATTCTATGTGCCTCTAGGATCTGGTGGGGGATTGCTGGAATTTTATCTATTTATGGGCCAGCCCAATAACAATTTCTGAAATTCCTAATAAATCCTAGAGGCCCACTTAGCCCATTCGTGCAAGGCAAGGGACACTACTAAAGTTTAGTCCCACATTGCTAGTTTAGAGGGAGTTGGACCTCTTTATAAGGGAGGTTCTTTCCCCACATGTATGAGCATGAGAATAAGAGAGACATCCACGCGCGCTCCTCCTCCGCCGCCCGCCTCCCCACGCCACGTCACGCCACGCCTCGTCACAACGCGCCGCGGGTTGCGGGAATGAGCCGAGCCCATGTCTAAATTTTTGCAACGCACTACGGGTATACGAAAGGTCACTCGGGAGCTGGAAAGTTTTTGCTGTAGTGGATATTGAATACGAACGCTGCACCCATCGGCTGCTGTCTGTTTGTTTCATCTCCCTCGTTCCCTTTAGCTCCCAGCGCAGCCTCTCGCCTCCTTCTCTTGCGCCTATAAAAGGGAGGTCGCTCCTCTCAGAGAGACGCACCAGAACTTCTTCTTCCTCTCGCCACCGGTTCCTTTTTCTGAGCTGCTGCAGTCTTCCTCATCCCGGTTTGCGGTGTGCACCGTGAGTCGGGATAGTAGGCCTCCGAAACCACACCACTTTGAGTCCTGTACGGGAGAAGGGTGATAAGGTTTTTGGGGAGCGCTGCGCGCGACTACCGACTTCTTCATCACGGACTCCGACGACGACTTCTTCCCCGACGTCGACAACCTCATCGACGACATGGCTGGAGAGGATGTCGACCCCAAGTCCAGTGCTTCTGCTGCTGCTGTCCCGTACGTGTTCTTGTTCTTTCTATTAGGAGTCCTGTTACAGTTTTTGGCTCTAGTTTCTGCCCTACATATGTTAGGTTCTATGTCGTATAAGCAACTTCATCTAGTGTCTGTTCAAGATGTGTTTAGCTCAAATTCATATATGCAGACGCTGTTTACCTTCTCTCTGTCAGATTGCATGACTTGCTTTATATTTGCTATATTAGTCATGCTTTATCTAGTATTTTCGTTAGCAAAATTATTTGGTAAATTGCTCACATTTCCAACAATGTGTATGCATGAACTAAGAGATGTAATGTATGTGAACGATGGAGAGATGTAACATAAATTATTTGTTTCTGAAATATGTATTAAAATATTTCATTTCTTGAGATAATTTATTGCATCCACTTTATTAGTATTGGCCGCTAGCGGGTTAGGCAAACACGGGCCACTAGCGGGCTAGTCAAATACAGACTCCCAATGGGTGAGACAACTAACGAGCTGGATGAACCCAAAATGTTAATGGGTCATATGTACATATGCTGCTAGTTGGCCAAATGATCAGGACCATTATTGGGTCAAACGTTTAAAATTTACCATAGGGTCGTGGGTTTTAACTCGCCCGAATTGTGGGCCGGGATTTTGATCTTAACGGGCATTCACCCTCCCGTGTTAGTAAAGAAACCAGGCTCGTGGACAAGGCGAACCCTATTTAGCGGTGTTCGCGTTACCAAAGAACAAAAATTCCGCCAGAGCTGGGAGTCGAACCAAGGACTTAGGGCGTGTTCTGAAACTGTCCAACTTCTTAAAAACTTCCTAGATTCAGCTTCTCGCTTCAGGTGGCGAACTAAAAAGCGGGCATTTCCTAAACGGCGCCTTCAGCGCCCGTTTATTCGATTCCAGCAAACGGGCGCACACTACAGTTCCGCGCTGGGCCGGCCCATGTTACGTTTCTTTTTCTGTAAAAACTCCCAAAAACAGAGCGAGCTGGACGGGGGTCGAACTCGGCAACTGTTTCTTGCTTGAGATCGAACCAGCGCAGTAACCAAATGACCATGATTCCCCTTGGTGCTAATTGTCTTCCTTTACTTTTCTTTAACTAAACTGTGTTGTGTTTTTACCATATTTTATTTGTTTTGGCCCGGATTCTTCTGTCTTTTTTCCTTTTCTTTTTCCGTTAAGTTTTCAAAATTCATGAACTTTTTCCATGGATGAACTTGTTCAAAATTGATGAAGTTTTTTCAACTGTACAAACCTTTTTTTCAAAATAATGAACGTTTTCAAATTGGATGAACTTTTTTCGAATTTAATGAACTTTTTTCCTAATAAGATGAACTGTTTTTAAAAAAGCGTGACATTTTTTTCAAAGGTGATTAACCTTTTTCAAAATCGGTGAATTTTTTTCAAAATTGATGAACCTTTTTTAAAATTTGATGAACTTTTTTTAAATCCATGAACTTTTTTCTCAATTTTTGTGAACTATTTCTGAAAATTGATGAACTTTTTTTAAACCCGTGAACTTTTTTCTCATTTTTGTGAACTATTTCTGAAAATTGATGAACTTTTTCCAAATCCTATGAACTTTTTCTCAAAACCGTGAACTTTTTTTCAAAATTGATTAACTTTTTTTCAAAATCAATGTTTTTTTTGCAATTCACGAACTTTCTTTCAAAATGTTTTCAAATAGTTGAAAAATCAAACGCTACAGTGAATGGTAGATGTGTACTACTCCCTCCGTCCCATAATATAAGAATGTTTTTGACACTACACTAGTAGACGGAGGGAGTAATAAATTGCGCATCTATTAATGTCCTTAAACAATTCTCCCTGTAGTTGGTCACTAGCACGTACCTAGGTCAGGTGGTTAGCCTTTTGTAAATGTGTTTGTGAGGGCATCATGTTCGATCCATGAGGAGACCTTTTTTGCCGATTTTTTCGCGATCTATTGAAATTTGCTGGGCCGTCCCAGTACCATCGCCTGCGGGCGCCAGTAAGCGGAACCGGCGCTGAGAGCGCCGGTTAGGACCTCTCTAAAAAGCGTTCGGCATCGTAGCTCCCGTTTTCTCTCATTCGGCACGTGGCTGCCAGCCCATTTGAGCACAATAAGCCCAACTCGGAGGGATTGGCAGGCCAGGTTGGGGCCCAAAACTAATTTTTTTAGGGAAAGCAAAGCTTTATAGATTAACGACGCTCGGGCATATCGCCCGACACGCAAGCAGCCACTTTGGGTGGTACAATAGTGTCCCACTCCACACACTCATTTGGTGAACAATTACATCCAATTTGGCCTAACTCATGCGCAGCAGAGTTCATATTGCGTCTACACGCATTAACACTCCATTTGGAGAACCACATTTTGAGTTGAAACTTCAAATCTTCAACGATTGCTGCATATGGCGAGGAGTCTACACGCCGGATGTCCATCGCCTCTGCCAGAAGTTCAGAGTCCGTCTCCAATCCAATTTGGCCTAACTCATGCGCAGCAGAGTCCGCCATATCGGTTATGGTGGGGCCCAAAACTAATTGCTAACGTGAGACAGAGAGAGTTCGGGAAAGAAAATCGAACCGGTATGCAGGAAGTCACTTGGCGGTGGCAACCTGGTGTAATTCATCTCAACTTCAACTTCTTGGTTTTCACGGATCTGGAAAAGACTAGCTTCCCCAACTTCTCCTTTTTTACGCTAGACAGGTCGCCGGCTTCTCAATTTCCAACTTCGTGGAGCTAGAGCGTTCTAGTCAGCTTCATGCGTGGAGTTGACGAAGCCAGGAGTTGGAGCGTTGCAGAACAGGCCCTTACTTGCTTCACAGCGCACACTAGTAACCACCCCGCCATAGGAACATGTTGCTCTAAGTTGCACAACTCATTGAGCTTATCATCTTTTCGTTTCGATTCTTCTGTTTTTTGTTTTTCATTTTTTTTCCTGTTTTCGTTTTTCTGTTTTATTTTTCATTTTCCCATCTTCCTCATTCGGTGGTTTTCAAATCCATCCACATTATTTAAAATTTGATGAACTTTTTCCAATTCGATGAACTTTTTCCAAATTTGACCCAAAAAATCAAATTCGATGAACTTCTAAAAAAATATGATGAACTTTTTTCAAGATTGATGAATTTTTCCTTCAACTTTCTGAACTTTTTTCAAAATGGGTGAACTTTTTTTCCGAAAACGATGAAGTTTTGAAACATTTTCACAAAGGTTTTTCCAAAATCAGTTTACTTTTTTAAGTTTCTGAACTTTTCTTCTAAAATGATGAACTATTTCTCAAAATCGATGAACTTTTGTTAAGTTTGTGAACTTTTGTCTCAAAATCGATGAACGTTTTTAAATTCACGATTTTATAAATGTAAATAAATAAACTTAACAATGAATAAGCAGCGCGGCCATACTAGTTCACGTACACTTCGTGCTATTAAAAATCACAAGTGGCCAATTGGTGTGGTGGTCTTCCTAGCTCGAATAGAGGGCTGACACGTGGGCGGATGTCAACTTTCACACTGAAAAATATCTAGACAAGTTTGATTCAGCAAAACCATTTCTTATTTAATTTTTGCATGATTCTAGAGAGTCAGAGAGAGAGAAAACAGTATGCTTTTGATACTCACAATGCAATAAGCTTATAGACGGAAGCATATATACTTTGGAGAAAAAAAAAGCACATTCCTGCGGCTGAACATGCGTGAATATCCAGCCGGTAGCCAAATACACTGATCAATGGAACAACATACAACCCAGAAACATACTGTTCCGTACGTACAGAAACATCATTCGTGCAGTGCAAGCGGCGTGGTCTTCTCGATCGATCGTCTGGTTAATTTGGCCACCGATAAGCAGGTGAGATTACACGAATACCGTTTAAATTTGGTTTCATGCAGCATGGATATGCACACGGATGGGTCAGTAGAACTGAGCCCCGGACGTGTACGTGCCGCCGAACCACCACCCGGCCGGCGCGACGTCGTTGGCCGTGACGACGCGGCCGTCGTCGGATTTGAGGCGGAACGAGAGGCTCTGCCCGTCGAGCTTGGCGTTGCTCTGCCAGTTCGCGCCCCAGTTCCGGCTCATCTCCATCCAGTTGGTGCGGGAGCCCTTGATCCACATCTGCGCCACGCCGCCGCTGCCGCCCACGTTGGTCACCAGCACCAGCTCGAAGTAGCTGTGGCCGTTGATGGTGAACCTGATCCCGCCGCTCCGCTGGCAGCGCACCCTCCTGTAGTTGACGGGGACGATGCCGGCCTTGTAGACGGCGATGGTCTCCCATGCCGGCTGGGCCATGTCGAAGTGCTGCCGCGGCGGGTTGCACCAGCCGCCGTTGTCGCCGGCGAGCGCGTAGTTGGGCGGGCAGAAGTTGGTGGCCGTGACGGTGATGGAGGCCCCCGGCTTGCACATCCGCGACTTGCGCGTGTCGCACGCGATCGTGAAGCACGCCCCGCACGACGCGCCGTTGTTGAAGAGGGCGGTGCTCAGCGCCGTCGTCTGCGTGCCGTACCCCGCGCCGTACAGGTTGCCGTACCCGCAGGCGCCGCCTGATGAGATGAGACCCGTGCATGGGTGCATGTCAGCATGAGCCATGGAGCTAACTAAATTTGGCGAAAAAGATGCCGAGCGACGAGCCGAATTGACTCACCCATGGTGCCGGACGCGTCGTCGCCGCCGTAGAACGTCGCGTGAGCGGGCGTCCATTGAGCCGCCGATGCTGCCCTGAGCAGCAATGCGCACAGCGCCGGGAGCAGGAGCATCTTGATGACCGCCATGTCGTCGGCGTTCGATCCGACCGAGCAAGATGGTACTAATGCAAGATTGTACTCTGCTTGGAATGTCTCTGGCTTAACTGTTGTGCAGAAGCATGTGTCGGCACGCCTATATATATACTGCCCTTGGTGCAAGCAACTGGAGTTGTGACTACGCTACAGTATTCATCATTCGGTCGCTACCGACCGGCTGACGGGGCCACGAGAGGGGTTCATGTTGCAAGGGGAGATTTGCAGTGTGAAAGCGAGCGTGCTTCGCGCGTCGGTGTTTTCTTTGAGAAGCGAGTATCTCGGCTGCGTGCATGGTAGGCTGCTCTTGACTTTTCGCGCAGCTGCACGTTGAGTTCATGATTGGATTGGATTTAACGCTAATGTCTCGCGAAGCAAAATTTTGTGATGTTTATTACTCCTATATGAGATTCTGGATAGCCGGCGTTCATGTGGCATGTGCGTTCTCCCGGCTGCTTATGAGCGGATGAAGTCACCTGTGAGGTGATGAGCATGTCATAGCTTGCCTGTCCTGTCCTGTGAGTTTTCAGCACGAACGGTGGAGTTACTCCTATGGTTTTTTAACACGTTACGAAGGTGTGTACATGATTGAAGGATACAGCAAGCGATACTTTTATCCAATATGAGTGGCAACATGATCATAGGATTGGCCCACCTCCGATTTAGGCGTTATACAGACTCTATCTTTGTATTCTGCCTTTCTATTTTTCGTTCTTGCAGAGGATTTTGTTTGACTGTGTGCATCTTAGTTAGGCAGAGGCCGGGTGTAATATTTAAATTTTTTAAGTAATAAAGCGCCCTTTTTCGAAAACACAGTACAAATGCAGATGCTCATCCCCGGAAAAAAAATGCAGATGCTCACACACGATTTAAGGCACCATTTTGGCTTCACTGCCACAACCATGACATGGTGTTCTAGCTAAACCGAACCAAGTTCACTTTTTGAATCTTTGACCGTTGAAAATCACTGATACTCTGAGAATTATTATTTTCTGTGAAAATATGAATATTTGTATATATACATGTATGTTTTTTTTTTTTGCAAAAAAGATCAAATCTATTGTAAAAGTTTACCAGCGATACAAAGCATCTCAAACATAATAAAAATGCGGCGGATTACTACGGCTATTGCAGAAGACTAGTATTTTACTCTAACTGACTTTCTACATATCGATCAATCCACTCCGTTTTTTCGATCGCACGGCTGAATGGCAATTTGCACCTAAAGTCAAAGCATGATACACGGTGAGCCTCCATGCCGAAGTGTGTCACATTCTCGCGTAGTGTAGTAATAGTAGTAGAGTGCAAGAGTGCTCGGAAAAGAAGGAAAAAACAAGTGCAGTGCAAGCAGGTTGACACTGGACAGTTGACATTTTATGTGCCGACGATCGAGCACAGAACATGCTCCATGATGTAGAATAAGTTGCCATGCATGATTTCAGGGCCGTACCTGATAGTACCATCCGGAACCGTCGCGGTTCACGCAATTCTTTATGCACCACGCCTATGTTCCTCAGTTAGGTACGTACGTACAGGTATAGCACATGCTCAACCGGAAAAACCGGCCGGCTAACGATTACCAAGTCCTGACTCACCGAATAATTCCGTAGGTAGTACGACTTGGATCAAGAAGCTCATCACTTACATAAATCAAGGTCAATCATGAGAGATTTCATATGCACGTTATATCGTATAAGATGCTATTTGACAACCACCTTTGGTTGGGAACTTGGGATGATTGCCGATGCTGCGGTGACAGACATATAGTTGAACCTTTGGCAAATTCGTACCCATTCTCATATGTATGATGGGTCGCGTACCGAAACGTATATACCCTATGGAAACAAAAAGAAAGTTTGCGCGGCGTGATTCGAACCCACGACCTCCTCGTTAAGTGTACGCTGCAGTAGCATTAAAAAAGTTCAGCATTGTTGACCATGTATTTTAGAAAAATATACAATGTGTATTTGAGAATGTAGAATGTGTATCAAAAAAATGTTTCACGTGTACATAAAAAATGTACACTATGCACTGAAAAAATTAGATATGTGTTGAGCAAAAAGAAGAAAAAATGATGAAAAGCGACAAAGAAATATAAAGAAACGAAAGAAAACCAAGAAAAAGAGGAAACAAAGTATAACAAAGAAGAAAGGAAAAGCCAAAAACAGAACCGAAGCAAACAGAAAAAAAGACAAGAAAACGGAGGAAACCCAGTGCCAAAAAGAACAGAAAACAAAGAAAACGAAAGAAAACCGAGGAAAGAAACAAAAAAGAAAGAAGAAAAAATAAACAAAGAAAATAACACGCCAGTAAAAATTGATAAATAAATGAAGAAAACTGAAAAATAATAAAACCGGAGAAAAACAATGAAAAAATAGAAAATCAAAGAAAGCCATTGAAGAAATAAAGAAAATTGAAAGAAAAAAACTGAAAAGGAAAAGTAAGTCATCCATTTTTTTCCTAAATTTTTTATTTTTGAGGAGGGAAACCAAGTTTTATTCAGCAAAAGCCACAGAGTATGGGATACATCTCTGTTCATTGGATTGGCCCAACCAAATGTGCCGACCAGGACCTAAAGAGAGTACAAAGTTGGCTAATCTATGTGCATCGACTGCACGATCTTCAAAAGTAAATTTACAATTTAGGGGAATAGCTATACTATTAATCTCCATGATAATGGCGCCATTGGCTCCTCTGCTTCTGTTGTTGATAGCCCCGACTGCGCCCTTCGAATCGGATGCAACAACAATGTTGTGGATGTTGAGATCTTGCGCCAAAGCGAGCGCCTCCCTGCATGCTATCGTTTCGAGGATATCAGGATCATCCACTCCTTGGATCACAAGAGTTGAGCTGCCCAGAAAAGTTCCATTAGCATCTCGACAGACAGCCGCCGATGAGCCCCCAAGTCCCTTGGGGCACGCTGCATCAACGTGGATTTTTGCATGCCCAGGTGGAGGTGCTTTTGGGCGCGGGGCGCTTGCACTAGTTGTAGGTATTCTCTGCTGGTTCTGAGGCCGAGTTGGCTCAGCTATCATCTTCAGCTCCTGGAGGTATCTATTGATGAAACCGTTGATGGTTTGGGGGCTCTGAAATAGGCCCTCGTGAATAGCTTTCCTCCTCGCTGCCCAGATGGCCCATAAAGTAACTGAAAGCTTCACAAAGAGGTCGTGCGATAACGTGCTCATGAGGGTGAATAGCCACTGTTTAGCTTTCGGTTCAGTGATATTTGCTAGGTTTTGCGCCAATTCTTCATCCACAAGGGCCCAGGTGCACCTTGACATGGTGCATTCTAGGAGGGAATGTCTCCATGAATCTGGAGAGCCGCATATACCACATGCACTGGAAGTTGACATACGCCTGTGTGCTCTTACATCGTTGGTTGGAATGGAATGTTTGGATAATCTCCAGAGGAACATTCGAACCTTCCCTGGCACTTCTGTCTTCCACAACTTTTTCCACTCCCCTTCTTCTGTAGTTGAGTTGGAGGGGCCGGGCCTGTTTTCAAGCCAAGCTTCTCTTCTCTGGCGTGTACTTACTAGCATGCGGTAGGCAGATTTGATAGAAAATAAACCATTCCTTTCATGTCTCCAACTCCAGAAATCGTCAACATTCTTCGTACACAACGGAATTCCCAAAATGACTTTTGCGTCCATATGCAAGAAAGTGGCCTGAACTTTTTGTCTGTCCCATGAGGCTGAGGTCGCATCAATTAGCTCAGAAAGACGAGTCGGTGGGTTGTTAATCAAACAGCCGTATGGCCTCATCATCTCAGTTCGAGGTAACCAATTATCCCCCCAAATGCTTGTACTGTCTCCATTGCCTATGCGACATATCAGACCCTGTTTTAGTATGTCTCTTCCTTCCAATAAGGACCTCCATACTTGACTCGGGGCGCTGCCTAGGTGAGCGTTCAAAATGGTACCATGAGGGTAGTGTATGCCTTTAAGTAAACGTGAACACATGCTATCCGGGTTTTGCAAGATGTGCCAGGCCTGCGTAGCCAGCATAGCAAGGTTAAAGAGCTCAAAATCCTTAAAGCCAAGGCCCCCCATGCCTTTTGGTTGGGTCATGTCTGTTTGGGGAACGTAGTATTTCAAAAAAATTCCTACGATCACGCAAGATCTATCTAGGAGAAGCATAGCAACGAGCGGGGAGAGTGTGTCCACGTACCCTCGTAGACCGAAAGCGAAAGCGTTAAGTAACGATGTTCATGTAGTCGAACGTCTTCGCGATCCAACCAATCAAGTACCGAACGCACGACACCTCCGCGATCTGCACACGTCCAGCTCGGTGACGTCCCTCGAACTCTAGATCCAGCTGAGGCCGAGGGAGAGTTCCGTTAGCACGATGGCGTGGTGACGGTGATGATGCAGTTACCGGCGCAGGGCTTCGCCAAAGCACTACGACGATATGACCGAGGTGTAAAACTGTGGAGGGGGGCACCGCACACGGCTAAAGATCAACTTGTGTGTCTATGGGGTGCCTCCCCCGTATATAAAGGAGGGGAGGAGGAGGAGGGCCGGCCACAAGGGTGCGCCTGTAACACCCACGATGCGGCTATATCTCCCACGTGTCGAGGCACGACTTAGAGGCATAACCGCATTGTGGTTTTGTCGCAAGAAGGGTCATCTTCACACAATCCCATGTAATGAACAAGAATGGGATAAAGAGTTGGCTTACAGTCGCCACTTCACACAATGCATAAATTAAACATACATCATTCAGAGTACAATCAAGGTCCGACTACGGAACCAAAATAAAAGAAGACAACCCCAAATGCTAGATCCCCGATCGTCCCAACTGGGCTCCACTACTGATCATCAGGAAACGAAACATAGTAACGACCAAGGTCTTCATCGAACTCCCACTTGAGCTCAGTTGCGTCACATGCACTGGTATCATCGGCACCTGCAACTGTTTGGAAGTATCTGGTGAGTCACGAGGACTCGGGAATCTCACACCCACGAGATCAAGACTATTTAAGCTTATGGGTAGGAAAGGGTAGTGAGGTGGAGCTGCAGCAAGCACTAGCATGTATGGTGGCTAACATACGCAAATAAGAGCGAGAAGAGAAGCAACGCAATGGTCGAGAAGCTAGAAGTGATCAAGAAGTGATCCTGAAACTACTTACGTCCAAACATAACCCAAACCGTGTTCACTTCCCGGACTCCGCCGAAAAGAGACCATCACGGTTACACACGCGGTTGATGCATTTTAATTAAGTCACGTGTCAAGTTCTCTACAACCGGATATTAACAAATTCCCATCTGCCACATAACCGCGGGCACGGCTCTCGAAAGTTTATACCCTGCAGGGGTGTCCCAACTTAGCCCACTATAAGCTCTCACGGTCAACGAAGGATATTCCTTCTCCCGGGAAGACCCGATCAGTCTCGGGATCCCGGTTTACAAGACATTTCGACAATGGTAAAACAAGACCAGCAAGACCACCCGCTGTGCCGACAAATCCCGATAGGAGCTGCACATATCTCGTTCTCAGGGCACACCGGATAAGCTAAGCGTACAGGTACCGACGTAACCCAAGTTGCCAAGGGATGGTCCCGCACGGTGCTCTAGTTTGGACCAACACTCAGAGGAGCACTGACCCGGGGGGGTTAAAATAAAGATGACCCTTGAGTCTGCAGAACCCAAGGGAAAAAGGCTTAGGTGGCAAATGTTAAAAGCAAGGTTGGGCCTTGCTGGAGGAGTTTTATTCAAGGCGAACTGTCAAGGGGGTCCCATAAATCACCCAACTGCGTAAGGAACGCAAAATCAAGGAACATAACACCGGTATGACGAAAACTAGGACGGCAAGAGTGGAACAAAACACCAGGCATAAGGCCGAGCCTTCCACCCTTTACCAAGTATATAGATGCATTAATTAAATAAGAGATATTGTGATATCCCAAAATATCCATGTTCCAACATGGAACAAACTTCATCTTCACCTGCAACTAGCAACACTATAAGAAGGGCTGAGCAAAAGCGGTAACTTAGCCAAACAACGGTTTGCTAGGAAAGGATGGTTAGAGGCTTGACATGGCAATATGGGAGGCATGATATAACAAGTGGTAGGTAGCGCGACAAAGCAATAGAGCGAACACCTAGCAAGCAAAGATAGAAGTGATTTCGAGGGTATGGTCATCTTGCCTGAGATCCCGCTAGGAAGAAGAACGAGTCCATGAAGAAGAGAAACGGACGTAGTCGAACGAATCCTCACAACTCCGGAACGAAACCGAAGCTAACGAGACAAGCAAACCGGAAAGAAGCAAGCAACATGGTAAACAACCATCACATAAGCATGGCATGATGCAAAATCAAGTATGATGCATGTCCGATTTAATGAGGCATGGCATGGCAAAGTGCAACAAACAACACTACAAATTAAGTGGAGCTCAATATGCAACGAGTTGCATATTGACGAAACACCACATACGATTATTTAGTTCTCTCTCGGTTATGTACCCAACAATATTAAATTTTATTAAACATGGCAAGGGGTGAAGTATATGAAAACTACCTATCTAGGCAAGTTTAAATGAGGCCGGAACAACAAACAACAATTCTGAAAAATCCTCATGTGCATATTTTAGATTTGGTACTGTTCTGCCCTAAACACAATTTTAATGTTGTTAAACATAAAAATGAAGTGCACCATGTTAACCTATGCATTTTTCCACCCCATTTACATATAAAGTTTATTAAATTTGGAGCTACGGTTATTTAGTTATGAATTAAAGCATTTTAGCATGATATTTGAGCAAATTTAATCAAACATCAATTTAAACATTTCAAACATGGATGCAAGCAGCATATTATGAAACTAGATGAAATTCTAAGCATTTTTCATATATGAAGTTTTTACATATGATGCACTGTTAAAGAGTTATTATATGCATGATGTTTGAGGGTTTTCTGTAAATCTGCCAATTCCCTGGAAATTAGGAAATTCATAGAACAGGAAAAAAACGTAGCAGGCCGAAACTGAAATGTGCACTGGGGCGGATGGGCTGCTCACCATGGGCCAAGGCCCAGTCGGTGGAAGAGGCAGGCCGGCGGGGCGCTGGCTGGGCCTGATCTGGAGGCCAGCAGACAATCCACACGCGAGGCGGGCGCAGTCAACGCGCGGTCGAGCGCTGTGGCGCGCTGCCCGACCTGAAGCAGGGGATGCAGGGGAAGCAGGGCGTGGTCTTCTGCTCGACAGGGAGCAGAAGCAGAGCAGCGGCGTCGGGGATCTCCGGCGCGGCGGCGAAGGACGGAGGGCGTGGAACCGGGCGCGAAGGAGGGACCGATCTGACCGCGGTGAGGTTCTGCAGGCGTGGGGCGGAGGCAAACCGGCGGCCATGGACTTGGAGATCCCTGGCGGGGCTCCTGTAGAGAAAGACATGAGGGGAGAGATGAGCAGCGGGAGAGAGGGAACAACATGGGAGGAGAGGCGCGGGAGGAGATGAGGTGGCGCTGGTCACCTGCGGGTCGCCGGCGAGTTTCAGTCGAGGGGTTGCAGCGGGGCTCGGGTCTGCTGCTGCTGCTTGGTGACACGGCGCGACGACGAGGACAACAGCGGCCATGTCGAACTCCTGCTACAGCAAGTACAGGGACAGAGAGAGATATGAGAAAGAGCAACAGGGAAGGGAAGATGCGCGGGAGGAAGGAGAGGGATGGTCTGGGTGCTGGTCTTGGCAGGTTCGGGCGGCGGATGGAGCAGCTCCGGCGGTGCTGGGTTCCTGGACAGAGAGAGATACATGAGGAGGAAAGGAAGACTGGGAGGGAAAGGAGCAGGGGCTTGGCGCTCATCTGTGGTCGCCGGCGGCGGCAGGATGAGGTGGCGTCGGGGTACGCAGGGGGGTCGAGGAGGAGGCATCGGGCGCGGAACGCGGGCGGTGAGGTGGCGGAGGGGTTCGGAGGATGGGACAGCTCTCCTCAATTTTAGGGTTGGTCAATATATATCTCCTGGGGATTAGATTAGGGGTTATTTGGGCCCTCCGATATAAATCGGACGGTCAAGAAAAATAAGCTAGGAGAGTCCAACAAAGAAAACGGTGATGTTTTATAGATGTTTGGTGATGATCCGGACCCAATGGTGATGACTGAGCGGGTCGGGTTCGGGTTAGTTTCGGACGCGCACGCGAGGGGTCTATGCACTGTGGAGAAAGATTAAGCGGCCAGACGAGAGGGACTCGAAAAACCCGGTTGGTCTCGGAACGGTCAACGAAGGCAAGGGGGGACACGGCAACTACGAGCGGATGCAAGTTTTAAAACATGACGGCAACGGAGTACCGATGCAATGCAAATGATGACATGAAGAAATGCAACAAAGAAATAAATAACACAGCTGACTCGCAAAACAAGGAAGGCACCTGGAGCGTCAGTCTTGGGGCGTCACAGCGCCCAAGGGGGGATTCCTACTCCTAGTAGGAGTAGGTTTCCCCATTTCCTAGTCCAAGAAGGAGAAGAAGGGAAAGACGAGAAAAGAAGGAAGGAGGGGGCGCCCCCCTTCCCCTTATCCAATTCGGACTGGGCAGGGGGGGGCACCTCTGGCCGGCCCTCTCTCTTCTCCACAAAGGTCCATTGTGGCCCATTAATCCCACGGGGTGTTCCGATAACCTCCCGGTACTCTGGAAAATACCCGATACACTTTGGAACCATCCTGGTGTCCAAATATAACCTTCCAATATATCAATCTTTATGTCTCGACCATTTCGAGACTCCTCATCATGTCCATGATCTCATCCGGGACTCTGAACAACCTTCGGTACATCATATCACATAAACTCATAATACCAATCATCATCGAACGTTAAGCGTGCGGACCCTACGGGTTCGAGAACTATGTAGACATGATCGAGACACATCTCCGGTCAATAACCAATAGCGGAACCTGGATGCTCATATTGGTTCCTACATATTCTATGAAGATCTTTATCGGTCAAACCGCATAACAACATATGTTGTTCCCTTTGTCATCGGTATGTTACTTGCCCGAGATTCGATCGTCGGTATTACCATACCTAGTTCAATCTCGTTACCGGCAAGTCTCTTTACTCGTTCTGTAATGCATCATCCCGCAACTAACTCATTAGTCACATTGCTTGCAAGGCTTATAGTGATGTGCATTACCGAGAGGGCCCAGAGATACCTCTCCGACAATCGGAGTGACAAATCCTAATCTCGATCTATGCCAACTCAACAAACACCATCGGAGACACCTGTAGAGCATCTTTATAATCACCAAGTTACGTTATGACGTTTGATAGCACACTAAGTGTTCCTCCGGTATTCGGGAGTTGCATAATCTCATAGTCAGAGGAACATGTATAAGTCATGATGAAAGCAATAGCAACAAACTAAACGATCATAGTGCTAAGCTAATGGATGGGTCTTGTCCATCACATCATTCTCTAATGATGTGATCATGTTCATCAAATGACAACACATGTCTATGGCTAGGAAACTTAAGCATCTTTGATTAACAAGCTAGTCAAGTAGAGGCATACTAGGGACACTCTGTTTTGTCTATGTATTCACACAGGTATCAAGTTTCAAGTTAATACAATTCTAGTATGAATAATAAACATTTATCATGATATAAGGAAATATAAATAACAACTTTATTATTGCCTCTAGGGCATATTTCCTTCAGTCTCCCACTTGCACTAGAGTCAATAATCTAGTTTACATCGCCATGTGATTTAACACCAATAGTTCACATCGTCATGTGATTTAACACTCTATTGTTCACATCGCCATGTGACCAATACCCAAAGGGTTTACTTGAGTCAATAATCTAGTTCACATCGCCATGTGATTAACACCTAAAGAGTACTAAGGTGTGATCATGTTTTGCTTGTGAGAGAAGTTTAGTCAACGGGTCTGCCACATTCAGATCCGTATGTATTTTGCAAATTTCTATGTCTACAATGCTCTGCACGGAGCTACTTTAGCTAATTGCTCCCACTTTCAATATGTATCCGGATTGTGACTTAGAGTCATCCAGATCGGTGTCAAAGCTTGCATCGACGTAACTCTTTACGACGAACTCTCTATCACCTCCATAACTGAGAAATATTTCCTTAGTCCTCTAAGGATAATTTTGACCGTTGTCCAGTGATGTACTCCTAAATCAAAATTGTACTCCCTAGCCAAACTTAGGGCAGGGTATACAATAGGTCTGGTACACAGCATGGCATACTTTATAGAACCTATGACTGAGGCATAGGGAATGACTTTCATTCTCTCTCTATCTTCTGCCGTGGTCGGGCTTTGAGTCTTACTCAACTTCACACCTAGCAACACAGGCAAGCACTCTTTCTTTGACTGTTCCATTTTGAACTACTTCAAAAACTTGTCAAGGTATGTACTCATTGAAAAAACTTATCAAGCGTCTTGATCTATCTCTATATATCTTGATGCTCAATATGTAAGCAGCTTCATCGAGGTCTTTCTTTGAAAAACTCCTTTCAAACACTCCTTTATGCTTTCTAGAAAATTCTACATCATTTCCGATCGACAATATGTCATTCACATATACTTATCAGAAAGGCTGTAGTGATCCCACTCACTTTCTTTTAAATACAGGCTTCACCGCAGGTCTGTATAAAACTATATGCTTTGATCAACTCATCAAAGCGTATATTCCAACTCCGAGATGCTTGCACCAGTCCATAGATGGATCGTTGGAGCTTTGCATACTTTGTTAGCACCTTTAGGATCGACAAAACCTTCTGGTTGCATCATATACAACTCTTCTTTAAGAAATCCATTAAGGAATGCAGGTTTGACATCCATTTGCCAAATTTCATAAAATGCGGCAATTGCTAACATGATTCGAACAGACTTTTAAGCATCGATACAAGTGAGAAAATCTCATCGTAGTCAACACCTTGAACTTGTCGAAATCCTTTTTCGACAATTTGAGCTTTGTAGATAGTATCACTACTATCAGCGTTCGTCTTCCTCTTGAAGATCCATTTATTCTTAATGGCTTGCCGATCATCGGGCAAGTCCACCAAAGTCCACACTTTGTTCTCATATATGGATCCTATCTTAGATTTCATGGCCTCAAGCTATTTCGTGGAATCTGGGCTCATCATCGCTTCCTCATAGTTCGTAGGTTCGTCATGGTCTAGTAACATGACTTCCAGAACTGGATTATCATACCACTCTGGTGCGGACCGTACTCTGGTTGACCTACGAGGTTTGGTAGTAACTTGATCTGAAGTTTCATGATTATCATCATTAGCTTCCTCACTAATTGGTGTAGGAATCACTGGAACTGATTTCTGTGATGAACTACTTTCCAATTCAGGAGAAGGTACAATTACCTCTTCAAGTTCTACTTTCCTCCCACTCACTTCTTTCGAGAGAAACTCCTTCTCTAGAAAGTATCCATTTTTAGCAACGAATATCTTGCCTTCGGATATGTGATAGAAGGTGTACTCAACAGTTTCCTTTGGGTATCGTATGAAGAAACATTTCTCCGATTTGGGTTCGAGCTTATCAAGTTGAAACTTTTTCACATAAGCATCGCCGCCCCAAACTTTAAGAAACGACAGCTTAGGTTTCTTGCCAAACCACAGTTCATATGGTGTCGTCTCAACAGATTTAGATGGTGCCCTATTTAACGTGAATGCAGTTGTTTCTAATGCATAACCCCAAAACGATAGTGGTAAATCGGTAAGAGACATCATAGATCGCACCATATCTAACAAAGTACGGTTACGACGTTCAGACACACCATTTCGCTGTGGTGTTCCAGGTGGCGTGAGTTGCAAACTATTCCACATTGTTTCAAATGAATACCAAAATCATAACTCAAATATTCACCTCCACGATCAGATCGTAGAAACTTTATTTTCTTGTTACGATGATCTTCCACTTCACTCTGAAATTCTTTGAACTTTTCAAATGTTTCAGACTTATGTTTCATCAAGTAAATATACCCATATCTGCTCAAATCATCTGTGAAGGTCAGAAAATGACGATACCCACCGCGAGCCTCAACACTCATCCGACCGCATACATCAGTATGTATTATTTCCAATAAGTCAGTTGCTTGCTCCATTGTTCTGGAGAACGGAGTCTTAGTCATCTTGCCCATGAGGCATGGTTCACAAGCATCAAGTGATTCATAATCAAGTGATTCCAAAAGCCCATCAACATGGAGTTTCTTCATGCGCTTTACACCAATATGACCTAAACAGCAGTGCCACAAATAAGTTGCACTATCATTATTAACTTTGCATCTTTTGGCTTCAATATTTTGAATATGTGTATCACTACGATCGAGATTCAATAAACCATTTATATTGAGTGTATGACCATAGAAGGTTTTATTCATGTAAATAGAACAACAATTATTCTTTGACTTAAATGAATAACCGTATTGCAATAAATATGATCCAATCATATTCATGCTCAACGCAAACACCAAATAACATTTATTTTAGGTTCAACACTAATCCCGAAGGTAAAGGGAGTGTGCGATGGTGATCTTATCAACCTTGTAATCAATTCTAACACACATCATCACCTCGCCCTTAACTAGTCTTTGTTTATTTTGCAACTCCCATTTCGAGTTACTACTCTTAGCAACTGAAACCGGTATCAAATACCCTGGGGTTACTATGAATACTAGTAAAGTACACATCAATAACATGTATATCAAATATTCTTTTGTTCACTTTGCCATCCTTCTTATCCGCCAAGTATTTGGGGTAGTTCCGCTTCCAGTGACCATTCACTTTGCAGTAGAAGCACTCAGTTTCAGGCTTAGGTCTAGCTTTGGGTTTCTTCATGGGACTGGTAACTTGCTTGCCATTCTTCTTGAAGTTCCCTTTCTTTCCCTTGCCCTTTTACTTGAAACTAGTGGTCTTTTCAACCATTAACACTTGATGCTTTTTCTTGATTTCTACCTTCGCCGATTTTAGCATCGCAAAGAGCTTGGGAATTGTTTCCGTTATCCCTTGCATATTATAGTTCATCACGAAGTTCTAGTAACTTGGTGATAGTGACTAGAGAACTCTATCAATCACTATCTTATCTGGAAGATTAACTCCCACTTGATTCAAGTGATTGTAATACTCAGACATTCTGAGCACATGCTCACTAGCTGAGCTATTCTCCTCCATCTTGTAGGCAAAGTACTTGTCAGAGGTCTCATACCTCTCGACTCGGGCATGAGTCTGAAATACAAATTTCAGCTCTTGGAACATCTTATATGCCCCGTGGCATTCAACATGTTTTCGAAGTCCCGGTTCTAAGCCGTAAAGCATGGTGCACTAAACTATCAAGTAGTCATCATACCGAGCTTTACCAAACATTCATAATGTCTGCATCTGCTCCTGCAATAGGTCTGTCACCTAGCAGTGCATCAAGGACATAATTCTTCTGTGCAGCAATGAGGATAATCCTCAGATCACGGACCTAGTCTGCATTATTGCTACTATCATCTTTCAACTTATTTTTCTCTAGGAACATATCAAAAATAAATGGGGAAGCTATATGCGAGCTTATTGATCTACAACATAGATATGCAAATACTATCAGGACTAAGTTCATGATAAATTAAAGTTCGATTAATCATATTACTTAAGAACTCCCACTTAGATAGACATCCCTCTAGTCATCTAAATGATTACGTGATCCATATCAACTAAACCATGTCCGATCATCACGTGAGATGGAGTAGTTTCCAATGGTGAACATCTCTATGTTGATCACATCTTCTATATGATTCATGTTCGACCATTCGGTCTCAGTGTTCCGAGGCCATATCTGCATATGCTAGGCTCGTCAAGTTTAACCCGAGTATTCTGCGTGTGGAAAAATGGCTTGTACCCGTTGTATGTGAACGTAGAGCTTATCACACCCGATCATCACGTGGTGTCTCGGCACGACAAACTGTCGCAACGGTGCATACTCAGGGAGAACACTTATACCTTGACATTTAGTGAGGGATCATCTTATAATGCTACCGCCGTACTAAGCAAAATAAGATGCATAAAAGATAAACATCACATGCAATCAAAATATGTGACATGATATGGCCATCATCTTCTTGTGCCTTTGATCTCCATCTCCAAAGTACCGTTATGATCTCCATCGTCACCGGCATGACACCATGATCTCCATCATCTTGATCTCTATCAGCGTGTCTTCACATGGTCGTCTCGCCAACTATTGCTTTTGTCACTATTGCTATCGCATAGCGATAAAGTAAAGCAATTATATGGCGCTTGCATCTTATGCAATAAAGAGACAACCATAAGGATCCTGCCAGTTGCCGATAACTTTAACAAAACATGATCATCTCATACAACAATTTATATCTCATCACGTCTGTCGGGGAAACGACACCTATGGGATCACAGGAATCCCTACTACGGTTGGTGGGGCGCGGGGTTGTGAGAAGAGCAGGTTTAGAAGTCAACACAGAGATCGTTTACCCAGGTTCGGGCCGCAAGGATGCGTAATACCCTAGTCCTGCTTTGGTGTGTATTTGAGAGTGTTCTTGAGCTCTCGAACTAGCTATGAAGGCTGTGTAGTTCAAAAGAGCCGAATCCTTCTCCTGGTCGCCTCGGGCCTCCTTTTATAGGCAAAAGGGGTCGCCACAGTGGCACACAAGAGGTGGAAAGGTGTATAGTGCGCGAGCTTATCACCCGGCATTACGGGACAAAGCGCATTAAATGCGCTACTTAGGTGTCCATTAGCTTTATCGGGGACGGGAACGAGGCCCGTCCCGTCCGTCGCCGCTCTGCCTTGCTTCGACACACGCCCAGGCCAGCGATGTGTGCAGCGCCATGTAGGCAGGCAGGCTACTGGGCTGGCGCGGTGGTGGAGCCTTCACGAAGGGTCACATCCCATCACGCAGGTGCTTGCTGATTCGGTGTAGAGGCCGCCCGTTGCCACGCAGGTGCCTGCCCAGCTGGTTGAGGTAGCAGCTGCTTGGGGACAGCGGTGTAGTCTTGGCAGGCGCGGGCCTGGCTGTAGCCCCGCTGATGCCCTCGGCAAGGGTCTTGCCGGGGGCCCGACAAGGATCTTGCCGTGGCGTTGCAGTCGTCCCCGACAAGGTGCTTGCCGGGGGTCTTGTGGATTTCCTCGGCTAGGATCCCACCGAGGGTCGCCGTCTTCTGGTCCTCATCTGATCCTGTATATTTAGGATCTTCACAAAGATCTGCATGCCACCACGGAGGCGCCTCCCGAGCCTTGGTCCCGATGTGGTTGAGGGCGTTGGAACCCTTGGGCTCAAGGAAGGTGCGCTCAGTTGGCGTCAGGCAAGTTGCCCCGGCAAGGCTCTTTCCGGGGCCGCGGAGGCCGCCCCGGCAAGGGTCTTGCCGGGGGGGTCCACCTCGCCCTCTTGCTCTTTGTGTTTCTAATCTTGGCGTTGTCTCGTGCTTCAGCTTCTCTCCGGCTTCCCTCCTCTGCCCTGCTAAGTGTGGCCGTGGCGCGCGGCTCTGACTGCCCGTGCACAAGTAAAGGGTTCAAAAGGAGAGCCCCTACTTTTGTACACCGACAGGATCCCCCGGGCCACACATAAGCGCAACGCGTTGTTGGGCTAGGCCCAGAACGGTGCGCGGGCAGGTGGGGCGGATTTTTACCGTAGTAACTGTTTCGTCCGCTGCGCTTCCCCATGACCCGTGTTGAACGCGCGACGTGGAGGATCGTGTGTGACGTGGGAGTCATGCGTGGGGCGGTCTCCACACGCATGCGTCACGTCGCAGTAAAGAGGCGGCTCGCGCCTTTCCCATGAAAAGAGGGAGGCGCAGAGGCACGGTCCATTTACTGGGTGGACTCGGGTCACGGTCTTCAAGGCGTCCGCGCCCCACGATCACGGGGTGGGGAACGGTCGCCTCACCCGTCTTCTTGATCCTTGCTTGCTCGCCACGTGTCCTTCATGCGGGTGGCAGGCGGCGTTGGCGGGAAACCGGGCCGTCGCTGATTGGGGCAGCGGGTCGGTCCTGATTCCCTGCGCCCCCGATGACTGGATTGGTCGAGTGGGGCGGCCGAGCCCCGACTCTGCCCCTTTATAAGAAGGGGAGGGGGACGGCATCCCACATTCTTCCATCATCCATTTCCTTCTACCTCTGCTCCTTTCTTCCACTTTCCATGGCGAGAGGAGGTGCCGGCCCTTCAATGGTTGCAGCGAGGGTTGCTGCTCGACAGCGCATCCCTCCTTCCCAGGAGCTCGCGGCGGCGGAGCCGGCCGTGAGGGGAAGGGGAAGGGGGCGAGGCCGAGGTCGCCGTGGCGCTCGGGGAAGAGGTGGACGGGGCGGCACACCGGCCCTGCCTCCGCCAGCGGTGCCCCTCCCGATGGAGGGCCACGTCGGGGACCAGCCCTATGAGTTCTTCATCAGGCTGCGCCGGCCACCGCGTCTTCGTCTTCGTCTTCCTACCCCGTTTGCTCGGGAGATGGAGCGTGATCCGCCCCAGACCCTCAGGTTGCACATGAGGGGCTGCGGGAATGGCGGCACGCGGGTCGACGTCGACTTCCCCGCTCCTCAGGTCATGTACCTCCGTCGTGGATGGAAGACGTTCGCTCGCATCCACAGCCTGACGGCGGGGCTCATCCTCTACTTCAAGTTAATGGAGGACGGCCTGCTCTCCGTCAAGGTCTTTGGAGATCTTGGAACTCGCCTGAAGTGCTGCATGGAGAGCTGCTCCGACGATGAAGATTCCTCCTCGAGCGGGAGTGACGAGGAGGACAGCGACAGCGACGACGAGGGCGTCGAGTGGCGGGACGCCGACCTCGACTCCGACTGACCGCATCACCCCTCCCTCGGCCTCGAGCCCTGCTGAGGGCCTTCCTCATCAAGCTCTCCATCGGCGTGTTCCCCGTCGCCTCCTTAGGCGGCTGGCATAGGAGGGCCGGAGAAGGCGAAGAAGTTAGGTGGCGGCCGTCAAATCGGAGTACGCGGGCATCGACGCATCCGTCGCGTATTGGCGGGCCGCTGCCTCATCTTCCAGCTCCTCTCCCGGCACCGGGATGCTCTCTTGGTGCCTTCTGCTTCTCGCACCTCGCCGAGGCACTCCTTTCGCCCTCCTGCTACCTTGTTCCATCTTCTGAGGAGAGGGACAAGAAAAGGATTATGGCCATCTTATTTTTTTTAGTTTGTAAGCCTGCGGGCACTTGTTAGATTTAAAACTTGTAATCCCCTTGCTCATGTTTTTCATCCCGTATGAGCTGTACCTGTATGGGACGTTTTTAATGAAAAAGGGTGCTTGCCGGGTCCTTTGGGCATGAGCAAAGCCCATGCCAAGGAGTGAATCCTTGTTATTTTTAAGATAAACATTGTCGCCCGGCAACAGGCCTTGCCATCCCCCCACTTCAGCCGACCATTCTCGGGCTCTTGGCGAAGGCAGGGGCGAAGTAGAGTTAGGCCCCTCGTTCATTTTCTTGCCACCGCGACTACGACCAAGTTCCGACCCAGGGGATAGCTCTTGGGTACAGGAAAAGGGGAGCACGGTGGTTTAAGAATATAAACGAGGTTTCACATGTCCCAGTTCCATACGGAAATGCATAACAGGGGATGAAAGACTTATCTAAATCCGTAGCCCCCGGCAACCTTGGCTTGCCGTGGTTGGATCCTTGTGCCTTCAGCCCCCGGCAGTCTTGGCTTGCCGGGGCTGGAGCGCCGGTTCGTTCTCTTTCTTCCAAGTGGCTCAGCAGAAGTGTCCACGTGCCCTGCAAACCAAAGAAGACAGAAAGACGCACAATCGACCTCTAGGCTAGGGGTTAGTCGCCGCTAAGCACTATCAACCCTAACCGAGGGAGAGACTTAACCTAGCATGCATGCTATAATTAGGGCGCCAGCGCTTCATTTATTTATGCTCAGGGTCTGCGCCTGGCTTTGTACAGAGGGTTACATGCCTTGCCGGCAAAGCTTGTACAAAAGGTGGCTTGCCGGGAGGCCCGGCAATCGCGCCTTATGGGTCAAACTTGTGAAGATGTTCGATGTTCCAGGAGTTTCTCACTGGGACAGCATCTTCGGTCTCCAGGCAGACTGCGCCGGGCGTGGTGACTCGTATTACCCGATAAGGGCCTTCCCACTTTGGTGTCAACTTGTTGGAATTCTTGGCCGATTTTGAACGCGCCGAAGAACAAGGTCGCCTTCCTCAAAACTTCGGGCATGAACCCTGCGGCTGTGGTAGCGACGCAAGGCTTGCTGGTAGCGTGCTGCTCTCACAGCCGCCTGAAAACCATCTTCCTCAAGGAGCGTTGCATCATCTTGCCGCAATTGCTCTTGCTCAAGCTCGTCGTAAGCGAGCACTCGAGGTGACCCGTATATGAGTTCCGTGGGGAGAACTGCTTCTGCCTCGTATACCAGGGCAAAGGGTGTCTGGCCGATGGCTCGATTTGGCGTCG
This sequence comes from Triticum aestivum, assembly GCF_018294505.1. NCBI lineage: Eukaryota > Viridiplantae > Streptophyta > Magnoliopsida > Poales > Poaceae > Triticum > Triticum aestivum. Next base: position 158,067,914 of record NC_057802.1, read on the forward strand.
TCCTGATCGACCAAAGAACCGCCGACAACTCATCAATACAGCGCCTTCCGCTCTTGTGCAGCCTGTCAAAAGTCTTTGTCCTCAGGCCTCGCAACACTTCAGCATTTGCCCTCTCCGCCTGGCCGTTGCTCTGTGGGTGTGCCACGGAAGCGAAACAGACCTTGCTGCCGAGGTCTGGATGTATTGCATGAAGGTGTGGCTTGTGAACTGCGTGCCGTTGTCGGTGATGACTCTGTTTGGCACACCAAAATGGCACACTAGCCCCTTGAAGAACTTGACGGCTGACTGTGATGTCACCTTCCTCACTGCTTCCACCTCCGGCCACTTTGTGAACTTGTCGATCGCAACGTACAAGTACTCAAAGCCCCCGACAGCGTGGGGGAAAGGGCCCAGAATGTCGAGCCCCCAGACCGAGAATGGCCAGGAAAGAGGAATTGTTTGAAGGGCTTGAGCTGGTTGATGAAGCTTCTTCGAATGAAACTGACACGCTTCACACTTGGTTACTAGTGCCGTTGCATCGTGGAGGGCAGTGGGACAGAAGAAATCCTGCCAGAACGCCTTGCCGGCAAGGGCCCTCGACCCTATGTGGGAGCCACATATGCCTCCGTGTATCTCCGCCAACAGCTCCAGTCCTTCCTCCCGGGGAATGCACTTCAATTTCACACTGTTCAGTCTCTTCCTGTACAGGACGTCATCGACGAACTGACACATAGCAGACCGACGGGCTACTTTCTCCGCTTCTTCCTGCTCCTCAGGAAGCTCCCCTGTTTGGAGGAATCGGATGGTATGTTGTGCCCATGCCGGAGATTGGGGCTCGACGGCAAGGACCAAAGGCATTTCTTCTGCCACGGGAGCGTCCGTCTCTACGGCCAGGGCTTGACGGCCTGCCGGAGTCAGTCGCTCCTCGGCAGGCTCAGAATCCATGGCAACACCCTCGCCGGCGGCCCCTGGGGGCTCAGCGGGAAAGTACTTGCCGGGACCTGATTTCCTCCGTTTGTTCTGCTCCGTTGATGGTTCGACGGATGGTTGAGTTAACCGAAGCAAAAAAGTACCTGGTTCTACAGGTAGCTTGAATGCAGCGTGCTTTGATAGGTAATCGGCGATGTCATTCTCTGCTCAGGGAATGTGCTCCGCTTGTATACCATCAAAGCGCTCCTCCAGCTTCCTCAGCTCATCTACATAGGCCTCCATCAACAGGCTCTGATAATCTTTGTTGACTTGTCTGACGACAAGCTGCGAATCACCCCTGACGATGAGCTTCTTAACCCCGAGGTCTACCGCGATCCTGAGACCGGCAAGCAACCCCTCGTACTTAGCAGTGTTGTTGGTGGACATCTCCCTAGGAAAGTGCATCTGGATTACATACTTGAGGTGCTCTCCGGTGGGTGCGACGAGCAGCACACCAGCACCGGCGCCTTGCAGCGAGAAAGCCCCGTCAAAGTACATGATCCAGTTGTGACTTGCTTCCTTGCCGGGGAGAGTGGTCTCCTGGATTTCCTCGTCAGGCGTTGAGGTCCATTCTGCAATGAGCTCCGCCAAGACTCTGCCCTGGATTGTCGAAGTACTTTCAAACTTCAAACCAAAGCTTGATAATTCCAAGGCCCACTCCACAATACTTCCGGTTGCGTCTGGGTTGTGCAGTATCCATTGCAACGGGAGGCGGGTGACGACAGTGATCTTGTGGGATTGGAAGTAATGACGCAGCTTCCTCGAGGCCATAAGGAGGCCGAAGAGCAATTTATGCACACCTGAGTACCTTGACCTAGCCCCTTGCAAGAGGGAGCTAACAAAGTAAACCGAGTGATGCATTATCTTCTTCTGCACCACTTCATTTGGCTGCGCGGGCCCTGTCCCGATGGCATCAGACTCTGCCGGGGGCCTTACCTTGCCGGCACCAGGCCCTGCTGGGCGAATCTCTGACTTGCCATCCACCGGTCCTGCCGTTGCCACTGCCTCTTCGTCGACCTCCCTCTGTGCCACCAGCGCGGTGCTGACCACTTGATTCATCGCCGCCAGATACAGCAGCAACGGCTCTTGCGGTTTAGGCGCCACCAGTACTGGTGTAGAAGAGAGGTATTTCTTCAGATCCTGCAATGCTGCTTCGGCCTCCAGGGTCCACTCCATTGGGCCCGCCTTTTTCAAAATCTTGAAAAAGGGAAGGGCGCGCTCGGCAGACTTGGAGATGAATCGGCTCATGGCGGCAACGCAGCCAGTAAGTCGACGCACATCCTTGATCCGCTTGGGCGCCTCAATCTGCTCGATAGCCTTGATCTTGTCTGGGTTTGCCTCAATCCCACGCTGCGACACAAAGAACCCGAGAAGTTTTCCGGACGGAACGCCGAAGACACACTTCTCAGTGTTCAGCTTGAGGTTGATCTTGCGCAGGTTGGCAAACGTCTCTTCTAAGTCTTGTACAAGAGTTGCCTTGTCCTTGGTTTTGACCACTATGTCATCCATGTAAGCTTCCATATTTCTATGTAGCTAGGGCTCAAAACCAATTTGGACCGCCCTTGCGAACGTCGAGCCAGCGCTCTTCAACCCGAAAGGCATCCGAAAAAAGCAATACGTACCACATGGGGTGATGAATGATGTCTTCTCTTCGTCTTCTCTTGCCATGAAGATTTGGTGGTAGCCCGAGTAGGCGTGGAGGAATGATAACAGATCACACCCGACCGTGGAGTCAACAATCTGGTCGATGCGCGGCAATGGGAAGGGGTCCTTAGGACAAGCCTTATTGATATCTGTGTAGTCAATACACAGCCTCCACTTCCCGTTTGCCTTGCGCACCACCACCGGATTGGCCAACCACGTCGGATGGAGCACTCCCCTCACCAAGCCTGCTGCTTCCAACTTCCTGATCTCCTCTGTGATGAATTCCTGCCGTTCCAAAGCTTGCTTCCTGACCTTCTGCTTGACGGGTCGCGCATGGGGACAGACAGCAAGATGGTGCTCAATCACTTCCCTGGGGACGCCGGGGATGTCGGATGCTTACCATGCAAACACATCGACATTCGCCCGCAGGAAAGTGACGAGCGCGCTTTCCTATTTGCTGTCGAGGGTGGAGCTTATGGTGAAAGCCCCTCCCATGCCATCCTCCTTGACGGACACCCTCTTGGTCTCTAGTGGTGCAGCTCTGGATTTCTTGCTCTTGCCGGTGGAGCTCTCTGGCACGTCCTCAACGGTAGCAAAACACTCCGAAGAGGTGCGCTTGCCGGAGTGAGTGCGAGAGGTCTTGTCGGTCTTCTTCTTCCCTCCCAGGGCTTCAGTGGCAGGAGCAAGTGCCTTGGCGGCAGCTGCTGCAACTGCTTCTTGGTAGAGTTGGTCAGCGCAGATCAACGCGTCCTTCTTGTCGGAGGGGACGGTGATGATGGTCATCGGCCCAGGCATTTTCAGCGTGTTGTAGGTGTAGTGCGCCGCCGCCATGAACTTGGCTAGTGCCAAGCGGCCGAGGATCCCGTTGTAGGGCAAGGGGATCTCGGCTACGTCGAAGACAATCCTCTCCGTCCCGTAGTTAACCTCGCCTCCGAACGTCACAAGCAATGTGACCTTCCCCTTCGGCTGGCTCCTTGCCGGGTTGACCCCTTGAAACGTGCCCGTTTCCTCGAGGTCTCCATCAGGAATTTGTAGCCTTTTGATCACAACGGGTGAGATCAAGTTCAGACCGGCCCCGCCGTCAACCAGCATCTTGTTCACCCTGAGGTTGTGTATCGTTGGTGAGACCAACAACGGCGAACAGCCGACCGCAGTTGTGCGGCCAGGGTGGTCCTCGGCGTCAAAGATGAGGGGCGTGCTGGACCACTTCAGTGGCTTCTGAGCGTCGAACGAGGGCTCCGCTGCTGTGATCTCAAGCGCCCATTGTTTGAGCTGGTGGTGAGAAGTATGCAGCGAGGCTCCACCATCGACGCACATGGCCTCTGTAGCCTTCTGGAACTCATGCTCGTCGGACTCATCGTCCTCGTCATGATCATCGTCTTCCTGCTTCTTGTCGCGGCCCCGAGCGGGCCTCTCTTGTTGGTTATCCTTGCCGCGGCGGCCTCCTTGGCCGCCACGCTTCTTGCCGGACCCTTCGGCACCATCCTGACCCTTCTCCTTGTCCCGCCTCTCATACTCGGCCTTTTGCTTCTCAGCAAGCAGCTCGACTTGTCGGCAGTTCTGGAGGTCGTGGCCCTTGGTGCGGTGTATCTTACAGTATTGCTTGTCGGAGCCTCCTGGCTTGTCGGCAGCCGCCAAGGCCCGGCAAGTGGCGCACCCGACAATCGCCTTGCCGGGGTCATCTGCCTTGGCCTTCTTAGCGGCGCCGGTGTCGTTGGATCCCTCAACGGCAAGCACGGTCTTGCCCTTGCGTTTCTTGTGGCGGTGCCGACCCTTCTTCGTCGGGGCGGCGGCGTCTTCGTCGGTAGAGTCGGTTTCCGCGCCGGCGTCTTCGCCGGGGTACTTCCTCCCTTCTTTAGCTCGAGCACATCATCCGCCAGAACGTAAAGTTCGGCTACATCCCTGACCTTGTTCATTGCCAACTCTTCACGCATCTTGCGGTTGCGCACATTCTGATGGAATGCGCTGATCACGGCGGCGGGATGAACATCTGGGATGTTGTATTCCACTCGGCTGAACCTCTGTATGTACTTGCGCAGGTTTTCACCTTCCTTCTGGGGAATTATATGCAAATCACTCGCCTGGCCATGAGCTTGGTGGCCTCCAGTGAAGGCACCAACGAACTCATGACACAGGTCCGACCAAGAAGAAATGGAATCCGCCGGCAAGTGCATCAACCAAGACATGACATTGGGTTTCAGGGCCAACGGGAAGTAATTGGCAAGCACCTTGTCGTCGCGAGCTCCAGCGGCTTGCATCGCGATGGTGTAGATGCCGAGGAACTCCGACGGGTGGGTCTTGTCGTTGTACTTCTCGCCGACGTCGGGCTTGAACATACGGTGGGACGGCTACTGGAACTGCCGCAGCTCACGGGTAAAGGTCGGGCAACCCACCTCGTAAGGTAGGCCGCCGGAGCCTCCCGGTGCTGGGTGGTCCATAGCGGGCCCCGCCCGCCTATCTGACTGGTGGCGTGTATCACGCCGGCGCTCGATGGTGGTTCGAGCGTCTTCATGGGCTCGCTCCCGAAGAACTTGGTGCTGGTCGCGGTGGGTCCATGGGTCGGACGACGCCATGGAAATGTTATCAGAAGCATCATCACGACGGATCGACACCCGCGGTGGCTGGCATGGAAGAGGAGAGTGCACCATGGCCGCAGCACCTCCGGCCCCTCCACCGCGGGCATGCGGTGGTTCGACGGAGCGCCGACCTGAGGGCCCTGCTGGTCGTGGCTCGTCTTGATTGGCGACGCCGACAAGGCTCCGGTTGGTGGCCCTCCACTCGTCGAGCTTTTCCGCAGCGGGAGGGAAGTCGAGGAGCAGCTGTGCGCGCGCCAAAGCTTCTGCTGGCGTGGGTGGCGGCGAGAGCTGCGTGGACTGTGGCACGCTTCGACTTCTAACCACGTTAGAAGGAGCTCTATCACGGCCCAGCGGCCGCGTGCCATTTTCGCCAGCATTTCGGCGGGCATGCTGGCCTGCTTTGTCCCGCAGATGATGCACATGACTCTTCCCACGGCGGCGGCCGGGGTCTCCAGCGTGGTGGCGCTGCTCGTCACACACACCCTGGGAAGAGCGCGCTGTGGGCACCGGCGTAGGCGTCTTGGAGGTTGCTGCGCCGCCCGTAGGTGGCACAACGACACCCCTGGAGGGCCCCGCGCCGCCTGCGGGGGGCCCAGCCCCGTCTTTGGATTTGGCGGTGTGCGGCCCGTCGTCTGGCGCATGAACGACGCCGCTCTCCAGGCTCTAACTGCCAGAGCGGTGCTGGTGCTCGCGGGCCGCGGCTCAGGTTCTGTCCGCGACCGGCCCGCTGCTCGCCCGCACTAGCACGGGCCGTTCGGCTCCCGACGAGCCGATCGTCGTGATCGTCTTCTTCTTGGGAGCCATGGCAATGAAGAACTGCTAGGCTAACTGCTAGACCAGATTCCCACAACTGTGCCCCCTACCTGGCGCGCCAAAGATGTCGGGAAACGACACCAATGGGATCACAGGAATCCCTACTGCGGTTGGCGGGGCGCGGGGTTGTGAGAAGAGCAGGTTTAGAAGTCAACACAGAGATCGTTTACCCAGGTTCGGGCCGCAAGGATGCGTAATACCCTAGTCCTGCTTTGTTGTGTATTTGAGAGTGTTCTTGAGCTCTCGAACTAGCTATGGAGACTGTGTATTTCAAAAGAGCCGAATCCTTCTCCTGGTCGCCTCGGGCCTCCTTTTATAGGCAAAAGGGGTCGCCACAGTGGCACACAGGAGGTGGGAAGGTGTACAGTGCGCGAGCTTATCGCCCGGCATTACGGGACAAAGTGCATTAAATGCGCTACTTAGGTGTCCATTAGCTTTATCGGGGACGGGAACGAGGCCCGTCCCGTCCGTCGCCGCTCTGCATTGCCTCGACACGCGCCCAGGCCAGCGATGTGTGCAGCGCCATGTAGGCAGGCAGGCTGCTGGGCTGGCGCGGTGGTGGAGCCTTCACGAAGGGTCGCATGCCACCACGCAGGTGCTTGCTGAGTAGGTGTAGAGGCCGCCCGTCGCCACGCAGGTGCCTGCCCAGCTAGTTGAGCTAGCAGCTGCTTGGGGACGGCGGTGGAGTCTTGGCAGGCGCGGGCCTAGCTGTGGCCCCGCTGATGCCCTCGGCAAGGGTCTTGCCGTGGCGTTGCAGTCGTCCCCGGTAAGGTGCTTGCCGGGGGTCTTGTGGATTTCCTCGGCTAGGATCCCGCCGAGGGTCGCCGTCTTCTGGTCCTCATCTGATCCTGTATATTTAGGATGTTCACAAAGATCTGCATGCCACCACGGAGGCGCCTCCCGAGCCTTGGTCCCAATGTGGTTGAGGGCGTTGGAGCCCTTGGGCTCAAGGAAGGTGCGCTCAGTTGGCGTCAGGCAAGTTGCCCCGGCAAGGCTCTTGCCGGGGCCGCGGAGGCCGCCCCGGCAAGGGTCTTGCTAGGGGGGTCCACCTCTCCCTCTTGCTTTTTGTGTTTATGATCTTGGCATTGTCTTGGTTGTCTCGTGCTTCGGCTTATCTCCGGCTTCCCTCCTCTGCCCTGCTAAGTGTGGCCGTTGCGCGCGGCTCTGACTGCCCGTGCACAAGTAAAGGGGTCAAAAGGAGAGCCCCTACTTTTGTACACCGACAACGTCTTGACCATATCACATCACAACATGCCCTGCAAAAACAAGTTAGACGTCCTCTACTTTGTTGTTGCAAGTTTTACGTGGCTGCTACGGGCTTCTAGCAAGAACCATTCTTCCCTACGCATCAAAACCACAACGATTTTTCGTCAAGTGTGTTGTTTTATCCTTCAACAAGGACCGGGCATAGTCACACTCGATTCAACTAAAGTTGGAGAAACAGACACCCACTAGCCACCTGTGTGCGACGCACGGCGGTAGAACCAGTCTCATGAATGTGGTCATGTAATGTCGGTCTAGGCCGCTTCATCCAACAATACCGCCGAATCAAAGTATGACATGCTGGTAAGCAGTATGACTATTATCGCCCACAACTCTTTGTGTTCTACTCGTGGGTATAACATCTACGCATAGACCTGGCTCGAATGTCACTGTTTGGGGAACGTAGTATTTCAAAAAAAATCCTACGATCACGCAAGATCTATCTAGGAGAAGCATAGCAACGAGCGGGGAGAGTGTGTCCACGTACCCTCGTAGACCGAAAGCAGAAACGTTAAGTAACGTCGTTGATGTAGTCGAACGTCTTCGCGATCCAACCGATCAAGTACCGAACGCACGGCACCTCCGCGATCTGCACACGTTCAGCTCGGTGACGTCCCTCGAACTCTAGATCCATATGAGGCCGAGGGAGAGTTCCCTCAGCACGACCGCGTGGTGACGGTGATGATGAAGTTACTGGCGCAGGGCTTCGCCTAAGCACTACGATGATATGACTTAGGTGTAAAACTGTGGAGGGGGGCACCGCACACGGCTAAAGATCAACTTGTGTGTCTATGGGGTGCCCCCTCCCCCGTATATAAAAGGAGGGGAGGAGGAGGAGGGCCGGCCACAAGGGGCGCGCCCAAGGGGGATTCCTACTCCTAGTAGCAGTAGGTTTCCCCCTTTCCTAGTCCAAGAAGGAGAAGAAGGGAAAGAGGAGAGAAGAGAAGGAAGGAGGGGCACCCCCCCTTCCCCTTGTCCAATTCAGACTGGGCAAGGGGGGGGGGCGCCACCTTTGGCCGGCCCTCTCTCTTCTCCACTAAGGCCCATTGTGGCCCGTTAATCCCCCTGGGGGTTCCAGTAACCTCCCGGTACTCCGGAAAATACCCGATACACTTCGGAACCATTCCGGTGTCTGAATATAACCTTCCAATATATCAATTTTTATGTCTCGACCATTTTGAGACTCCTCGTCATGTTCGTGATCTTATCAAGGACTCCGAACAATCTTCGGTACATCATATCACATAAATTCATAATACCAATCGTCATCGAACGTTAAGCATGCGGACTCTAAGGGTTCGAGAACTATGTAGACATAACCGAGACACATCTCTGGTCAATAACCAATAGCGGAACCTGGATGCTCATATTGGTTCCTACATATTATACGAAGATCTTTATCGGTCAAACCGCATAACAACATACGTTGTTCCCTTTGTCATCAGTATGTTACTTGCCCGAGATTCGATCGTCGGTATTACCATACCTAGTTCAATCTTGTTGCCGGCAAGTCTCTTTACTCGTTCTGTAATGCATCATCCCGCAACTAACTCATTAGTCACATTGCTTGCAAGGCTTATAGTGATGTGCATTGCCGAGAGGGCCCAGAGATACCTCTCCGACAATCGAAGTGACAAATCCTAATCTCGATCTATGCCAACTCAACAAACACCATCGGAGACACCTGTAGAGCATCTTTATAATCACCCAGTTACGTTGTGACGTTTGATAGTACACTAAGTGTTCCTCCGGTATTCGGGAGTTGCATAATCTCATAGTCAGAGGAACATGTATAAGTCATGATGAAAGCAATAGCAACAAACTAAACGATCATAGTGCTAAGCTAACGGATGAGTCTTGCCCATCACATCATTCTCTAATGATGTGATCCCGTTCATCAAATGACAACACATGTCTATGGCTAGGAAACTTAAACATCTTTGATTAACGAGCTAGTCAAGTAGAGGCATACTAGGGACACTCTGTTTTGTCTATGTATTCACACATGTATCAAGTTTCCGGTTAATACAATTTTAGCATGAATAATAAACATTTATCATGATATAAGGAAATATAAATAACAACTTTATTATTGCCTCTGACTTGACAACTTCACACAGCCCCCGAGGGAGTTTAAAGCAAGCCATAAAATAGACTCACACGGCCTGAGCTACTGACTTGACAAGTACTTCTTTGCCTGCCGTCGACATGGTAGTTTCAATCCAGCCTTGAACTTTGCTCCACAGTCTATCTTTAAGGTATTTGAAAGATCCGTTCTTGTTATTACCTACATCAGAAGGCATGCCAAGCTATTTTTCATTAAAGGTGCCATTGGGTACATTTAAGAGAGTCTTGATCTCAGCCCGAGTGCTCTCTGGAACACCTTTGCTGAAAAAATTGATGACTTTGCGTTGTTAACTCTCTGGCCCGTGGCTTGACAATAAGATTCCAGAACCTGGTTTACCTCAGTAGCACCCATACTATTTGCCTTAAAAAACAGCAGGCTGTCATCGGCGAATAAGAGATGGTTTACCGGTGGTGCCGACGGTGCCACCTGCAACCCCTTCAAATTGGATGACTCACTCCTCGATTTTAACAGGCACGACAGGCCCTCTGCTACTATCAAGAAAAATACGGGATATTGTCTCTCCATTTTTTTCTAAAGGAACTAGCGAAGAACACGCATCCAACGTACCGCAATGTGCGAGCAAACGAACAGGCCGGCCTAGTACTGTAACGTGTACGTAACAGCGAGCAAACCAACACGCCGGCCCAGTAGCGTAGAGTGTAGGAAAAAGCTTTAGGCAAGACGGTAGATATCCTAAAAGAAACCGCTCAAAAAAAAAAGATATCCTAAAAGAAAGGCAAGACGGTAGATACTCTCGCTGTGGGCGATATATAGTTCTTGTATTTTTTAGAAGAACATATAGTTCTCGTGTGCCACTCCAACCAATGGCCTTTTGTATCGAAATCACTAATTGAGAAGTATCCTTTTCAAAGATCACTCCCATCTTTCTAAGTTGTGACAAATGGCGCGCTATATGTGCGCCACTTGTCGCAACCGGGAAGTTTTTTTTTCGTAGATCCGTTTATTCAAAACGTTTTATCGCTTAAACCGTGCGTCTAAATTTCGAACCGTTTTCACCATTGGATTCCTCGCGTTGAGATCTTCAAAACTAGATCACATGTTGATAGGTTTTGACGAACTTTTTTTTACGAAAAAACAGGACAAAAAAATGAACCGGGAGCATGTTTTTTCCCCTTTTTGGAAGCCGTTTTCCGATAGGCATGGCCGTACCTCTCGCGTAAGCAATCCCGTGCCTCTTACAGAAGCAAAACCGTGCCTCTCGCAGAAGAAAAAAAGAAGAAGAAAAAACATGTTTTTTTCGTTGCCGGGCACGGTCGTGCCTTTCTCGGAAGCAAAATTGTGCCTCTCGCGGAAGCAAAAACGTGCGTCTCATGGAAGAAGAAAAAAAAGAAAACATGTTTTTTTTCGTTTTCGATAGGCTCGGCAGTGCCTTCATGGAAGCAAAATCGTGCCTCTCGCGAAAAAAAAGAAAACACGTTTTTTTTTTCATTTTTGAGAGGCATGGCCGTGTCTCTCGCGAAAGCAAAAACCATGCCTCTCACGGAAGAAAAAAATGAAAACCTGTTTTTTTTCATTTTTGAGAGGTACGGGCGTGCCTCTAGCGGAAGCAAAATCATGTCTCTCATGGAAGAAAAATCATGCCTCTTAAGAAAGCAAAAAAAAAGACTCATTTTTCGCGAAAAAGAAAAAAAATCTAAATTTTTTTGTCGAAAAGCTAAGAAAAACCGGTGGAAAACGGAAAAGTTGTAAAACCCTCAGGAAAAACCATCTAAAAAGCTAAAAGCGCATGCAAAAAAAATAAAATCCAAAGAAAACGCCCAGGACACGACACCTGGCAGCGACTGGCACGCTCTATGCCCACCGCAAGTGATCGTTGCGAGGTTTTCGAAGGAGCGCTCGTCAACTAGTTGCTCCCAAAAGTATCAATGTAGGATTGTTACTTATAATGTTTGTAACACCCCATTCTTGGGATAAAACGGACCGCAATTAGTGCGGCCCATTTTCAACATGTGTTTTTTTACATTTTTTGAAACTCGTAACGAAACATGTAATTCCTAGTTATAAATAATACACAATAATATAATATAATTGTTAATATGTGTTCATTTGAGGATCTGCATAAGGCACACTAGGTTCATATGCAATCTTTATCAAAAGCATGAACAGTTTTAAAGCAATATAAGAAAACAATTAAAGCATGAATATTATTATATAATACATGAAAGCTCTATTACAAATTTGTAAAAAAAATTGAAATTGTATAATAATGTATTTGATTACACATATTTTCAGAAATTTAATTTAATTTTTGTTTAATATGAAAATACTTCTTAAAATTACACAAAGTTTTTCTAATTTGTAACTGAATTATATGGATTTTAATTTAATATGTGAGCATTTTTTGAAATTACATGATCATTTTATTTATTTATTTACTTATATGTATATATTATTTATAATTATGATTTACAAATTTTATTACAATTTTCGAAAAATGAAAAAAAAACTAACATGTTGAAAATGGGCCGCACTAGCGCATGAGTACGGTCTTTTACAGATATAACAATCCATACTTACACATGAAGTGTCATCGGATGGCAAGAACAAGACATCCAATGGTATCGCGGGAGGGTAGCTAGTGCAATCAGGTGGGACCCACTCGATGCCACACGTGCAATGACTGTTTACTCCTTGCCAGTGGTTTTGTAGAAAAAAAAGGCCACACACTTGGTTTCATTGCCCGATCACTAACACCGTTAGGGGGGCCATGTCACGTTGGCACGCCTCGTTAGCACCGCAGGCATATACAAATGAGATTTGCACCGTATTTGCATTAGCACTAGAGGCATATACAAACGAGATTTACGCCGTATTTGCATGTCCGAGCCATGTTATGGCATCAGTTTGTTGTATGTCGCAAGTTTTGATGACTTTTCTTGTCAAGATAAAACACCAGTGATATAATTGACTCTTCCTCGATAGTCTTCACGTATGGATTTTTTTTCTCGAGGAACCGGCAGGAGCACTGCCTTTTCATTTCAGACGAAAAAAAGGGTTTATGTACAAAGATGACAGGTTTTTCCGGAGAAACCTGACGAAACCCTTATACGAACCGTTGTGATATGCTAAGTGAACCTAATCACCCAACGCCGGTTGCCACTTGTGCCCTGCCAAAGGCGCAAGCCCGCATGGATTTTGACATTGCCAGTTGCCAGGGACGTCGCTCAAGTGCTAACCAGCTCCTGTGAAGAGCTCAAGGCAAGACTCGTCGGGGTGGCCTTCAGCGACATGTTCACGTGACGTTAGCAGTTATTCTACGTGGCAGATTGTACGCTTGCATCCGCGCTTAATGTACAGAGCTCAACAACATCTGATCAATGTGTACGGTTGGGCGGTGCTGGTTGGCGCGGTGCAACTAGAAAACGGCCCATCTCAATCGCGAGTCCTCATTTGACAGCGAGCCATTGATTAACTTCTTGCTACCTTAGCCCTTAAGCAACATGGCTCTTTATAATACCTTCGCCTTCCAAGCTCCAAGTACTCAGCAGCAAGCTAGTTTTTTCTCAACAAAAGAAAGTAAATAAAGGTAGATTTCACATTTCAGAGGGAAAAATGGTGGCCGTCGACCCGAAAGCCCTTCCCTCCGCCAAAGCCGTGAACCACCAGTTCAACGTGGTCATCGACGGCGCCGAGACGACCATCCACGAGGGCGTGCTCCGGTGCAACGGCGGCACGCTCACCGTGGTCAGCCCAGGCGTCCTCGAGGTCAACAGGCTGCAGCACGTGGTCGTGCGCGGGGGCGGCGGCGGCGACGTGCGCTTCGCCCGGTGCGGCTTCGCGGCGGCCGAGGCCTGCGGCGCCGTGTCGTTCCACAGGTGCGACGCGGTGCGCGTCGACGGGGCCGGGGAAGTCGCCGTGCGGCGGTGCCGGTCCGCGGACGTGGAGCGCGCGGGCACGGTGAGCATCCGGAGGTGCAAGGGAGCCGCGCGCGTGCACGGCGCCGGGGAGCTGCGCCTCGGGCGGTGCCGGGAGGCGGACGTGGGCAACTGCTCGGACGTGGCGCTGGGGCGGTGTCGCGAAGCGCGCGCCGACTGGTGCGGCTCGCTCGGCGTCCAGCGGTGCCGGTCGGCGGACGTTAGCCGCTGCAGCGCCGTGCGCGTCGACCGGTGCGGCGACGCGAACGTGTCCAGCTGCGGGAGCGTGATGGTGCGACGCGGCAAGGTGAACATGGCGGAGGCGCATCAGCCACTGCAGGAGTGGCAGGAGCAGCCCTTGTGTCCGAAAGCAGAGCCAGCCGACCCAGTGCCCATGGAAATCATGAGCAAGTGAAGAACTATCTGATGAAATGTGGATTATACCAGTGATATTATTTGTGTGGTACTACTATATTTGCTTTTTCTTTGAGCACATATACGGTATACTACTATTTGTGTACTGCATAGTACAGTAGAATATATTTCTACGATCTGTATGTTTCCGCTGTACTCCATTAAGTTCTGGACAATGTGTCGTGTGAGATTCAAACATTCAGATATCAAATTCTTCAGAAACTAAAAAAATGTTAGATCTTTTGTCTCCGTTTCAAAAAAAAAGAAGTTAGATCCTCAATGTGACGCTACTAGTCTCTATCACTCGAATATTGGGTATCTCTACGTACTACTCATGAGGTAGCAATGTATATTAATGAATTGTTGGATTCCGAGATGGATAAAGCTATGAGACCTATGAAGGATGTTGAAGTCATTCAGTTGGATATTCAGGCGATTGAGTACTTGTGTGGATCTCGCTCCTACGAGCGTTGAGGATCTGAAATATCACGCGGATATTCCGAAGCACAAGTGCGCAACTAGGGGCACAGGGGCCAAGTAAGTTCATGCAGACATTCCGGTACCCTCGAGAAAGACGACCTTTTCTTTTGGCTATATTGGTTTGAGAGACAAGACTCTCTGGAACTGATGGCTTCAAAATAGGTAAAAGAAAGTAGAGGTGACACAAATGTTAAAAACTGGCAGAACAAAATACGGCATCTTAGACATGATTTATGTGATTGGGCTAAGAATGCTAGTGGTTGTTTTAGCAGATTGTGTTGCGAAACAGGACGCGAAAGAAATTCTTGCTAAACTCTTGAGCGAAGAGGGGATAAAATGGGCCCAAGGTGTCAAAGCGAAGGATGTGAGGGAGGGTGACAGCAACTCCAAGTTTTCCATTCAATTGCTAATGGGAAACATTGAAGAAAATTGTTTAGCTTGAACAAGATGGGGGCACCATTGCAGCTCAAGAGAACCTTACAACATGCATCTCCAATTATTATAAGTAGCTCTTCGGATCTCCTTTGTCTAACTTCGTGTCGTTGGATGAAAACACACTAGGAGATATTCCGTAGCTCTGTCCAGAAGAGAATGTTGTGTTGACAGAACCCTTCATGGAGAAGGAGGTTTATGAGGCGATACTGTAGATGAAGAATAATAAGGCACGTGGCTCCACTGCAAAATTTAATCGGAGATGTTGGGGTGATTAAGGGGGAACTATTACCTATGTTTTAGAATTTGTTTAATGGCGAGTTTCAGTTGTTTAAAGTCAATTTCGGGACTGTAAGGGCATATTTATCCCTTAGTTGTTTTGGTGATTGATGACAATGCTTTTTACAGACTAATCGTGTGCGTTGAGTATTTCAGACTTCTCATCACTACGCACAAGACGATTTGGTGCCCCTCGAAGACTATTGAAGACGACGTTTCTCTACGTTTCTTTTCGGTGGATTTGAGTCGTAGGAAAGCCGTACTATTAAGAGAATGTCCGCTTTGGAAAGGTTTGGGTGGAATCATCACGTACACGTCTACTCCATTTGCACCTCCTTTCCTTTGGCATTTTGGAGCATCCTCCGTCTTTTCTCGTCTATGCAATTTGTCTTGTTTGCTGAGCTTGGGCATGTGGTAGTACCGGACCCTGGTGCGGTACTACCGCAAGAGCCCACGGTAGTACCGCTCCTTTGGAGATGTAGTACCGTGGTCCCCAGGCCAGGTGCTGCTGCGGCAGCAGTAGTAGGGGCGGATGGAAATTTTTACATCTGCGCCCTACGCGGTAGTACCGCGCCCTGTGCGCGGTAGTATCGTGCGTTCTGGCCTGGCTCAGCAGCCGCGTGGAAGTTGCCACGTTCTGGTCCTGTACCGCTCCTGACGTACAGTACTACCGTGTCGGATTTTTGCATAGGACCCAACTCAGCGGAAGTTGCCACGGATGTATTTTTATATGTCCGTGCCCTTCCAATATCCAGTCCATCCTTGACTTGCAGTAGTACCGCAAGGGGGAGCGGTAGTACCGCGCAAACGGTTCTACCGCCCTCAGCTTTCTTGCTTCTGGGCTATTCTGGTTTCAGCCGCACGGGCGGTGGTACCGCGTGGCCCTGCGGTAGTACCGCATGACTGAAGGAAATATGCCCTAGAGGCAATAATAAAGTTATTATTTATTTCCTTATATCATGATAAATGTTTATTATTCATGCTAGAATTGTATTAACCGAAAACATAATACATGTGTGAATACATAGACAAACAGAGTGTCACTAGTATGCCTCTACTTGACTAGCTCGTTAATCAAAGATGGTTATGTTTCCTAGCCATAGACATAAGTTGTCATTTGATTAACGGGATCACCTCATTAGGAGAATGACGTGATTGACTTGACCCATTCCGTTAGCTTAGCACCCGATCGTTTAGTATGTTGCTATTGCTTTCTTCATGACTTATACATGTTCCTATGACTATGAGATTATGCAACTCCCGTTTACCGGAGGAACACTTTGTGTGCTACCAAACGTCACAACGTAAATGGGTGATTATAAAGGTGCTCTACAGGTGTCTCCAAAGGTACTTGTTGGGTTGGCGTATTTAAAGATTAGGATTTGTCACTCCGATTGTCGGGGAGGTATCTCTGGGCCCACTCGGTAATGCACATCACTATAAGCCTTGCAAGCATTGTGACTAATGAGTTAGTTGCGGGATGATGTATTACGGAACGAGTAAAGAGACTTGCCGGTAACGAGATTGAACTAGGTATCGAGATACCGACGATCGAATCTCGGGCAAGTAACATACCGATGACAAAGGGAACAACGTATGTTGTTATGCGGTCTGACCGATAAAGATCTTCGTAGAATATGTGGGAGCCAATATGGGCATCCAGGTCCCGCTATTGGTTATTGACCGGAGAGGTGTCTCGGTCATGTCTACATAGTTCTCGAACCCAAAGGGTCCGCACGCTTAAAGTTACGATGACAGTTTTATTATGAGTTTATGTATGTTGATGTACCAAAGGAGTTCGTAGTCCCGTATGAGATCGGGGACATGACGAGGAGTCTCGAAATGGTCGAGACGTAAAGATCGATATATTGGACGACTATATTCGGACTTCGGAAAGGTTCCGAGTGATTCGGGTATTTTTCGGAGTACCGGAGAGTTACGGGAATACGTATTGGGCCTTATTGGGCCATACGGGAAAGAAGAAAAAAGGACTCAAGGGTGGCCGCACCCCTCCCCTTGGTCTGGTCCGAATTGGACTAGGGAAGGGGGGCGCCCCCTTCCTTCCTTCTCTTTTTCCCTTCCTCTTTTCCTATTCCATATGGGAGGTGGAATCCTATTAGGACTAGGGAGTCCTAGTAGGACTCCACACTTGGTGCGCCCCCTCCTAGGGCCGGCCTCCTCCTCCCTTGCTCCTTTATATACGGGGGCAGGGGGGCACCCCAGAGACACAACAATTGATCCTTGAGATCTCTTAGCCGTGTGCGGTGCCCCCCTCCACCATATTACACCTCGATAATACCGTTGCGGAGCTTAGGCGAAGCCCTGCGTCGGTGGAACATCATCATCGTCACCACGCCGTCGTGCTGAAGAAACTCTCCCTCAACACTCGGCTGGATCGGAGTTCGAGGGACATCATCGAGCTGAACGTGTGTAGAACTTCGGAGGTGCCGTGTGTTCGGTACTTGATCGGTCGGATCGTGAAGACGTACGACTACATCAACCGCGTTGTGATAACGCTTCCGCTGTCGGTCTACGAGGGTACGTGGACAACACTCTCCCCTCTCGTTGCTATGCATCACCATGATCTTGCGTGTGCATAGGAATTTTTTTGAAATTACTACGTTCCCCAACAGTGGCATCCGAGCCTGGTTTTATGCGTTGATGCTATGCACGAGTAGAACACAAGTGAGTTGTGGGCGATATAAGTCATACTGCTTACCAGCATGTCATACTTTGGTTCAGCGGTATTGTGAGATGAAGCGGCCCGGACCGACATTACGCGTACGCTTACGCGAGACTGGTTTCACCGTTGCGAGCACTCGTTGCTTAAAGGTGACCGGCGGGTGTCTGTCTCTCTCACTTTAATTGAACCGAGTGTGGCTACGCCCGGTCCTTGCGAAGGTTAAAACAGCACCAACTTGACAAACTATCGTTGTGGTTTTGATGCGTAGGTAAGAACGGATCTTGCTAAGCCCGTAGCAGCCACGTAAAACTTGCAACAACAAAGTAGAGGACGTCTAACTTGTTTTTGCAGGGCATGTTGTGATGTGATATGGTCAAGACATGATGTGATATAATTTGTTGTATGAGATGATCATGTTTTGTAACCGAGTTATCGGCAACTGGCAGGAGCCATATGGTTGTCGCTTTATTGTATGAGATGCAATCGCCATGTAATAATTTTACTTTATCACTAAGCGGTAGCGATATTCGTAAAAGCAATAAGTTGGCGAGACGACAACGATACTATGATGGAGATCAAGGTGTCGAGCCGGTGACGATGGTGATCATGACGGTGCTTCGGAGATGGAGATCACAAGCACGGTGCTTCCGAGATGGAGATCATAAGCACAAGATGATGATGGCCATATCATATCACTTATATTGATTGCATGTGATGTTAATCCTTTATGCATCTTATCTTGCTTTGATTGACGGTAGCATTATAAGATGATCTCTCACTAAAATTTCAAGATAAAAGTGTTCTCCCTGAGTATGCACCGTTGCAAAAGTTCTTCGTGCTGAGACACCACGTGTTAATCGGGTGTGATAGGCTCTACGTTCAAATACAACGGGTGCAAAACAGTTGCACACGCGGAATACTCAGGTTAAACTTGACGAGCCTAGCATATACAGATATGGCCTCAGAACACAGAGACCGAAAGGTCGAGCGTGAATCATATAGTAGATATGATCAACATAGTGATGTTCACCATTGAAACTACTCCATCTCACGTGTTAATCGGACATGGTTTAGTTGCTTTGGATCACGTAATCACTTAGATGATTAGAGAGATGTCTATCTAAGTGGGAGTTCTTAAGTAATATGATTAATTGAACTTAAATTTATCATGAACTTAGTCCTGATAGTATTTTTGCAAATTATGTTGTAGATCAATAGCTCGCGTTGTTGCTTCCCTGTGTTTATTTTTGATATGTTTCTAGAGAAAAATTATGTTGAAAGATGTTAGTAGCAAAGATGCGGATTGGATCCGTGATATGAGGATTATCCTCATTGCTGCACAGAAGAATTATGTCCTTGATGCACCGCTAGGTGACAGACCTATTGCAGGAGCAGATGCAGACGTTATGAACGTTTGGCTAGCTCAATATGATGACTACTTGATAGTTTAGTGCACCATGCTTAACGGCTTAGAATCGGGACTTCAAAGACGTTTTGAACGTCATGGACCATATAAGATGTTCCAGGAGTTGAAGTTAATATTTCAAGCAAATACCCGTGTTGAGAGATATGAAGTCTCCAACAAGTTCTATAGCTAAAAGATGGAGGAGAATCGCTCAACTAGTGAGCATGTGCTCAGATTGTCTGGGTACTACAATCGCTTGAATCAAGTGGGGGTTTATCCTCCAGATAAAATAGTGATTGACAGAATTCTCTAGTCACCATCACCAAGTTAGTAGAACTTCGTGATGAACTATAGTATGCAAGGGATGACGAAAGTAATTCCCGAGCTCTTCGTGATGCTGAAATCGACGAAGGTAGAAATCAAGAAAAACATCAAGTGTTGATGGTTGACGAGACCACTAGTTTCAAGAAAAGGGCAAAGGGAAGAAGGGGAACTTCAAAAAGAACGGCAAGCAAGTTGCTGCTCAAGTGAAGAAGCCTAAGTCTGGTCCTAAGCCTGAGACTAAGTGCTTCTACTGCAAAGGGACTGATCACTGGAAGCGGAACTACCCCAAGTATTTGGTGTATAAGAAGGATGGCAAAGTGAACAAAGGTATATTGGATATACATGTTATTGATGTGTACTTTACTAGTGTTTATAGCAATCCCTCGGTATTTGATGCTGGTTCAGTTGCTAAGAGTAGTAACTCGAAACGGGAGTTGCAGAATAAACAGAGACTAGTAAAAGGCGAGGTGACGATGTGTGTTGGAAGTAGTTCCAAGATTGATATGATCATCATCGCACACTCCCTGTACTTTCGGGATTAGTGTTGAAACTAAATAAGTGTTATTTGGTGTTTGCATTGAGCATGAATATGATTTGATCATGTTTTTTTGCAATACGGTTATTCATTTAAGTTAGAGAACAATTGTTGTTCTGTTTACATGAATAAAACCTTTATGGTCATACACACCAACGAAAATGGTTTGTTGGATCTCGATCGTAGTGATGCACATATTCATAATATTGAAGCCAAAAGATGCAAAGTTAATAATGATAGTGCAACTTATTTGTGGTACTGCCGTTTAGGTCATATTGGTGTAAAGCGCATGAAGAAACTCCATACTGATGGGATTTTGGAATCACTTGATGCTTGCGAACCATGCCTCATGGGCAAGATGACTAAAACGCCGTTCTCCGGAACTATGGAGAGAGCAACAGATTTGTTGGAAATCATACATACAGATGTATGTGGTCCGATGAATATTGAGGCTCGTAGCAGGTATCATTATTTTCTGACCTTCACAGATGATTTGAGCAGATATGGGTATATCTACTTGATGAAACACAAAGTCTGAAACATTTGAAAAGTTCAAAGAATTTCAGAGTGAAGTGGAGAATCATCGTAACAAGAAAATAAAAGTTTCTACGATATGATCGCAGAGGTAAAATATTTGAGTTACGAGTTTGGCCTTCAGTTAAAACAATGTGAAATAGTTTCACTACTCACGCCACCTGGAACACCACAGTGTAATGGTGTGTCCGAACGTCATAACCGTACTTTATTGGATATAGTGCAATCTATGATGTCTCTTACCAATTTACCACTATCGTTTTGGGTTATGCATTAGAGACAGCTACATTCACGTTAAATAGGACACCATCAAAATCCGTTGAGACGACGCCTTATGAACTGTGGTTTGGCAAGAAACCAAAGTTGTCGTTTCTTAAAATTTTGGGGTTGCGATGCTTATGTGAAAAATTTTCATCCTGATAAGCTCAAACCCAAATCGGAGAAATGTGTCTTCATGGGATACCCAAAGGAGACACTTGGGTACACCTTCTATCACAGATCCGAAGGCAAGACATTCGTTGCTAAGTATGGATCCTTTCTAGAGAAGGAGTTTCTCTCGAAAGATGTGAGTGGGAGGAAAGTAGAACTTGATGAGGTAACTGTACCTGCTCCCTTATTGGATCAAAGAAATCTGTTCCTGTGACTTCTACACCAATTAGTGAGGAAGTTAATGATGATGATCATGTAACTTCAGATCAAGTTACTACCAAACCTCGTAGGTAAACCAGAGTAAGATCCACACCAGAGTGGTACGGTAATCCTGTTCTGGAGGTTATGTTACTAGACCATGACGAACCTACGAACTATGAAGAAGCGATGGTGACCCCAGATTCCGCAAAATGGCTTGAGGCCATGAAATCTGAGATGAGATCCATGTATGAGAACAAAGTGTGGACTTTGGTTGACTTGCCCGATGATCGGCAAGCAATTGAGAATAAATGGATTGTCAAGAGGAAGACGGACGCTGATAGTAGTATCACTATCTACAAAGCTAGAATTGTCGCAAAAAGGTTTTCGACAAGTTCAAGATGTTGACTACGATGAGAGTTTCTCACTCGTATCTATGCTTAAGTCTGTCCGAATCATGTTAGCAATTGCCGCATTTTATGAAATCTGGCAAAGGGATAAACAAAACTGCATTCCTTGATGGATTTATTAAAGAAGAGTTGTATATGATACAACCAGAAGGTTTTGTCAATCCTAAAGGTGCTAACAAAATATGCAAGCTCCAGCGATCCATCAATGGACTGGTGCAAGCATCTCGGAGTTGGAATATACGCTTTGATAAGTTGATCAAAGCATATAGTTGTATACAGACTTGCGGTGAAGCCTGTATTTACAAGAAAGTGAGTGGGAGCACTACAGCATTTCTGATAAGTATATGTGAATGACATATTGTTGATCGGAAATAATGTAGAATTATTCTGCAAAGCATAAAGGAGTGTTTGAAAGGAGTTTTTCAAAGATAGACCTCGGTTAAGCTGCTTACATATTGAGCATCAAGATCTATAGAGATAGATGAAGACGCTTGATAAGTTTTTCAATGAGTACATACCTTAACAAGATTTTGAAGTAGTTCAAAATAGAACAGTCAAAGAAAAGAGTTCTTGCCTGTGTTACAAGGTGTGAAATTGAGTAAAGACTCAAAGCCCGACCACGGCAAAAGATAGAAAGAGAATGAAAGTCATTCCCTATGCCTTGGCCATAGTTTCTATAAAGTATGCCATGCTGTGTACCAGATCTATTGTATACCCTACGCTGATTTTGGCAAGGGAGTACAATAGTGATCTAGGAGTAGATCACCGGACAGCGGTCAAAATTATCCTTAGTGGAATAAGGATATGTTTCTCGATTATGGAAGTGACAAAAGGCTCGTCGTAAAAGGTTACGTCGATGCAAGTTTTGACACTAATCTAGATGACTCTAAGTCTCGGTCTAGATACATATTGAAAGTGGGAGCAATTAGCTAGAGTAGCTCCATGCAGAGCATTGTAGACATAGAAATTTGCAAAATACTTACAGATCTGAATGTGACAGACCCGTTGACTAAAATTATCTCACAAGCAAAACATGATCACACCTTAGTACTCTTTGGGTGTTAATCACATAGCGATGTGAACTAGATTATTGACTCTAGTAAACCCTTTGAGTGTTGGTCACATAGAGATGTGAACTATGGGTGTTAATCACATGGTGATGTGAACTATTCATGTTAAATCACATGGCGATGTGAACTAGATTATTGACTCTAGTGCAAGTGGGAGACTGAAGGAAATATGCCCTAGAGGAAATAATAAAGTTATTATTTATTTCCTTATATCATGATAAATGTTTATTATTCATGCTAGAATTGTATTAACCGGAAACATAATACATGTGTGAATACATAGACAAAATGAGTGTCACTAGTATGCCTCTACTTGACTAGCTCGTTAATCAAAGATGGTTATGTTTCCTAGCCAAAGACATACGTTGTCATTTGATTAACGAGATCACCTCATTAGGAGAATGAGGTGATTGACTTGACCCATTCCGTTAGCTTAGCACCCGATCGTTTAGTATGTTGCTATTGCTTTCTTCATGACTTATACATGTTCCTATGACTATGAGATTATGCAACTCCCGTTTACCGGAGGAACACTTTGTGTGCTACCAAACGTCACAACGTAAATGGGTGATTATAAAGGTGCTCTACAGGTGTCTCCAAAGGTACTTGTTGGGTTGGCGTATTTCGAGATTAGGATTTGTCACTCCAATTGTCGGGGAGGTATCTGTGGGCCCACTCGGTAATGCACATCACTATAAGCCTTGCAAGCATTGTGACTAATGAGTTAGTTGCGGGATGATGTATTACGGAACGAGTAAAGAGACTTGCCGGTAACGAGATTGAACTAGGTATCGAGATACCGACGATCGAATCTCGGACAAGTAACATACCGATGACAAAGGGAACAACGTATGTTGTTATGCGGTCTGACCGATAAAGATCTTCGTAGAATATGTGGGAGCCAATATGGGCATCCAGGTCCCGCTATTGGTTATTGACCGGAGAGGTGTCTCGGTCATGTCTACATAGTTCTCGAACCCAAAGGGTCCACACGCTTAAAGTTACGATGACAGTTTTATTATGAGTTTATGTATGTTGATGTACCGAAGGCGTTCGGAGTCCCGGATGAGATCGGGGACATGACGAGGAGTCTCGAAATGGTCGAGACGTAAAGATCGATATATTGGACGACTATATTCGGACTTCGGAAAGGTTCCGAGTGATTCGGGTATTTTTCGGAGTACCGGAGAGTTACGGGAATACGTATTGGGCCTTATTGGGCCATACGGGAAAGAAGAAAAAAGGCCTCAAGGGTGGACGCACCCCTCCCCTTGGTCTGGTCCGAATTGGACTAGGGAAGGGGGGCGCCCCCTTCCTTCCTTCTCTTTTTCCCTTCCTCTTTTCCTATTCCATATGGGAGGTGGAATCCTACTAGGACTAGGGAGTCCTAGTAGGACTCTACACTTGGTGCGCCCCCTCCTAGGGCCGGCCTCCTCCTCCCTTGCTCCTTTATATACGGGGGCAGGGGGGCACCCCAGAGACACAACAATTGATCCTTGAGATCTCTTAGCCGTGTGCGGTGCCCCCCTCCACCATATTACACCTCGATAATACCGTTGCGGAGCTTAGGCGAAGCCCTGCGTCGGTGGAACATCATCATCGTCACCACGCCGTCGTGCTAACAAAACTCTCCCTCAACACTCGGCTGGATCGGAGTTCGAGGGACGTCATCGAGCTGAACGTGTGTAGAACTTCAGAGGTGCCGTGCGTTCGGTACTTGATCGGTCGGATCGTGAAGACGTACGACTACATCAACCGCGTTGTGATAACGCTTCCGCTGTCGGTCTACGAGGGTACGTGGACAACACTCTCCCCTCTCGTTGCTATGCATCACCATGATCTTGCGTGTGGGTAGGAATTTTTTTAAATTACTACGTTCCCCAACAATGACCTTGTGGTAGTACCGCGGCCCTGGCGCGGTAGTACCGTGCGACGCAGGCTGGGTTGGTGGATAACGGTTGGATTTGTTCTTCCACTATATAAGGGGTGTCTTCTTCCCCGAGTTGACTACCTCTTCCATTCCTAAGCTCCATTGTTGCTCCAAGCTCCATTTTCGCCTGATCTCTCTCCCTAGCCAATCAAACTTGTTGATTTTTTAGGGATTGGTTGAGAAGGCCCCGATCTACACTTCCACCAAGAGAAATTTGATCCCCCCACTAATCCCTTGCGGATCTTGTTACTCTTGGGTGTTCGAGCACCCTAGACGGTTGAGGTCACCGTGGAGCCATATTCCATTGTGGTGAAGCTTCGTGGTGTCGTTGGGAGCCTCCAATTAAGTTGTGGAGATTGCCCCAACCTTGTTTGTA
Source organism: Triticum aestivum (assembly GCF_018294505.1). NCBI lineage: Eukaryota > Viridiplantae > Streptophyta > Magnoliopsida > Poales > Poaceae > Triticum > Triticum aestivum. The sequence continues at coordinate 158,092,660 of NC_057802.1, forward strand.
AAGGTCCGGTCACCGCCTCCAAGGGCACCAATAGTGGAATCACGACATCTCGCATTGTGTGAGGGCGTGAGGAGAATACGGTGGCCCTAGTGGCTTCTTGGGGAGCATTGTGCCTCCACACCGCTCGAACGGAGACGTACTTCCCCTCAAAAGGAAGGAACTTCGGTAACACATCCTCGTCTTCACCGGCTCCACTCTTGGTTATCTCGTGCCTTTACTTGTGCAAGCTTATTGTGTTATATCCCTTGCTTGCTTGTGTGCTTGTTGTTGTTGCATCGTATAGGTTGCCCACCTAGTTGCATATCTAGACAACCTACTTTGATGCAAATTTTAAATTGGTAAGGAAAAGCTAAAAATTGTTAGTTGCCTATTCACCCCCCTCTAGTCAACTATATCGATCCTTTCAATTGGTATCAGAGCCTCGTCTCTTTGTTAAGGACTTTGTCGTCCGAAGAGTATGGTTGACATCGTAGACGGTGTGGAGGAGCACTCCGGTGCGAATCCGGTCTCGTCTACGACCGATGGGGAAACCGCGGTCTCTCGTGAGAAATTCAATGTGGCTTTGGACACATTGAAAACCTCCATGACGACCGAGGTTGAAAGCATGTTTAATAAGTTCATTGAAGGGCTTAAATTATCCACCGCACCGATGAAAGTGGGTGATCCCACTAACAAGGTGACGGATGCTAACTCCGACAAGGGGGAAGCTACTAGTGAAAAGGCTCCTTCTTCTAGTGGTAAAAATGGCGCCGGCATCTTTGCCCATGTGGAACCTCCACTTGTTTATGGAGGACCGATTCCCTCCACTCATTTAAATCATGCCAGTCCTCCCCCTAAGATTGTGAAAAATGAGGACTTTGATTGTTGGGTCTATTTAAGCGCCATTTAAACCATGTTAATACTAATCTTTGGAGAATCATTGAAGAAGGATTTTATTCGCATGATTGAAGCAACTTCACTCCTAGAGAAGCCGTAGATAATCAATTCAATGAGAATGCTCTCTTCATCATCCAAGATGCAATCCCACCCGAAGATCTTGCTCATCTCCGGCCCTTCTCCATGGCTAAGGATGCATGGCGCCAAGTTGTCTCGCTCTATAGGGGAAGTGCAAGCATTCAACGCTCCAACTATGAAGTGGTGCAAGATGAAGCCGATGAGTTTGCAATGAAAGAGGATGAAGAACCTCGTGAGCTTTATCGGAGATTAACTACTCTCGCGGTCTCACTCCGAGATCATGGGAGCAAGGATACGGATGCCAATTGGATCAAGCGCAAATTCCTCAAGGCCATGATGCCTTACCACAAGGCCATGTCCTCCGTCATTCGTCAAAGGCCGGATTTCCACACCTTGTCCTCAAGTGAAGTATTGGATGAGTCCGTGGCAATGAGTATCTTGGACAAGACCGCCGACAATGCACTGTTACGTTCTCAAAGAGCAAAGAAGCCCAACCTTGCATTGAAGGCCAAGGTTAGTGTGGAAGAAGAGGACGAAGAGGAAGAAGAGGAGAGCAATCCCGAAGATACAAAGTATGCTTATCATGAACACATGGCTCTTGCTTCAAGGAAATTTTGGAGTAAGAAGAACACAAGGCCCAACTTCAACAAGAGCAACTCAAGTGGCGCGAAGGTCAAGCAATGTGTGAGTACTTGCTATAATTGTGGCAATGTGAGCCATTTTGTTGCGGAATGTCCTTATGAGAAGAGGGAAGACAATGGTGGCAAGCTCATCCGAAAGGACAAGGCCAAGTCTTTCCCCAACAAAAGCAACTTCACCCAGAAGACTCCACCCAAGGGGTTGGTGGCACAAGAAGAGTACAATGAGGATGATGATGATGATGAATACGGTGAGTCGGTTGCCGTGGCCTCCATTGCCATTGCAACAACTCCATGGGTGTCTCTCTTCGACTCACCCAATGAGAACATCACCGACAAGTGCCTCATGGCTAAAGCCACCAACAAGGTGTTTGCTTCCGGTGGGGGATCATGGTTGCTCGATAGTGGAGCCACTAATCATATGACCGGAAGCAAGGACTTGGTGGTGGACGTTCACAAGACTCTATCTATGCCCACCAATGTCTAGTGGGGTGATGCCTCGTCCTCTAAGGTATTGGGACTTGGCAAGGTTGTCATTTCTCATGATCTCACGATCGAGAAGGTCATGCTTGTTGATTCCCTTGCATACAATTTACTTTCCGTTCGTCAACTTGCACTCATGGGCTTTGCCACTTTCTTTGATGTTGATACCGTGGCCCTCTTGTGGAGCAAGACTCTTAAAGTAGCTTTTGTTGGGCATGCCGAGAATGGTCTCTATGTGATTAACTTTTCGGAGCGACCCACTAAGACCGCGACATGCCTAATGGCTAAAGTTGACGTGGGATGGCTTTGGAATCGCCGGTTAGCCCATGTCAATATGAGATCTTTGCAAAGTATTCTCAAGGGGGACCATGTCCGTGGACTAACAAATGTTAGTTTTGCTAAAGATCGTGCTTGCAGTGCTTGTATCGAAGGAAAGCTACATGAAAAGGCTCACCCTCCCACGACTATCATTTACTCGAAGAGGCCTTTGGAGCTCCTTCACTTGGATCTCCTTGGGCCTCCATCCTTTGATAGCCTTGGGGTAGAAAGTATTGCTTGGTGATTGTGGATGACTATTCAAGATACACTTGGGTATATTTCTTCAAGAGGAAGAGCGAGACCCAACAAACCATCATTGACTTTGCAAATGAAGCCCAACGTCAACACAATGCAAAGATCTTGACAATAAGAAGTGACAACGGCACCGAGTTCAAGAACTACACCTTGGATGAGTTTCTTAGTGATGAGGGGATCAAGCATCAATATTTCACACCTTACACCCCTAAACAAAATGGTGTAGCGGAGAGGAAAAACCGGACGTTGATGGATGCGGCAAGGACCATGATGGCGGAGTTCAAGTATCCATACAACTTTTGGGCCGAAGCCATCAACACCGCGTGTCATGCATCAAATCGGCTCTATCTCTGCAAAGGCTTGAACAAGACTCCATATGAGATACTCACCGATAACAAGCCCAACCTCAAGTACTTTCTGGTGTTCAGGTGTAAGTGTTTCATTCTCAAGAAAGGTGTTCGTTTGTCTAAATTTGAGGCTAGAGCTTATGAGGGCATATTTGTTGGTTATGCTACAAACTCTCATGCTTACCATGTCCTCAATAAGTCCACGTGACTTATTGAGGAGACGTGTAACGTGGAGTTTGATGAGAATAACGGCTCCCAAGTGGAGCAAAGTGGCACTTGTGATGTAGGTGATGAAATTCCTCCTCAAGCCATAGGAAGAATGGGAGTTGGTTTCATCCTACCCATTGAGGAACCCCTTGTGGCCGAAGGAGAAGGACAATGCTCCACTCAAGTGGAGCCATCACCAACCCAAGGCCCACACGCTTCCGAAGAACAAAGTGAAGGCCCTCAACCTCATGAACAAGACCAAGGGCAAGATCAATCTCAAGACGGTGTTGAATCACCAAGTGATGCCCAAGGTCAAGTTCTCTCCTCCGAGCAAGTTCAAGATCAAGAGCATCCTCATGATAAAGAACAAGCTCAAGACGGCGCTCAAGATGATCAAGTGACCGCTACTCGACTCACCCCCGAGGAGGGATTGGAGCGCCGTGCCGCCAAGATTGCATCCAAGCTCTGCACCAAGGGTCATCTCATGAAGAATGTGCTTGGAAGCATTCAAAAGGGGGTAAGCACTCGTAGACAATTGGCAAACTATTGTGAACATCCCACGTTTGTCTCTTGTGTTGAACCCTAAAAGGTCTATGAGGCGCTCGAAGATCCGGATTGGCTCAATGCCATGCATGAAGAACTCAACAACTTCAAGTACAACAAGGTGTGGAGATTGGTGCCAAGGCCAACGAGGAACCACAATGTCATTGGAACCAAGTGGATATTCAAGAACAAGCAAGATGCTCATGGGACCATCGTTCGCAACAAGGCAAGATTGGTAGCACAAGTCTACTCCCAAGTCGAGGGTATCGACTACGGTGAAACCTTTGCTCCCGTTGCTCGCCTTGAATCCATTCGTTTGTTGATTGCTTATGCTTCGCATCATAACTTTAAGTTACAACAAATGGATGTGAAGAGTGCTTTTCTTAATGGCCCTATTAATGAGTTGGTATATGTCAAGCAACCCCCCGGGTTCGAGGATCCCTACTTCCCCGATCATGTGTATCAACTCGATAAGGCACTCTATGGCCTTAAGCAAGCCCCACGTGCGTGGTATGACCACCTTACCGAGTTGTTGCAAGATCGTGGATTTGAACTTGGGCAAATCGATCCCACTCTTTTTACTAAGAAGGTCAATGGGGAGTTGTTTGTGTGCCAACTATTTGTTGATGATATTATCTTTGGTTCCTGTTGAGGATATAGACCTTAGAATCACCCGCCAGGAGGGGCCGGGTTACTCATAGCCAGAAGCCCGGAGCCAAGCTGGAAGACGATGGGCCAGAGATGGGCTAAGGCCCGGATACGGCTTAAGGCCCATAGTTACAATCGTTATTATGGTAGAACTTGTAGTGTAAGGCAAGTATGATTGAGAGTCCGAGCCGGACACTCTTATGAGCCGGCCGGGACTCTAAGGGCTGCTGGGCATCAGCCTCCCTATATAAAGGGATGACCCGGCAGCGGTTTAGGGACAAGAACAATCTCATCGAGAGCCGGGCATAGCAGTTTAGCTCCCCGGTGATCGTAACCCTAATCAATACCACCTCAAACTGGACGTAGGCTTTTACCTTCACCGTAAGGGGCCGAACCAGTATAAACCCTCGTGTTCCTTATCCCGCATTAACCCCTTCAAGCTTCCTAGTTGCGATGGCTCCACGACTAAGTCCTAGCTCGAGGACATCTGCCGTGACAATTCCACGACAGTTCCCCTAACAAAGCTTTCAATGAGGAATTTGCTGCTCTCATGACGTCTAAGTTCAAGATGTCTTCGATGGGAGAGTTGAAGTTCTTCCTTGGATTCGAAGTCAAACAAAGAAGAGAAGGAACCTTCATTAACCAAGCCAAATACACTCAAGACATGCTAAAGAGATTCAAGCTAAGTGATGTCAAGCCGGCTTCCACTCCAATGCCCACCAAGTGCCAACTTGGCATTGATCCCAATGGTAAAGCGGTGGATCAAAAGGTATATCGCTCCATGATTGGCTCCTTGCTTTACCTTTGTGCATCTAGACCGGATATCATGTTGAGTGTGGGAATTTGTGCACGGTTTCAAGCCGCACCTAAGGAAAGCCACTTTGTGGCGGTCAAGCGAATCTTTCGATATTTGGATCATACCCCAAACTTTGGCTTATGGTACCCAAGAGGAGCAAACTTCAAGCTTGTAGGTTATTCGGACTCGGATTGGGCGGGAGACAAAGTGGATAGGAAGTCCACTTCCGGAGGGTGCCAATTCCTTGGTTGCTCTTTGGTAAGTTGGTCTTCTAAGAAGCAAAGTTGTGTGTCTCTCTCGTCCATCGAAGCGGAGTATGTGGCGGCCGGTAGTTGTTGTGCACAACTTCTATGGATGAGGCAAACTTTAAAGGATTACGGTGTCATTTGTGACAAAGTGCCTCTTTGGTGTGACAATGAAAGTGCCATCAAGATTTCTCTCAACCCGGTGCAACACTTCAAGACGAAGCATATTGAGATTCGGTATCACTTCATCCGGGATCACATTAGGCGAGGGGAGATCGAGCTCAACTACGTCAACACTCATGATAACCTTGCAGATATTTTCACGAAGCCCTTGGATGAAGCAAGATTTCGCGAGTTAAGGCATGAGCTAAATATCATCGATTCGAGCAATGTTGCTTGAACCCTTGCACACCCCACCATACTCAACTTGTTATCTTGTTTAGGTGTAGGCATGGACATAGGGGGAGTGTTGTTCTCTCAATGAACTCTCCCTTCCCCCATTATGCATAAATTGATCAACTCTTTCACATTAGCCATTGGTGATGGTACTTGTGCTTCAAAGACGAGTTTTGGTCATGGGCCCAAGGATAATTATTCGCGGTGCCATACCGATTGACTCAAACATAGGTGGCTCCGGCCACCACCCTCTCTTTAGAGAGGTTGTGTTGAGTGTTTTAGTCCTTGTTGTCTCTTGTCTTCCTTTCATCGTGTCGAGCTTGTGTGTGTTGTCTCGTGGGTCAGCGTTTTGGTGTGTCCATTCGCTTGAAGGTTGCTTTGCAAAGGCTTTTGTTTTCCCTTGTTCTTGAAACTTGCATCCTCTTGATCACACGGCACTACCGCGGCCTGCCACGGTACTACCGCATGAGCAGCGCACGGTACTTCCGCACCCAGCGCGGCAGTAATTTTTTACTGCCGCCTGGGGGAGCGGTACTTCCGCCCGGGCGGTACTACCGCGATGACACGCGGTACTACCGCGCTGTCGAGGGCGCGTGGGGGTTAAGAGCGGGTAGGGGGAGTTCCAACTCCCCCATACCCATTCATCTATTTCTCTCTACGCCATCTCTCTCTCTCTCTCTCTCTCTCTCTCTCTCTCTCTCTCGCTCAAGGACGGCGCCAGAGACCCTCGCCGGATCTCCGTCTCCGGCCGCTCTCCTCGGATTCCGATCGGTGGGATCGTTCGCCACCACTTCCTCTTGCCATGGAACAAGGTTTCTCCCCAAATCCCTCTCTCTTTGGTTCATTTGTTTGATTCTAGGCTTTTGGGGAGATCCATGCTGTTCTTGAGATTTTAGGCCAAATCTATGCAAGAGTAGGATGTAGGAGAGTAGCAATGCGTAGAGATTGTGCTTGCTTTGTTGCCCCGTGGTAGATTTGATCAACCGTAGTACCGCGTCATTGTCTCGGTTGTGCTCAGATCCATTAGTGGATTCGGATCTGCCACCGTGCGGTACTACCGCATCTCTGGTGCGGTACTACCACTCGTACGGTACTACCGCTCCTCGGAGCGGTACTACCGCGCGAGGCGTGGCTCTAAAATTTTACTGCCGCTCCAAGACACGGTACTACCATGCCAGCCTGGCACGGTACTACCGTGACTAGGAGCAGCACTAGAATTTTAGTACCGCGCGGCCATGCGGTACTACCATTTCTGTCAAATCTCTCTTGTGGCAACTCTCAAGTGCGAGTTCTACTTGTTTCACCTGTTTTGCTGCGGTCTTTGCATTGATCCTTCTCGCTTCTCGTGCGTGTTTTTGTGTTTTGTGTCTTAGGTGGTGGCTCCAGTGCACCTACTCGCCGTTCCAATCCCAGTCGTGACACAGGTTCCAAGCGTCTGTGCAATCAAGATGAAGCTCCAGAGGGCTCCAATGCCCCCCAACGCAGGACCAAGACCACCACCACCAAGAACAAGGAGCCCTCCATGGGCATGGATGAGATACCACTGGCCGAGTTTATCTCTCGAAGGAGGATCAACCCTTATGTGAATCCTCGTGCCAACTTCAGAGGGAATGATCTGTTCTGGACCAAGCAGCAGAATCTCATTTATTTGGATGTGATCAAGGGCAAGCAAAACACATATGTGGACGTGCACTGGATTGGTATGATTCACATGAGGGACGAAAAGCACCGTGCCTACTTTGGTGAGGCCTTGGATCTTGTGGAGCGGTTTGCCATTGAGGATGTGATCTCTTTCCACCTGGACTTTGATCCCGAGCTTGTGGCCCAGTTCTTTGCTTCAGTTCACTTTCATACTAAGGAGGACCGGAGGATGATCTGGATGACGAATGGACGTCAGTTGACTGCTACATGGAAGGACTTCATGGATTTGCTCCACGTACCTGATGAGGGGCTCAACACGCCCCTTGGCATTCGCCCTCATGCCAACTCCGAGTCAGCTAACAAGAACAAGCTCCAGTAGTACTATGTTGAGAAGCTCCTTCCAAGTGGCAAGAAGGCATGGGTGCTGAACCCTTTCCTTGACATTATGCACCGGATCTTCCGCAACTCTCTCTTCCCACGCATTGGGGACAAGGACAAGGTGCATGCTTATCTTGTGGACATGATGCTCATCTGTGAGGAGGCGCGTCTCACTCAGACTCAACCATTGGACGTCTCACACATCATGTGGTGCGAGCTTCAGTTTGCGGTGTTCAACCGTAAGGTTCCCATCTATGGACCTTACCTGTTCTTTTGATCTCGAAGACGTGGGAGAAGCTATTCCCTCAGGATGAGTTTTTGGCCCCTGACTGGATCCATCATGACCCCATCAGACTCCGCATCAAGCCCCAGTGGGCTAACACTACTACTCATGCTGAGGCAGTGGCTGCTAAGATGGATGTTGATGAGGAGGAGATTGAGGAGGAGGATGCAGATGAGGACAGCTCTGCTGGGTATGCCCCTCCCTCCACTGAGCCCTCATGGGCTAACAAGCTGAAGGCCAATATGAAGGCCTTGTTCTGCATGCAGGCAAAAGGGCAGTACCGGACTCACGTTGCCTCTAAGGAGAGTCACCGCCGCGACAAGAAGATCATGAGGGTTTTTGGAGAGGAAGTTTCCGGCGGCTCCAAGGAGCACATCACTCCAGAGGCTGAGTGGATGGCAAAACAAGGCTACAAGTGGACTGATTCTGAGGAGGAGCCCATCCCCGCTGCCGAGTCCGACGAAGAGCGTGCGAGTGACTACTCCGCTTGAGCCACCACTTGTGTTGTAGGCGTCCTCTCTGCCTTTTTGGCGTCTCGATGCCAAAGGGGGAGAGAGTGTAGGATTTGCGAGTCGTGTTTGTTTCCTTGTGTCGTTTGCTTTTGTTCCGTTGAACCTCGTTTGCTATGGTTTGGTTTGCGCTTGTGAGACTTATCTATCATATGGTGTAAGACATATGCACTCTATCGTACCTTATTGAGTTATGCTATCTTGTGCTATCTATATTATGCTCATTTTTAATATCTTGCTTAGTGTTAGCCTTGTTATTGCAAGATATGCCTTGTCTATAAAATATAGGGGGAGTGTTGATCCTAGTATGTGTGATGTGCAGTCCAAAGCACTTATCTAGATAGCACACATCTAGGGGGAGCCCGTCGATATTTTATAGATGTGGGGTTTGCCCATGTTCATTTTATCTCCTTGTTGTGCAAATCCCGTATTGTCATCAATCCACCAAAAAGGGGGAGATTGTAAGGGCATATTTATCCCTTAGTTGTTTTGGTGATTGATGACAATGATTTTTGCGGACTAATCGTGTGCGTTGAGTATTTCAGACTTCTCATCACTACGCACAAGACGATTTGGTGCCCCTCGAAGACTATTGAAGACGGTGTTTCTCTACGTTTCTTTTCGGTGGATTTGAGTCGTAGGAAAGCCGTACTATTAAGAGGGGGTCCGCTTTGGAAAGGTTTGGGTGGAATCATCACGTACACGTCTACTCCATTTGCACCTCCTTTCCTTTGGCACTTTGGGGCATCCTCAGTCTTTTCTCGTCTATGCAATTTGTCTTGTTTGCTGAGCTTGGGCATGCGGTAGTACTGCTCCTAGGAGCAGTAGTACCGCAGGCCCTTGCGGTAGTACCGGACCCTGGAGCGGTAGTACCGCAAGAGCCCACGGTAGTACCGCTCCTTTGGAGTTGTAGTACCGTGGTCCCCAGGCCAGGTGCTGCTGCGACAGCAGTAGTAGGGGCGGATGTAATTTTTTACATCCGCGCCCTACGCGGTAGTACCACGCCCTGTGCGCGGTAGTACCGTGCGTTCTGGCCTGGCTCAGCAGCCGCGTGGTAGTACCGCTCCTGACGTACAGTACTACCGTGTCAGATTTTTGCATAGGTCCCAACTCAGCGGAAGTTGCCCGTGCCCTTCCAATATCCAGTCCATCCTTGACTTGTGGTAGTACCGCAAGGGGGAGCGGTAGTACCTGGCAAGCGGTTCTACCGCCCTCAACTTTCTTGCTTCTGGGCTGTTCTGGTTTTAGCCGCACGGGCGGTAGTACCGCGTGGCCCTGCGGTAGTACCGCATGACCTTGTGGTAGTACCGCGGCCCTGGCGCGGTAGTACCGTGCTACGCAGGCTGGGTTGGTGGATAACGGTTGGATTTGTTCTTCCACTATATAAGGGGTGTCTTCTTCCCCGAGTTGACCACCTCTTCCATTCCTAAGCTCCATTGTTGCTCCAAGCTCCATTTTCGCCTGATCTCTCTCCCTAGCCAATCAAACTTGTCGATTTTCTAGGGATTGGTTGAGAAGGCCCCGATCTACACTTCCACCAAGAGAAATTTGATTCCCCCCACTAATCCCTTGCGGATCTTGTTACTCTTGGGTGTTTGAGCACCCTAGACGGTTGAGATCACCGCGGAGCCATATTCCATTGTGGTGAAGCTTCGTGGTGTTGTTGGGAGCCTCCAATTAAGTTGTGGAGATTGCCCCAACCTTGTTTGTAAAGGTCCGGTCGCTGCCTCCAAGGGCACCAATAGTGGAATCACGGCATCTCGCATTGTGTGAGGGCGTGAGGAGAATACGGTGGCCCTAGTGGCTTCTTGGGGAGCATTGTGCCTCCACACCGCTCCAAGGGAGACGTACTTCCCCTCAAAAGGAAGGAACTTCGGTAACACATCCTCGTCTTCACCGGCTCCACTCTTGGTTATCTCGTGCCTTTACTTGTGCAAACTTATTTGTGTTATATCCCTTGCTTGCTTGTGTGCTTGTTGTTGCATCATATAGGTTGCTCACCTAGTTTCATATCTAGACAACCTACTTTGATGCAAAGTTTAAATTGGTAAAGAAAAGCTAAAAATTGTTAGTTGCCTATTCACCCCCTCTAGTCAACTATATCGATCCTTTCAGGGACGATTACCTTTCTTCCTAAGATGGAAGAGGCAATGAGAATTGATAAATCCAAGCCCATTTTCTTGCTTAAGACTTCCACCAAAGTGGGTATGAATGATTTAAAAAATATTGCTCACACTTTGGTCCGTCCTACATAAACGGTGTTCATGCCTGGACGTCATATCCTTGAGGACGTGATCGTTTTGCATGAAACCGCGCATGAGATTCATTTGAAGAAAGACACAATAATCTTTAAAGTGGATTGCAAGGATACGGCGAAGTTAAGTGGCCTTTCCTGCAACATGCATTGTGTATGAAGGGGTCTGAGCATGCTTGGCGGCAACAAGTTCAAACTTTGGTTCAAGGAGGTAGCAGGGCGGTCAAGGTAAATGATGATGTAGAACACTATTTTCAGACTCAAAAGGGTTGCGACAAGGAGATTCTTTTGTCGCCAATACTTTTCAATATTGTAGTAGATGTGCTGGCTGTCCTCACTGGTAGAGCCAAGGAGAACGGTCAGATAGGTGGTTTGATCCCACGTTAAGTGGACTGTGGGCTTTCCATACTACAATATGGTGTTGACACGATCATCTTCCTGGAGCAAGATATGGACAAAGTGATAAACATGAAATCTAGGGTTGTGCCTTTTTGATCAACTGTCAAGGCTTAAAATAATTTTCATAAGAGTGAATTGTGTTTCTTTGGATGCGCCAAAGAAGAAGAGAATAACTATAAGTAGCTTTTCGGTTTTCTGATTGGTACACACCCATTTAGTGATCTCAGGATACCAATTCAACACCGTAAGCTAAAGAACAAAGAGGGGAAATGTATTAGGATAGATTTGAAAAGAAGCTTAGCTGTTGGAAAGGCACACTGATGTCCTATGGTGGACGACTGGTCCTCATAAATTTAGCGCCTACGAGTTTACCTATGTTCATGCTCTCGTTCTTTGAAGTGCCAATAGGGGTGCGAGAAAGACTTGCTTCCTATTGCTCTCAATTTTTCTGGTAGAGTGATGAAAATAAGGTGAAGTATAGCTTTGTGAGGTGGGATGTGTTGTGCCAGCCTAAGGACCAAGGGGGACTAGGCATCCAGGATCTTGAGATTAAGAAGAAATGTTTTCTAAGCAAATGGTTTTACAGGCTTGCTTCCGAGGATGATGGGGTTTGGATCCAATTATTGCAACGGTGGAGGAGCACCGTCCGCGGGAAGGTTCCCCCTTGTTCCCGTCCTTGTCTCGCCCACGGCCTATATTACTTCCCTCAGCCATGGCGTGGATGTTATTGATACTATGGTGATCACCAATCCAGACCCCCACCCCATCACAGAGCAAAACTATTTTGGCATCTTGCGAGCAACAGGTGAAAGTTCATGGGGATCGACATGGTACCAGTCGGTGGTGGCTAACCTGGGGGGGGGGGTGAAGGAGATCTCCTTTGATCAAAACTAGCAGTGGAGTAGGTCAATACCGAGAGGACTCGTTGTCCTAAATCTGACCATGGAGCTCTTCTGCAGCCACATCATCATGTGCGGTCATGAAACCTCCACATCGACATAAGTACCTAAGACACCATGTCTCACAGCTCTATCGACACCATGACTGACAAAGCCCCCCCCCCAAGAAAGTCAACAACAAAACATGGACTTTTTCCTACAAAGTTCACCGGTAGGCAATTGACTGCCTGTAGGGGAGGAGCAATTTGGAGCCGCAACAGAGTGGATGTGTCATGGCGGATTGGAGACGTCGCCTCAGATGCCCGAGAGCGTGTGGGGTGAGCTCATGGCGTAGGTGGCCCCCGCACCTGGAACACAACCCAACGTTTCCACTACGCCGGATCTGAGGAAGACAGCTCCGCCCTGGACGAAGCTATCACCTCGTTGGCAGAAGCACTCCCACTAGGGCACCCTTCCCATTTCCTCGTCATTAGTCATGACAGCTATGCGAACCACCAGCTTGCGCTTCGCCTTCTCTGTTGCATAAGCATGTAACAATCTTACCTCCCGCATCCTCCTAAGCTCCCTAGACACATTTGATTCCGTCAGAGGATGATTTCAGTCAAAGGGATCCATTCACGAAACCAGATGATCATACTGGGAGCTGATAACAACACTGGCAGAGCGATAAATATAACTTCCAAACTGAGTCACTGTTGGGGAACGTAGTAATTTCAAAAAAATTCCTACGCACACGCAAGATCATGGTGATGCATAGCAACGAGAGGGGAGAGTGTTTTCCACGTACCCTCATAGACCGAAATCGGAAGCGTTAACACAACGCGGTTGATGTAGTCGTACGTCTTCACGATCCGACCGATCAAGTATCGAACGTACGGCACCTCGGAGTTCAGCACACGTTCAGCTCGATGACGTCCCTCGAACTCCGATCCAGTCGGGTGTTGAGGGAGAGTTTCATCAGCACGACGGCGTGGTGACGATGATGATGTTCTACCGACGCAGGGCTTCGCCTAAGCACCGCTACGATATTATCGAGGTGTAATATGGTGGAAGGGGGCACCGCACACGGCTAAGAGATCAATGATCAATTGTTGTGTCTATGGGGTGCCCCCTGCCCCCGTATATAAAGGAGCAAGGGGGAGGCCGCCGGCCAAGGAGGAGGGCGCGCCAAAGGGGGAGTCCTACTCCCACCGGGAGTAGGACTCCTCCTTTCCCTGTTGGAGTAGGAAAAGGGAAGGGAGAAGGAGCACGAAGGAAGGGGGCGCCCCCCCTCCCTAGTCCAATTCGGACTAGTTCATGGGGAGGGGTGCGGCCACCCTTTGGGGCCTTTCTCTCCTTTCCCGTATGGCCCATTAAGGCCCAATACGAATTCCCGTAACTCTCCGGTACTCCGAAAAATACCCGAATCACTCGGAACCTTTCCGATGTCCGAATATAGTCGTCCAATATATCGATCTTTACATCTCGACCATTTCGAGACTCCTCGTCATGTCCCCGATCTCATCCGGGACTCCGAACTCCTTCGGTACATCAAAACACATAAACTCATAATATAACCGTCATCGTAACATTAAGCGTGCGGACCCTACGGGTTTGAGAACTATGTAGACATGACCGAGACACCTCTCCGGTCAATAACCAATAGCGGAACCTGGATGCTCATATTGGCTCCCACATATTCTACGAAGATCTTTATCGGTCAGATCGCATAACAACATACGTTGTTCCCTTTGTCATCGGTATGTTACTTGCCCGAGATTCGATCATCGGTATCTCGATACCTAGTTCAATCTCGTTACCGGCAAGTCTCTTTACTCGTTCCGTAATACATCATCCTGCAACTAACTCATTAGTTACAATGCTTGCAAGGGTTATAGTGATGTGCATTACTGAGTGGGCCCATAGATACCTCTCCGACAATCGGAGTGACAAATCCTAATCTCGAAATACGCCAACCCAACAAGTACCTTTGGAAGCACCTGTAGAGCACCTTTATAATCACCCAGTTACGTTGTGACGTTTGGTAGCACACAAAGTGTTCCTCCGGTAAACGGGAGTTGCATAATCTCATAGTCATAGGAACATGTATAAGTCATGAAGAAAGCAATAGCAACATACTAAACGATCGAGTGCTAAGCTAACGGAATGGGTCAAGTCAATCACATCATTCTCCTAATGATGTGATCCCATTAATTAAATGACAACTCATGTCTATGGCTAGGAAACATAACCATCTTTGATCAATGAGCTAGTCAAGTAGAGGCATACTAGTGACACTCTGTTTGTCTATGTATTCACACATGTATCAAGTTTCCAGTTAATACAATTCTAGCATGAATAATAAACATTTATCATGATATAAGGAAATAAATAATAACTATTATTGCCTCTAGGGCATATTTCCTTCAGTCTCCCACTTGCACTAGAGTCAATAATCTAGTTCACATCGCCATGTGATTTAACATCAATAGTTCACATCACCATGTGATTAACACCCATAGTTCACATCGTCATGTGACCAACACCCAAAGGGTTGACTAGAGTCAGTAATCTAGTTCACATCGCTTATGTGATTAACACCCAAAGAGTACTAAGGTGTGATCATGTTTTGCTTGTGAGATAATTTCAGTCTACGGGTCTGTCACATTCAGATCCGTAAGTATTTTGCAAATTTCTATGTCTACAGTGCTCTGCACGGAGCTACTCTAGCTAATTGCTCCCTCTTTCAATATGTATCTAGACCGAGACTTAGAGTCATCTAGATTAGTGTCAAAACTTGCATCAACGTAACCCTTCACGACGAACCTTTTGTCACTTCCATAATCGAGAAACATATCCTTATTCCAGTAAGGATAATTTTGACCCCTGTCCAGTGATCTACTCCTAGATCACCATTGTACTCCCTTGCCAAAATCAGTGTAGGTATACAATAGATCTGGTACACAGCATGGCATACTTTATAGAACCTATGGCCGAGGCATAGGGAATGACTTTCATTCTTTTTCTATCTTCTGCCGTGGTCGGGCTTTGAGTCTTACTCAATTTCACACCTTGTAACACAGGCAAGAAACTCTTTCTTTGACTGTTCCATTTTGAACTACTTCAAAATCTTATTAAGGTATGTACTCATTGAAAAAACTTATCAAGCATCTTGATCTATCTCTATAGATCTTAATGCTCAATATGTAAGCAGCTTTACCGAGGTCTTTCTTTGAAAAACTCCTTTCAAACACTCCTTTATGCTTTGCAGAATAATTCTACATTATTTCCGATCAACAATATGTCATTCACATATACTTATCAGAAATGTTGTAGTGCTCCCACTCACTTTCTTGTAAATACAGGCTTCACCGCAAGTCTGTAATAAACTATATGCTTTGATCAACTTATCAAAGCGTATATTCCAACTCCGAGATGCTTGCACCAGTCCATAGATGGATCGCTGGAGTTTGCATATTTTGTTAGCACCTTTAGGATTGAAAAAACCTTCTAGTTGCATCATATACAATTCTTCTTTAATGAATCCATTAAGGAATGCAGTTTTGTTTATCCATTTGCCAGATTTCATAAAATGCGGCAATTGCTAACATGATTCGGACAGACTTAAGCATCGCTGCGAGTGAGAAAATCTCATCGTATTTAACACTTTGAACTTTGTCAAAAACCTTTTTCCAACAAGTCTAGCTTTGTAGATAGTAACACTACTATCAGCGTCCGTCTTCCTCTAGAAGATCCATTTTTTAATGGCTCGCCGATCATTGGGCAAGTCAATCAAAGTCCATACTTTGTTCTCATACATGGATCCCATCTCAGATTTCATGGCCTCAAGCCATTTTGCGGAATCTGGGCTCACCATCGCTTCTTCATAGTTCGTAGGTTCGTCATGGTCTAGTAACATAACCTTCAGAACAGGATTACCGTACCACTCTGGTGCGGATCTTACTCTGGTTGACCTACAAGGTTCAGTAATAACTTGATCTGAAGTTACATGATCATCATCATTAGCTTCCTCACTAATTGGTGTAGGAGTCACAGGAACGAATTTCTGCGATGAACTACTTTCCAATAAGGGAGCAGGTACAATTACCTCATCAAGTTCTACTTTCCTCCCACTCACTTCTTTCAAGAGAAACTCCTTCTCTAGAAAGGATCCATTCTAGCAATGAATATCTTGCCTTCGGATCTGTGATAGAAGGTGTACCCAATTGTCTCCTTTGGGTATCCTATGAAGACACATTTCTCCGATTTGGGTTTGAGCTTATCAGGATGAAACGTTTTCACATAAGCATCGCAACCCCAAACTTTATGTAACACCCCGCATGTAACTTGCCATATTTGTAACTCCGACTCTTGCCATTTTCGGCTATGTGCTATGTTATTCCCTCCGTGGTCGGGTTTTGTCTTTCTTTTTGCATTTTGTCATGTCATGCATTTTAATATCATGTCATCATGTGCATTGCATTTGCATACGTGTTCGTCTCGTGCATCCGAGCATTTTCCCCGTTGTCCGTTTTGCAATCCGGCGCTCCTATCTCCTCCGGTGCACTCCTCTTGTTTTCTTTCGTGTGCGGGTGTCAAAATTTCTTGGAATGGACCGAGGCTTGTCAAGTGGCCTTAATATACCACCCGGAGACTACCGGTCAAGTTTCGTTCCATTTGGAGGTCGTTTGGTACTCCAACGGTTAACCGGGCATCCGCAATGTCCATTTGAGTGCCCAGCAAAACCCCCCTCTAAAACCAGTCCAAAACCCACCAAACTCTCCTCCATGCTCTAGGTCGTTCGATCACGATCGTGTGGGCGAAAACCGCACCTCATTTGGAGCCTCCAAGCTCCCTCTACCTATAAATATGTGCGCACGCAGACCAAACCCTAGCCCGCTCCCTCTCCGCCGCCGGACGTGTCCGGTCCGAGCCGGACACATCTCCACCGACGGCCGCGACGAATCGCGCGCCGCCACGTGTCGCTGCC